>NC_138778.1:129907241-130617241 GCF_965119305.1 Pelophylax lessonae
ATAACACTGGAGAATCTGTGATAACTGCGCATGCTGGATCACAGGGTCTGTCTGCCTTAGTGAGTAAAAGCCTCTCTTTCTGGGTCTTTAATGTTTTCCAGAAAAAAGTGGAAGGGGTGCAGCAGGGCCATGAACATCTGTTCCACCATCGGGTTTAGAAAATCCTAGCCTTGCTCCTGCTGTGCTATCATCCCCTGAAGGACCTGAAGCAACTGGCCAATCGGGCCATTACGCTTGTCGGGTATTGTTGCTACCTCTAATGCCTCTGTGTCTACCTATGTTACTAAGGATGACTTGGCATCTGCCTCAGTTAGCCTTGAAGGTAAAATAGCCAGGATGATTGCTTCTGTTTCATGTGGGGAGATAAAACAGGATAGATCCCCCTCTCCTGTGCCCGGGCTTAGCAAGGATCCACCAGAGTTTTTAGGCTCTCAGGGTCTTGCGGGAACCCCTGGTTCAGAGCCACAATGGGCAGAAGATGTACAGGAGGTAGCTGTTGATGGTTTGGAAGAGGGTCAGGCTGAGGAGTCCTCTTCAGAGTGTTCAGACTCTGAGGAACCATTTTCAGCATCTCACTCTGAGGTTACTGATTCAGTCCCTCACCGAAATGGTTTGGACTGGTTTTTAAATTGCCTCCTCTGGAAATGTCAGAAGCCTCCTTTTCTTCTTTGGGTTCTTTGCGACTCAGCAGAATTCCCAGGCTTTTCTTATACACCCCCTACTAGAAAAGCTGGGGTATGAGGATTGGGATCATCCTGACAGGTTATTCATGCCTCCAAAGAGATTCTCCTTGCTTTATCCTATGGTGGAGAAGTTCAAGAGGAAGTGGTGTATGCCTTCGGTATACGCTGCTATTTCTTCTGTAAACAAGAATTTAACCTGTCCAGTTGATAATGCCCAGGTTTTTAAGGATCCAGCAGATAAAAAGTTGGAATCCTTACTTAAAGCTTCCTTTGCTGTCGCTGGCTCTACTGTTCTACCAGCCAGAGGGGCTATAGGGGTTTGTCAATCCTTAAGGGATCGTTTTAAAAGGGTGACTAGAAGTCTGCCTATTCAGGGGGAATCTTCTGAAGAATTATCGGACTTCCCTCGCGCTTTGTGTTTTGTGGTTGATGCTCTTAACGATTCTATCCAACGGATTTCCCGAGTTGCTCTTCTCTCTTTTCATATGAGTACTATGGCTTAAGAATTGGTCAGCAGAGTTACCTTGTAGGAAACTGCTGACAGCTTTTCCTTTCCATGGGGAACGTCTTTGGTGAGGATCTGGATAAATACATCCAGAAGATTTCGGGTGGAAAAAGTGCATTGTTGCCAGTTTAAAAGAAGGATTAAACTTCCATCTTTTAAAACTCCAAGTGTTACGGTACCTCCTAACACATCAGCATCTAAGCAATCCTGATGGCCTCAGCCGTGAGGGTTTAGAAGACCTCAAAGTCAAGGTCAGAAAAAAACCCTGGGTTCAAAGACCTGTTAAACAAGGTTCCAAATCTGCCTTATGAAGGGGTGCCCCCACTCGTTCGGGTGGTGGGAAAGGCTCCTACAGTTCTCCCCAAGAAACTTACGGAGGAGTGGTGCAGGACAGGTGGGTCTTGTCCTTAGTGACACAGGGCTACATAATGGAGTTCAGAGTTTCCTCCTCCTCGGTTTCTAGGTTCAAATGTCCCTGTTTGCACAGTAAAAAGTCCTTGTTCCAGGCCCTGGAACATTTGTGGGTACAGGGTGTGATTGTGGAGGTTCCAACCAGCGAAAGGTTCACAGGTTTTTACTCGAATCTCTTTACAGTGCCAAAACCAAATTGCGAGGTAAGACCCATTCGAGATCTCAAAGCTCTTAACCAGTATCTGACCGTTTGGTCTTTTCGCATGTAACCAATCCGCTCTGTTAGCTTCTCTAGGAAGAGGAGATTTTGTGGTCTTTATAGCTATCAAGGATGCATACCTCCATGTACCAATTTTCAGGCTCCATCAGAAGTTTCTGCATTTTGCTGTAGGGCAGTCCTATTTTCAGTTTGTGGCTCTGCTGTTCGGTCTGGCCACAGCTCCCCGGGGGTTTACAAAAATCTTGGCCCAGGTGTTGGCTCTTCTAAGGTCTCAGGGCATCTCAGTAATGGGTTATCTAGAGGACCTGTCCAGTTCTTAGACAATCTGGGTTGGATTGTAAACTTAGAAAAGTCAGCCTTGAGGCCTGTTCAGATTCTGGCCTATTCGGGTCTAATTCTCGATACTGCTCAGGCAAAGATTTTTTTGCCATCAAAAAAGGTTCTGGCTAATAAAAGGGAAAAGAAGTCCCTCTATATGGCTGTGCATGAGACTGCTGGGCAAGATGGTGTCCTCATTCAAAGCATTTCCTTAACTGAATTCCAGTCCAGACTGTTCCAGAACAGTATTTTGTCCGCTTGGAACAAAAAACTCAGAGCTCTGGATTCCCCAATGTTTCTTTCCCCAAAGGGTAAGGCAGGATCTGACCTGGTGGCTGGTCCTCAGCAACTTAAGCAAGGGGAAATCTTTACTGCCTGTGACCTGGAAGGGAGGAACCACAGACGCCAGCCTTGTGGGCTGGGGAGCGGTCCTGGAAGGAATCTCTATCCGGGGAAGGTGGTCTCGGGTAGAAAAGGTTTTACTGATCCACATCTTGAAGGTCCGAGCAGCCCCGTTTGGCACTGGTTTCTTGGAAGGCCAGACTGTGGGGGTGTCCTGTCAGGATTTAGTTTGACAACACGACTCTGTTGGCTTATATCAACAATCAGGGGGGAACCAGAAGCCAATCAGTGCAGAAGGAGGTGAACCACATCCTGTCTTTGGCAGAGACATGTTCCATGTCTGTCAGCAGTTTAATTCTGGGGGTGGACAACTGGCAGGCAGACTTTCTAAGTCGCCAGCAGTTGTTTCCAGGGGAATGGTCCTTGCACCCCGAGGTCTTTCAGCTGATCTGCTAGAGTTGGGGTACTCCCGACGTAAATCTATTGGCGTCCAGGTTCAACAACAACATCAACATATTTGTTTCCAGGACCAGGGATCTGATTGCAATCGGAGCGGATGCCCTACTGATTCCTTGGTTTCGGTTCAACCTGATCTATGCGTGGCCTCGGGTTCAGCTTTTGCCATGTCTGTTGAGCAGAATTCAGGTGGAGGGGAAGCCGGTAATCTTAGTGGCTCCGGTTTTGGCCCAGGAGGCCTTGGTATGCGGAAATCGTAGAGGAGCCATAGTTGCTTCCATGTCGTCCGGACCTGCTCTCCCAAGGTCCCATATTCCACCCTACTTTATGATCTCTTAATCTTAAGAGATCGTGGATTTCTGGTCCGGCCTTGGCTACGTTGATAAATACCAGAAAACCTGTCCGATCCTACAGTTCTGGGTGTAAATCCAAGAGATGGCATCCTCCGAAGTATGTCATTGGAAGAATTTTTTTCTTTTCTTAAAATAGGAGTGGTCTTAAAGCTGAAATTAGGAACCATTAAGGGGCAGATCTCTGCCTTGTCTATTTTCTTTCAGCAACCGTTAGCTAGCAACACACTCTTTGGTGCAGGATTTTTTGCAAGGTCGGATTTGCACGGTTCTGCCAGTCAAGCCACCCCTATGTCCTTGGGACTTAAATCTTGTGCTCTCTGTGTTACAGAGGCAACCCTTTGAGCCTATCAGGCATATTCCCTTGGTTCTCTTGATGAGGTCTTTTTGGTTGCCATAACCTCGGCCAGAAGGGTGTCGAATTGGCGGCTCTTTCCTGCAAAGAACCATTTTTGATCCTTCATCAGGACAAGGTGTTCTTACACCCTCATCTGGCCTTTTTGCCTGAGGTAGTTTTCGGTTTTCATCTAAACCAAGATATTATTCTACCTTTTTTTTTTTTTTTTTTTTTTTTTTAGGTTCCTCAGACACTACAGGAAAAATTGTCATTCGCTTGATATAGTACGAGCAGTTAAGGTCTATTTAAAAATGTCCGCACTAATTTGTAGTACTGATGCCTTCCTAAGAGAGGCAGAGCAGCAACTAGTTCCACTAGTACCAGGAAGGTAAGGGCTTCATGGGCATTGCATCATCAGGTGTCTATGGCTCAGATTTGCAAAGCTGCTACCTGGTCTTCAGTTCTTACATTCACAAGATTTTACCAAGTGGATGCAAGAGCCCAAGAAGGGGCTCAATTTGGAAGTAGCCTGCTTCAGGCAGCAGTATAAGCTCTTTTTTGCTCAGTGGCAATTTTGGGGTTACTGTGTCCCCTCCCCTCAAGGGAATTGCTTTATTTTGTCCCGTGATGTAGGATGAAGAAAATAGGATTTTTCCTTCAACTTACTTGTAAAATACTTTTCTTGGAGTTTATCACAGGACACAGAGGTGTATTTTTTGCTAGTGTCTCAGGATGGACATTTTCTGCAGTTCTGCTGCTGGAAAGATTGACCTTTTATTTTGTTTTTCTTCTTTGTTTTTTTTCAGTCAAGACTTTCTTTAGCGTCGGTTCACACTACGGCGATCCGACTTAGGGGGCGACCTGTGAAGTCGCGTGCACCGCCACTTCGGCACGACTTGCATGGACTTCATGAAAAGAATGTCTATGCAAGTCGCTCCAGGTCGCCCCGAAGTAGTACAGGACCCTTTTTCTAAGTCGGAGCGACTTGTGTCGCTCCTATTAGAACCGGTCCTGTACTACACTATGGGACGCGACGGTGCGTGACTTGTCAGGCTGACCAAGTCGCCTGACAAGTCGTTCCAGTGTGAATGGAGACTTACACTGCTGTTGAATGTTTCCCTCCGATTGGCAGCTAGCCATCGTAGTCATCCTCAGCCTGGCATTTGGAGTGTCACATCCATACCTGACTGGACTGGACGTTGTGGGTGTAACCTAGAAGGGATGTTTTGTGCACTGGGTCCTGCATAGGGTGTTTTATAGACTAATCCTAGTTACAAATTATACTATATATATATATATATATATATATATATATATATATATATATATATATATATATATATATATATATATATATATATATACATTTTTTTTTTTTTTTTTTTCAATTTCCTTTTGGATTTACCTTCAACTATGTAGTGCAAAGGCCTGCCTGATTTTTTTTTTTTTTTTTTTTTTTTTTTTTTTTAGGTTTGACCTCCTATTATATGGTTTTGGTAAATCGAAAGAAAGATGTATACTGTGTAGCAGCAAGTTCTGGTAAAGGCTGCAGATTCCATATATTGTTTAACTCGCTGCATTAGCGGCTTTTGGGCTGAGTCGCTCAAATCCTTGACTGATGAGCTTTCCCCTGAGGAGTCGGATTGTACTGCTATTACTCCTAAATTAAGAGACTGATTTTACACTTAGTGTTGCAGTGTATAGCACTCTGAAACTAGAGGGTCCGCCTGTTGCTTGTGAGAGTACTGGTTCAGTCTTGGGTTGTTTCAAAAAACTCTTAAGGCTACAACGTCTTTCTCTTTGCACCCACTTTTTTTTTTCTTCTCTGTGGAGGTTGAAAGCACCCTGATAAGTTATATTCTTCCCACATTTCTATCCAGTCTGTTTCCACTTTGGATCCAGCCATGTCTTGCTTTTTGGGCAGCATCTTCTTGCTTTTTAGCCATTTACAGTGCTTTGAAAAAGTACTCATACCCCTTGAAATTTTCCACATTTTGTCATGTTACAACCAAAAATGTAAATGTATTTTATGTGATAGACCAACAGAAAATGGCACATAATTATGAAGTGGAAGAAAAATGATAAAAAGTTTTCACAATTTTTTACAAATCTGAAAAGTGTAGCGTGCATTTGTATTCAGCCCCCTTTACTCTGATACCCCAAACAAAAATCTAGTGGAACCAATTGCCTTTAGAAGTCCCCTAATTAGTAAATAGTCTGCCTGTGTGTAATTTTATTCTCAGTATAAATACAGCTGTTCTGCAAAGCCCTCGGAGGTTTGTTAGAGAACCTTAGTGAAAAAATACCATTGTGAAGGCTAAGGAACACACACCAGACAGGTTAGGGATAAAGTTGTGGAGAAGTTTAAAGCTGTGTTAGGTTATAACAGAAATCAGAAGGTTTCAACATTTCACGGAGCACTGTTTAATCCATCATCCGAAAATAGAAAGAGTATGGCACAACTGCAAACTGCAAACAACTGTTACTCCTGCTGCTCCAGTGTCATTTTGCAATTATTAGTGTGAGGAAAGGGATATGCAGTGTAGTTGGTACTAGATACCACTATAGTTAGATTCAATAATCTAGTTTTTGTAGGGAAAGTTTTAGTGTCAGGGTGACCGTAGTGTAGTTTAGGGTGAACTGACTCTGTGTGTGTGTGTGTGTGTGTGTGTGTGTGTGTGTGTGTGTGTGTGTGTGTATATATATATGTATGTATCTCAAAAAACACAATTTTGAAGCCCTAAAACCCAATAAATGCCCCTAAAAAGTGCTTGGGGTTCTGGGTCATGCCCCAGGGACTATTAATCAAACAAAAAAAAAAAAAGTTCTTAAAAATTGCGGTTTTTGATAGAGAGCCAATTATTGAAAAAAAAATTATTGAAGAAAAAATTAGATTTCTTTTGGATTTAGTGTCTGGGGGGTCTAAAAAGTGTACCTGTGAAGTTTCAGCTCTGTAGCATGTCAAGAACCAAAAAAAAAAAAAAAGATTTTTCTTAGAATTTCAGTAGCGCAGGGATGGTGTTAGCCTCCTTTCACACCTGGGAGTTTTTGTTTCAGGCGTTAATTGGGTGTTTTTAGGGCGTCTTTGGAGGCAGGCATGACATCTGAACTTCTGTATAGGGATATATATATATTTCTCTGTCGCTCATTGACAGACGTAGTCCTCGTTGATTAATAACAACTCGGGTTATACTGCCCTCTACAGGAGTAGGACTAGACAGGAAAGAAAACATTCTGGCCACACCTTAGGGGCAGTCCCAGAGGGTATATCCTCTCTCTCTCTGCTACAGAAAATCAGTTTTTTTCTGTCTAGTTAGGAGAGGGGCGCTGTGGTAGCGCGTGCAGGCCATAGCTCCGCGCTGGGTCGGCCGCGACATAGTCCCACTGGACGGGGATTGACCCTGCGAGTTAAACGTCTCGCCTGAACGCCAATGACCAACAGAGTCACGGCGTCCGTATTGGTCGACAGCCCCCCCCACCCCGGTGGAGAGGGGTTCTGTCAGGAGTAGGGCGCCCGCCTGGTTCCGGTATGGTGAGTAGTATGTTCCCCCTCCCCCCCCTGTCGGGTTTGTGGTGGACGCGGGCCCCTCTCTGGAATGGTAGGATGGGTCTCCCCTCTATTCTATAACAGGTCACAGATCCCCCAATTTGAGTGTGATTTTTTTTGTGAACAAAAGCCAGGACGCTTGGTTTGGGAGCGGACTATCTAAGGTTATTGCAAAACTGTAAGGGTGACTGAAGTCAGTGGCAGTACTTATACAGGCCGATGCCTAATGGAGAGGTGCCTGAGTCACTGCAGTCCAGATCGCTATTCCTCCAGCAAAGGGTCACTTCGGAAGGAGGGCTGCCTCCCGACGGCCCACGGACCGCATGCGGCCCGCCAGGGTCCTGTACCGCCAGCCAGGCTTATCACCATTCAGGGTGAAGGTTGTGGGGCCAAGATACTCCCGCAGGCCGAACATAGACATCCCGCAGGCCGCTGCCAGCGCTGCTATCCGATACAGGCCACCGCCATTGTCTTACAGTTCGCACGAGGCCGCCATATTGGCGTAGCCTCGTGTCTCCAGCATGGTGGCGGCCATGTTTGAGGTGACCAAACACCTCGAGGAGCTATGGGGAGGCGCCGGAAGACGTGTAAAGGGGCGGAGCCGCCTCCTTTTACCCGGCGTAGCCTCGTGTCTCCAGCATGGGGGCGGCCATGTTTGAGGTGACCAAACACCTCGAGGAGCTAAGGGGAGGCGCCGGAAGGCGTGCAAAGGGGCAGAGCCGCCTCCTTTTACCCGGGAAAGCCAGCCAAAGACTTCCTGTCTGTAATAGACAGTGCTGGAACAGGTTGTATTGAAACTTCTGAGCATCAAGTGGTGAGCCTTGGGGTCTCTCTCTCTCTCTCTCGCTCTGTAGGGGTCCCTAAGCAGGTAACACTGAGGGGCGCTGTGGCGCTGGGGGTCTAGAAAAAAAAAAAGTTATTTTTTTTTTTGGCAAATTAATTTTTTCCGGCAAGTGTCTGGAATAATCATGGACCCTGCCACACAGGTACCCCCACCTGTTTCCCTCGAGGTGTCCGCAGGACCCTCCAGTTCACAGAGTATGGATGCATTCACAGCAGTTTTGGAGTCTTTGGTGTCTCGGGTGGAGACGGCCTGTCAGGGACGGGGGTCAAGAAAGCGACCCCCGCCTACCCCTATGTCATCTGATACTTCAGATTCTGAGATGGTCATTGCAGCTGCAGGTCCCTCTGCAGGGGCTGTTATCTCAGGTAAAGTTCCCTCAGACAGTGAGGAGGACGTTCCTGCCTCCGCCATAGCACAAGAAGAAGCAGAAGTCCGGGAAACCTTAAGACTTGAGGTTTTACCGGCAGTGGCAACTGAGATGGAAATTCCCCTTGGTAGTACTAGTAAACCTACCAAGACGGCGAAGGTTTTTCCCTTACCCAAATGTTTTGGTAATAAAATTAAAGAGGAATGGGATCATTCAAAACATACCTTTGCTGTTTCCAAGCGCATTGTTAGACGCTATCCGTTTGAGGAATCCCTCATTAAGAAATGGACGGTACCACCAGTGGTGGATCCACCTATTTCCAGACTGAATAAAGCCACTGTTATCCCGTTGGAGGACGCTCCGTCCTTTAAGGATCCGGTGGATCGGAAGATGGAAGCGGAGTCCCGCACTATTTTTTCCCTGATAGGGTCAGCCTTTAGGTAGAAAAGACAAAAAAGAAAAAGAGGGGCGCACCGACCTAGTGCATTACCATAAAAAACATTTATTAAAATATTAAAAAGTGTACAAAGTACTCACAAGAATGGTGTGGTACAACACACATCAAGAATAGCATATACAGTCTCCAAGGTAGCCAGGTCCCAATTGTGACGAATGAGCATGCAGATAGTCGCATGGGGCTGCTGTGGCTAGGCTGACACGTTTCAGGGGCGAGCCCTCTTCCTCAGAGCCAGAAAAAATGCTGCATTTGTCACAATTGGGACCTGGCTACCTTGGAGACTGTATATGTGTAGCCTGGGTGACGTTTTTGGTGGTGGGAGCCCCTCCTCATTCCCTGGTGCTGAATCCTTAAACCTTTCACTTACTGATCACCGCACGTGCAGTGCAGATTCTCCTGGTGGCTGTGGAGCACATCTCCCCACCTGATCCCCTCTCTGAGGCTACAGGGGCCCTCTGGGATCCATCGATGCACTGATGGCGGTCCTGGAGGCCTTTGTGTCCTGGGTGTAGGTGGCTTTTGGGCGACAGGCTAGCAAAAAGCGCCCGACCTCATCTTTCGCCGCTGCGGATGTGGGTCACCCTGCTGGGTCTGCAACCACGTGCCCGGAATCCTCAGATATTGAGGATTACTCTTCCACATCTGCAACCGCGCACGAAAACTCGCTGGTGGACGCACTGATTTGTATCCATGCGTGAGAAATTCAGGATGGAGGCACAGGTTCCCTTCGGCACTCGCAAGCCATCCAGAGCGGCAAAGGTGTTCCCTTTCCCCGCCTATTTTGACAGAATTGTCGCAAAAGAGTGGGGATGACCAAAATGTTCCCTTGGGGTCCCTAAAGTGAGTTGCTAGGCGATACCCCTCTGAGGAGTCCCTTAATAAGAAGTTGACTGTTCCACCATTGGTGGACCCTCCAGTTTCCAGATTGGACAAGGCAACCATGATCCTGGTTGAAGAGTCCCCGGCCTTTAAGGACCACGGCTGACAGGAAGGCGGAGGCTGTGGCCCGCAATATGTACACTCTGGCTGGTTCGACATTGAAGCCGGTATTCACCATTTTCCTGGTGTCGCAAACTCTGAGTGGGCTAAGCTTTTACGCCGTGACCTGGAGGGAGAACAGCTTCCCCCCTGCCTTTGCTGAGCTGAAAAAAAAAAAACCTTGACTGATATTCCTTTTCAAGGAGATGGCGCTACCCTGGACAACATCATTAAAGGTCTCACGGGGGGGGGGGGGAAGAGTACCTTTCTTCCACAGGCTACTAAGGTCAAGATTGACCTTGAAATAGATGTGGGCCCTCCTTGGTTCATAAGACTTTTTTTTATCACTCAGGGTCGACTGACAAGGGAGCAAAGCCTTTCAGGGCCGCCTCTGGAGGATCCGAACTAACCTGGTCTGGCAACCCGAGATCGGGCTTCTCCAGACCCACGGATAAGGCCCCTTCAGGATGAAGGTGTGCCCTCATCCCTATCTGGGGTGGGTGGACATCTTCGCTGGTTCTCGGACCCGTGGACTTTACTGGTACAACACAAGTGGGTCCATGAAGTCATGCGGTTCAGCTACAAGATTGAGTTTCGTTCTTGCCCTCCAGAAATGTTCTTTCCTTTCAACATGCAACTTTCCCCAGTTCAATTGCAGGCTCTTTGGGGGAGGACCTTTTTACTTCAAAGGGTGATTGTCCCGGTTACGACTTCAGGACATTTTCAGGGGTTTTACTCAAACCTGTTTATAGTCCCCAGAAAAGAAGGCAGAGCGTGTCCAATCTTCAAGGCGCTGAACTGCTTTTTGCGGATGCAGAAGTTCAGGATGGAGTCCATTTGCACGGTGGTGGCTTCCCTGCATCAGGGGGATTTTCTTGCCTCCATCGACATCAAAGCTGCTTACCTTCACATTCCAATGTGTGTTGGTCACCAGCGCTTCCCCTTTTTGCCGTGGGAGAGGAGCATTCTCAGTTTGTGGTGTTACTCTTTGGTCTCGCCTCCGCTCCTCGGGTCTTCACAAAAGTGTTAGCCCCAGTACTAGCATTGTTACGCCAGCAGGGGATCACGGTCCTGGGCTACTTGGTCGACCTCCTCCTGCGAGCAGAGTCCCCTACTGCGCTGATGGAAAACCTGGAGATCACCATATGAACCCTGAAGGAGTTTGGCTTGCATCTGAATCTTCACGGCCCTGGTTCGTTCCACGAAGCTAGACTATCGGGGACTAACTCTGAACGCCTTAGCCTGAGTACTTCTTCCTTCGGACAAACTGGAAACTGCAAGCTACAGTTCGTCTCCTGCTGTCCAGTAGATGGTCTACCCTCCAGACTTGTATGTGGGTGCGATGCCTGATGAGTCGACTTTCGAGACGTTCCTGTTTGCACAGTTCCATATGCAGTCCCTGCAAAGGGAGATTCTCATCAAATGGGACAAGAGCCAGGGTACAAAAGCATCCTTGATTGGTGACTTCATACTCCAGCAGGACAAATCCTTCCTCCCCTTGTATTGGACAGTGGTCACCACAAATGCCAGCCTGTCCAGGTGGGGAGGCGTTCTCGACAAAAGTTCTGCTCAGGGGGTCTGGACCTTGGTGGGGGACTCCAGACGTGGATCTATTCGTGTCTCGTCTCAACAAAAAGGTGGAAAGGTTTGTGGCCAGGGCTCGAGATCCTCTTGCAGGCGCCACGGACGCGTTGGTGGTGCCTTGGCACGAGTATCAGCTGATTTATGCCTTTCCCCTGATTCAACTGTTGTCCAGGTTCCTCCACAGCTTGGCGTTGGAACAGGTACAAGTGATTCTGGTGGCCCCAGACTGGCCTTGTCGGTCTTGGTACGCAGACCTTGTAAAGATGGTCGTTGAGCCTCACTGGCAGCTACCTCTGAGAGATCTGCTGTTTCAAGGGGCGATCTTCCACCCTGCTTTAGGGTCTCTGGCTTTAACGGCTTGGCGGTTGAAGGCCAGGTGTTGAGAGACAGAGGTCTTTCTGATGCTGTTATTCCTACCTTGCTGAGAGCTTGGAAGGCTACCTCCCAGGAAGATTTATCATCGTACCTGGAAGGCATGCATTGCCTGGTGTGAGTCGCAAGGGTGGCATCCTCGCTCCTTTTCGGTGGTGAGGGTCCTAGCTTTCTTGCAGAAAGGTGTGGAACGGCGTTTGGCACGATTAAAGGTCAGGTGTCGGCCTTGGCCATTTTGTTCCAGCGTCCCTTGGCGACTAATTCCCTGATTCGCACCTTTATTCAAGGGGTGCATCATCTGGCTCCCCCATGGAGGACCCCTTTGCCTCTGTGGAATTTGAATATGTTTTTTTCCCTTTTGCAACGACCTCCCTTTGAAAATATCTGAGAAATATCTCTGCCTGTGTTGTCCCAGAAAGTTGCTTTTCCGGTGGCTATCACCTCTGCTCGCAGAGTGTCTGAATTGGCGGCTTTGTCCTGCAGTTCGCCTTATCTGGTCGTTCACAGGGATAAGGTTGTTCTGCGACCCAACCAGTCTTTTCTTCCTAAGGTGGTGTCTGCTTTCCACCTCAATGAAGATATTGTTTTGCCTTTGCTTTGTGCGAAGCCCAAGCATCCCAAGGAATTTGCCTTGCATTCGTTGGATGTAGTTCGGGCGATCAGGGTTTTCCTGTCGGCCACGGAATCCTTTAGGAAGTCTGATTCCCGGTTTGTCCTTCCTGAGGGACCTCGGAAGGGTTCGGCTGCGGCCGCTGCAACCATTTCTAAATGGATCAGGCCGACTATTGTTCAGGCCTATTCACTAAGGGGCCAGGTGCCTCCTTTCCCTGTGAGGGCACATTCTACTAGAGGGGTGAGTGCCTCTTGGGCTTTTCGCCATCAGGCCTCTGTGGCTCAGGTGTGCAAAGCGGCGACCTGGTAGTCTGTGCACACTTTTACAAAATTCTACAAGATTGACGTGATGGCATCCTCGGATGCTTCCTTTGGCCGCAAAGTTTTGAGCACTGCGGTTTGTTGGAGACATGTTGTTTTTTTTCTCTCTGCATTTTTGTTCTGGGGTTAGCTCCTGTTTTGTTGAGCTTCTGTTGCCCTAGTTTGGTTCTGGCCTTGTTGACACATTACCGTTTTGTTGCTTGCGTCTCTTCCCACCCCTCACACCTGCACTGCTTTGGAACATCCCAATAGTGATGAAGCTTGGAAGGGCTGCGTCTGTCGGAGGACGTAAGAGAAAATATAATTTTTGTAAGAACTTACCGGAAAATTCTTTTTTCTCTCTGTCCTCTGACAGATGCAGCCCACACCCCTCTATTTTGGGGTTGGTTGTCTTCCTGAACTGCTTGCTATGAAACTGATTAGTAAGCTCAATGTGTCTAGGGGTAATGTCTGGAGGGACAGCCCCTAAAGGTGTCTAGTGAAAGTTTTTTTGATGAAGTTTCACTGCCTAGCCTGCTCCTGCAGAGGGCGCCATTAGCCAATAGTGATGAAACTTGGAAGGGCTGCGTCGGTCAGAGGACTCGGAGAAAATAATTTTCTGGTAAGTTCTTACAAAAATTCTACTATTTTTGTTAGTTTAAGAAAGTGTTATAGCTTCTGACAAAGTATTTTGTTAGTGTGCATGCCTTCCTGCCCTGTGATGCCAGCAACTCCCATTTTTTGTATGAACATAACAGGAAGTGAAGGAAAATCACCCCAAGGTGGTCACAGAAATATAAACCTAAAACAGAAATGTGTATATGCATAACAAACCTCTCACAAGAATGTACATATCACCTCTGCTTTGGGGCTGATTAAAACTAATACTAGCACCCAAAATATTTTTTCACCTCAGAATTCACTGTCCAAAGCATGTGTAGGCTTTCAAATGATTTCATAGAACATAAAACCATAAGCCAGGGCTTGACAAATTTGCTTAGAATCTAGGAGCCAGTTTTTTAAATCGGCTGCCCAGCACCCAGAACTGCATATCCTGGGCATCGGACAAAAAATTGCTCACACCAGGTGCCAAGCAAAAAAAACGAAAATTAAAAATGTTTGCTTGTGTTAAGATTTTTCAAATAAGTAATGTTTCTCCTTCACTGATGTCCGTTGATGAGGCTGTGCTGATGGGCACTGATGGGCAAGTGGCACTCCCTGCCCACTCAGCAGTGGTAAGGAAAGGGTAATTGATGAAGCCTGCAACCTCAACCACATCTGTCAAACTTGGAGGATGTTGGAGGTGGGTGGGCAATGAGAGCAAGCCACGCTCCTCACAGCACCGCCCACCAGAGGAGGGCACTGGTTTTGCACAAAGAAGCGGGTATCCCACTCCAGCAAGGTCACAAAGCTGTAGCCTAAAATAGCCAGCCTGACCTTAGTCTGCCCACCCTCTGGGGGGCAACATGGGAGGAATCCAGACCACTGCTGTGGTGTAGCCCAGGCAATTTTCATTTGTCATTGCAACCTGGCATCTGGGTTTTGTCGAGCCCTGCAGTAAGCACTCTCATATAGTGAGTCACTTCATAAATAAGGGCATGTTCCTACTGCAGCATAAATCGTTTGGATTTCTGCAGATGGATGTGCACAGTAGCGGCCGCTGAGCCTTTACGAAGCAGTAACAAGCTGTCCATGGCCACAGCTGTCCACTAATGTTTGGATGGAAATGCACTGCTGATTACCCGTGGTTGATAAACGATTGTAAAGATGATCGCTTCTGGACTCAAGCTATTTGTACAGGCCCAGCAACCACAACTGTCCACTTCCAACTGTACATCCAACCACAGGAATCCACCAAATTCTTTCCGCACTTAGAACATTTTGCAATGTGAATGAGACTACTGTTTTTTTAAGATCTGCCCAATCAAATTGATGATAGATTTTTGGCATCCACAATGCTGTCCTCTCAGAAGGTAAAGACCATTCGAAAAAACAGCTAGAGTTATAACTTAATTTAAAAAAATGGTCTGGAAATTAACTCCACTTTATTAAAAAAAAAAAAAAAAAAAATTGCTGTAGTTAAGTTTTTTAGTTGCATTACATTGTTTTTTGAGAACTGATCAGAAACCAAATTGTTTAAAGGACCCTAATTTTCTTACAGGCACAAGCCAAACAACGTGCAGGCAGGGCAGGAAGAACAGGCCCTGGAAAGTGCTACAGACTTTACACTGAGCGAGCCTATCGTGATGAAATGCTTACTACCAATGTACCTGAGATCCAGAGAACAAATTTGGCCAGCACTGTGTTATCACTTAAGGTAAGATTTTGTAATCTGTGTATGCATAATTTTATGTGAGCATGCTTATGTAGTATTACAGCCCTAAATGTATTATTGCCACATGTCCACTTGGCTCCATTTATAATTGAGAGCGGAAGCCACTAAACCCTCTACATCATGACATCCTTTTGGGTTTTGTTCATAAAATGCAGAGGCACTGCGGAGACTGCAGCGTCCTTCAGTGTTCTCCACATTATGCCACAGAAAATGCTGAGTGATAGGGGAAGAGCCGGGTCACGTGACCTGTTTTGTGTACGACCTGTATTACTCTGCTACATGTGCCTGTCTTTAGAAATGGCCATGACATTATAAATATTATTCACAAAAATTCAATAAGTTCTTCATCCACAAAGACTTTCACACATTTTTCTATGAGTTCAACAAGAAAAATGTGTAAATCCTGGGTGAAAGTGTTGTGAAAACCATTTTTGAAATAGACTCCAAGTCCAAATAGTGAAATATTTTTAGGGCTTGTGTCAATAGGAAAATACATTGTTTTTTCAGGTACATTCAGCCTGTGGTTGAATCGTTTTGGGATACTTCTGAAATCAGAGTTAATTGACATGAATGGTTATATGCATTTTTTGTGGCTTTGGCTTGTCCTGCACTGCTGTATAAAGGGCACTGGGATACTATCCTCTGTCTCTGCACCACAAAGACTTGTACTCTGGTTTCCCTGCCACGGTCGCACATTATTGTGCGTTTGTGTAGCTCTGGTGTATTCCACAGTTCTGTACATGGCTGGGTTTTTCACAGCTGGGGTCAGCGAAAAGGAATTCCTCCCAGTTTGAGACATAATTTACTGCACCTTGAGCCAGTATGAGTGTATTTTTGGGCATTCCCATAAGATGTGGCATAATGAACCGATCTCTCCGCAGTGCCTCCAGCATAAAGGAGATCCGTGAGCGGCAAACCTGGAGATATGTTGTGGGGTTAGATACCACCTCAGGTTAATTTTTTTTGTCATTTCCCATAAGTTCACACACTGAGTAGCTTCGAACGAGCAGGATATTGCCCGCTGCCAGGCAAATATTGGGAATTCTTTCCCAAAGTCCCTTTCCATTGGGAGTATGGAGTGGATTTATGAAAAGTTCCCTTGTCTAATGCATTATAAAAAATGGAGATCCCTTTCAGTGGGGTTTTATTGGCAGTGAGATACTGGGCTATGTGCCAAGGCAATTTGAGGGAGGGGGATTTATTATGTTGCAGAAAGTGGTGGATCCGTAAGTATCTATAAGGTACTCGCGCGTCTTTGTCATATTCGATTTGCAGGGACCGAAAAGTTTTAATCGCAGGTCCTACCATGAGGTCATCGATCTGTGTGATCCCCAGATCTATCCAGTGGGTCACATCCAAGTTAGGAATAATGGAGGCCAGGCTTGTTAGGGGCATTGGGATGGAGGCCAGGCTTGTTGGGGGCATTGGGATGGAGGTGCGCGGTGAATCGCCCAGAGGGGATTGTAGAAGTCTCCTCCAATAAGATACAGCGGCAGATAGGGTTGGGGAAAGGGACGTGGTGGGTTTGTTCTTGTAGCAGGATGCGAGTAGTAAACCATGAAGGCCCCCCCCAGCACCTGAGAGCTCTCCATTTCCACCCATAAAGGTGCATCTTCACTGCGGAACCAACCAAACTTAATGTCCTTGTGTCCAATGCTTTTGCTTGGTTGAAACTGTATTGTATGGATATTCTGTTTTTATAAAAATACGTTTTTGTGTAATAAACTTTGGTTTTAATATATTATATGTGATTATACCTTTTATGGCCCCTTTTGCGAGCTCACTATGCACTTGTTTGGGTCCACCTTGACCTGGATTTCTAGTCCAATGGGTCTAGAAGAGTGGTATATCCCACATGGCTGCAGTGTGAGGTTGTTGTTCTTTCATACAAGTATTTCTGAATGATTGTAGAATGAGCCTATTCGAAGGACATCCAGAGTTTCTACACAATAACATTTCAGGAGGCCAGCTTCTAGATTTTTGATTTTTTTATTATAACGGTTTTCACATCTCGTTCACAACTGACAATTAGGTCTTCCAACACACTACAGACAGGATTAATTATGGAAATACAGATTCCCAGGCTCCTCTTAAACAAAAAGAACTAAGCAGGATACCTTAATTGTATGATACAGGACACAGACTGAGTATTCATAGATCTCAAGTTAAAGGCTGGTACCGTCAGGTGATTGGACACTAGCAAAGCTTTTGAGGACATCTCACCTGTACTCCTGCCCCATGCTGTGAGTCCTCAGTTTTTTTGATTCTGTCCTAAGGTGATGGACCTCCTTTCTTCTCTTATGGAGGACCACGTTTAGCCGAACTAGTTTTATTATTTTATCTTCAGATTCTTTCATTAACTCTTCAATCAATCCCTTCACTGTCTCTTAATACCACAAAAGAAGCAGTGCAACCTCTGTAATTCCTCAAGCCTTTTCGCCACAAGATCTTTGTTACAAGACAGTCTACTTCTCCTGGATACGCTTATCATTTATTCTGCACCCTACTATTGATTACCCGAGAGAGAGAGATACCCTCACCTATAGCTATGGCAAAAACCAGGTGACCAGGAGCAACAGCAAAAACTCAAGCAAACATTCTCTCTGCTAAAGGCCCTCACAACACTCCACTTCAGAGTGAGATTCTTCTCTTGCACTAAAACAGGACCTGATTTTAACACCGGTCTCTGCATCTGAATATTTCAGGCATGCACCAAGTGGTTTACTTGACCCAGGCAGATTTTTCTGCAACTATGTCACAATTTCTAGATTAAATTAATAGATTTAATGCAGACCTATTTCTCCAGGGCTCCAAATTGCCAGGGCCTTTCTTCAGCTCTTCATTCTCTACCCGAGTTGGATCCTTGTATGTCCAGGCTAGAAGAGGTGGATATAGAAGGGAATGAAGATGACTTGGAGGCGGTGTTAGAGGAGGCTATGGCTGCACCTTCTCAGCATACTCCTTTTGGGTAGAAAAATCTAAAAAGACATGTCCCTATTCACAAACAGGGTGGACAATCTGACAATTGAGTTAATCTAGAAAAGTGGTCTGTTCTGGTAACTGATCTTGCCATCTCAGTCTTAAACCAACCTCTCACTGTACCTGTTAAAGATGTTTCTGCATCTATGAGGTTAGAGACACTCTTGAAGGCTTTCTTTACACTTTCAGGCCTTGTTCTGCAGCTAGCTATTGCTGCAATTTCTGTTTGCCAAATTGGAGCTAACTGGACTAGGGAAATGAACAGCCAAACATGATCCTGTATTCCAGGACCGTGCCTTAATTGAGCATTTACAGGAATTGCCCTCTGTTTTGCTCTTTTGTGTAGATGCGTTAAAACAAGTAATTAAACACATTTCTTGAATGGCTCTAATCTCCATTCACATGCGCAGATGTTGTGGCTCAAAGCCTGGACAGCTGAAACTGCCTGTAAAAGAAACCTCACACATATGCCCTTAAAAAAACATATTTTTAGGGGGGGGGCACCTGACAAATTTGTGTCACAGGAGAGAAGGTTTCATTTTCACAGCGGAAGACTCAACACCACCCCCAGGAGCCTTTACCTCTTCAAAATGCAGAGTACCTAATCGCTCTACCCAAGCTCTAACTTCAAAAGGTAAGTTCAGACATTCCTTTTGGCGTAAGGTAAAGCCCACTATTTTCCCAATAAAAGCTGCCCTCACTCCTATGAACACTGGGGGTGTGCCCTATTCTTCCCCTATAATCCCTCAAATACCTTCAAGTTCCAAAATGTTGCAACAAATCCTCAGGGTCGGTTATGGAATCTCTGAGAGGGGGGTTACCTGGCATCTGTAGACATCCATGGTGCCTATTTGCATATTCCCATTTATCTATCTCAACAGCGTTTTCTACTCTTTGCAAGAGCAGATGGTAATTTTCAGGTTGTCGCACTGCCTTTTGGCCTATCCATTGTTCCCACGGTATTCTCAAAGGTCCTAGCATCTCTTCGTGCCCTTCTCAGAAGTCAGAGCATCTAGGTCACAGGTTATCTGGACCCCCTTTTCCTGAAGGACTTCCATCCCTTCCGGTTTTGCCAAGGCGGTGGTTTTTTGGAACCTGGAACATGCAACCTTAATCTTACGGAGCCAGACACCTTCTGCAGCAGGGAGGACAGAGCACACTCCTCAGCAGGTATGCGTCCATCCATACTACTGATGGGGCAGTTGGGGGTGGGGCCAAAGCATGGGCAGGAAAGCTTTCAAGGAACATGTGTTGGATGTTTGCTTGAAGCTGACCCATGTTGGATGCTGGACCATCCTGTCCTGCAGAGCCTGCGAGCCAGGACTGTTCCAAGGTAAGCAGAGCCTGCTAAAGCCCTCTGTACATACCAAACCACTATGCACATAATGCTAATTAGTGGTAGCAGCGATTTTGGTTAAGACCAGCAGCACGCATTCCCTCCCTGAGGATGTGCTACCTATGAGGGCAAATGGCAGCCAGCTGGGCCAAAAATCATTGCCAAAAGTGCATAAGCAAACCTGTGGCAAAAGAATCCCTGGGAGTCCTAAAAGGATTAGCCTCCTCTGTAAAAGAGGTCAGACACCTTCCTCTCCCTTCAGTCTTGGTGCAATTATGTCTTTGTGCTTGATTTTGGTATGGATCCTGCAACATATTATTGACTGGATCCTGGACTAGTCCTCTATGCAAGGGCTGCATAGACAAACCTGTGCCTAATGACTGCTCGCTATCATGGTCAGCTGGTGTACTTCTGACTGCTCTGGCCACATTTTCATGCTCAGGATGTCAGCAGATTTAATTTACTACCAGGCCAGACCAGGTTAAGGCGGGCCATGCATGTTAAATTATCTTGTACACTTTTCCTTTGGATTTACCAAAGACCGTGTGATATGAAGTCAAAACTAAACCACACTTTCGATTGTAGCAAATTAGGCGGGCCTTGCGCTACATGGTTGCAGGTGAATCTAGGGAAAGGTTTACACAAAGTTGTAAGAAGATTGTATAATGTATGGCCAGCCTAAGATCTCAGGAATTGAGAGACTTTGGGTGCTTCTTATCTGAGTAAGATATTCAGGTTTACTTCAGTGTACTTTTCTCTATGGGTGACTCATTCCAACTAAACAATTAGCCATGGTCAGGGAAGAGTGGAAGCTGTACCTATCATGGGTTACTAGTATCCACTATACACACACCACTTGGTGCACTCGCCTTCACACTTTTTTACCTGAAGTCCCCCCAGTACTTCCACTGGATAGATATATAATGCATTGGTAGCCACAGAGCAAGTTTTTACCTAATGGGCCATACACACTATAAGATTTTCTGAAGACTTTTTTTCCTTTAGATTTACCAAAACCATATAATATGAGGTCAAACCTAAACACTTTCAATTTGTATGCAATCTGGCAGGCCCTTGCACTTAATAGAAAAGGTAAATCTGAAGGAAAAAGTCTTCAGAAAATCTTAGTGTGTATGGCCTTTAGTCCTGGATTCCGCTATCTGCTCAATGGCATAAACATCAATTGCGTATGCATTGCAGATCAGGGGGTTTCGCTTAGTTGAATGCACCCTGACTGTCCTCAGGGTTCTGCAGTATGCTAGTAGGTTATGTCCATCTTGAACATACACATGAAGTGGATATATTGGGGGCAGGATCTCTGCTGGCTGTAGTTCAACTAGATTTCCTTTGTTTACAAATTAGTGTTTCATGTGAAATTAGCTATCTGTAACTGCATTTCATAAACTATTGCTCCATCTATGCTGTGTTTCTAATAAGCTGCCTTTTAGAAGCTGTTTTTTTTCCAGAAGTTTCGGTGTGATGGTGCGCTATACAGAACACTTTATCCTTTTGTGTTTTAATGACATGGGGGTTCAGTTGTTTCTACTCCATCCCTTTGAATATATTCAGATGGTAATTACACATGGAGGGCCCAAGAGTTTTGGCTGCTGAGATTTCGCTGATGGTTCTGCAGTATGCTATGTCTCAATATGTTTTGTCTACATTTTATGATATTGTTTGGACTTTGGACATTAACATGGACATAAAGTAGACTATTAGGTACTTGGACATCTAGTTGTGAATGTTCAACGAAGTTCTCTTTGTCGCAGATCAAGGCTTTTGCCAATTATCTGTGACTGTTTGTTTTTATTTGATACTACCGATAGTCTACTTTGTGCATGGGCCTCAGCCGTATATGGGCAATGATTTGGGAAGCTTTTATTATACGCATACTGCTTTAACTCTGACTATATGCAGTTGGCAATAGGGTTGCCTTTATACATAGACAACGTGTATGCCTGGTTTGGGGATCAGACCCCTGGGCAGGAGCCTGACTAGGGTACCTTTTTTTTTTTTTTTTTTTCACAACCGATTACTTTATATATTGGTGGTCTTTCTGCATACCTTCTCCAGGAAATGGGCTTTGCTGCAGCAGGTTCTACATGATTAGGCACTAGTCAGTTCTTTATACATGTATGTCTTCGAATATACTCCAGTTGTATCGGTCCTTGTATATGGATTGCTCCTGAGGCTTCATGCAACAATCATATCCCACACATTCAGGCATTACCAGACACAATCCCTGGACCGGACACTGGTGGCTTTTAGGACATGATTCCAGTCCTCTAGCTTCAGGGGACTATGGTATATCACTTATCTCCTCCAAAAGCATTTGGGTTTTATACAGACATCCCTACAGTAGAGATGGTCTTCAGGTTATGGCGCTATATAGGAGGGTGTGCCTACACTAAGTATGTGGGGGTCACTACATTGTATCATAGTGTCTGTTCTATACAATAGAATTTCTCTTTTGTTCGACGACACAGTGCTCCATAGATCATAACTACTATATAACTAGATCACCTCAGGATGGCCCCTTCTGCAGGTATAGCTATGTAAAACGCTAAAAATGAGGGTCTCTACTGTGTAAAATTCAATAATACACTGCCCTAACTCGATGGGATTTGTTTGGCTTTAGGAACCCTTTTGTTGCACTTGTGTGACCTAAAAGTTGCGCAATTTTGACTGGACTGAAGCAATAGCTGTGTAATCGTGAGGTCTATAGACTTCAAAACGCATCAAAGTTGGACCAAAGTAGTGCAGGGACTACTATGAAGTTGCTGCGACTTGAAGTCGGAGAGATATGAATGGTACTCATTGGAAATAGAGTAGGACTTGTCACACAAGTGTGAAAGGGGCCTTATGATTCACTTCTGCTTAAGGGCCATATAAAAAGATACATATTGACTATATTTGAATATAGTGCCATAACAACCCAAGCCAGATATAAGGTCCGAGTGATAGCAAATAATGATAGGCTGAAACACCCATAAACACTGCACGTAAAATGTGCTGCAGATTATCATGTGAATCACCTGGCTGCCTCTGCAGCCCTGGCCTAGGATAATGGGATTTTTGTAATTACCGTGAAATCCATTTCTCTGAGTTCGACGGACACAGCACCCACCCCTCTAAGGAGTTTTGATACTTCTAATACTTCTTGCTACTAAACTGATTACCTAGAGCGGAGAGGAGGGTTCTATACCAGATGAGAATGGCCCATGGGTGCAGCCAGGTGTTTTTTTGTTCTGCCTAGTCCTACTTCTGGAGGAGGCAATATAACCCAGTAGTTATGGAGCAGTAGTTATGGAGCATTGTGTCTGTTGTACTCCGAGAAATGGATTTTACAGTAAGTACAAAAATCCCATATTTTTTTTTTTTTTCTTTTATTCAGCCTTTTCAGTCGTCTTTTTTTTTTTTTTTTTTTTTTTTTTTTTGTGATTTAAATAGCACCAAAAGAAGCCCTAGTTGTGTGAACAAAATGATAAAAATTTAGTTTGGGTACAGTGTTGCTTGACCAAGCAATTGTAATTCAAAATACAAAATCGCTGAAAGCTGAAAATTGTCCTGAGTGATCAATGTTGTTGTTTTTTTTTTTTCCTGTTGTGGGCTTCCTTACATAGAGGGGATCATTTTAGGATTTCCAAATTTCTGGTACCCTAGTAGATCGGTAGATACATTTTAATTCCGGTAATGCTTCCATGCGACTAATTTTTCCAATTGTGCCTCTAAATTACAGGATTACAAGGTTGGGAATGTAACTTTCCCAAACTATATTTCTTTTATGGATATTTCATTGAGCTTTCATGTAAAATGTTTTTTGGCTTGTTTTTCGCAAGTATAAGTTACTAGTCTGTCTTTATTTTAAGGCTATGGGGATCAATGATTTGCTGTCTTTCGACTTCATGGATGCTCCACCTATGGAAACTCTAATTACAGCTATGGAACAGTTATATACACTTGGAGCACTAGATGATGAAGGCCTGCTTACACGTCTAGGGCGAAGAGTAAGTATTTTTGGTGGTAATTTGTACAATTTTTCCTGACAATCACTCTTTCAACTGCTATTTGGGTAGCCTGAAGCAGGATGTTCTTCAGACATAAAAAAATATTTATGAATGTATATAATATGACAGTTAATCACAATACTTGCAAATTGCTGCTCAGATCCAAATGGTAGCTACAGAAAGTTATTGATGATAATGCCAACATAGCAGGTTTGACTATAGGGGAACTCATCACAAACTTTATCCTGTAAAAACATTTAAGCTCTTAAGGAGGAAGGAAAAAAAATCTGCCTGAAACCAGTTTTGTAAATTTGACAGGTTAGTAAAACTGTACATAATTTTCAGTGATTTAGAATGCAACCCATTCAACTGGTCCGGGTTTGTAGGATTTAAAACCAGCAGTGAAAAGGCGATCTAATGCCTCCTCACCGCGTCAAACACTCTCTGAAAAGGGATCCATATCAGTGTTCTCTTCAGATCGCATATGTATAAGTCAACCCTTAGTCTCTTCTCCTGTAAAAGCTCTTTCCCTGCCTAATATCATTTTTTTTCTAACTGTACATTGACAGCCACACAAGCACAGTTCAGTGTACAAGCTCTGCATGCCATGACAAAGTAAGTTCTGGGCGCATCCTTGGTCAGACAGTCGAACACTTCACACCCTGTGGAAGACCAGGAGAATATGTCAGGATGCAGCATTAGGGAAGACGATGGGGAATTAAGAATGTTGAATTGCTGCAGGAGGGCACTGTTTAGTAATTAGTAGTAATTTTAAAAGGGGATCAAAGTCTTTACTAAGTAACTAAAGACCTGTTAGTTTAAATTCTATAGTCTGGAAGATACTGGAGCGTTTAGTAAAAGACCACATAGATGAGTTCTTGGTGGAAATAATATTTTAAGCAACAGACCGCATGGATTCATGAAAGACAGAAGTTGTCAAACAAATTTAATTTCTCTGTCGCTCATTGACAGACGTAGTCCTCGTTGATTAATAACAACTCGGGTTATACTGCCCTCTACAGGAGTAGGACTAGACAGGAAAGAAAACGTTCTGGCCACACCCTAGGGGCAGTCCCAGAGGGTATATCCTCTCACTTCCTGCTACAGCAAATCAGTTTTTTTCTGTCTAGTTAGGAGTAAGGACTTAGATGCCTTGCTAGGATCTTTCTAGGATTTTTCTTAGAAAGATTTTTTAGATAGCTTTTTTCTCCAGTGTTCCTGTGAGATCTTCAAGCAAGAAAGCTGGAACTGGGCGACGGGCTGGATGTTGAGATCCAGTGGTCACCACAGTTCAGCCTACGAGCGCATGCAGGCCATAGCTCCGCGCTGGGTCGGCCGCGACATAGTCCCACTGGACGGGGACTGACCCTGCGAGTTAAACGTCTCGCTTAAACGCCAATGACCATGAGTCACGGCGTCTGTATTGGTCGACAGCCCTCCCACCCCGGTGGAGAGGGGTACTGTCAGGAGTTGGCACCCGCCTGGTTCCGGTATGGTGAGTAGTATGTTCCCCCTTTTCCCCCTGACGGGTTTGTGGTGAACGCGGGCCCCTCTCTGAAATGGTAAGGATAGGTCTCCCCTCTATCCTATAACATGTCACAGATCCCCCTATTTGAGTGTGATTTTTGTGAACAAGAAACCAGGAGGCTTGGTTTGGGAGCTGACAATCGAATGTCATTTCAAAACTGTAAAGATGACTGAAGTCAGTGGCAGTACTAGAATATTACTGTGGTAGCATAAGGTATCCTACCTGTCAGAGGTGTTCACAGGGCGATGTCTATGCATGTATAACTGCAGTCCAGATCGCATTCCTCCAGCAAGGGCAGAGGGCTGCCTTCCGACGGCCCACGGACCGCATGCGGCCCGCCAGGGTCCGGTACCGCCGGCCAGGCTGATCCCCATCCAGGGTGAAGTTTGGGGGGCCGATGCACTCCCGCAGGCCGCTAGGCCGAATACAGCATCCCGCAGGCCGCTGCTAAGCCGCCGCTATCCTAACAGGCCGCCGCCATTGTCTTGCAGAGCACACGAGGCCGCCATATTGGCGTAGCCTCGTGTCTCCAGCATGGGGGCGGCCATGTTTTAGGTGACCAAACACCTCGTGGAGCCAGGGGGAGGTGTGTTAAGGGCCAAAGACTTCCTGTCTGTAACAGGACAGCACTGAGCAAGCTGATAAACTTCTGTGCATCAGGGATGAGCCTTGGGATCTCTCTCTCTCTCTGTGGGGTCCAAAAAGGCAGGTAACACTGAGGGGCGCTGTTGCGACTGGGGGATACAAAAAAAAAAAAAATTTTTTACTTTGTCATTTTTTGTCGCTGGCAAATGTCTTGTATAATCATTGACCCTGCCGCATAGGTATCCCCACCTGATCCCCTCAAGGTGGCCGCAGGACCCTCCAGTACCCCACTTGTTTTTAATGCATTTTAGGCAGGTTTGGAGTCTTTGGTATCCCGGGTGGAGGTGGCCTGTCAGGGACGGGGGTCAAGAAGCGACCCCCGCCTACCCCTATTTTTTATCTGATACTTCAGATACGGATTCGGAGCTCGTCAATGCAGCTGCAGGTCCCTCTTATGGGGCTGTTGTCTCAGGTAATGTCTCCTCGGCAGTGAGGAGAACGTTTCTGCCTCCGCCATAGCACAAGAGTGGTGGCTGCACTAGTTGTGTCCGTCCGGGAAACCTTTAGTCTTGAGGTTACACCGGCAGAGGTAGCTGAGACTGAAATTCCTTTTTGGTACTTGTTAGCCTACCAAAAGGGCGAAGGATTTTCCTTTACCCAAATGGGGTCGTTTTTTGAAACGAACCCCTGTTATTTCCAAACGCAGGGCTAGGCGCTATCCGTTTGAAGAATCCCTCTTTAAAGGATAGAAGGTACCACCTGATGTCTTGCCACAGACTGTTAGGATAAGAAGGACCTCGTAACTAATGAGGACCTTCCTTTTCTGCTCACAAAGAGTTTGTTCGTTCCGCAAGGGCGGGCGATAAGGCGAAACCCTCCAAAGCCCCTTCAGAGGGTTTTCAAAGGGCGCTGGTCAGCTAAACAAAAAGTCCGGCTCAGCTAAGCCTGAATAATACAGCCTGATGCGCCCCTAGCCATTTCTGGGGTGGGGGGATGTCTTCACCAGTTTCCGGATCCATGGCTTGCCAGAACCCCGGACTAAGGGGTTCGCGAGGTCATACGGTCAGGATACAGGATCGAGTTTCAATCACTTCCACCGGTGCGATTCTTCCCTTCTAACATTGAACGGTTTCAGGGGTTCTATTCGAACCTGTTCACAATGCCCAGGAAAGAGGGCAAGGTGCGTCCAATTTCTGGACTTGGGGAAAAATGGAGTCCATCCGAACAGTGGTGGCCTCCCTGCATCAGGGGGATTTCCTGGCGTCCATAGACATTTAGAATGCCTATCTTTATATCCCCATCATCGCAGGACATCAGCGTTTTCTTCGCTTTCCCACCAGGAGACTGAACTATCTGGGCCTAATGTTGGATACATCCTGGGCAAGAGGGTTTCTCCCTGCGGAGAAACTCCAGAAGGTTCAGTCAACGATTCGGATGTTGCTGTCCGTCTATCGGCTGGGACTGATGGTGGCCTTCTTAGAGGCAGTACCGTATACCCAGGGTAATGAGAGAAATGGAGCCGCTCAGGTGTATCAGTCCGACCTGGTGCTGGTAAGACCCGCCATCCGGATAAATGCAAAAGAAGTAGTGGAACCGCACCCAGGTAGATGAAAACAATTGGAATACTTTATTCTTCAAATCAAAATGTGAACAGACAGTGCAGGGAACAGGTAATCCAGGTTAACAGGTTTAACCTGGATTACCTGTTCCCTGCACTGTCTGTTCACATTTTGATTTGAAGAATAAAGTATTCCAATTGTTTTCATCTACCTGGGTGCGGTTCCACTACTTCTTTTGCAGTACCGTATACCCAGTCTCATACCCGAATTCTCCTGAAGGAGATTCTTTTCTTTGGAATAAGAATTCCGATTCCCTGGACAAGCGGATCCGGTTGAGCGAGCGGACCAGGGAGTCTCAGTTGCTCAACCAGGGGAAGTCATTCCTTCCGATAGTATCCAGGTTACCAATAAGGGTATCGGAAGTGAGAGCGATCAGATTTTGTCTGATTTTCTGGACCGAGCAGCTCTAGAGCAGCCCGATTCTGATCCAATCGCACTATGCCACGGTCGTGACTTATGTCAAGAAAGGGGCACTTAGAGTGTCCTGGTGGCCATCGAAACGACTAGCATCTTTCGTTGGACGGAACGGTTTGTTCCGGATCTCCCCGCAGTGTTCACTCCGGGGGTGGGAAATCGGCAGGCAGATTATTTCAGCCGTCAGATTCTGGATCAAGGAGTATGGCCTCTTCATCCAGAGGTATTTCACTAGCTGTCCCTTCATTGGGGCACCCCAGATGTGGATCTGTTGGCACCTTGGGTCAACAGGAAGGTGCGGAGGTTTGTAGCTCGCACCCGCGATCCTCTAGCGGACGCAGCAGAAACGCTGATCGCCCCATGGGGGCAGTATCAGCTACGGCATGCCTTCCATCCTCTCAAGTTACTGCGGGAACTTCTTCGCAGGATAGAGGTGGAGGGAATTCCAGTTATTCTGGAAATTCTGGACTGACCTCGTCGAGCCTGGTACGCCGACTTGGTGAGGCTAGTCGCGGACGCTCCTTGGAGACTTCCTCTCAGGGAGGATGTGCGGTCTCAGGGACCGAGCTTCCATCTTGCTTTACAATCGCTGGCTTAATGGCCTGGCCATTGAGACTCAGGTACTGAAGGACAAGGGAGTGTCAGCTTCAGTTATTCCTACCTCTAGTTAAAGCAAGGAAAGCGACTTCCAGCACATGGAAGTCTTGTATTGCGTGGTGTGAATCTCTTGGATTTCCCCCACATACCTATTCGGTGACCCGAATCTTGGTCTTTCTGCAACAAGGGGTTGAGCAGAAACTGTCCTTGAGCACTATCAAGGGTAAGGTTTAGCGTTAGCAATCTTCTTTCAGAAAACTTTGGCTAATCATTCCTTGGTGCGGAATTTCATCCAGGGGGTGCGACATCTGGCTCCGCCAGTGCGTGCACCCTTACCGCCTGGGATCTTAATTTAGTGTTGTCGGTTCTTCAGAAACTTATCTTTGAAGATATTAGGGAGATTCCCTTGCTTACATTATCCCAGAAGGTGGCCTTCTTGGTGGCCATTACTTCTGCACGCAGGGTGTCAGAACTGGCCGCATTATCTTGTCGTTCCCCATATCTGGTGGTTCATAGGGATAAGGTGGTTCTTCTTCCGAATCCATCCTTCCTTCCTAAAGTGGTTTTCAGAGTTTTCATCTGAATAAAGATATTGTGTTTCCTTCCCCGTGTCCTAAGACTAGCCATCCTTGGGAGTTTGCATTACACTCCTTGGATGGGGTTCAGAAGGATACACTTGACTACTACGAACTTGTTTTCGTAAGACGGACTCACTTGTGATCACGGATAGCCCTTGAAGGGGGTTGCCTGTGTCTGCCGCGACCATATCTAGATGGACCAGTCAGACGGTGGTACAGGCTTATTCTATTAAGGGTCGGAATCCTCCGTTCCCTGTTAAGGCGCACTCTACTCGGGCGCCTAGTGTCTCCTGGGTCTTCTGCCATCAGGCGTCAGTGATCCAGGTTTTCAAGGCGATGACTTGATCGTCGGTTCATACCTTTACAACATTTTATTAAGTTGATGTGATGGCATCGTCAGATGCCTCTTTTGGCCACAAGGTTCTGCAGGCCGCAATCTGAGGAGACTGTTGGTCTACCTCAAGGGTTTTTTGGGTGTTTCACTTAGGTCTCATCTTTTTGCTCGATGAGTCCTTGATGCTTCTGGTTGGCTCCGGTTGGGCCTTCTGGATTTTGATTTCGGTTATCCCACCCCTCATTTGTGGTACTGCTTTGGGACGTCCCGAGTTGTTGTTAATCAACGAGGACTACGTCTGTCAATGAGCGACAGAGAAAAATGGATTTTTATAAAATCTTACCGTAAAATCCTTTTCTCTTAAGCTCATTGACAGACTTAGTACCCGCCCCTCTGTTTTGGAGTTGGGTTGGGTTAAATTCTCTAAACACTGCTTTGTGACATAACTGATTTGCTGTAGCAGGAAGTGAGAGGATATACCCTCTGGGACTGCCCCTAGGGTGTGGCCAGAACGTTTTCTTTCCTGTCTAGTCCTTCTCCTGTAGAGGGCAGTATAACCTGAGTTGTTATTAATCAACGAGGACTACGTCTGTCAATGAGCTTAAGAGAAAAGGATTTTACGGTAAGATTTTACAAAAATCCATTTTTCTTTTTATGAGGTAAGTAAAACCTTGGACAGAGGAGGGGCTGTGGACGTAGTATACTTGGATTTTGCTAAAGGGTTTGATACAGTTCCTCACACATGGCTAATATATTGGGTCAGGTTTACAGGCCTGGAAAAATCAGTTTGCAAATGGATAGAAAACTGGCTAAAAGACCATATTCAGAGATTAGTGGTTAATGATTCACACTGTAACGGTAATGTTAGTGGTGTACCTCAAGGTTTGGTGTTGAGACCCTTATGATATAGGGTCTGGGATTAAAAGTACCATTTCAGTCTTTGCAGATGACACCAAGCTATTTAGTGGGATAACCTTTCTCTATCGTCCATTGATGGACGCAGAGTCTATGCTTCTTTACTGTTGGGTTATGCGCCATCTACAGGAGTAGACTAGGCAGTGAAAAGTTTTCACTCGACATGCCTATAGGGGCTGTCCCTCACGACATCCCCAGACACACTGTGCTCTCAAATCAGTTTCTTGCTGCCTAGTGAAGGAGTAGGACCTAGGTTTCCTGCTGGGACTTCGGTCTCAGTTTTTATTTATTTTCGGAATGTTTGTTTATTTCTCTTTACTCACTATCGCTAGGTAGTGTCAGGGGGATCCTCCTGGTGAACTACAAGCTACAGCCGGCTGAGCTCTGGCACTGGATAATCTAGATCCTTACGGTCTCCCAGCCTGGCCTATGAGCGTGAGCAGGTTGTGGTCCGCCCTGGCCTCGCCACGACTCTGCCCCGATGGATGGGCATGAGCCTGCGAGCAGATGCATTGCTGGGATGCTTCAACCTGGAACGTCCTGAGTCACAGCGTACCTTTTTTGGCTGGCAGCACCCCCACTCAGGGTGGGAGGTGAGCTGTTTTGGAGCGGAGCCCACCCGGTCCATGGTATGGTGAGTGATGTCCCTGAAGCAGACCTCTGAGAGGGAGATGTGGGCCCACTCCTGGGGATAACAGGGCTGTTTTTTCTCTGAAAGATCCCCTAGGCCCTGCCCCGATGGGGGCGCTATAGTCGGCATCTGATGCCTGGGGGGGGTTAAAAAAGTTACCTTGTCCTGGGGGGTCCCTTTAGGTGGATTCCCACGGTGGCCTCATGCCTGGGTCCTGAGCACCTGGCGCCGTTTTCAGCCGCCATTTTAAGTGTGGGAATAGGCTCTCTTTGTAAGGGCAGCGGCCATTTTCCCTTAGCTTCCTATACTTTACCATTGGCACCATTTTGTTGTAGCCTGTGGCTACACAGGCAGTGTTCGACCTCTAGTGATATATGTCACTTCCTGTCCACGTTTTTCATGCTGGAGACTGGCTACAGAGCGGCTGCTTCTCAGCGGTGGTAAAGTAAGGGGTTTTGTTCTTTTGGGCATTCCTCGGGCACACTTTGCTCCTGCCAACCTTAAAGGGGGACTCCGGATATAGCGCGGTATAGCGGTGCGGACCGTGTTTGCAATTTAAAGGGGTAGTGCACTCCTTTTTTTTTTTTTTTTTTTTTTCTTCAATTGCAAATGGAGTCCCAAGGCAAAAATTCTCCCTCTGACTTGGTGCGCATGCCGGACAATCCGGATCGCATTCTCTCATGTCTGTCTGCAGCTTTAGAAACTCTGGCATCAAAGTTGGACCTTGTGATGAAATGAGTCGCTGCCCAAAAACGGCCTATGCCTTCTAAGTCTTCTGATTGAGAGCATGATATGGTCGCCACGGACAATCTCATCCCTGAGGGATCTCTGTCCTCGCAGTCAAGATAGTGAGGAGGATGTGTCCGCCTCGGCTGCAGCGCGGGAACGCGCTATGGTGGAAACTGATTCGTTCAGTAAGGGAAAATGGATGATGAGCCCACACAGTCAGGAAAGCGGGTAGTTTTTGGCTCTTGCAAAGCCCAGAAGCCGGGTCAGGTGTTCCCTTGTCCTGAAGTCTTTCATGATATTGTGAATGAGCAATGGTGGCGCATTAAGCACGTGCTGGTGGTGCCAAAGTGCTTAAAACGCCGTTACACCTTTGCTGACTCAGTCTCACGTCGTTGGACAGTGTCGCCTAAGGGGAATAATCCCGGTTGAACAAATTACTGTGGTACCTGTGGAAGACTCCCCGGCGTTTGCGGACCCGGTGGACAGATGATTGGAATCCCACTTACATTTGTTGGCGGGCTCGATACTTGAACCCGTATTCGCGTCCGACCTGGTTCCTCAGACGGTTACTAAATGGGTTAAGGTACTTAGGGGTAACTTGAACGCTGAGACAGTTCCTCCGACTCTGCTTGAGCTCACGGACCAGATGGCCCAGGCCATGGTGTACCTGTGTGATGCGGCCCTGGATGCGGCTCCTCTAGTTGCCGGAGTGTCTGTGGTGGGGATTGCCATTCGCTGTATGGTGTGGCTGAAGAGCTGGTCGGCAGGCCAGGCTTCTAAGAAGGCCTTATCTGATCTTCCATTCTTGGGTGAACGCCTGTTTGGTGACTCCTTGGATGAGTTAATCAAGGGTCTAACGGGTGGTAAGAGTACTCTTCTTCCCCAATCCTCAAAAGACAAGGCACCTCGCAGTCAGCGGGGGGCCTTCTTTTGCGGCTCACAGGCGTTTTTTTTTTTTCGTGTCTCAGGGGCGCAAGAAAAAAGTTAAACCGTTCAGAACCTCTGGAGGGAACAAGAAGGCTTGGTCGGGTAAACCCGAGACTAGCCAGTCCGGTTCAGCAGGCAAATCCTCCTTGGCTTGAAGGGACGCCCTCACCCGATTCGGGGGTAGGGGGACGTCTGCGTTGCTTTCGAGCACCCTGGACGTCTCTGATTCAGGACAAATGGGTTCACCAACTAATTTGTTCAGGGTACGAGATCGTATATCGGTCTTGCCCAACAGACAGGTTCTTTACATCAAATCTCCGTCTATCTCCGGATCAATTGAAGGATCCCAGGGAGGCGGTGCAGGTTCTCCTTGCACAGGGAGTGATTGTGCAGGTTCCTCATCAGGAAAGGTTTTGAGGTTTTTATTCAAACATGTTCACCGTGCCCAGAAACCCAGGGTCTTCACCAAGGTTTTGGCCCCGGTGTTAGCGTTGCTCCGCAATAAGCGGATTACGATCCTCGGATATCTGGACAATCTCCTGTAGTTCTCATCCGACCCTGTTGGGCGACCTGTCAATCACGGTTTAGACCCTTCAGGAGTTTGGGTGGACCATCACCTTCCAGAAGTCTGCGCTGACCCTGTCAGTGCGCTTGAAATACCTGGGTATGATTTTAGACTCCTTTCTGGCGAGGGTCTTTCTCCCCGGGGGAAAAGAACTTCAGACGTTGCAGAGCAAGATCAGCACGTCCTCTGCAAAAAGAGATTCTTGTCAAGCGGAACAAGGATCCGCAGTACTTAGACAGAATATGTCTCAGCCGTTTCACGAGGTCGGAGCTCTCGTGGTGGCTTCTGTCGCCCGCTCTGAGCCAGGGCAGGTCTTTTCTACCACTGTTGTGGACAGTGGTCACCACAGCTGCCAGTCTGTCGGGCTGACTTGGGCCGAGGATCATGTTCCTCTCTCCGCAATTCACGTTCTCAGTGTGGAGAATTGGCAGGCAGATTTTCCTGAGTCAGGTTCTGGATCAGTGGGAATGGTCCCTGCATCCGGAGGTTTTTTTCCATCTCCGGTGTGCCCGATGGGGAACTCCGAAGGTGGATCTGTTTGCATCTCGTCTGAACAAAAAGGTACAGAGGTTTGTGGCCACGGCTCAAGACCCTCTGGCCGACGCTGCAGTGTATTGCCAAACACTGAATGGGCTCCCAATCTCCACAGCAATGCCTCCAATCTCAGACCGTTCATACAGTGTTGTATTCCACCAAGGAGAGGAAGGAACAAAAGACATCTAGTGCTCTCCGTTTGGTCAATGTTTAATGCATATTAAAAAGTATTGTACTTACAAACATAGCACTTTCCAAGTGCATAACGAACAGCTATTAACAGAGATAAACAGCCGGCTGTGCGCTCGATGCATTGCTGTGGAGATTGGGAGCCCATTCGGTGTTTGGCAATACACTGCGCAATGACCCTAGAGGTCTGGTAATTGAGGTGAGAGGCTAGCACATATTCTGGTGATGGAATCACATATGAAGAGGTGCAATATTTCATCCTTTACAGCACGGGTCTCCCTTAATCCTCAAGCTTGGCTTTGTGACATCTAAGGACTCTTCCTTATATTTATGTATACACAGTATCTGTGATTGGATTATTTTAAGGACTCTTTTACATCCATACCCTTTGAGTGTACATTTATATTTATTCTTATTTTTATTGTAGCGCTGCACCCTCTTTTGTATTTTATGCTGTTTAAAAGAGGCTTGGCTTTTGTCTCTTTACGGGGTTGAATTTTTGTTTTGGGGGTAAGCTCCTGTTGGTACAGCTTGAGCTTTTTGTTACCCAGTTGGCTACGTTTTTAGCCTTGGGAATACGTTAACAGTTTTTAGTTGCATTCTTCTCTCCCCTCATGCCTATACCGCTTTGGGACGTCCCAATAGTGAAGAAGCATAGAATCTGCGTCTGTCAGTGGACGATAGAGAAAATTGGATTTTTGTAAGAACTTGCCTAAAATCTTTTTCTCGGAAGTCCATTGACAGACGCAGAACCCGCTCCTCTATTTTGGGGATGGTTGCGTCTTCTTTTCACTGATTGCTACGAAGCTGATTTAAGAGCACAGTGTGTCTGGGGTTATGTCATGAGGGACAGCCCCTATAGGCGTGTCGGGTGAAAACTTTTCACTGCCTAGTCTACTCCTGTAAGCGCATAACCCAATAGTGAAGAGGCATAGAAGCTGCGTCTGTCAATGGACTTCAGAGAAAAGGATTTTACGGTAAGTTCTTACAAAAATCCAATTTTTTACAGGATGTCTCCAACTTACAAGCCAAACTTAATGCACTGTTTAATTGGGCAACTATGTAGCAGGTGAGGGTTAATGGTGCTAAATGTAAAGTTATACACTTGGGGGCTAAGAATATGCATGCATCCTACAAACTAGGAATACAACTGGGGGAATCCATAGCGGAGAAGGATCTGGGTGTTTTTGGTAGATCATAAGCCTAATAATAGCATGCAATGCCAAGCTGCTGTTTCCAAAGCAAGTGAAATCCTTTCTTGTTTTGAGAGGTATGGACTCCAGAGAGAAAAATATAATGTTGCCCCTGTACAAATCATTAGTATCACCTCATCTGGAATATGCAGTTCAGTTTTGTGAACCAGTTCACAAAAAGTATATTGGGGAACTGGAGACAGTGCAGAGAAGGGCAACCAAACTAATAAAAGGCATGGAGGAGCTCAGCTTTGAGAAATATGTAATAGTTCTATGGTGTGCAAATATGCTGGATTTACTTGCCCGTTATGGCAAGAGCCCTTGAGATCCCAAAGATCTAGTTCTGCTTTACCCTGTAGCTGACGGAGCCTTTTTTTTGTTTACCAGAAAACTGCATAAAACCCTTCAAAACATTATATATTTTATGAAAGTAGACGCCCTAGAGAATAAAACCGTGGTAGTTCCAATTTTTTATGTTACACAATATTACTGTAAAGGTCTGGGAAATGCACAATTTTAGTACAAAAATACACTAAAGTTATTTTTAAGGCACACAAATTTCTTGTAAAATATAAAAGATTTAAGTTGTCTCCCCTGTGCTCCAATGAATCGAATGCAGTGCGCCCATTACTTGGGTGGGGGGTTAGCAAAAGGGATGAGCCCAATACAAGTCAAAACTTACTTGGTTTCCAATGTGAAAAGTGTGAAAGGTTTTGCCTCTATCGGTTTTATTATTCTGTCTTTTTGGGGAAGATTTCCCCTCACTTCCTCTCAGGGCAGGATGCGTTAAAAAATAAATAAATAAATCTCTGAGGACACAGACAGAATGCACTATTGCATTTTTAAGTTATGACTTTCTTTAAAAAAACACCCCCCCCCCCTCCATTTTTCTGGTTTCACAAGGACAGAAAGTGAAGGAAATTCTTTGTCAAAAAAAAAAAAAGGCTGGAGTTAGGTTTTGGGCAGCCATCACAAGGTTTGCAATATTTTCCATACAACTGTGTGTACGCAGTAATTCTGTTTTGGAGCATTTAACTGTGCTGTTTTGAATCAAAAAGAAAATACTCATTCAATTAAACTCTACCTCAACCAAGGTCTCAAAAACTGGTTCATCTTCTGCTTTATGTTTATGTAATTGTTATATTTTTGTTCTTTTCAGATGGCAGAGTTTCCCCTGGAGCCCATGCTGTGTAAGATGCTCATCATGTCTGTACATCTTGGCTGCAGTGAGGAGATGCTGACCATTGTGTCTATGCTCTCTGTTCAGAATGTGTTCTACAGACCGAAGGTAAAAAGCGCACTCCTATGTTAATTATGCATGTAACGGTATTAAAGTGGTTCTCCAGCCTCCCTGCCCCCTTCCATTTATTTTTTTAACCCCTGTGTACCTTGTGGTTACTGAATGTTTCAGATACTCACCCAATCAGCGATCCAGCAGCGTCTTGCAGAATCCTGTTAGAATTCTGCCCCTGCTGGGACCCGTGCAGCCATATTTTGAGTGACGTCGCCCTGAGGCTTGCCAGTTCTTCCAGGTTTAGCCGACGTGCCTCGGGATGACGCGCTGCTAAGCCCATCCCCTCCTCCTTTCTCTATGAAGCACTATGGCGCCTAGGATATGTGATGTGCATATCCCAGGAGCCATAGCAGGCATTGGAGGGCAGAACAAAAGGTTTTTAAGTAAAAAAAAAAAAAAAAAAATGGACAGTCTTATTAACAAGAATTGGATATGCTTCAAAATAGTCCTTCACTGGCCTCTGTAGCTGCATGCACAGTGGAATAATTGATCCTCAAGCTTTACAGCAGAAGCTCTAGAGTCAGCAGCTGGACTCACCCTCCCAGCAGTGACTCAGCACCTTCTTATCTTGAACATGAACACAAATCCGCAAAAATAGCTGGATTTAAGTACTTCTGTGTTGCTGGGAACTTTGAGGATTGATTGCTTCAGGGGTCATTAGGTGCATATTTTAAAGCTTGTTTAGTGCTTGTTAAAAATATTTAATAAAAGTATATGTATATATTATTATAAAACAAAGAACATAAGTGTAGTGTACTGCAGCTTACCAGTTCTTAGATATGGTTTCTGAAATAGTTTTCGGGCTAAGAACAGTTTTATAAAGTACTGAAAACAGTATTTGGTCTTGTCAGAAATGTCCTTGTCCTTGTCTCTTCTGAACTGAGCTGAACTAAAAAAAATCTTATGTACCTTGCAAGCTGTCTTCTGTAAGCTGCCAGTTCTCCCCTATGTGATGAAGAGAAGAAAACCTTTGTAGTCTAAATTAGGAGAGCAACCTAGGTGTCAATCATGGCTCTCTGTAGAGTGTGGGTACAGTGGTGGAACTAGTGTAGCCAACCAGGGACAGTGTTATTGTTAATATCCCCAGGTAGAAAAAAAAAACTAATGCAGCCACAACATCTAAGGGCAGTTAATCAGCAATATATTAAAAGTTGGGTTTATATACACATTAAATCTTAATTTTGTTTTGAAAGTATTTCTAAATTGACCAAATTGATCATTCAGTTTGCTACTGCACAACAGTGCTGATTCAGCAATGCTGGATATGAAGGTTATGGGATGCTTTAGTACAATTTTGTTTTTATTAGTATAACAAAAGGCTTAAAAAGGGGTGCTTGGCTTTCTTCTTAGCCCTTTTCCCCATGCTCTCAGTCCCACCGATGATTACAATCACTTGGTGAACAGAAATATTTCAAAATGAATATCCACTTATAGCTCCATAACTAAAGGAAAATAATTCTGTGTTAAAAAAAAATTTCCAGCAAGTTGTGCTGGCAAAATTGAGGCTTTGTGTAAAGAGACTATGTGTTAAAATATGTACCAGTTGCAAGAACAGATTCATGGTTGACCACTAACCCACAGGACAAACAAGCACTTGCAGACCAGAAGAAGGCAAAGTTTCACCAGACAGAAGGAGACCACCTAACATTGCTGGCTGTGTACAACTCTTGGAAGAATAACAAGTTTTCCAACCCCTGGTGCTACGAAAACTTTATTCAAGCTCGTTCACTGAGGCGTGCTCAAGATATTCGCAAACAAATGTTGGGCATAATGGACAGGTATGTTGGCTGAATTCAAACCTGAATGTTACACCAATGTTTTTGTTAAGTAGATGCAATTAAAAAGTCTGAAGTGTGGCTGAGAATCATGTTCAAGTGTAGATATTCTTGTGCATGATAAAATTGTATATCATATTATTATTTTACACAATAGCATCGAATTGCATGAGGTTATTGTACCTATCATCTTCTAAAACCCATCACTGCCTTTGTATTGGTTGTCAAGATTTTCCTGGGTGAGAGAGCCACTTTTTTTCTGAAATTGTTAGAGTAGTTGGGTTAAGGTTTGTGCTCTGACTGGGCCATTCTGAAAAGTGCACTTTCTTTTTCTGCCAGTCTGTGGTGGGTTTACTTTGATGCTTACGGTCATTGTCCTGCTGCATCACCCAACTTCTACTAAGCTGGCGGACAGCCGCTCTGACATTATCTTTTTTCTTGTTTATTTTGTTTCATCAGTCCACAATCATTTTCCCAGTAACATTGTGATTTGCCAAGGTGCTCTTTGGAAACTTCAGGCACACAGCAATGTTTTTTTTGGAGAGCAGCGTCTTCCTCTATGGTGTTCTCCCATGGACACCCTTCCTGTTCATACTTGCGTATGGTAGACTCATGAACAGGGATATTTGCCAGTTCCAGTGATTTCTTCCAAATCTTTAGCCATTACATGTGGGTTCTTCTTTACCTCATTGAGGTTTTTGTGTTTGTTTGTTTGTCCCTTGGGAGTCTTCTTGGCTGGGCGCCCCACTTCTAGGAGTTGGCACAGTACTTAACAGTCTCCATTTGTAGACAGTTTGTCTAACTGTCCACTGATTGATGCCTAAACACTTTTTAGATTGCTTTGTATCCCCTTCCAGCCTTGTGCAGATCAAATACTTTGGATCAGTGTCTTCAGAGCTACTTTTTGCAGGGCATTGTTCAAATCAGCTGATTCTTCTTCTGAACACCAATCCTAACATCGGAGTATCTCATCAATCAAAGTAGCTCTAAACCTCACCTCCAAACTAATTTCATTAATTGGACTGTAGGTGTTCAAATTACTCACTCTAATTAGCATTCGTGACTTTATCCTCCATCACTGTGAATGTTTATTGGTGTGTTCATTAAAGACACAAGAAATTTGAATTTTCTCTTACGTCCTCCCGACAGTCGCCGCCCATTCACAAGTCTTCACCAATGGATATTGACCTTTGCTCCGCAGGAGTAGCTAGGCACAAGATTTGTTAATAACAAAAGCTTTTAGCATAGACACACCCCTAGGGGCTGTCCCACTAGTCAATACCTCCCTGCACCAGCATTCCCAACTCAGTTTGATTTTGCCTAGCTTAGGAGTAGCAGGCTTTCCTGTGCTTGGGGCTTCAGTCTCAGCCTTCTACCCTTTTTTGATTTTATTTCAAGTGTTTTCTCTTTACTTTACTAGCTGTTATTTTGTCAGCTCTTAGTTAGGGATCTTCGGATGAAGATACATCGTGCGTGGCTGGGTATCGGACTGGCCGCCCTGGATCCCAGGGCTGAGGGCCTGATGGATTCCCAGCCTGCCATCGAGCGTTCAGCTACGGTTCGCCCAGGCGCCATGAACGACCCATCCCTGCTCGCCGCAGGGATGCTGACTGTGAGGTGGCTACCTCACTGGACGCCATTCTGCGGTCTTGTGCTGCGGTCCACTGCGTCCCGGCTGCGACTCTCCCTGTCATGAAGGATAGCGGTTTGTCGCTTGGAGACGTCTCCCCACGCCATCCAGTATAGTAAGCACCTTCTGTGTGGGGACCATCTGTCTGGGGTGTCAGTCTGTGGCTGTGTGTACCCCCCATGTCTGTTAAGGTGCAGGCTCCCTGATAGATCCCTGTATGGGGTTAACATGCCTTTCTGGGCTGCGGGGGGGGGGGCCCTCCCGCTCTGCTGTGGGGATTCCTCTGAGGGCGAGATGTGTACAGACATGCGGCAGCAGCGGCCACTATTGCGGTCCGTCATTTTTTTGCAATGTGCTGTGGGCGACCAGGTTATTCTGGCACTGGTGCAGCGATGTGTTTTGGCGCCAATCTGCGCCATTTTGGCTTGGACGTTTGCGCTAGTTTTCGAGCACGTCGGCGGCCATTTTACTGTAGCCTCTATCCCTTATGCCGAGCAGCCATTTTGCCAAAGCCTCATAGGCTATATACGTTTCAGCCGGTTCTTGCATCACTTCCTCTTCCTTCTGGAACAGCGATCGGTTTCAGCAGCCGGTTTGTGCTCTCTCCAGGTTTATTCCTCCATTGTTCTGTCCTTCCTAACTCGGTGTTCTCTGTCCCTGTGGGGTCGGTGCATACAGTCGGTATACAGTGGGCTGCGCTCGCCATGGTGTTAAAGGGCCAGTACCTTTTTTTTCTCACATTCCTGTTTGGGCATGGATTCTCAGGATAGCAAGTTTCCCCCCGCCCTGGTGGGGGACCAGGGGGCTGCTGCACCCCCCGAGGGGGCTGATCTGGCCACTGTAGTGGCATCCTTGGTATCTCAGATGCAAGTGCTGATGGCTGAACGATCTGCAAAGAGGGCCAGGTTATCCATTTCCTCTGATTCAGAGGGCGATGTGGCTGGCGTGCCCTTCTCAGGGTCTCGCTCATCTCTGGACCTTATGGGGTCTGAGGGGGAGGCAGAGGTGGAAGGGGTTGATACTTCTCCCCCTGGCTCGCCTGAAGAGCTTGCACTCATGGATGAGCTGATTGCCTCCATAAAGGATACGCTGCACCTGGAGGATGAGCCTACTCCTCCTGCTAGGGTGTCCTCTTTTGGGACACACAGAACCCGCAAATCGGCGCAGGTTTTTCCCTGCCCGGCGGAGTTTCATCATACTGTTAATGAGCAGTGGCGCAATTTAAAGAAGCCCTTTACAGTGCCTAGTAGGTTTAAACTGCTTTATCCATTTGCACCTTCCACCGACAAGCGTTGGTGTGTAGCGCCTCAGGTGGATCACGCTGTAGCCATTTTAAACAAGGCTACTCTGGTTCCTACTGAGGATACTCCCGTTTTCCGGGATCCTACGGACAGGAGATTGGAGTCTCTTGCCCGTCATGCATATATGGTTGCTGGCTCTATGCTCAAGCCTATTTTTGCTTCGGTTATGGCTGCCCAGGCGGTGGCCGACTGGACAAAGGTGCTAAAGCGCACCCTGGTGGCTGATTCGGCTCCGCCGACCACGCTGGCTATGGTGGATCAGATCCACCAGGGAGTCATGTACTTGTGTGACGCGGACCTGAATTTGGCCCCTTTGGCTGCACGTCTGTCTAGTGTAGCGGTGCTAAACCGTCGTCTGATATGGCTGAAGAGTTGGTCGGCCGACCAATCATCTCGCAAGACGGTAGCGGATTTTCCCTACGCTGGTTCTCGTCTTTTTGGCGAGGCTTTGGATACTCTGGTGAAAGGAGTTACTGGGGGCAAGAGTATTCTCTTGCCACAGAATCCCAAGAACAAATCCTTCCGTGGCAAGCGGAACTCCTTGTTTAGGCCCTCTCAGGGGTCCTTTCGTGCCTTTCGGTAACAATCCAAGGGCAAGCCCTTCAAAGGCCAAGGCTCCCAGAAGAAGCCGTGGGCGGGTAAGCAGAAATCCAGTCAAGCCGGTTCTGCCACCCATTCCACTTCCGCCTGAAGGGGCACCCTCACCCGCTTCTGGGGTGGGGGGACGTTTGCGCGGTTTCCTCCAACCTTGGCTGGTCCGCATCCAGGACAGATGGGTTCAGGAAATCGTTCGATCGGGTTACATGATCGAATTCCTTTCTCGGCCGGCGGGCAGATTTTTTCCCTCAAATCTTCAGCTGTCTCCGGAGCGCTTGCAGGATCTGCGCCTGGCGGTGCAGGACCTGCGGGCCCAGGGAGTGGTGGTTCCGGTGCCTCATCGGGACAGATTTCGGGGGTTTTACTCCAATCTGTTCACTGTGCCCAGAAAGGAGGGCAAGGTGCGTCCGAACTCTGAACCGCTTTGTGCGTGTTCGGAAATTCTGCATGGAATCCCTGCACTCAGTGGTGGCTGCCCTGGGGGAGTTTATGGCCTCCATCGATTTGAAGGATGCGTACCTACACATCTCCATTTTCGAAGGTCACCAAAGGTACCTTCGATTCGCCATTGCGGAGGACCACTACCAGTTTGTGGCGTTACCTTTCGGTCTCGCTTCGGCTCCGCGGGTTTTTACCAAGGTGCTGGCGCCGGTCCTGGCCCTGCTGCGGGCGCAGGGCATTGCGGTCTTGGGGTATCTGGACGATCTCCTGATAAGGTCGAATGCCAGCCAGAGCCTGTTGACCGACCTGTCCACCACGATGCAGACGCTGCAGGAGTTCGGTTGGACCATAAACATTCCGGACTCGACCCTGTGCCCTTCGGTTCGCCTTCCCTATCTGGGGATGGTTCTGGACTCTGCTCTAGCGAAGGTTTTCCTGCCGGAAGACAAACTCCGGACGCTTCAGGACGAGGTCAGGTCCCTCAGGGACAACCAAAACTCGTCTCTCCGGACATGCATGAGGTGTCTGGGGTTGATGGTCTCGGCTTTCGAAGCGATCCCCTTTGCCCAGTTTCACACGCGGGATCTCCAGGCGGAGATTCTTGCCAAGTGGGACGGGCGAACGCAGTCCTTGGATCTGCGGGTCTCATTGAGCCGCCGCACCAGAAGGAGTCTTCTGTGGTGGCTCCGGTCCCCGGCGGTGTCAGGTGGCAAGTCTTTTCGTCCATTGCTGTGGACGGTGGTCACCACGGATGCCAGCCTGTCGGGCTGGGGTGGTGTTCTGGGCAATCTGTCTGCCCAGGGGGACTTGGTCGGAGGAAGAATCCTCCCTTCCGATCAACATTCTGGAATTGAGAGCGATAAAGCTTTGCCTTCTACGGTGGTCAGGACGGCTTCAGGGCCGTCCGGTTCGGGTTCAGACGGACAATGCCACCGCGGTAAAACCATCAAGGGGGTACCAGGAGTGCCCGAGCGGCTCGGGAAGTGGCCGACATTCTGTCTTGGGCCGAGACGCACGTCCCGGCTATAAGGGCAGTTCACATTCCGGGGGTGGAGAACTGGCAGTCGGATTATCTGAGCCGCCAGACCCTGGACCAGGGGGAATGGTCCCTTCACCCGGATGTCTTCCAGATGTTGTGCGCGAAGTGGGGTTCACCAGATGTGGACCTGTTCGCGTCCCATCTAAACAAGGTGGAAAGGTTCGTGGCAAGGACGCGTGATCCTCGGGTGGACGCCTCGGACACGCTGGTGGCGCCCTGGCATCAGTATTGTCTGATGTATGCCTTTCCCCCGATTCAGCTGCTGTCCAGGCTCCTTCGCAGGTTAGCCTCGGAACCACATATGGTGATTCTGGTGGCACCGGACTGGCCTCGCCGGTCTTGGTACGCAGACCTCGTCAATCTGGCAGTCGAACCTCCGTGTCGCCTGCCGCTCCGGGAAGACCTTCTGTCTCAAGGGCCGATATTCCATCCTGCTTTACAGTCGCTGGCTTTAACGGCCTGGCTGTTGAAAGCCAGGTCCTGAAGGATAGGGGTCTCTCCCCTGAGGTCATTCCCACTTTGATCAAGGCTAGAAAAGCCTCTTCAGGGAAGATCTACTACTGTATTTGGAAAGCGTACTTTGCCTGGTGTGAGTCCAGGGGGTATTCCCCCCTCGCTCATACTCGGTGTCGAGAGTGTTGGCTTTCCTCCAAACTGGAGTGGACCAGCGTTTGGCGCTGGCCACGATAAAGGGCCAGATCTCTGCGCTGGCCATTCTTTTTCAACGCCCTGTGATTGATTCGCACCTTTGTTCAGGGGGTGCGTCATTTGGCCCCTCCTCGGAGGGAGCCTTTGCCTCCGTGGGACTTGAACCTAGTTCTGTCCGTGTTGCAACATGCTCCTTTTGAAAAGATCAGGGAGATCTCGTTGCCTCTGTTGTCCAAAAAGGTTGCCTTTTTGGTGGCGATCACTTCGGCTCGCAGGGTGTCGGAGCTGGCGGCCTTGTCCTGCAGCTCTTCCTACCTGGTGCTTCATAAGGATAAGGTGGTCTTGCGACCTAACCCGTCCTTTCTTCCGAAAGTGATTTCGGATTTTCACCTCAATGAAGAAGCCAAAGCATCCTAAGGAGGTTGCATTGCATTCCTTGGATGTTGTCCGGGCGATCAGGGTTTACCTGTCGTCCACTAAATCCTTTCGTAAGTCGGATTCCCTCTTTGTCCTTCCTGAGGGACCTCGGAAGGGCATGGTGGCGTCGGCTGCGACAATCGCCAAATGGATCAGACAAACCATTGTGCTGGCCTATGCCTTGAAGGAAAGAATTCCACCTTTCCCTGTGAAGGCGCACTCTACCAGGTCTTTGAGTGCGTCTTGGGCTTTCCGGCATCAGGCTTCAGTGGCCCAGGTGTGTAAGGCGGTGACTTGGTCGTCCGTACACACCTTCTCCAAGTTTTATAAGGTGGATGTTCAGGCATCAGCCGATGCCTCCTTTGGCCGCAAAGTTCTCAGTGCGGCAGTGCCATAGGCACCCTTGTTTATGGGTCTTTGGCTGTTGGGGTGTTTTACCCCTGGGTTGCTTGTTTTCCTGGGTTGTTGCTCCTGTTGAGCACGTTCCTGTTGCCCAGCTGGTTCTCTTACAAGTGTGTAAGGTTCCTTTCTCTGATGTGGGTACTGCGTTGCTCTGCTGTGGCTGCGTCTCCCACCCCTCATGTCTACACTGCTTTGGGACATCCCATTGGTGAAGACTTGTGAATGGGCGGCGACTGTCGGAGGACGTAAGAGAAAACGGAATTTTTGTAAAATCTTACCGTAAAATTCCTTTCTCTGAGTCCTCCTACAGTCGCCGCCCCCGCCCCTCTTTTGGGGGTTTTTGTGTACTCTTACTGCTATGCTACCAAACTGAGTTGGGAATGCTGGTGCAGGGAGGTATTGACTAGTGGGACAGCCCCTAGGGGTGTGTCTATGCTAAAAGCTTTTGTTATTAACAAATCTTGTGCTTAGCTACTCCTGCGGAGCAAAGGTCAATACCCATTGGTGAAGACTTGTGAATGGGCGGCGACTGTCGGAGGACGCAGAGAAAGGAATTTTACGGTAAGATTTTACAAAAATTCAGTTTTTTGTATGTTGTCAGCTTAAAGTGATTGTAAGATCTCCTGTGTTTGGTATTTATAAAAAAAAAAAAAACACAGGAGATCTTACAATCACTTTAAGCTGACAACATACAAAAAACTGAATTTTTGTAAAATCTTACCGTAAAATTCCTTTCTCTGATTCCTCCGACAGTCGCCGCCCATTCACAAGTCTTCACCAATGGGTATTGACCTTTGCTCCGCAGGAGTAGCTAAGCACAAGATTTTGTTAATAACAAAAGCTTTTAGCATAGACACACCCCTAGGGGCTGTCCCACTAGTCAATACCTCCCTGCACCAGCATTCCCAACTCAGTTTGGTAGCATAGCAGTAAGAGTACACAAAAACCCCAAAAGAGGGGCGGGGGCGGCGACTGTAGGAGGACTCAGAGAAAGGAATTTTACGGTAAGATTTTACAAAAATTCAGTTTTTTGTATGTTGTCAGCTTAAAGTGATTGTAAGATCTCCTGTGGTGTTTTTTTTTTTTTTTTTATAAATACCAAACATGTTATATGTACCTCCTCTGTGCAGTTGTTTTTGCACAGGGCAGCCTGGATCCTCCTCTTCTCGGGTCTCTCATTGCTGCTCCTGGCCCCCTCCCTCCTATTGAGTGCCCCCCACAGCAAGCAGCTTGCTATGGGGGCACCAGAGTACCCTCTCTCTCCTGATTGGCTTACTGACTTTGTCAGCCGTGGGCGCCAATGGCGCCGCAGCTGTGTCTCAGCCAGTCAGAAGAGAGAGTCCCAGGCGGCCGAGGGACTCGTGGATATCGCTAGACAGAGATGGGGGCACAGGTAAGTATTAGGGGGCACTGGGGCGGCTGCTACACACAAGGCTTTTCTCTATCGCTCATTGACAGACGAAGCCTCATCTTCATGAGCTGATTGGATTATGCTCCTCCCATCAGGAGTAGTCTAGGCAGGAAAATTTGAATGTACACGCCCTAGGGGCTGTCCCTCCAGGCATAACCCCCACTGCCACAGCCCAGCACGTCAGTTTGTTTCTGCCTAGAGAAGGAGTAGGACCTAGGTTTCCTGCTGGGACTGCGGTCTCAGTTTTTTATTTCTTTTAAGAATATTTTACTTTTATTTCTCTTGCTTGCTAGCTAGTGTTCAGGGAAAAAATTTCCTGGTGATCTGCAAGCAACGATGCCGGCTGGGACTTCACACTGGATAATCTAGATCCTTATGGTCCCCCTAGTCTGGCCTATGAGCGTGAGCGGGTTATAGTTCCGAACTAGGCCTAGCCACGACAATCCCCCTTTTCCAGAGGGAGAAGAGCCTGTGAGCGGATGCCTCGCCGGGACGCGACGACCTGGAACGCCCTGAGTCGCAGCGTACCCCTCGGCTGGCAGCACCCCCACTTCGGGTGGGAGGCAGTCTGCCCGGAGCAGAGCCCACCCAGTCCGTGTTATGGTGAGTATATGTACCCCCTTTGCCCCTGCTGGCCTTGTGGGGATGTGGACCCTCTCCTGGGGATAATGGGATTTGTGCCTCCCAAAAGATCCCGCTGGCCTGCCCAGTACCCAGTCTGTGTGTCCTTCCCTCCCCCCTTCCCTGTACCTGCGGTGGCTGTGTCTTAGAGTGCCCTGTCACTCTGGGGGGCAGGGGGGATGTGAACTGGTACCTTGGGCTTGCTGGTACCTGTTGTGGTTCCTGAGGCCTTCATGTGTCGGTCCCTAGCTGCATGGTTCTTCGTGGGCACTGCCATCTTAAGTGTACGCAGTGTGATTTTTTTTTTTTTTTTCTTGCTCCCCATAGACTTGTATGGGGCAGCCATTTTCCCTGTAGCTTCCTGTTGTTTTGTATGGGCATCCATCTTTGTGTAGCCCTGGTGCTATACTCAGCAGTGTAACCTTATTCAGGCGACATCACTTCATATGTAGTCATTTCCTGATGCTGAGCTGAGGTCACTTCCTGCCTTTCTCTCCATGCTGCTGAAGGATTTAGGAGGACGGTTTATTTAAGGTGTTACAGTACTTGGGGGTCCCTGCGGGCATATCCTTGCACTTTCTGCTGTCAGTTTGGTTTAAAGGGGTTCCCTGCAGACTGCGGCGATCAGTGGTGGATACCGCAATCGGCGCTCTTAAAGCGAAAGTACATTGTTTTTTGAAAATTGCAATATGGAGTCCCATACTGTGCAATTACGCTCAGACCCACTCTGTGCAACTCCCGGACAGTCCAGATTGCAGTCTCTGGCCGCGATTTCAGCAGCCCTGGAAAGCCCGGCGACTAAAGTTGATTTAGTTGTGAAAAAGGTTGATAGCCGAAAGCGGCCGCTGCCTTCTCCTTCTATGGAGGTGTCCTCTGATTCAGAGGCTGATGGGGGTCACCCCGGACGCCCCCCCTATCTGAGGAGTCGCTGTCCTCAGTCTGATGGTGAAGAGGACCTGTCCTCTTTAGCTGCAGCACGGGAACATGCTTTAGTGGAAGCCTTGATTATCTCAGTAAGGGACACTTTAAAATTGGCTGGTGAGCCCACGCCGGCAGGAACGCGGGTGGCTTTTGGCTCTCAGAAGTCTCAGAAAGCTAGCAAGGTTTTCCCTTGTCCCGACACTTTTCACGATATTGTGAATGACCAATGGCGGCGCGTTAAGCATGTGTTAGTGGTGCCAAAACGCTTTAAACGCTGGTATCCTTTTGTGAAATCAAAAAAGTGCTGCGCTATGGCCAAATGTACTAAAACTGAAGACAACTCATTGCTGTTCAAAAAATTCTAAACCATTTTTTAAATGACAGTGCTAGTATACAGCGCAAAAAGGTTGTGAATATTCAGTGGTAGTAGGAGTAATGACTATATTCCCCCTAAGGTGCATACAAAAATTAAAGTGCTAAAGACTGTGCAGTAATATGTGCAAATAAGGCTACATGTCAGACACATATAAATTCAACATTAAAATGAGTGGCAATAATAAATGAATAGTGATAATTCCACATAAAAGTCCATACAAAGTGACAAAAAGTGCTTCAGCAAGTAGCCAGTGAAGAAAAAGTCCAAAGGTGTTTAGGTGTTGAAAGAACTGTGCAAAACCATGCCAGCAATCAGATGCAGTGTAGTGAAGATCCACCCCATTTAGATGTTCCACTTACCAGACAAAGAGGACCCTTGGACAATACTGTATAAGGGTCAAACAGGCATATGTCCAGTAAGGAGCTAGGTGAATATCGAATTAGTAAAATCCATAAAGTGCTCTTGGTGCTCAAAAATAATCCTTAAGGTGCTCCAAACGTGCTTGGGGTGTGCTCCCCTGAGGTGTCCCCACTCACCGGAAAGACTTGTAATTAAATCCTGTGTAGTAATAAGATGCTCCTAGCCACGTCTGGATATGCAGGGATAAGTGGACCATCCTGTCTTCAAATTAAACAAATCTGCCTGTGGAAGATTCCCCAGTCTTTACGGATCTGGTGGACAGGCAGGCGGAATCCCTTTCCCACACTCTCCACGTGTTGGCTGGTTCCATTTTGAAACCAGTTTTTGTGTCTGTTTTAGTCTTACAGACGGTGACGGAAAGGATTAGGGGTTTGCAGGAGTCTTTGGACCCCGAGACAGTTCCACCTGAACAGCTGGAACTGTTGGACAAGGTGATCCAGGCTCTGGTGTTCCTGTGGGATGCGTCTATGGATGCGGCTCCCCTGGTGGCCAGGGTTTCGGCCATGGGCATTTCCTTGAGACGCATGGTTTGGCTGAAGAGCTGGTCGGCTGACCAAGCTTCTAAGAAAGCCCTAGCTGATCTCCCTTTTCTGGGAGAGCGTTTGGCGACTCATTGGATGAGTTGATCAAGGGCTTGACTGGCGGGAAGAGTACTCTTTTTCCTCAATCCTCCAAGGGTAAGACTCTCCATACTAAGCAGGGTCCCTCTTTTTCTTATCACAACCTTTTTTTTTCGTGCCCCCGGGGCGCAAGGAAAAGGTAAGCTGTTTAGAGCTTCTGGAGGGTCTAAAAAGCATTGGGGCAAGCCCAAGGCCGGTCAGTCCAGTGCTGCTGAAAAGTCCTCTAAATCCTGAAGGGGCACCCTCACCTGGCTCAGGGGTGGGGGAGACATCTGCGCTTCTTCCAGGAACCCTAGACTCCCTTCATTCAGGATGATTGGGTTTGCAAACTTATTTGTTCCAGGTACAAGATCGAATTCTGGTCCTGGCAAATTCCAGGTGTAGAGAATTACCTGAGTCGTCAGGTGTTGGATCAAGAGGAATGGTCCCTTCATCCGGGGGCGTTTCCTCTCCCGTGTGCCAGATGGGGGACTCCGGAGGGGGATCTGTTTTGTGTCTCGCCTCAACAGGAAAGTTCAGCGGTTTGTGGCCAGGTCTCTGAATCCTCTGGCTGATGCCACAGATGCTCTGGTGGCTCCTTGGAGCCAGTATCGCCTGGTCTATACCTTCCCTCTGCTCATACTCCTGCTGAGGTTTCTTCGCTGAGTGGCGATGGAAGGCATTCCGGTCGCACCAGACTGGCCTCGGCGGTCTTGGTATGCAGACCTGGTAAAAATGGTCATAGACCCTCCATAGAGACTTCCTCTGCGGGAAGATCTACTGTCTCAAGGACCAATCTTCCACCCTGGTTTATGACCGCTGGCTTTAACGCCTTGGCTGTTGAAAGCAAAGTGTTGAGGGATAGAGGTCTCTCTGGCTCGGCGATTTCCTACCCTTTCGAAGGCTAGGAAGTCGACTTCCAGGAAGATCTATCATCGCATGTGGAAATAGTACATTTCATGGTGTGAAATCGCTGCAGTGCAGCTGCACCCTCACTTATTTTCTGTAGATGGGGGTTTTGGCTTTTTTACAAAAAGGAGTTGGGCAGCGGTTGGCGTTGGGTTTCGAATGCCTTAATTCGTACTTTTATTCAAGGTGTGCGTCATCTGGCTCCCCCAAGGAGATCCCCATTGCCACCGTGGGATCTCAATCTGGTTTTCTGTTCTTCAAAAGCCTCCTTTTGAGAATATTAGGGAGATTTCTCTGCTTTCTTTGTCACAGAAGGTTGCATTCCTAGTGGCTATTACTTCTGCTTGCAGAGTCTCGGAGTTGGTGGCGCTGTCCTGTTTGCCTTATTTGGTGGTTCACAGGGATAAAGTGGTCCTCTGACCTAATCCGTCTTTTCTCCCTAAGGTGGTGTCAGATTTTCACCTTAATGCAAACATCCCCATGTGTGTTGCTTTCATTATGTCCTAAGCCCAAGCATCCCAAGAAAGTTGCCTTACACTCTCTGGATGTGGTTCGGGCAATTAGAGTTTATCTGACGGTCATGGAGTCCTTTAGGGAGTCAAACTCTTTGTCCTTCTGGACGGTCCTCCCAAAGGTTTGGCTGCGACCATTTCTAGATGGATCAGGCAGACAGTTGTTCAGTCTTATTCACTCAAGGGTAATTTTCCTCTTTTCCCTGTGAAGGCTCTTTCTACTAGAGCGCTGAGTGCCTCTTGGGCTTTTCGCCATCAGGCCTCAGTCATACAAGTTTGTAAGGCAGCGACTTGGTTGTCTATGCACACCTTTACCAAATTTTATAAGGTGGATTTGTTGGCTTCTTTGGATGCCTCTTTTGGCCGCAAGGTTTTGCAGGCTGCTGTTTCATAGAGAATGTTTGTTGTTTTTCTTATTCTCTTAGGGGACTTTTACCTGGGACCGCTCATGTTGTTTTGGTTGAGCTTCCTGTTACCCAGTTGGCTAGGTTTAACCTTTTGGAGTTTACGTTGCTTTCTGGTTGTGTTTTTCCCACCCCTCAAGCCTATACTGCTTTGGGATGTCCCACACAGCTCATTAAGATGAGGCTGCGTCTGTCAATGGACGATAGAGAAAATAATACTTTTGTAAGATCTTACCCTTAAATCTTTTTCTCTGATGTCCATTGACAGACGCAGCACCCACCCCATTGAATTGGGGATGTTTTTTTTCTTTTTCACTGCCTACAATTAAACTGATGTGCTGGGCTGTGTCTGTCAGGGTTATGTCTGTAGGGACAGCCCTGTGGGCGTGTATATGTTAAAATTTTGTACTAACGTGCTACCTATTGACTACTGCAGGTGGCAGCATAATAAAGATGAGGCTGCGTCAGAAAAAAGATTTTACGGTAAAATCGTACAAAAATCTTATTCTGATCTTTGAAAACTGTTGCTCTTACCCATAATGTATAGTGTAATCTAAACTTCCTTCATCTGTTGTGATTTCTCTAGAATTCAGCTGCTGATATAATTGCATTGATTTTATGTTGATATCATTTTACAGACATAAACTGGATGTCGTGTCCTGTGGTAAAGCAACAGTAAGAGTACAAAAAGCTATATGCAGTGGTTTCTTCAGAAATGCAGCCAAGAAGGACCCTCAGGAAGGCTATAGGACTCTCATAGACCAGCAAGTGGTCTATATTCACCCATCCAGTGCTCTATTCAACAGACAGCCAGAGTGGTAAGAAAAAGCTACAAGGGTATTTTTTTATTTTTTTTGGTAATGTGGTTAGTACAGTTTTCTTAAAGCGGAGTTCCACCCTGAAAAACATTTTTTAGATAAAAATACCCCCAGGACAGTCAGGGCTAGTGCATTTCAGCAATGATAGCCTCTGAACTGTCCCCTGTTTCACTTTTAGAAGAAATACTTACCTTGAAAATGTCTTGTCCATCGCTGCCATCTCAGGTGTGGGCAGCTGAACCCGGAGCGTCCTCTTCGGTGTCTTCTTTGGTGACGTCGGAGTCCCAGAATGCCCTCCACCGGCCCTGCTAGTCACTTCCGGTGCAGTCGTATCATCCATGCACAGATTCTGGGCATGCCCAGAAGCTGTTTAGCAGGGAATGACACTCTTTCACCGGAAGTGACGAGCAGGGCTGGTGCAGGCGCATTGACTCCTGGGAGCGATGACGCTCATCTCCCAGGAGTCAATGCAAGCAGGAAGAGACAGCGCATGCCGCGGCTGCAGAGGGAGGAAGAGGAAGGAAGGGAAGTACATTTTCTTTAAAAACAAGGTAAGTAAATAAAAAAAGTTAAATTATCCAATTCTTTTTCAGGTAAAAAAAAAAAGCAAGCGGATGGTGAAAAGTTGTTTTTGAGGCCAGTGTAACATTAAAAAACCCTACCTCGTGAAAATTCCCTACCCTCGTCACTTCCTGTGCACATGCATCATCGAGCAGCTGAGCAGCTTCCCACTGCGCATGCTCACAGCTCCAGAGGGTAGGGAATTTTCATGGGGCTGTGATTTGTAAGGTTACACCGCGTCCGCTGTTGCCGCGGGTACATTAAATCATCTCTGCTGCAACATTAAATCATCTCCGCTCAAACCCCTGTGACTTCCCTGATCTCGGCTCCAAAATATAAAAGCGACAGCGGGTCTATGAAAATATAAATCATGGAGATCTCGGCTCCATGAGTTATATTTTCATAGACCCGCTGCCGCTTTTATATTTTGGAGCCGAGATCAGGGAAGTCACAGGGGTTGGAGCGGAGATGATTTAATGTTGCAGCGGTGATGATTTAATGTACCCGCGGCAAAAGCTGATGCGGTGTAACGTTAAAAAACACTACCCCGTGAAAATTCCCTACCCTCCGGAGCTGTAAACATGCGCAGTGGTAAGCTGCTCACCTGTTCAATGACGTAGGTGCACAGAAAGTGACGAGGGTAGGGAATTTTCACGGGTAGGGTTTTTTCACGGAACACTGGAACTCCGCTTTAATAATTCAATAGATGTCATTGTGTAAATTTGAGAATTACATTGTAAAAATTGTATTTGTAAAATTTCAGTTAGTCCAATCAGTCCAAAAATGTAAGTGTTACTAAACCCACAACAGTAAAATCAGTCTGTGTATGTGCAGTAAAGCATGCTTGTGTAAAAATGCTGTTAGATCCTGTCTTCTCTGATCCTCCGCTTCTTCCACTGCCCCCCCAATCCATCTCCAGAGAGTACACATGCCACGTTTGGTGTGTATTGCTAGAGTTTTTTTTTTTTCTGGGGGAGGGTGCAAGTGATCAGCACCGGGCCAATCAGCACTGTTCAGATAGAGGGTCACAGGTCCTGAAGCCTCATAGGGACAGTCAAAGGAGAATGAAAACTCCTCCCGCAAGCTTTAACCAGACACTGATTGAAGTCATAAGATTGCTATATACTGCTAATCAGAAAAGGTATTTTGCTAATGAGAAAAGGTATTTATCAGTTTATATGTGCTAAAATAATTGCATTTTCATGTTCTGTGTACTGTAGGAGAGCAGGGAATGCAGGGTCCTGGGTTTAGTAACACTTAAGGCTCCTTGTAGAGTTCCATTTGAAACCATAGCTTGCCAGGCAATATCTCCCTCCATGTTTTGGAGTTACGGTATATGATCTTTAAAGACTCCAACTTTTACATACATCTTCACATCTTCAGCAAGCCTCCTCTCCCTCACCCCCCCCCCCCCCCCAAAAAAAAAGTGGCCTCTCCTCTCACCTACCCAGCCAAGCTCTAGCACCTTCCAGCAGTGTAGGCTGCTTTGCCTTTCTCTCTCATCTGTAGGGGGGAAATCATTGGTTAGCATCTGTGCATCCGAGCACAGATTTATATCACAGTGCAGCTTATCGCGTGATGCTCCATCCCGCAGTGCACCTGCATTTACCTTGTACCCACCATGAGTGCAGGCAGGGATCTGTGGGAGCCGCTGAGAGTAAAGCTGTTTTTGTAAACATAGAAGCCTTCTGTGTTTACAAGTGACAGTGGTGAGCAGTAGGGCAAGAACCGAAGGTTCTGCCACATTCCGGCTGAAAAAAAGCCCTGGGTGTGAGGCCCACATGAAATGGCCGGGAGGGGTAGATTTGGCCCGTGGGCCTTGTGGTTTGACACGTGTGATAGTGTTTGAATCCGATATCTGGGGCCAATCGCTTTAGCTGTGTTGGCCAGATAAAAGCATCTAGGCTTGTGTCTTGTATGAATACGTTGGTCATATAAATGCACAGAGGTTATGGTGCTGGGAGGCAGTACTCGATCCAAAGAGAGCCTTACTTGCTTTGTTTTGGGAATAGACATATCTCTTTTGGACCTAACCATGACATTATCATCAATGATATTATGGCGATTGGAGCATTCACCTACCTCAGTGCAAATAATCTAAATCCCTTCACCAACTTCTGGAAAGGCCACTGTCATCAGGGAATATGGTTTCCATGAATATGTATACTTGGTCAGCAACAGTGTTTAGTTAGGATCAGCTATGTCCAAACTATGGCCCTCCAGCTATTCAGGAACTACAATTCCCATCATGCCTAGTTATGTCGGTGAATGTCAGATTTACAATGTCTCATGGGAATTGTAGTCAGTGAACAGTTGGAGGCCCATAGTTTGGACACCCCTGAGTTAGGTGGTATGTGTCAAGTAACATCCACATAAATAGCAGGACCCAAGATTTCCAAGCGGAACAATGCGCAAAGCATCACTCTGCCACCTTAGGCTTCTCTTCTTCCCATAATTTACCCTAGTGCCATCTCTTCCCCTGGTAAGTGAGGCACATGCAGCCTGCCATCCACATGATTAAAAAAAAAATTATCAGACCAGGCCACCTTCTTCCATTGATCTGTGAACCAATTCTGATGTGTAAGTGCTCATTGTAGGCACTTTTGGCTGTGGACATGGGTCGGCATGGGCACCCTGACCGATCTGCAGCTATGCAGCCCCATACACAACAACCTGAAATGCGCATTTTGTCTGCTTTAAACACTGCAACTTCAGGGACAACATGTTTACTTGCTGCCTACTATATCCCACTGACTTTCAGATGCCATTGTAACAAGATAATCAATGTTATTCACTTAACCTGTCAGTAGTCGGAACGTTTTGGCTGATCTGCTGTGTGTATATTTGTCCCCTGAGGCAGTCCCAGGGTATACCACCACTTCCTGCTATAGGACTTCAGTTTTTTCTGCCTAGTCAGGAGTAAGGACCTGGCTTCTTGCTGGGATCTGCGGTCCTGGCATTTTTTCCTTTTTTTAAATATAATTTTTCTTTTTTGTTATTTTCTGTTCCTGTGAGAACAAATGTCAACAGCTGGACTGTGCGACGCACTGGATATCCTAGATCCTTATGGTCTTCCCAGTCTGGTCAGCGAGCATGACCCAACTATTGGCTCCATGCTAAGTTGGCCGCGACATAGCCCCACTGGACAGGGCCTTGCCGGCGAGTGAAACACCCCGTGAGGTCGCATAGCCCTGGTTACGACAGTGGTCACGATCAGAGTCGCAGCGTACTTCTGGCCGCAGCACCCCAATTCCAAGATGGTGCGATGGACTGCCAGAAGTGGTGCCTGCCTTATGCCTAGGTGTGTTTAGTGTCCCCCCCCCCCCCCCCTTTTCTCTAACGTCCATTGAAAGATGCAGCCTCATCTTTATTAGCTGAATGGGTTATGCTCCTCCCTGCAGGAGTAGTCTAGGCAGGAAAAATTTTAATGTACACGCCCGCGGGGCTGTCCCCACAGGCATAACACACACAAGCTCAGCAAACCAGTTTGTTTCTGCCTAGAGAAGGAGTAGGACCTAGGTTTCCTTCTGGGACTTTGGTCTCAGTTTTGGGGGAACGTGGGCTCTCTCCTGGGGATAATAGGACCTGTACCTCCTAAAAGATCCCCCTGGCCTGTCGGGTACCCGGCCCTTGTGCCCTGTCTCCTGTCCCCACTGGGGGCTTTGTAACTGGGGCGCCTGGCGTCCTGAGGGGGTAGCAATAGTACCTTGTCTCTTGCTGGGGCTTGTTGTAGATCCTTGAGGCCTTCAATATTGGGGTCCTTGAGACCTTCAATATTAGGGTCCCTGGCCGCATGGCACGCTGTGGGCGCCACCATCTTAAGTGTAGGCAATGTGCAGATTTTCCCCATTGATTTGTATGGGGCAGCCATTTTCCCTGAGCTTCCTATTAAAATGTATTGGCGACCTTTTTTGTGTAGTATATACTGCACTGGCAGCATGACCATTTACGTCCAGGCCAAGATCCTTTCCTGTGATGCTTCTTCCTGCTGCAGGCCGAGATTACTTCCTGTGTCTCTTCTCCATGCCGCAGAGGCCATTCAAGAGGGTTCTCTCTGGAGGTGGTACAGTACTGGGATCTTTGCGGGCATATCCCTACACACTCTGCTGTTAGTGTATAATATAGGGGGACTCTGCAGACCGCGGCAATCGACGGCGGGAACCGCAATCGGCGCTTCTTAAAGTGACAGTACTCTTTTTTTTTTTTTTGTACTTTAATTATGGAGTCCCAGGCTGTGATTTCACCCGCAGACCCACTCTGTGTGACTGCCAGACAGTCCGGATCGCAGTTGCTGGTTGCGATTTCAGCAGCTCTGGAAAGCCTGATTTTTTTTTTCCATGAAAAAGGTTACTAGCCGGAAATGGCCGCTGCCTTCTCCATCAATGGTGGAGTCCTCTGATCGGAGGCTGATTTGGTCGCCACGGACGCCCCCTTACCCAAAGGGTCGCTGTCCTCAGTCAGATGGTGAAGAGGACCTGTCTTCAGCTGTAGCCCAGGAGCGCACTTTAGTGCAAGCCCTGATTGTCCTAGTGAGGGAAACTTTACAAATGACTGATGAGCCCACTCCAGCAGGGACGCGGGTAGCCTTTGGCTCCTGCAGGACCCAAAAGTCTGGCAAGGTTTTTCCCTGTCATGAGACTGTTCATGATATTGTGAATAACCAATGGCACCGTGTTGAGCACGTTCTAGTGGTGCCAAAACGCTTTAAACCCAGTATCCGTTGGACGGTGCCACCTACAGTGGACCACCCTGTTTCCATGTTGAACAAATGTACTATTGTGCCTGTGGAAGATTCCCCGGTTTTCACGGATCCGGTGGACAGGCGGGTGGAATCCTTTCCCGCCATTTTCACATGTTGGCGTTTCGGCTGTGGGGATTGCGTTAAGCCCTGTACACACACACAGATTGTTGGCTGTAAATTGTTGGCCAACGTCCAATCTGCCGATTGTTGGCTTGTTAGTATGATGCTTCCGACAACCAACTGCGAATTTTCGGCCGAAAAAAATCTGGTGTGCATGCTATAAAATTTTTGTTGGCCAACAAAGAACGGCCGATTGTTCCTCAGTCAGTACAGATTTTGGCAGACAAAAATCAGATGAGCAAGACTGGGCATGCTCAGAGAAGAAAAAACACACTGAAAGTCAACCAGAACATGACATCACTTCTGAAGTTTGGTTTTTGTTGGCCAACAAAAGTCCAGTGCAAGTCTAGAGCACATTTCAACCAACAAACACTGGACAAAAGTTGGCCGATCAGTTGGCCAACAATCTGTGCGTGTGTACGGGGCTTTAGGGTGCATGATTTGGCTGAAGAACTGGTCGGCTGACCAAGTTTCCAAGAAAGCCCTAACAGATCTCCCTTTTCTGGGAGAGCGTTTGTTTGGCGACTCACTGGATGAGTTGATCAAGGGTCTGACTGGCGGGAAGAGTACTCTTCTTCCTCAATCTTCCAAAGGTAAGGGGTGCTTTTTTTGCTGCTCATAGACAAATTTTTCGTGACCCCGGGCGCAAGAAAAAGGTAAGCCGTTTTGAGCTTCTGGAGGGGTTAAGAAGCACTGGGGCGAGTCCAAGGGCAGTCAGTTCGGTGCTGCGGACAAGTCCTCTTCAGCTTGAAGGGGTGCCCTCACCCGTTTCTGGTGTGGGGGTACGTCTGCACTTCTTTCGGGAACCCTGGACTTGGTTCAAGACAAATGGGTTCGTAAACTGATTTGTTCCGGGTACAAAATCGAATTTTGGTTCCGGCCGGGGGACAGTTTTTTTCAGTCAAATTTTCACCTGTCTCCAGAGCATTTGAAAGATTTTCGGGAAGCTGTGCAGGATCTCCTGGCTGAAGAAGTGACCGTGCCGGTCCTTCCGCAGGAACGCTCTCAAGGTTTCTATTCAAATCTGTTCACGGTGCCCAGAAAGGTGCGTCTAATCCTGGACCTCAATGCTCTGAACGGCTTTGTGCGGGTACAGCAGTTTTGAATGGAGTCCATTCGGTCGGTGGTGACATCCTTGAATCAGGGAGATTTTTTGGCCTCCCATCGATATCAAGGATGCGTATCTCCATGTCCCCATATTTGAGGGATATCGGCTATTCCTCCGCTTTGTGGTGGCAGAGGAGCATTTCCAATTTGTGGTGTTACCCTTTGGTCTCACCTCTGCTCCCGGAGTTTTTAACCAAGGTCCTGACCCCTGTGCTATCCGTTACATCAGTGGGGAATCCTAATTTTGGGATATCTGGACGATCTCCTGTTGCGAGCAGACTCTCATAAGGATCTGTGGACCAACATCTCTATTACAGTTTAGACCCTTCAGGAATTCGGGTGTATGATCAATTTCAAGAAATCTGCTCTGACGCCATCCGTACGGGTCGCTTATCTGGGGCTGACTCTCAACTCTGCACTGGCAGGAGTCTTTCTCCCCTTGGAAAACCTTCAGAGGTTGCAAAGGGCATTTAGGTTGCTTGCGGGCTTGCATGAGGGCCCTGGGCTTGCTGGTATCTACCTTCAATGCTGTCCTGTTTGCTCACACTCTAGACCTCTGCAGAAAGAGATTGACAAAATGGAACAGGGATCCGCGGTCATTGGACCAGAAGATTTGTTTGAGCAATCTCACAAAGTCGGCTCTATCCTGGTAGATCCAGTCACCTGTTCTGTGCCAAGGCAAGTCCTTCCTGCCAGTATTTTGGACAGTGGTCACCACGGACCCAGCCTGTCAGGCTGGGGTGGAGTGCTGGGGAAGCTCTGTGCCCACGGGACTTGGGCGACAGAGATCTCCTTGCAGATCAATATTCTGGAGCGGAGAGTGATCAAGCTTTGCTTGCTCCACTGGACAAGTTGGCTACGCTGCTCTCTGGTTCAGCTACAGTCGGACAATGTCACGGCTGTGACTTACAGCAATCATCAGGGGGGCACCAAGAGTGTCCTGGCTGCCATGGAGGTGGCCGAGCTTCTGGTTTGGGCGGAAGCCATGTTCCGACTCTTTCCGCAGTCATCAGGTGTTGGATCAAGGGGAATGGTCCCTTCATCCAGAGGTGTTTCACCTCCTGTGTGCCCAGTGGGGGACTCCGGAGGTGGATCTGTGTTGAGTCTCGCCTCAACAGAAAGGTTCAGCGGTTTGTGGCCAGGTCTCGGGATCCTCTGGCCGATGCCACAGATGCTCTGATGGCTCCTTGGAGCCAGTATTGGCTGATTTTATGCTTTCCCTCCACTCAAACTCAGGCCGAGGTTTCTCTGCAGGGTGGCGGTGGACGGCATTCCTTCTGCTGGCACCAGACTGGCATCGGCGCTCTTGGTACGCAGACCTGGTAAAACTGGTCGTGGATCCTCCATGGCGTCTTCCTCTGCGGGGAGATCTGCGGTCTCAGGGACCGATCTCCCATCCTGCTTTATGGTCGCTGGCTTTAACTGCGTGGCTGTTGGAAGCAAGGTGTTGAGGGGTAGAGGCCTTTTTTTTTTTTTTTTTTTTTGACTCGGTGATTCCTACCTTTTAGAAGGCCAGGAAGTTGACATCTAGGAAGATCTATCATCGTACGTGTAAATCGTACATTTCCTGGTGTGAATCGCTGCAGCAGCACCCTCGCTTGTTTTTTTATTGCTAGGATTTTGACCTTTTTTGCAAAAAGGGGTTGAGCAGCACTTGGCGTTGGGCACCAAGGGTCAGGTGTCGGCCTTGGCCATTTACTTCCAACGTCCGTTGACTACTAATAGCTTGATTCGCACTTTTATTCAGGGGGTGCGTCATCTGGCTCCTCCAAGGAAATCCCTGTTGCCTCCGTGGGATCTCAATCTGGTTTTCTGTTCTTCACAAGCCTTCTATTGAGAATATTAGGGATATTTCTCTGCTTTCCTTGTCACAGGAGGTTGCCTTCCTACTGGCTATTACTTCTGCTCGCAGAGTATCTGAGTTGGTGGCGCTATCCTGTTCGCCTTATTTCGTGGTCCACAGGGATAAAGTGGTCCTCTGACCTAATCTGTCTTTTCTCCCTAAGGTGGTGTCGATTTTTCATCTTAATGAAGACATCGTGTTGCCTTATGTCCTAAGCCTGAGCATCCCTAAAGAAATTGGTGGTGGTGGCATCTCTGAGTCCAGGGGAATTCATGGACTCCATCGACCTAAAAGATGCATATCAGCACATCCCTTTTTACAAGGGTCATCAGTGGTATCTCTGCTTCGCAATCGCAGAGGAGCATTACCAGTTTGTGGCGTTGCCCTTCGGTCCCGCTTCGGCTCCAAGGGTGTTCACCAAGATTTGACTCCTGTGTGGGCTCTGCTACGGCTGTTTATTGTGGACGGGTCTCTCCACGGATACCAGCCTGTCGGGCTGGGATGGACTTCTGGGCACGATTTGTGCCCAGGGGACGTGGTCGGGGGAGGAGTTCTCCCTGCCGATGTCTGGGAGCTCCAGGCAATCAAGCTCTGTTTGTTCCGTTGGTCAGCTCGGATTCAGGGCTGCCCTGTACGAGTGCAGACGGACAACACCACAGCGGTGGCGTACATCAATCAGGGAGGCACCAGGAGTGCCCGGGCGGCCAGGGAAGGTGCCGAGTTTCTGTCTTGGGCCGAATCGCTTGTTCCGGCGATTTCGGCCATCCACATTCCAGGTGTGGAAAACTGGTAGGCGGACTATCTGAGTCGCCAGACCCTGGACCAGGGGGAAATGGTCCTTGCACCCGGAGGTGTTTCCCCTTCTGTGTCTCCGGACGTGGATCTGTTCGCATCCCGTCTCAACAAAAAGTGGAAAGGTTTGTGGCTCGATCTCGCGATCCTCTGGCGTACGCCTCGGACGCGTTAGTGGTGCCGTGGCATTGGTATCGGCTGATATATGCCTTAACTCTGATTAAAATGTTGTTCAGGTTCCTCCGCAGGTTAGCCCTGGAACAGATACTGGTGATTGGTAGCTCCAAACTGGCCGCGTCGGTCTTGGTACGCGGACATTGTGCAGATGGTTGTCAAACCTCCCTGGCGGCTCAGGGACCAATATTCCATCTTGCTTTACAGTCGCTGGCTTTGACGGCTTGGCAGTTGAAAGCCAAGTCTTGAGAGACAGGGGTACCCCGTCGGCTGCCATTCCTACCTTGCTAAAAGCTAGAAAGGCTTCCTCTGTGAAGATTTATCATTGCACCTGGAGGGCATATTTTGCCTGGTGCGAGTCACAAGGTCTTCACCCCCACTCCTTTTCAGTGGCAAGGGTTTTGGCCTTCCTACAGACTAAGGTGGATCATCGCCTGGCGCTGACCACAATCAAAGGCCAATTGTCGGCCTTGGCCATTCTTTTTCCGCACCCTTTGGCGCCTTAATTCCTTGATTCGCACCTTTTATTCAGGGGGTGCGTCACCTGGCTCCCCCGAGGAAGGCTCCCTTACCTCCCTGGGACCTGAATCTGGTTCTGTACGCTTTTACAACGGCCTCCCTTTGAGAACATCAGAGAGGTTCCTCTGCCTGTGTTGTCACAGAAAGTTGCCTTTCTAGTGGCGATCACATCTGCTCGCAGAGTGTCTGAGTTGGCGGCTCTGTCTTGCCACTCCCCCGATCTGGTTGTTCATAGGGATAAAGTGGTCCTGCGACCAAATCAGTCTTTTCTTCCTAAGGTGGTTTCAGCCTTCCACCTCAATGAGGATATTGTGTTGCCTTCGCTTTGTGTGAAGCACAAACCCGAAGGAATTTGCCTTTCATTCCTTGGACGTGGTTCGGGCGATAAAGGTTTACCTTTCCGCCACGGAATCTTTCCGGAAGTCAGATTCTGTTTGTCCTTCCTGAAGGACCTCGGAAGGCTACAGCGGCGTCTGCGGCAACCATTTCCAAATGGATCTGACAGACAATTGCGCAGGCCTATTTGATTAAAGGTCAGGTTCCTCCCTTCCCTGTTAAGGCGCACTCCACTAGAGTGGTTAGTGCGTCTTGGGCTTTTCGCTACCAGGCGTCGGTGGCGCAGGTGTGCAAAGCGGCGACCTGGTCGTCTGTACAACTTTTCTAAGTTTTACAAACTTGATGTGTTGGCATCCTCGGATGCTTCTTTTGACCGCAAGGTTTTGAGTGCGGCAGTGGTTTAAAGAGACATGCTATTTTATTTTTTTTAATTTTTTTTGTCGTCTTAGTCATGGGGTTTATTTTATTTTATTTTTTTCTGGGTTAGCTCCTGTTGAGCTTTACTTACCCCACTGGTTCAGTTCAGTTTTTTTCTCTGACCTGGGTGCTGCGTTGCCTATTTTAAGGTTGCGTCTCCCCACCCCTCACATCTACACTGCTTTGGGACCTCCCAATCGTGAAGACTGTATGAATCGGCGGCGACTGTCAGAGGACGTAAGAGAAAATTGATTTTTTTGTAAAATCTTACCGTAAAATTCTTTTGAGTCCTCTGACAGTCGCCGCCCCCCGCCCCTGTCTTTGGGGTTGACGGTTTTTCATGGACTGCTTGCTACATAACTGGATTGGAGTGGTACTGGCTGGAGGATATAGGCCAGAGGGATGGCCCCCTGTGGGTGTGTCTATATGTTAATGTTTGTTGTATTAACAAAATTACTGCCTAGCTTGCTCCTGCGGAGAAGGCCAATACCCAGTCGTGAAGACTGTATGAATGGGCGGCGACTGTCAGAAGACTCTGAGAAAAGAATTTTACTGTAAGATTTTACAAAAATTCTATTTTTTGTAAGATCTTACCGTAAAATCTTTTTCTCTGAAGGCCATTGACAGACACAGCACCCACCCCTCTGATGTGGGGATGCTTTTTTTCTTCACTGCTTGCAACTAAACTGGTTTGCTGAGCTGAGTTTGTGTGGGTTATGCCTGTGGGGACAGCCCCGTGGGCGTGTACATTTACATTTTTCCTGCCTAGACTACTCCTGCAGGGAGGAGCATAACCCATTCAGCTAATGAAGATGAGGCTGCGTCTGTCAATGTACTTCAGAGAAAAAGATTTTACGGTAAGATCTTACAAAAATCTTATTTTCTCTGAGTCCTCTGACTGTCGCAGCCCTTCTATATGTTCTTCACTATTGGGTAATGGGGCCCTATGCAGGAGCAGGCTAGGTAGTGAAAACTTGATAAAGATTAAACAAGACACACCTTTTAGGGGCTGTCCCTCTCGACATTACCCTCAGACACTCAGAGCTACTATTCAGTTTCTTGCTGCTTAGCTCAGGAGTAAGACTAGGATACCCTGCTCGGACTCCTGTCTTCGTTTTTATTTTTTCTTTAAAAAATGTTTTAATTTTTATTTTCTCACTCGCTAATGCTAGCTAGTCAGGGGGATCCTCCTGGAGAACTACAAGCGACAGCTGGGCTGGGCTGGGCTGGGCTTCACACTGGATAATCTAGATCCTTATGGTACCCCAGCCTGGCCAACGAGTGTGCGCAGGTTGTGGTCCGCCCAGGCCTCGCCACGACGGTGCCCCGACAGATGGGGACGAGCTTGCGGAGAAATTTTCTTCGCCGGGACGCATCAACCCTGGAAAGCCCTGTGTTGCAGAGTCCCCTTTTGGCTGACGGCACCCCCACTCAGGGTGGGAGGTGACCCGTATCGGAGCGGAGCCTGCGGTCCATGGTATGGTGAGTGATGCTACTCCCCGTGTCCCTGGGACAGTGATCTGGGGGGGTTATGTGGGCCCACTCAATGAGGATGTCAGAGTTGCAGTCTCTGGTGTCCCCCCTGGCTGGTCTGGACGGTCCCAGCTCCTTCTGGGGGCACTCTAGCGGCAACCGCTGCGTGGGGGTGTGTGTGGGGTTTTTACCTTGTCCTTAGGGGCTTCCTTGTGGATTCCCGCGGTGGCCAGGGTCCTGGGCTCCTGACTGTCGGCGCCATTTTTTTAGCCGCCATTTTGGGTGAGGGCAAACCTGTCTGACTCACTGTAAGAGCAGCAGCCATTTCTCTGTCCCTCATTGACAGACGCATATTCCATATCTTGATATCCGTAGGGTATTACTGCCCCCTACAGGAGTAGGACACTAGGCAGAAAAAAAGTTCTGGCTACACCTATGGGCAGTCCCAGGGGGTATACCCTCTCTCTCCCTGCTATAGGATGTCAGTTTTTTTCTGCCTAGTCAGGAGTAAGGACCTAAGTTCCTTGCTGGGATCTCTGGTCCTGGCAAGTTTTTTTAGATAAATCCTTTTTTAGCTAGCTTTTTTTCTCCGAATTGTTACTGTGAGATCTGCAAGCAATTATGCCGGGCGACGGGCTGGATTCTGAGATCCAGTGGTCACCAGTGATGGAAGTAACTGCGTTTAAGTAAACGGCGTTACTTAACGCAGTTACTTTTGAGGGGAACGAGTAATCTAACTGAATACTCGTGCCCTCCCTGTAACGCCGTTGCCGCTACATTTGGCTGCGTTACCGAAATTACATCTACCGCCACTAGATGGCAGTCGTGTAATTGTAATTCCCCCTCTCCTCTATGACCGCGGCCGGTGCTGTCCGTGGAACTGGAGACAGTGGAGAGAGAGAGAAGGAGGAGACTTGAGAGGCGAGCAGCAGAGTACAGCGCGCCAGGCCCAGGAGGGCAGAGCATGGGACCAGTTGACCATGCAAAAACGGAAGTAAGGTGTTTGTTTGCACTGTATCTTGTCCCATCTGCCACCTTCTCCAACTGAAACACAATTCTGACTAGCCAGCAACTGACCAAAAAGAAGGCACAGATGCAAGTCAAAAACATACAGTGGGTACGGAAAGTATTCAGACCCCCTTAAATTTTTCACTCTTTGTTATATTGCAGCCATTTGCTAAAATCATTTAGGTTCATTCTTCTTCCTCATGAATGTACACATAGCACACCCATACTGACAGAAAAAAACAGAATTGTTGACATTGTTGCAGATTTATTAAAAAAGAAAAACTGAAATATCACATGGTCCTAAGTATTCAGACCCTTTGCTCAGTATTTAGTAGAAGCCCCCTTTTGATCTAATACAGCCAGGAGTCTTTTTGGGAAAGATGCAACAAGTCTTTCACACCTGGATTTGGGGATCCTCTGCCATTCCTCCTTGCAGATCCTCTCCAGTTCTGTCAGGTTGGATGGTAAACGTTGGTGGACAGCCATTTTTAGGTCTCTCCAGAGATGCTCAATTGGGTTTAAGTCAGGGCTCTGGCTGGGCCATTCAAGAACAGTCATGGAGTTGTTGTGAAGCCACTCCTTCGTTATTTTAGCTGTGTGCTAAGGGTCATTGTCTTGTTGGAATGTAAACCTTCGGCCCAGTCTGAGGTCCAGAGCACTCTGGAGAAGGTTTTTGTCCAGGATATCCCTGTACTTGGCCGCATTCATCTTTCCCTCGATTGCAACCAGTCGTCCTGTCCCTGCAGCTGAAAAACACCCCCACAGCATGATGCTGCCACCACCATGCTTCACTGTTGGGACTGTATTGGACAGGTGATGAGCAGTGCCTGGTTTTCTCCACACATACCGCTTAGAATTAAGGCCAAAAAGTTCTATTTTGGTCTCATCAGACCAGAGAATCTTATTTCTCACCATCTTGGAGTCCTTCAGGTGTTTTTTTAGCAAACTCCATGCAGGCTTTCATGTGTCTTACACTGAGGAGAGGCTTCCGTCGTGCCACTCTGCCATAAAGCCCCGACTGGTGGAGGGCTGCAGTGATGGTTGACTTTCTACAACTTTCTCCCATCTCCTGACTGCATCTCTGGAGCTCAGCCACAGTGATCTTTGGGTTCTTCTTTACCTCTCTCACCAAGACTCTTCTCCCCCGATAGCTCAGTTTGGCCGGACGGCCAGCTCTAGGAAGGGTTCTGGTCGTCCCAAACGTCTTCCATTTGAGAATTATGGAGGCCACTGTGCTCTTAGGAACCTTAAGTGCAGCAGAAATATTTTTGTAACCTTGGCCAGATCTGTGCCTTGCCACAATTCTGTCTCTGAGCTCTTCAGGCAGTTCCTTTGACCTCATGATTCTCATTTGCTCTGACATGCATTGTGATCTGGAAGGTCTTATATAGACAGGTGTGTGGCTTTCCTAATCAAGTCCAATCAGTATAATCAAACACAGCTGGACTCAAATGAAGGTGTAGAACCATCTCGAGGATGATCAGAAGAAATGGAAAGCACCTGAGTTAAATATGAGTGTCACAGCAAAGGGTCTGAATACTTAGGACCATGTGATATTTCAGTTTTTCTTTTTTAATAAATCTGCAACAATGTCAACAATTCTGTGTTTTTCCATCAATATGGGGAGCTGTGTGTACATTCATGAGGAAGAAGAATGAACTTAAATGATTTTAGCAAATGGCTGCAATATAACAGAGTGAAAAATTTAAGGGTGTCTGAATACTTTCCGTACCCACTGTATATCCCAATCTAAATGAGTAATTCAGTAAAGCTGGCCATAGATGGGTTGAAATTCGGATCGTTCAGACCTCTGTACAACCAGCTTGATCAGCACAGAATGGTACAGCCAGCAGCAGCACTGATCAGTGTATTGTTATAGCGGGAAAGTCTCCTTGCCATCAGAAAACATTATCTCTGCAGGGAGGATTCCCTATCCACATCGACTGTGTGGAGGGTAGAAATTAGTCATTTCCTTTTTCAATCAACCTGTTGGCTGGAAAAAAATAAAAAAAATAAAGACTAAAGCATGATTTTTTGTTTTGTATATGGCAATGCTATTTAGAACTGAAAGAAACAAAAGCCCATCTAAACCCAAGAAAAAAAATGTAATCTATTGCCGCCTATCAATCAAATGTGGCGGCTGCATTTGTTTTCTTTTTTACAGGACTTTTCTCTTTATTTTCACCTGGTGATCCTAAAAGCAATCCCCAATTATACTATATCTAAGGAGGTGCGACATTGTCATCCTAAGAGGGAACACCTTTCCTTCTTTTTTCCATAATAAGGGGGCTGTTCTGTATTCCTTAGAGAGAGCAGCTTGGAAGAGTAACTACTAAAAGTGCAGCGCAGGTTGAGTGAAAACGAGTTAATCAGCTCACATGTTTTCTAGTGGGATCAGTGTGCCACACCGCCGCCACCATTAGAGGACCATTATCAGTTTGTGGCGTTACCCTTTGGTCTCGCCTCTGCTCCCCGGGTCTTCACAAAGGTTTTGGCCCCAGTTCTGGCGCTGTTGCGGCAGCGGGGCATATCGGTTCTGGGCTACCTGGACGACCTCCTCCTCTGCAAGCCCTGTTGTCAAACTTGGAGATACCATGACCTCTTTGGAAGAGTTCGGGTGGCTTGTGAACTTGCAGAAGTCATCCCTGGCTCCCTCCAGGAGGCTGGACTATCTGGGCCTGACTTTGGATGCGTCCTTGGCCAAGGTGTTTCTCCCTGCGGAGAAACTGCAGAAGATACAGTCGGCGACTCAGCTGTTACTGTCCGCCAACTGGCCGTCCCTTCGGACCTGCATGAGGGTTCTGGGACTGATGGTGGCGTCTTTCGAGGCAGTACCTTTTTAACTCAGTTTCATACAAGGACTCTCCAAAAGGAGATTCTTCTCAAATGGAACCGGAATCCCGATTCCCTGGACAATCGGACCAGGGAGTCCCTGGTTTGGTGGCTTCGGTCTCCGATGCTCAGTCAGGGGAAGTAATTTCTTCCGATCTATTGGACGATTGTCACCATGGATGCCAGTCTATCCGGGTGGGGAGGGGTTCTTGGCAGGCTTTCTGCTCAGGGGCTCTGGTCCCTGGAAGAATCCAGGTTGCCGATAAATGTGTTGGAACTGAGAGCGATCAGGCTTTGCCTGGTTCACTGGACCGAGCGTCTTCGGGGCTGCCCAGTTTGGATTCAGTCGGACAATGCCACGGCCGTGGCTTATGTCAATCACCGGGGGGGGGGGGGCACCAAGAGTGTTCTGGCGGCCGTGGAAGTGGCCGGCATCCTTCGTTGGGTAGAAAGTTTTGTTCCGGCTCTCTCCGCGGTTCACATTCCGGGCGTGGAAAATTGGCAGGCGGATTTTCTCAGCCGTCAGACCTTGGATCAAGGGGAATGGTCTCTTCATCCAGAGGTGTTTCACCAGTTGTGTCTTCATTGGGGCACCCCGGATGTGGATCTGTTGGCGTCTCGGCTCTGCTGTCATAGGGGCCGATCTTTCATCCTGCTTTACGGTCGCTGGCTTTGACGGCTTGGCTGTTGAGCCAGGTGCTGAAGGACAGGGGTTTGTCTGCTTCAGTTATTCCTACTCTGCTTAAAGCGAGGAAAGCAACTTCTAGAAAGATCTATCATTGCACGTGGAAGTTTTATATTGTGTGGTGTGAGTCCCTCGGGGTTCCTCCACGCTCTTACTCGGTGGCTCGGATCTTGGCCTTCCTGCAATGGGGGGTTGAGCAGAAGCTGGCCTTGAGCACTATCAAGGGTCAGGTTTCAGCCTTGGTTATTTTCTTCCAGAGGCCACTGGCCACTTATTCCATGGTGCAGAATTTCATCCAGGGGGGTGCGGCACCTGGTTCCTCTGGTGCGCTCTCCCTTGCCGCCCTGGGACCTTAATTTGGTGTTGTCGGTTCTCCAGAAACCTCCCTTTGAAAATATTAGGGAGTTTTCCCTGCTTACCTTATCCCAGAAGGTGGCCTTTTTGCTGGCTATCACTTCTGCGCGCATGGTGTCGGTACTGGCTGCGTTGGCCTGTCGTTCCCCCTATCTGGTGGTTCATAGGGATAAGGTGGTTCTTCGTCCGAATCCATCCATCCTTCCTAAGGTGGTTTCCGGTTTTCACTTGAATGAGGATATTGTGTTTCCTTCCCTCTGTCCTAAGCCCAGTCCTCCTTGGGAGTTTGCGTTTCACTCCTTGGATGTGGTTCGGGCAATCAGGGTGTACTTGGCTACTACTGACTCCTTTCGGAAGTCTGATTCGCTTTTTGTGATCACGGATGGCCCTAGAAAAGGGTTGCCTGTGTCTGCCACAACTATCTCCAGATGGATCAGGCAGACGGTGGTGCAGGCTTATTCTATTAAGGGTTGGGTTCCTCCGTTCCCTGCTAAGGTGCACTCTACTCGGGCTCTTAATGCTTCCTGGGCTTTCCGCCATCAGGCGTCGGTGCTTCAGGTTTGCAAGGCGGCTACCTGGTCGTCTGTTCATACCTTTACTAAATTTTATAAGGTTGATGTGCTGGCATCGGCGGATGCCTCCTTTGGCCGCAAGGTTTTGCTGGCTGCTGTTTGAGGGGACCTTTGGTCTTCCTCGGGGGTTCTTATGGTTGGCTCTGTGTTGGTCTTCTGGATTTGTGTTTTTTCTGTTATCCCAACCCTCATTTATGGCACTGCTTTGGGACGTCCCTACGGATATCAAGATATGGAATCTGCGTCTGTCAATGAGCGACAGAGAAAACTGGATTTTTGACTTACCGGAAAATCCTTTTCTCTTAAGCTCATTGACAGACGCAGTACCCGCCCCTCTATTTTGAGTTGGGTTGGTATGATTTCTCTGACACTGCTTTGTTACATAACTGACATCCTATAGCAGGGAGAGAGAGGGTATACCCCCTGGGACTGCCCATAGGTGTAGCCAGAACTTTTTTTCTGCCTAGTGTCCTACTCCTGTAGGGGGCAGTAATACCCTACGGATATCAAGATATGGAATCTGTGTCTGTCAATGAGCTTAAGAGAAAAGGATTTTACGGTAAGTCAAAAATCCAGTTTTTTGCGAACGTGCTTGGACGTGGGCAGACGCATATTAAGGGCGGCGGCCATTTTCCCTGTGATTTTTTTTCCCCATATACTTCATACTTCTATTGGCATCCATGCTTGTGTGGCTCAGGGCGCTGTTCGGCCGCTAGTGGTTTAGGTCACTTCCTCCTGCCATCTTCCTTTTCCTGTAGCAGAAGCGAAGGAGAAGCGGTTCGTTTTCACTTTCTCTCTGACACTGTGGGGGCTTTTTTCTAAATACTTTGGGCATTTTATCCTTAGAAACAGTGCTCTTTCAGCTTATTTAGCAATCTAAAGGGGGACTCCGGCGGCAGTGCGGGATTTCAGTGCGGACCACAAAATTCGCCAATTTAAAGGGCCAGTGTTCCATTTTTTCTAATTCTGTCAAAAATGGAGTCCCAGTAGAACAATTTCCCCACTGATCTGGTTTGTGCTTCCGGGACATCCGGAGCACCTTCCCTAGCTTCTTTATCTGCAGCCATTGAAACTTTGGCGTCCAAAATTGATCTTATAATGTCACAAGGTAATGTTCACAAGGTAATGGTCACAAACAGCGATGCCCTCTCAGTCGTCTGATTCAGAGCCTGATATGGTTGCCAGGGACAATGCCCTCCCTGAGGGTTCCCAGTCCTCACACTCAGATGGGGAGGAGTCGTCGTCGTCCTCCGCTGCAGCACGGGAACGTGCTTTAGTTGAAGCCCTTATTTGCTCTGTCAGGGAGACTTTGAATATTAATGATGAGCCCTGCCAGTCAGGTAAGCGAGTTTCCTTCGGGTCCCGCAAAGCCCAGAAGTCGGGTCAGGTTTTCCCCTGCCCCGAGGAGTTTCACGATATCGTGAACAAACAGTGGCGGCGCGTTAAGCACGTGCTGGGGTTGCCTAAGAATTTTCAACGCCGCTACCCCTTTGTGGACACCATTAACAATCGTTGGACGGTATCACCTAGGGGGGACCACATTGTTTCCAGATTGAATAAATCCACGGTGGTGCCCGTAGAGGACTCCCCGGTGTTTAAAGACCCGATGGATAGGCGCGTGGAGTCACTTTCCCGCCACATGCATTTGATGGCGGGCTCACTCCTCAAGCCCATGTTCGCTTCCGTGCTGGTTTCACAGACAGTTACGGAATGGATTAAGGTGCTTAAACGCAACTTGGTGGCTGAGTCGGTCCCTCCGACTCTTATTGACCTAGTGGACCAAATGGCCCAAGCCATGGTGTACCTGTGTGATGTGGCCCTGGACGATGCTCCTCTGGTCGCAAGGTTGTCTGCGGTAGGGTTCGCACTCCGCCGCATGGTGTGGTTGAAGTGCTGGTCGGCTTACCATGCCTCAAAAAAGACACTGTCTGATATCCCTTATTTGGGGGAAATACTTTTTGGGGATCCCTTGGATAAGATTGTCAAGGGTCTCACGGGGGGTGAGAGTACCCTTCTGCCCCAAGCCGCAAAGGGAAAAACACCCCACACGCGGCGGGGTCCTTCCTTCAAGGGCGCAGGACAAAGGTGTAAATCCTTCAAGGCCTCCGGCGGTAATAAGAAGCCCTGGTCTGGTAAGCCGGTCAGTGCGGTTCTGCAGCCCAGTCTTCCTCCGCCTGAAGGGACGCCCTCACCCATTTCAGTAGTGGGGGGGGATGTCTGCGTTGCTTTCGGGAACCCTGGTTGTCCCAAATTCAGGACAAATGGGTTCACAAACTGATTCGTTCAGGGTACAAGATCGAATTTCGATCTCGCCCTGCAGACAGGTTCTTTCCATCAAATCTTCGTCTGACTCCCAATCGTTTAAGGGATCTCAAGGGGGCTGTGCAAGATCTTCTTGCTCAAGGAGTTATTGTACCGGTTCCTCAGCGGGACAGGTTTTGCGGGTTCTATTCAAACCTGTTCATGGTGCCCAGAAAAGAGGTGCAAAGTGCATCCGATTCATGACCTCAAGTCTCTGAACCGCTTGGTGCGGGTGCAGAAGTTCCGGATGGAATCCATCCGGTCGGTGGTGGCGTCTTTGAGTCAGGTGGATTTTCGGGCCTCCATCAATTTAAAGGATGCATATCTGCACATCCCTATCTACGAGGGTCATCAGCGGTATCTCCGCTTCGCAGTGGCAGAGGACCACTTTCAGTTTGTGGCATTACCCTTTGGTCTAGCTTCGGCTCCCAGTGTCTTTACCAAGGTTTTGGTGATTGCGGTCCTCGGTTATCTGGACGACCTCTTGTTAAGGGCGAGCTCGTGTGCCACTCCGTCACGGTTCAGATGGAACATTAACTTCCAGAAGTTGGCACTGACCCCTACAGTCTGTCTGAGTTACCTGGGCATGGTCTTGGACTCAGACCTGGCAGGGCGAAATCAGGTTCCTCAGGGACAACGATTTTTCCTCCCTGCGGGCCTGCATGAGGTCCCTGGGGCTGATGGTTTTGGCCTTCAATGCGATCCTGTTTGCTCAGTTTTACACAAGTACTCCTGCAAGCAGAGATCCTTGCTAGATGGAACAAGGATCCAAAGTCCCTGGACAGTATGATCTGTTTGAGGCTCCTCACGAGGTCGGAGCTTTCATGGTGGCTCCTGTCACCCGCTCGGAGTCAGGGCAAGTCCTTTCTGCCCCTGTTGTGGATGGTGAGAACAACAGTTGCCAGCCTGACGGGCTGTGGGGGATTACTGGACAACCTGTGTGCCCAGGGGACATGGTCGGCGGAGGAATCCTCTTTCCCGATAAATGTCCTGGAGCTCAGGGTGATAAAGCTTTGCCTGCTCCTTTGGGTCGCCCAGTTCGAGTACAAACGAACAATGCCACAGCAGTGGCTTGCATCAATCACCAGGGGGGCACCAAGAGTGCCCGGGTGGCCAAGGAAGCGGCAGAGATTCTGACTTGGGCCGATGCAGACGTTCTAGCTATCTCTGCTGTTCACATTCCTAGAGTGGAGAATTAGCAGGCGGACTATCTGAGTCATCAGTCCTTGGATCAGGCGGAATGGTCCCTGGATCCGGAGGTGTTTTGTCTCCTGTGTGCCCGGTGGGGGACACCGGACGTGGATCTGTTTGCGTCCCGTCTAAAAAAAAAAAAAAAAAAAAAAAAAAAAGTTTGTGGCCAGGGCCCGAAATTCTCTGGCAGATGCCACGGTCATGTTGGTGGTGCCTTGGCACCAGTATCGGCGGATTTATGCCTTTCCCCCGATTCAACTGTTATCCAGGTTCCTCCACAGGTTGGCGTTGGAACAGGTGCAGCTAATACTGGTGGCCCCAGACTGGCCTCGTCGGTCTTGGTATGCATGCAGACCTCGTGCAGATGGTCATCGAGCCTCCCTGGCGGCTGCCTCTGAGAGAAGATCTGCTGTCTCAAGGGCCAATCTTCCATCCTGCTTTTACGGTCTCTGGCTTTAACGGCGTGGCTGTTGAAAGCCAGGTGTTGAGAGACAGAGGTCTCTCTGATGCTGTCATTCCTACCTTGCTGAGAGCTCGGAAGGCTACCTCCAGGAAGATTTACCATCGTACCTGGAAGGCGTATATTGCCTGGTGTGAATCGCAAGGGTTTCATCCTCGCTCCTTTTCGTTGGCGAGGGTTTTGGCTTTCCTGCAGGACGGTGTGGAACAGCTTTTGGCGCTGGGCACGATCAAAGGTCAGTTGTCGGCCTTAGCCATTTTCTTCCAGCGTCCCTTGGCGACTGATTCCCTGATTCGCACCTTTATTCAAGGGGTGCGTCATCTGGCTCCCCCGCGGATGGCTCCTTTGTCTCCGTGGGACCTGAAATTGGTTTTGTCCTTTTTGCAACGGCCTCCCTTTGAGAACATCAGAGAAATAGCTCTGCCTGTGTTGTCCCAGAAAGTGGCTTTTCTGGTAGCTATCACCTCGCAGAGTGTCTGAATTGGCGGCTCTGTCTTGCCTTTCACCTTATCTTGTTGTTCATAGGGATAAAGTGGTCCTGCGACCCAATCAGTCTTTTCTTCCTAAGATGGTGTCTGTTTTCCACCTCAACCAAGATTTTATTTTGCCTTCGCTTTGTGCGAAGCCCAAGCATCCCAAGGAATTTGCCTTGCATTCACTGAATGTGGTTCGGGCGATCAGGGTATACCTGTCTGCCACGGAGTCTTTTAGGAAATCTGATTCCCTGTTTGTCCTTTGAGGGACCTTGGAAGGGTTCGGCTGCGTCCGCTGCTACCATTATGGATCAGACAAACTATTGTTCAGGCCTATTCACTAAAGGGTCAGGTGCCTCCTTTCCCTGTGAGGGCACATTCTACTAGAGCCGTGAGTGCCTCCTTGGGCTTTTCACAATTAGGCTTCTGTGGCTCAGGTGTGCAAAGTGGCGACCTGGTCGTCTGTGCACACTTTCACATAATTCTACAAGATTGACGTGATGGCATCCTCAGATGCTTCCTTTGGCCACAGAGTTTTGAGCACTGCGGTTTGTTGAAGAGTCATGGTTTCTCTTCTTGGGGTGAATTTGTTGTTCTGGGGTTAGCTCCTGTTGAGCGTTTGTTGGCCATGATATGTTTTCTGGCCTTGTTGGCACATTACCATTCTGTTGGTTGCGTCTTTTCCCACCCCTCACACCTGCACTGCTTTGGGACGTCCCAATAGTGAAGAACATATAGAAGGGCTGTGACTGTCAGAGGACGTAAGAGAAAATATAATTTTTGTAAGAACTTACCGTAAAATTCTTTCTCTGAGTCCTCTGACAGTCGTAGACCCTGCCCCTCTGTTTTGGGGTTGGTTGTCTTCCTGTACTGCTTGCTACGAAACGGAATAGTAGCTCTGAGGGTAATGTCGTCGAGAGGGACAGCCCCTAAAAGGTGTGTGTTTAATCTTTTTTATTAAGTTTTCATTACCTAGCCTGCTCCTGCAGAGGGCCCATTACCCAATAGTGAAGAACATATGGAAGGGCTGCGACTCAGAGAAAATAATTTTACTGTAAGTTCTTAAAAAAATTCTATTTTTTTGGTCCATGGTGGTGAGTCTCTGTGGGTATACGGTCCTTCCTCTGCTATATACAGCACCGCAGGTGAGCTAATCCTTGTGGTGCTCCAAGCGGTGTGCGGGGGGGTTTCTTAAAAAAAAACAGTGTGGCTTTGATTTAACAATGGAGCCCCTGGATCGTTCATCACCACCTGACCCACGCCTTGAAGCTCCTTGAAGCTGCGGAACCTTCTTGGTCTCACTCTGCCCTGCCGAGCATGACGGCGGTCCTGCAGTCACTTGTGTCATAGGTTGATATGGCCCTGCAAAGGCGGCCGTGCAAGAAGCGCCCCCTGCCTTCACCTGTATCCTCTGCCTTTCCAGAGTTTGAGATGGATTTGGCCGCCGCGGACGCAAGTCAGCCCACTGGGTCTGCGTCCACGCACCCCAAGTGCTCTAACAGTGAGGATGAATCCGCCGCCTCTGCAGCCGTGCATGAAAAGGGGCTGGTGGAGGCATTGATTGTGTCAGTGCAGGAAACTTTAAAGTTGGAGGACTCAGCTGCTGCTGAGTCAGCGACGCCGGTGCAGTTTGGTGCTCGCAGATCTTCCAAAGTGACTAAGGTGTTCCCTTTTCTGCCTATTTTGACGAGATTGTCACTAGGCAGTGGGGATCCCCGAAACCAACGGTTGGAATATCGAAGCGTTTCGCTAGGAGATATCTCTTTGAGGAGTCTCTCCTGAGCAGTGTTAATTTTGGCAGCAAATTTCAATTTAGTTTTAGTCTTAGTCTTGGGACTAAAATGGCATTTTAGTTTTAGTCCCATTTTAGTCTTCTGCAAGTGTTTGTTTGTTTTAGTCGTATTTAGTCGACTAAAACTCCAGTACATTTTAGTCGACTAAAACGTCCTACATTTTAGTCGACTAAAGCTCATTTTAGTCATCTATAATCGAATGGGTGTAGTTCAATTGTAATTTGTAATGCATTATTTAAGCATTTCTCTACAATTTCCAAACTCATTATATACTACTGCTGGTCCTGGAGAGAAAAATCTAATATGTTTTTATTTATGCTATTAAGCTTTGAGCATGCACCAGCGTTAATTTTGGCAGCAAATTTCAATTTAGTTTTAGTTAGTCTTTTGACTAAAATGCCATTTTAGTTTTAGTCGTATTTTAGTCATCTGAATTGTTTTAGTTTTAGTCGTATTTTAGTAGACTAAAATTGTGTTAATTTAGTCGACGAAAACCTTTTAGTCGGTTTTAGTCAATGAAATTAACACTGCTCCTGAGGAAACTAACGGTTCCACTGTCGGTGGACTCTCAAGTTTCCAGGATAAATAAGGCCACACTTTTGCCGGTGGAGGATTCTCCATCCTTTAAGGATCCTGTGGACAAGAGAGCTGAGGCTCTGGTCCGTTACCTTTTCACCATGGTAGGTTCTATGTTGAGGCTGGTGTCTGCGATTACCTCCTGAGCTGGCAGAGCTGTCCGATCAGTTGATTCAGTACATTTTCGATGCATTTTTGGATGCAGCCCCCTTGGCTGACAGAGTATCTGTGATGGCGGTGATTCTTCTGCCGCATGATTTGGTTGAAGTACTGGTCGACCGACCGGGCTTCTAAAAAGGTGCTAACTGATCTACCTTTTTGTAGGTGACCATTTGTTCGGTGCCTCTATGGAGTAGATCATTAACCTCCCTGGCGGTATGATTATGTCCAGATTTCAGGACATTTTAAAAGCGGTACATTGTTTTGCACGGAAATCAGAATCATCGCTGTCGTCACTTTCTGTACCTGATGACGAATTTTCCCACGAATCGCTATCGCTCAGTTCTTCAAGTAACTCCGTTTCGCTGTCGCTGTTTTCCAGTTCGTCTAAAAGGGCTTTTGCGCAAAAAAAAAAAACGCTTTTCCAGGCACAAAGCACTGGTAAAGTATCCAGGTGCAATCCTGTGGTGAAATGGCATGATACCGTGTGATCCGTTTAGGGTCACAGCTTTGTATCATGACATTTAGTGTATTTACACTTTTGAATTTTGAAACGCTCGCAGGGAGGGAACCGGATGGCAAGTGCCGGCAATCGGCCATACACAGAGCGGGGAGAGACAGTGAGGATGGCGGTGGATCACAGGGAAGGTGAGTAACATTCCGGGGTAATCCTGAGTGTAGCTCGGGGTTACCGCTTTTGGTACTGAAAATGAACCCCGAGCCACACTCGGGAATACCGCCAGGGAGGTTAAGGGCCTTCACGGGGAGGTAAGAGTACATTACTTCCGCAGACTGCTAGGGGCAAGGAACCTCGTCGTAAACGTGGTCCTTTTTTCTCGGCTCACAAGCGGCCCTTTCGTCTGACTGGATCGCAGGGAAAGGGTTTGAGATCCACCCGTAACTTCTCAGGTGGCTCCAATTGACCCTGGAATGGTAAGTCAAAAGTGTGCACTACTGGTTCCGCAGACAAGCTCTCACCCGCATCTGGGGTGGGGGGGGGCGTCTTTGCTTCTTTCCGGACCTGTGGACCTTGCTCATTCAGGACGAATGGGTCCACGAGTTGTTTCGGTCCTTGCCTCCAGCAAGGTTCTTTCCTTCCAACTTACGCCGGTCTCATGATCGGTTTTAGGGCCTCTACTGGGCAGTGCAGGACCTGTTAGCACAAGGAGTCATTGTGCCAGTTCCAGAGTTGGAACGTTTTCAAGGTTTTTATTCAAATCTGTTTACTGTTCCCAGGAAGGAAGGCAAGGTCTGCCCGATCTTGGACCTCAAGGCTCTGAACCACTTTGTGCGGGTTTAGAAATTTCGGCTGTAGTTCATTCGCATGGCAGTGGCTTTCCTTCATCAAGAGGATCTTTTGGCTTCTAACGATCTCAAGGACGCTTACCTTCATATTCCGGGTCGGGCACATATGTCGGGCACCAGCGTTTTCTTAGTTTTTGCCGTGGGCGAGGAGCATCATCAATTCGTGGCGTTACCTTTTGGTCTCGCTTCAGCTCCTCAGATGTTCAAAGAAGTTTTGGCCCCAGTGTTGGTCTTGCTTCGGCAGAAGGGGATTGCGGTACTAGGTTACCTGGACGATCTGCTTCAACGTGCAGTCTTCTTCGGCTCTAGAAGTCGACTTGGACATTACTGTGTGAACTCTACAGGAGTTCAGATGGACACTGAATTTTCAGAAATCTTCTTTGACTCCGTCCACCAAGCTGAACTACTTGGCTCTGATGCTGGATTTAGCATCGGCCCAGGTGTTTCTTCCACAGGTGAAACTTCTGAAGTTGCAGAATACGCTTCAGCTCCTTTTGCCAACCGTCGTTGGTCGCACAGGACTTGCATGCATGTGCTGGGTCTGATGGTCTCCACCTTCGAGGCGGTTCTGTTTGCTCAGTTCCATACCAGACCTCTGCAAAGATGGATTCTTGCCAAATTGAATAAGGATCCGCTGTCTTTGGACAATCTGAACCTGTTAAGTCGGGGTATGAGGGGGTCTTTGATATGGTGACTCCGTTCCCCGGCGCTTCACCTGGGAAAGTCCTTTCTTCCCCTGTATTGGACAGTGATTTCCACGGATGCCAGTCTGTCTGGGTGGGGAGGTGTCTTGGGAGCATACTCGGCTCAAGGTGTTTGGGCTCTGGAGAAGTCCAGTCTGCCGATCAACCTCCTGGAGATTCTGGCGATCCGACTTTCTGTCTCAGTAACCGAATCGTCTGCAGGGATGCCTGGTGAGGATACAATCGTGCAATGCTACAGCGGTGGCATATTTTATTTAACCAGGGGGCACAGAGTGCCCTGGCGGGCCCAGGAAGTAGCTGGCATTCTGAGGTGGGCAGAACTACATGTTCTGGCCCTCTCTGCTGTGCACATTCCGGGGGTAGAGAATTGGCAAGGGGACTATCTCATTCCACAAATGTTGGATCAGGGAGTATGGTCTCTTCACCCGGAGGTGTTTCATCAGCTGTGTCTCCGGTGGGGGACCCCGATGTGGACCTGTTGGCCCCCCCCCCCCGTCTCAAGAAAACAACAAGAGAAGGGCGCACCGACCTTGTGCATTACCACTTAAAAGTTTATTAAAATCAAAGAAGGGTAGCGTACAATATACTCACAAACGTAGCATATGAACAAGCATATAGGAAATGGGCACCGCTCGCTTCCAGGACACTTCTCTACTGCTGGATAGCGTGATGGCGTCCTCAAAACCTGATGTGGCTTACGCGTTTCGAGGGAGGACCCTCTTCCTCAGAGCCAAAATCGCCACTGACCCACCATGCACTCCTAGGAAGTTATATAGCCAGTGGCCACCGCCCACACCACCCCGACCCCGCCCTGGGAGGGGCAAAAGGTCAGGGACAGGTGTAGGAGAAAACAAACTGGGGTGCGTGTCCCAATGGTCAGGTGCATGCAATAAATGATGTTCATAATATCGCAGTAGCACTGAGTGCAAAACATCCAAGGATAGCATGATGGTGGTAGTGGCCCAAAAAGTTTTGTATGGATGCTTGTGATACAGGAGAAAGAAATATATGTATACATGGATAATAAACAAATACATAGATGACAGATGATAGTTAATACTGAAGCATTATACTCAAAAGTATCATTAGGAATCAATGATCAGTGGAGGTCAATAGATCAGTATATGATCATATGAATACCATGATTGGTAACAGACAATTCTGCTAAAAAAAATATTTAAAACACATGCATAATCAGACATCAGTAATCAGTAGATGGTGTTACAAACTCATTCCCCCAGAAAGCTAAACAGCGGAAAAATAGTGATGATGAACCTGTGCTGAGCTTTGCAGTATGAATGCTGCATGCTCACATCCAAATGTGTGCACGGTTCATCAGTGCACCACAGAAGCCCATAGGAAAAGGTACTCACAAGGGATCCTTGGATGCTGCTGGGTGAGGATTTCAACAGGAAGGTGCAGAGGTTAGTGTCAAGGTCTTGGGATCCTCTGGCAGATGCCGTGGTGGCTTCTTGGGGTCAGTATCGTCTGATTTACGCTTTTCCTCCAATACAACTTCTGTTGAGACTGCTACGCAGAATCAAGGTAGATCACTGCGATTCCAGTCATTCTGGTGGCACCAGACTGACCTCACCGGTTTTGGTAAGCAGGTCTGGTAAGGCTGGTAGCAGACTTCCTTTGGTAACTTCCTCTCAGAGAAGATTGTCTCAGGGACCAGTCTTCCATCCTGCTTAACAGTAGCTGGCTTTAATGGTTTGGCTATTGAAAGCCAGGTGCTGAAGGACAGAGATACATATACACTATAGTATATCACCAGATCTTGCGCTAATACACTAAACAGTCCTCAGTCTGTTGCAATGTGGTATGTTGCTTGTAGTGCGTGGTCGTTGCAGCTCCTCCTTATATCCACTGGGTGGTGGACTTGAGCAATGAAGCACAACTGTAGAAAGGAGACAAACAGCGCACATCCGACCTTGCATAATACCGTTTATTAAAGCACATGAAACATAACAATTAAGTTCCACTCATATGTCCAATAGAACTGACAGGCACTTCAGCATGGGTTATCTCCCCCTCTCCCTTTCAGATGGCCTCTGGTTTGCCCTGTACTGTGTAATCCACCTAGGGTGCCTCCGTTACCTCTCTGTCTGTATTAGATCTTCCTTCCAGGCACTTGCAGGCAGGTCCACAGTGCGCTGCGCACACACCCGCCGGCCTGTCCTGACTGTGCGCGTGTGCCTCTGTCACAGATACGGCTGCGCTGGATGACAGATCGGGGTATGGAGTAAAGATAGTTCTGCTTAAACGGTTGCCTGGACTACATGTTTCAGAGGAAATCCTCCATCAGGTCCCCTGGGTCCCCCAAAGGTAGATGTACTTGCATCTTTCGAATGCTGCCTTTGGGCCCCAAAGTTTTGCAGGCTGCGGTTGCAGAGGCTCCCGCCTCTTGGGGGTGTATTTTTTCCTGGTTGAGCTCCTGTATTACCTGGTTGGCTGTGTTTTTAGCCCTTGTTGTATTGCTGTGTTTTTCCCACCCCTCATCTTGATATTGCTTTGGGACATCCCAAGGGTCTAACAAGACATGGAGCCATGTCCGTCAGTGAACGAAAGAGAAAACTGGATTTTTGTCTTACCATAAAATCCTTTTCTCTGAGGGTCCACTGACAGACACAGCACCTGCCCCTCTGTTGGGTTGAGTTATGCAATTTTTGACACTGCTTGTTACAAACTGAAGTCCTAAAGCAGGAAGTGATGGTATACCCCCTGGGACTGCCTCAGGGGCGTAGCCAAAATTGTTTCTGCCTAGTCCTACTACTGAAGAAAGAGCAGCATAAGCCCAAGGGTCTAAGAAGACATGGAGCTGTGTCCGTCAGTGAACCTCAGAGAAAAGGATTTTACAGTAAGGCAAAAATCCATATATAGATAGATGGATAGAGATATAGATAGATATAGATACATACATACCTACACATCTATATCTGTCAGGACAAATACATTGTCATGAGGACAAGTAGACCTTGTATTATGTCAGTCATAAAAACAAAAGATTTGCTCCAGGATTTGGTATTATATCCTCTGCAGATGCCCAAAACTGGATGCGTCATAAGAACAATCATGAAATGACACCGCTCATCGTTGCAGTCAGAAATTTAATCAGGGACATAATGCTTCAGTGCTAGGTGGTCTTGGAGTAATAAGTCACCATGTAGACCAAAAGCAAGAGCGATCAGGAACCTCTTGTGTAATATATTCATTTTTTTTTTTTATTATTTTCTAAATCAAATGAACCAACAGGGCATAACAAGTTATGATCTAGTCATTAAGTGAATAACCATATCCACAAAGCTTTTCTACCTTGCATAGAGAAGTAAAGGTTCTTGATGCATTAATTCTTTTTTTTTTTTTTTTTTTAAGGGTTGTATACCATGAGCTTGTCTTAACCACCAAGGAATACATGCGGGAAGTGACCACTATAGACCCCCGATGGCTAGTGGAGTTTGCTCCAGCTTTCTTCAAAGTCTCTGACCCGACCAAGCTCAGCAAACAGAAGAAACAGCAGCGCCTGGAGCCGCTTTACAATCGCTATGAGGAGCCCAATGCCTGGAGAATTTCCCGTGCCTTCAGACGGCGATGATGTGTTTTCAGGCACAGACTGTACACCTGCAATCGTCCAAAAACATTGTAGACTTTTCTTTCAAAGCAGATCTTGTCTCATTCAAACTGTAATTATTCCGGTCAAGACAAATAAGCTCAGATGCCTCCGTATTCTTCCGCAGCCAGCTCCAATAAACGCTACCAGGGGCAGGTCCGCCATAAGAGCTTGTCTCAGTTGATTTTCCTACTTTATTTAGAAAGTGGGCCCCACACCCTGTTGATGTAAACTACGGTAGTAAGAATCTGCAAACTGGCTTTAGCTCAATCTCCTCCTAGTCATAAACCCTAGTCAAGCGAAATGCGTTCTACCAGCCAATGATGTGATCAGTTGCTAAGGGCACATCGGCACCTGCACAGCTTTCTGGGTTGCCGACAGGAGTACTGACAACTGCAGAGAGGAGAGCCAGAAGGGAGGTTCAGGGCTGTGCTCTTACATCCTCTCTGTACACAGTAGTTAAAACAGAAATGCTCTCAGATCGGACTGTGCAGAGTTTGATTACTGCCCCATCGCCTCCTACTGTCCCATCTACAGATCCTGTTCCGGTAGCAGAAATTTTGGGCTGGGGGTTGTAATCAAACCCTGGACAGTCTTGATCTAGGAGTCCTGTCTCATTTTCTGTATACTATACAGACAGGAGGGAGAGTAGCTGGAGGTGGGAGAGGAGAGCACAGCTTACACCACTTCCCAGCTCTCTCCTCCTCTCCGCTGCTGTTACTACTCATGTAACCAGTTCCCACCTGTAGGTTTCTTATTTTTATTTGTTTTATTTTTGGGGGGGGGGGGGGTTGGGTGGTTGTACTTGGGGACACAAAAAGGGAAGGGTAACATATTGTGCTCGGATGAGATATTTTGTGTTTGGAGGGGGGGGGGGGGGGCAGAATTTGCACTGAAAGTTAATGAGTTTGGGGTAGTGGGGATTTGTGCTAACAGGTTCACTCCGGGGGAAGTGTAGTAATGTGTGTGAAGTTGCACATTTTCTCATTCCAAATGGGCTTCCTTTTGCAATCATGTACGGGTGCCATTAATTCTTAATAGTACCCCCACACATCTAGCAAATGTGCGTGCATTTGTGCCCACTAAAAGGTATGGTACTTCACTACCATGCGTTTTGGATTTTAAAAATCATGTTGGCACGATTTTTGCGTTTCCCATACATAGAGCGGCCTGTTCCAAAAAGAAAAAAATATGCAATACATGAGACTGCGCAAAAAAGTGCACACACTCAGATGTACCTCCTGGTGTGAATGAGCCCTCAGAGTGGTGTGCCCCAAGATTGTGTACAATTCGAAAGCGTTCCGTGGCTGAAAAAAGGTTGAGAAACACTGGTTTACATAAACAGTGTGCTCCCTCGCTTTCTACACTCTTAGTGTTGGTTCACACTATGGCGATCCGACTTCGGGGGAGACTAGTGAAGTCGCCGTGCACCGCGACTTCGGCGCAGCGCGACTTGCATTGACTTCACATAATGGAAGTCAATGCAAGTCGCTCCGACTTCGGTCAAAAGTAGTGCAGGAACTATTTTCTAAGTCGGAGCGACTTAAGTCGCTCCTATTAGAAAGGTTCCCATAGCACTGAATTGACCGCAGCTTGTCAGGCGGCCAAGTCGCCTGACAAGTCGCGGTAGTGTGAACCGGGATTTAATCTGATAATTCCTGTGTTACAAAAGTTACTTCCTAAACATTAGGTTTGACTGCAAGCATCTTTTAAAAAAAAAAAGAATGATTCCTTCCTCTCCAACATTGAGACGTACAACACAGAACAATAATGGGATGCAAAGGATAGCCATGCTGAATGTTTGTGTAAGTGCTCTGTAATTTCAGATTACTATTGGAGCAAGTGGACGGAGTCACTGAATATTTGCATTTTTGTGGGATACAGTAACAGCAAATTGCAGATACTGCCAATGTACAGCTGGATTTTCTATCCCACCTTTTGTAATATCTGAATGTTGGTTTTTTTTTTTTTTTTTTTACATCAGCTGTGCTGCATCCTGTTGGAATTGTTCTTTTTTGGCCATACTAGGACAGTGTCTCCACTTCTTCCTGTTTTGATTGGCTACCACAGCTACTTGCCTTGTTTTTCATGTTGTCTGTTATTGTAAACCATCAAACAAAATGAATGACAAAATACAGTTGGGTGGTGTCTATCTTTTGCCCATCAAAAATGGGTGACAAGATTTGCAGTTTTTAAGGATCAGGTTAGTGAGAGACAATGGAATTTTAGATGCTTGCAGCAGGAAATTTATACTCCATTTTAGGCTAGAAAACCTAAAAAATAAATGAATCAACATGATTTATTATGAATGATTCCTAAGAGTGTAATGTAAAATGACTTTAATGTTTAGGTTGGTTCTTTTATAGGTTGATAATACCGTTGAGGTGTTCGTGATAATTTTCCTACCGGTCAGAATTTATTTGTATTATAAACTTGTTTTTTTAATATTTCAAGTTTTTTCTTCTTTCTGTATTACTTTGTCTTTTATCCAAAGATGTAAAAAGTCTAGAGTTTTTTTTTTAACTTAATGTCACTTGTATTTTGTGATATAACCTATACCGGACCTTGCAGTTATTCAACAGAATAGTATAGTAAATTACAGATCGTACATGTAGTACCATTCAAAGGTTTATAGGCACTGAAAAATGCCGTAAAGCAGGTGTGATTTAAAAATCAAGCCAGTAATAATTTTCACTAATCAAAAAACACAAAAAAAGTCAATTAAAAACTGTGCTTTTGGTACAGCCAGATATTAACAATTTTAACCAAAAAGTTCATAACACCTGCTGCCATTTTCTCTTATCGATGGACACAGTGCTCCATAAATCATAACTAGTGGGTTATATTTGCCTCCTCCAGGAGTAGGACTAGGCAGAACAAAAAACACCTGGCTACGTCCATGGGCCACCTTCAGTTGGTATATAACCCCCCTCTCTGCTCCAGGTAATCAGTTTTTAATCTGTCTAGTCAGGGGTAAGGACCTAGGCTTCCGGCTGGGATCTCTGGTCCTAGCAATTTTCTCCTTCCTTACATCTTTGTTTTCTCTCGGGAGATCTACAATCAACTGACGGGCTTGATACGCTAGATCCAGTGGTTCCCCCAGCCAGCAAGCACATGCAGACCACAGCTACGTGCTAGGTTGCCCGTGACATAGCCTCACGGATAGAGGCTGGCCTGCGAGTTAAACGTCTCGCAGGGTTGCATACACCTAGGCTTGGGTCTGAGTCGCAGCGGCCCCTTGGCTGACCTACTTCGGTTGCAAGGAGTTCTGTTGGGAGCGTTACCCGCACCATGGAAGGGTAATTTCAGTCCCGTTCCCCCCCCCCCCCGGTGGTTTTCTTTGGGGTGAACACGGGTAACCTCCAGGGACGGTCGGACCTACCTGCAGGTTCCCTCCTCCCATCATTAAATATCTCACTGAGCTGGGCTTCCCATACTCCCATCCCCCCCTGTCTGGACCTAGAGTCTGGTGGGGGTCCCAGGGCAGAGAATGCAGCAGAGGCCCCTGGGGTCTACCCTTCTGTAAGGGTCCTGGGATAGTGTGTGTCCCGCCCTGGTAGTTTGGAGGGGTCCTAGTGTAGGAGACCCCTAGGTGCATGCCCTGCTGTTTGGGGGGGGGGTCCCGGTGCAGAGTGCACAGCAGTCTCTTCCCTAAACATGTGTCCTACCTTCAGAGGGTGCAGGAAAAATCCTGGCAGCATGCTTCAGTGTTTGTAGCTGAAGGTGGCCATTTTCCCTTAGTCTGGCTGGTCTTCGGTTGGCGGCCACGTTTGTGTAGCCGGTTGGTGTCACGGGGGCCATTTTCCCTTAGTCTGGGAGATGCTGGAAACAACTGAAGCCTCGTGGGGATGCCGAAGCTCCTCCTCTTCCTCCTGAGTTTACTCTTCCTCCTGAGTTTACTCTTCCTCCTGAGTTTACTCTTCCTCCTGAGTTTACTCTTCCTCCTGAGTTTACTCTTCCTCCTGAGTTTACTCTTCCTCCTGAGTTTACTCTTCCTCCTTAGTTTACTCTTCCTGTGCCCAGGACATGAACAGGGATAGCGCCCATGATGCTGGGTTCGAAGTCTCGGCACTCCTCTGGTCGGTAGGGTGAGTCTTTGGGGGTCCCTGTTATCTCTCTCTCTGCTGATAGGTACCCTGTGCCTTGAGGGGGATCCTTTCAGTGGTGCCAAAGGATCACTTTTGTACTGCAAGGTCTTCCTTTCCTTATGGAGCCTCAGGGTCACCTCTCCCCCACTGACCCGCTCATGGAGGTGGCAGGTCTCTCGAAACCCCAGCTTCCCATGGTTGGCAGTCCCTAGTGTCCCAAGTGGAAGTGGCATGTGGGAAAAGGCCCAGGAGGGAAGCTTCCCAATCTTCCCCTGCTCAGTCTGTCTCATGGGATTCTGAGCCTGATTCCACCATCAATGCGGCCCTTTCAGGGAGGTTTATTATCGCACCTCCTGATCTATCTGATAGCGAGAATGATTCCTCCATGGTCGCAGCATTGAATGAAAAAGCGCTGGTAGACACACTTTTATCACTGCAGTGTGTGAGATTTAAAAAATGGGGGAAGCAGCCGATGTAGCCACGGACGTGGCTGCGTCGTTTGGTACACATAAGTTGCATCGTACTCCAAAGGTGTTTCCTTATGTGCCTTATTTTGACCGCTTTTCCTTAAGGAATGGGAACCAAAATCACTTTGTGGTCCCCAAAAGTTTTGCTGTACATTACCCTTTTAAGGAGTCCCTTTTAAAAAATCGGGCTAGTCCACCAGTGGTGCACCCTCCTGTTTCCAGGTTAAACAAAGCAACCATGAATCCCAGTAGAGGAATCCCTGTCCTTTAAGGACCCTGTTTACAAGAAAGCGGAGGCTGTGGCATGCAGCATGTTTACTCTGGCTGGTTTGGCATTGTGGCCAGTCTTTGCCTCAGCCCTGGTGTCTCAGACCTCAACTGAATGGGCCAAGCTTTTGCGCCAGGGCCTGGGGAGTGAGCAGGTCCCCCACTACTTATGTTGATTTAGCGGACTAATTGGTCCATGAGCTGCAGTTTATTTGTGATGCAGCTTTTGGATACAGCTCCTGTGCTGTCCAAACTTTCTGTTTCAGCGGTGGTGATTAGGCGCATGCTGTGGCTTAAGAATTAGTCCGGAGACCAAGCCTCTAAGAAAGTTCTCCTTGATCGGTCCTTTCAAGGCGATCACTTTTTTGGGGCTACCCTGGGTGACATCTTTAAGGATATCACAGTGGGGAAGAGTACCTTTCTGCCACAGTCAAGGAAAGGGAAGGAGTCTCGCCGCAGATGGGGACTCTCCTCCTCAGCCCATAGAAAATGTTGTGCTTCTAGGACAGAGAATAAGGGAAATAGATCTTTTAAATCTTCCATGGGAGGTTCCGAGCAAACTTGGTCGGGTAAGTCTAGAGCTAGCTTCCCCGGACCAGCAGCCAAGACTCCATCAGCATAAGGGTCTGCTCTCACCCATTATTGGGGTGGGGGGAACATCTTTGCTGGTTTCGGGCCCGGAGACTTCTTTGGTGAGCATCAAGAAGATCTGCAAAAATGTTTCTATTGGGGGTACCCAGAAAGGGGGACAAAGCTTTTCCTTTTCTGGTTTTTTTAGGTCCTGAGTCTCCTTCTGCGGATTTAATTCCTGCAAGTGTTTAGGTGACGTCCGAACTACCGAAGGTCCCCCCTATCCCTGTCCAGGGAATTGATTTACCTAGGTCTGATTCTATTTCTGACCAGGGTGGTCCTTCCTCTTTGCATAGTCTTGCATGCAGCTTCTTTAGCAGGTTCGACTCCACAGGAGGATCCTGAAGTTCGTGATGAGGTCACGGTGTCCTCTGATAGACACTGCTGGCGTCCAAGGGCCACGGTAAGGCAAGTATCCTCCTTGGCTGAGGCTTCTTTCACAGTTCCTGCGAGGAATCGAGAGGGAGGATCTTCCAATCATCCTGGTGGCTGTAAACATGCCTTGGTGGCTTCCTCTCACAGAAGACCAGTTTTCCCAAGGGCTGATCTACTGTCCTACTTTATAGTCGCTGGTTTTAATGGCTTGGCTTTCGAAAGCCAGGTACTGAGGGATAGAGGTCTGTCTGGATCAGTGATCCCTACTATGGTGAATGCAAGGAAGTGGTCTTCCAGCAAGATATACCATCGTACATGGAAAGCGTACATTTCTTGGTGAGTCGATTGGTGCTCATCCTCGATCCTTTTCTGTGGCTCGGCTCTTACCCTTTCTTCAACAGGGCGTTGAGCAGAAGTTGGCCTTGAGTACCATCAAGGGACAGGTGTCTGCCCTGGCAATCTTTTTTTCAGCGACCCCTAGCCACGCACTCTTTAGTTTGTACCTTCATTCAAGGGGTTTGACATGTGGCTCCACCTGTACAGTCTCTTTTGCCACCATAGGATTTAAATGTAGTGCTTTCAGTTCTCCAGAGACCTCCATTTGAGAATATTCAGGAGATTCCCATGCCTACGTTATCCTAGAAGGTGACATTACCTTGGCCCGCAGGGTATCTGAATTGGCAGCATTATCCTGTCGCAGTCCTTACTGAGTGGTCCAAAATAAAGTGGTTCTTCTTCCCTGTCTATCATTCCTGCCCAAAGTTGCCTCTGACTTCCATTTAAATGAGGACATTGTGTTGCCTTTCTTGTGTCCCAAGCTGGCTCAAACTAAGGAATTTGCCTTGCATACCTTTTGGATGTGATTCGGATGTATCTGGCAGCTACTGAGTCATTTTTCGGAGGTCAGACTCGCTTTTTGTGGTTACGGATGGACCAAGAAAAGAGCTGGCCGCTTCTTCGGCTACCCATCTCCAGATGGGTCAGACAGACAATGACTCAGGTCTCTGCCATTAAAGGTCAGGTTCCACCTTTCCCTGTAACGGCGCATTCTACTTGGGCACGGAGTGCTTCTTGGGCCTTCCGTCATCAGGCTTCAATATCGCAAGTTTGCAAGGTGGCCACTTGGTTGTCCATGCATGCCTTCACAAAATTCTATTAGGTAGATACTTTGGCATCTGCGGATGCTTATTTTGGCTGCAAAGTTTTGCAGGCTGCTGTTTAGGGGGCTGTTCTTTAAACCTTTATTTCTCTATCGCTCATTGACAGACGTAGTCCTCGGTGATACAGCACCTTCGGGTTATGTTGCCTCCACAGGAGTAGGACTAGACAGGAAATGAAAAATGCTCTGGCCACACCCCAGGGGCAGTCCCAGAGGGTATATCCTCTCTCTCTCTGCCACAGCAAATCAGTTTTTTTCTGTCTAGTTAGGAGTAAGGACCTAGATACCTTGCTGGGATCTTCGGTCCTGGCAGGATTTTTTTCTTAGAAAATAATTTTTTAAGACAGCTTTTTTTCTCCAGTGTTCCTGTGAGATCTTCAAGCAAGAAAGCTGAACTGGGCGACGGGCGGGATGTTGAGATCCAGTGGTCACCCCAGTTCAGCCTACGAGCGCGTGCAGGCCATAGCTCCGCGCTGGGTCGGCCGCGACATAGTCCCACTGGACGGGGACTGACCCTGCGAGTTAAACGTCTCGCTGAAACGCCAAAGACCATGAGTCACGGTGTCCGTACTGGTCGACAGCCCTCCTACCTCGGTGGAGAGGGGTACTGTCAGGAGTTGGCGCCCGCCTGGTTCTGGTATGGTGAGTAGTATGTTCCCCCTTTCCCCCTGACGGGTCTTGTGGTGAACGCGGGCCCCTCTCTGTAATGGTAAGGATGGGTTCCCCTCTATCCTACAACATGTCACAGATCCCCCTAATTGAGTGTGATTTTTGTGTACAAGAAGCCAGGAGGCTTGGTTTGGGAGCTGACAATCTAATTGTAAAAATGTGTAAATGATTGTAGTCAGTGGCAGTACTAGAACTTTACTGTGATAGTATAAGGTATCCTACCTGTCAGTAGCCACAGGGCGATGTCTATACATGTATACTGCATTCCAGATCATTCCTCCAGCTAAGCAGATGCTCCCGACGGCCACGGACCGCATACGGCCCGCTAGGGTCCGGTACCTCCGACCACGCTGACCACCATGAGGGTGAAGGGTTGTGAGGCCGAGATCCTTCTGCAGACATGCCGCTATTCTGTGCAGGCCGCCGCCATTGTCTGGTAGATCGCACGAGGCCGCCATTTTGGTGTAGCGTCGTGTCTCCAGCATGGGGGCGGCCATGTTTGAGGTGACTCAAACACCTCATGGAGCCAGGGGGAGGAGCCGGCAGGCGTGTTAAGGGGCGGAGCCGCCTCTTTTACCCAGGAAATAGGGCCAAAGACTTCCTGTCTGTAACAAGACAAGCACTGAGCAAGCTGATGAAAACTTCTGTGCATCAGGGATGAGCCTTGGGGTCTGTCTCTCTCTCTGTGGGGTCCAAAAAGGCAGGTAACACTGAGGGGCGCTGTTGCTGTTTTTTTTTTTTTTTTTACTTTGTCATTTTTTGTCGCTGGCAAGTGTCTTGTATAATCATTGACCCTGCCGCATAGGTATCCCCACCTGATCCCCTCAAGGTGGCCGCAGGACCCTCCAGTACCCCACTTGTTTTTAATGCATTATCGGCAGTTTTGGAGTCTTTGGTATCCCAGGTGGAGGTGGCCTGTCAGGGACGGGGGTCAAGTAGCGACCCCCGCCTACCCCTATTGTTTATCAGATACTTCAGATACGGATTCGGAACTGGTCAATGCAGTTGCAGGTCCCTCTTAGGGGGCTGTTGTCTCAGGTAATATCTCCTCAGCAGTGAGGAGCACGTTTCTGCCTCCGCCATAGCACAAGAGTGGTGGATGCACTAGTTGTGTCTGTCCGGGAAACCTTTAGTCTTGAGGTTACACCGGCAGAGGTAGCTGAGACTGAGATTCCTTTTTGGTACTTGTTAGCCTACCAAAAGGGCGAAGGATTTTCCTTTACCCAAATGGGGTCGTTTTGAAACGAACCCCTGTTATTTCCAAACGCATGGCTAGGTGCTATCCGTTTGAGGAATTCCTCTTTATAGGATAGACGGTACCACCTGCTGTCTTGCCACAGACTGTTAGGATAAAAGGACCTCGTAACAACGAGGACCTTCCTTTTCTGCTCATAAAGAGTTGTTCGTTCCGCGAGGGCGGGCGATAAGGCGAAACCCTCCAAAGCCCCTTTAGAGGGGTTTCAAAGGGCGCTGGTCGGCTAAACAAAAAGTCCGGCTCATCCAAGCCTGAAGATACAGCCTGATGCGCCCCTACCCATCTCTGGGGTGGGGGGGGGGGATGTCTTCACCAGTTTCTGGAGGACATAGGATCGAGTTTCGATCACTTCCACTGGTGCGATTCTTCCCTTCTAACATTGAACGGTTTCAGGGGTTCTATTCAAACCTATTCACAATGCCCAGGAAAGAGGGCAAGGTGCGTCCAAATCTGGACTTGGGAAGAAATAGAGTCCATCCGTACAGTGGTGGTGGCCTCCCTGCATCAAAGAGATTTCCTGGCGTCCATAGACATATAGGATGCCTATCTTTATATCCCCATCATCGCAGGACATCAGCGTTTTTTCGCTTTCCCAAAGATCATCCCTGGTTCCCACCAGGAGACTGAACTATCTGGGCCTAAGGTTGGATACATCCTGGGCAAGAGAGTTTCTCCTTGCTGGGAAACTCCAGAAGGTTCAGTCAACGATTCGGATGTTGCTGTCCGTCAATTGGCTGGGACTGATGGTGGCCTTCTTAGAGGCAGTACTGTATACCCAGTCTCATACCCGAATTCTCCTGAAGGAGATTTTTTTTTTTTTTTTTTAATGGAATCAGAATTCCGATTCCCTGGACAATCGGATCCGGTTGAGCGAGCGGACCAGGAAGTCTCCGATGCTCAACCAGGGGAAGTCATTTCTTCCGATAGTATCCAGATTACCAATAAGGGTATCGGAACTGAGAGCGATCAGATTTTGTCTTGATTTACTGGATTGAGCAGCTCTAGAGCAGCCCGATTCGGATCCAATCGTATATGGCCTCTTCATCCAGAGGTTTTTCCCTAGCTGTCCCTTCATTGGGACATCCCGGATGTGGATCTGTTGGCACCTTGGCCTAACAGGAAGGTGCGGAGGTTTGTAGCTCGCGCCACGATCCTCTAGCGGACGCAGCAGAAACGCTGATCGCCCCGTGGGGGCAGTATCAGCTACGGCATGCCTTCCATCCTCTCAAGTTGCTGCGGGAACTTCTTCGCAGGATAGAGGTGGAGGGAATTCCAGTTATTCTGGAAATTCCGGATTGACCTCGTCGAGCCTTGTACGCCGACTTGGCGAGGCTAGTCGCGGACGCTCCTTGGAGACTTCCTCTCAGGGAGGATTTGCGGTCTCAGGGACCGATCTTCCATCTTGCTTTACAGTCGCTGGCTTAATGGCCTGGCCATTGAGACCCAGGTACTGAAGGACAAGGGAGTGTCAGCTTCAGTTATTCCTACCTCTAGTTAAAGCAAGGAAAGCGACTTCCAGCACATGGAAGTCTTATATTGCATGGTGTGAATCGATTGTATTTCCCCCACAGACCTATTCGGTGACCCGAATTTTGGTCTGTCTGCAACAAGGGGTTGAGCAGAAACTATCCTTGAGCACGATCAAGGGTCAGGTTTTCGGCGTTAGCAATCTTCTTTCAAGAAACCTTTGGCTAATCATTCCTTGGTGCGGAATTTCATCCAGGGGGTGCGACATCTGGCTCCGCCAGTGTGCGCACCCTTACCGCCTGGTATCTTAATTTAGTGTGGTCGGTTCTTCAGAAACTTCTCTTTGAAGATATTAGGGAGATTCCCTTGCTTACATTCCCAGAAGGTGGCCTTCTTGGTGGCCATTACTTCTGTACGCAGGGTGTCAGAACTGGTCGCATTATCCTGTCGTTCCCCAGATCTGGTGGTTCATAGGGATAAGGTGGTTCTTCTTCCGAATCCATCCTTCCTTCCTAAAGTGGTTTTCGTAAGACGGACTCACTTTTTGTGATCACGGATAGCCCTTGAAGGGGGTTGCCTGTGTCTGCCGCGACCATATCTACATGGATCAGTCAGACGGTGGTACAGGCTTACTCTATTAAGGGTCGGAATCCTCCGTTCCCTGTTAGGGCGCACTTCACTCGAGCGCTCAGTACTTCCTGGGCCTATCGCCATCAGGCGTCAGTGGTCCAGGTATGTAAGGCGGCCACCTGGTCGTCGGTACATACCTTTACAAAATTTTATAAAATTGATGTGATGGCATCGGCGGATGCCTCATTTGGCCGCAAGGTTTTGCAGGCCGCAATTTGAGGAGACCGGTGGTCTACCTCGAGGGTTTTTTTCTGTTTGAAAATTTTTTTGTTGAGTCTCATCATTAAGGATGAGCATTGTAAACTTCTAGTTGGCACCGGTTGGGCCTTCTAGATTTGGATTTGATTTCCATTTTCCCACCCCTCATTTGTGATACTGCTCTGGGACTTCCCGAAGGTGCTGTATCACGAGGACTACGTCTGTCAATGAGCGATAGAGAAAAATGGATTTTTGTAAAATCTTACCGTAAAATCCTTTTCTCTTAGCTCATTGACAGACGTAGTACCCGCCCCTCTGTTTTTGAGTTGGGTTGGGTTAAATTCTCTAAGCACTGCTTTTGTGACATAACTGATTTGCTGTGGCAGAGAGAGAGAGGATATACCCTCGGGGACTGCCCCTGGGGTGTGGCCAGAGCATTTTTCATTTCCTGTCTAGTCCTACTCCTGTGGAGGCAACATAACCCGAAGGTGCTGTATCACCGAGGACTACGTCTGTCAATGAGCTAAGAGAAAAGGATTTTACGGTAAGATTTTACAAAAATCCATTTTTTTCAGACAGGGCTCCTGTGTCCTAGTTAAGGGCTCTTATGTTTAGCCTTGGGTTATTTTCCCCACCCCTCATTTTCTTTTTGGCACTGCTTTTGGACATCCCACTAGTTAGGATTTGAGGAGCGCTGTGTCCGTCGATGAACGAAAGAGAAAAACTGAATTTTTGTAAAATCTTACCTGTAAAATTCCTTTCTCTGAGTCCTCCGACAGTTGCCGCCATCTTCATATTCGTTACAATGGGGTATTAGACTTTGCTCCGTAGGAGTAGCTAGGCAACAGAATATGTCAATATTAAAGCTTTTAACATATCCCCACCCCAGGGGGTGGTCCCCTCAGTCTATACCCTCCTGCTTCCTGTTTCATACCTCAGTTTCAGTGGAATAGCAGTAGAGTACCTAAACCCCAAAAGAGGGGCGGGGGCGGCGACTGTCGGAGGACTCAGAGAAAGGAATTTTACAGGTAAGATTTTACAAAAATTCCGTTTTCTCTTACGTCCTCCGACAGTCGCCGCCATCTTCATATTCGTCACAATAGGGACGTCCCAAAGCAGTGCAAACATGAGGGGTGGGAAACGCAGCCGCGCCTAAAGGCAACGCAGTCTCCACATCAAAAGAAAGTAACCTTACCAAAGGAAGGAAACCAGCTGGGCAACATGAGAAAAAAAATTGCTCAACGGGAGCAATAACCCAGGAAAAAAAACAAATAACCCAGGGATAAAAAGAAATCCCAAACAGCCCAAAGGTCCAAAACAAGGGACCCCAAGGAACCGCCGTACTAAGAACCTTGCGGCCAAAGGAAGCATCCGCCGATGCTTGAACATCCACTCTGTAGAATAGAGTGAAGGTGTGCACGGTCGATCAAGTCGCCGCCCTTCACACCTGGGCCACAGAAGCCCCATGACGACAGGCCCAAGACGTACTCAGATCTGGTAGAGTGCGCCTTCACAGGCATAGGGGAAACTTTTCCCTCCAAAACAGGCCTGTTCAATGACCTGTCTGAACCAATTGGCGACGGCAGAAGCCGACGCCGCTACGCCCTTCCGAGGACCCCCGGAAGGACAAACAAGAATCCGACTTGCGAAAAGATTCAGACGAATTTTAGGTAAATCCTAATCGCCCGAACAACATCCAAGGAGTGCAACTCCACCTCCTTCGGATGTTTAGACTTCGCACAAGGCGAAGGCAAGACAACGTCCTCATTGAGGTGAAATTCCGAAACCCTCTTCGGAAAAAAAGAAGGGTTAGGTCGCAAGACCACCCTAACCAAGTAAGTGACCAGATACGGACATTTGCAGGACAAGCTGCCAGCTCCGACACTCTGCGAGCCGAAGTGATCGCCACCAAAAAAGGTGACCTTCTAGGACAACATAGACAACGAAATCTACCTGATCCGTTCAAAAGGACCATGTTGTAACACGGACAGAACAAGATTCCAGTCCCAAGGAGGCAGAGGCACCCTCCTAGGAGGGACCAGATGCCCCTGAACAAAAGTGCCAACCAAGGAGTTAGATGCCATAGGACGTTGAAAAAGAACGGCCATCGCAGACACCTGACCCTTGTTCGTAGCCAGCGCCAAACGCTGGCAACACCCTTTCGAAGGAAGGACAACACCCTAGACACCGAGTACGGGCGAGGTGAAAACCCCCGGACTCACACCAGGCAAAATAGGCCTTCCAAGTACGGTAATAAACCGTCACCGAGGAAAATTGCCTCGCGTCGATCAAAGTGTGAATGACCTCAGGGGAGAGACCCCTATCCCTCAGGACCTCGGTTTCAACAGCCAGGCCGTCAAAGCCAGCGACTGTAAAGCAGGATGGAATATCGGCCCTTGAGACCGGAGATCTTCTCGAAGAGGCAGACGCCACGGGGCGTCGACCGCCAAATGCACGAGGTCAGCGTACCAGGACCGGCGAGGCCAGTCAGGTGCCACAAGAATCACTGTGTTCTGGTTCCGAGTTCAACCTGCGAAGGAACCTGGACAGCAATTGAAAACGGTGAAAACGCATACATAAGTCGATACTGATGCCACGGAGCTACCAACGCGTCTGCCCGAGGATCGCGCGGCCATGCCACGAACCTTTTCACCTTGCTGTTCAGACGAGACGCGAACAGGTCTACATCCGGAAGACCCCACTTTGCGCACAACATCTGGAAGACATCCGGGTGGAGGGACCATTCCCCCTGGTCCAGGGACTGGCGGCTTCAGATAATCCGCCTGCCAGTTCTCCACCCCTGGAATGTGAACCGCCGATATCGCCGGGACGTGTGTCTCGGCCCAAGACAGAACGTCGGCCACTTCCCGAGCCGCTCGGGCTCTCTTGGTGCCCCCTTGGCGATTGACGTAAGCCACCGCCGTGGCATTGTCCGTCTGCACCCGAACCGGACAGCCCTGCAGCCTGTCCGTCCAACGTCGAAGGCAGAGATTTATCGCACGCAATTCCAGAATGTTGATCGGAAGGGAGGATTCCTCCTCCGACCAAGTTCCCTGGGCGGACAGAACGCCCAGAACACCACCCCAGCCCGACAGGCTGGCATCCGTGGTGACCACCGTCCATGAGAGAGGACAAAAAGACTTGCCCCCCGACACCGCCGGGGACTGGAGCCACCACAGAAGATCCCTTCTGGTGCGATGGCCCAACGAAATCTGGAGAACCAGAGAGTGCGGTCGCCCATCCCACCTGGACAGGATCTCCGCTTGGAGACCCCGCGTGTGAAACTGGGCGAAGGGAATCGCCTCGAAAGCCGAGACCATCAATCCCAGACATCTCATGCGCGTCCGGAGTGACGAGCACGGAACGTCCCTGAAGGACCTGACTTCTTCCTGAAGAGTCCTGATTTTGTCGTACGGTAGGAAGACCTTCGCCTGGACCGAGGTAGGGAAGACGAATCGACGGACACAGCGTCGACTTTGGAAAATTTATCGTCCAACCAAACTCCTGTAGAGTCAGCATCGTGATGGACAGGTCCCCCTCCAGACCCTGGCTGGTCGCAGACCGAACCAGAATATCTTCCAGATACCCCAGGACAGAGATGCCCTGGACTCTCAACAAAGCCAGAAACCGGTGCAAGCACCTTGGCGAAAACCCGTGGAGCCGAAGCGAGACCAAAAGGTAACGCCACGAATTGGTAGTGATCCTCCGCAATGGCGAATCGAAGGTACCTCTGGTAACCCACGAAAAACGGGATGTGAAGGCATGCATCCTTCAAGTCGATGGAAGCCATGAATTCCCACGGAACCAGGGCAGCCACCACCGACCACAGGGATTCCATGCGGAACTTGCGAACCCGCACAAAGCGGTTCAGAGCCTGTAAGTCCAGAATTGGACGTACCCTGCCCTCCTTCCTGGGCACAGTGAACAGATTGGAAGAAAACCGAAATCTGTCCCGATGAGGCACCGGAACCACCTGAGGGAAAAAATCTGCTCTCCGGCCGAGAGAGAAAACTCGATCTTGTAGCCAGAACGAACGATTTCCTGAACCCACCTGTCCCGAACACGGGCCAACCAGGGTTGAAGAAAAACCGAGCAAGCGTCCCCCCACCCCAGAACTGGGTGAGGGCGCCCCTTCAGGCCGCATTGTTATGGGCAGCGGGTTCGGACTGGCCGGACTTCTGCTTACCTGACCACGGCTTCTTTTGGGAGCCTTGACCTTTGAACGGCTTGCCCTTATAGTGCGCCCGAAAAGCACGAAAGGACCCCGAAGAGGGCCGAAAAGAATCATGCTTCTTACCAGGAGCCACCATAGCCTTGTGGGATTGGGGCAAGAGCGTGCTCTTACCACCCGTGATCCCCTTTATCAGTGTATCCAAGGATTCTCTAAAAAGGCGAGATCCATCATAGGGCAGATTGGCTAACGTCTTGCGCGAAGATTGGTCCACAGACCAACACTGCAACCAAACCAGGCGGCGAGACAATACCGCCACACTGTGTACACGTGCAGCCAACGGTACTATATCTAAGTCCGCATCACACAAATACATGACACCCTGATGGATTAGATCCACCATAGCACCAGGACGCGTCTAAGCACCTGCGTCCAACTCGCGACAGCCTGGGCTGCCAGAAGAGAAGCAAATAGAGCTTTTAGCATAGAACCCGCAATAGAATAAGTATGACGGGCAAAAGACTCCAGCCTCCTGTCCATGGCATCCCGGAACACCGGAGCATCCTCTGCAGGAATCGCAGCGGACTTATTCAAAACCGCTACCGCGTGATCCACCGGAGGTGGTACACACCACCGCTCATCAGAAGCGGGCGTGAAAGGATAACGCAGCTGAACCTACTTGGCACAGCAAAAGGCTTGCGTATAGTGCGCCATTGTTCCTTAACAGCGCGCTGAAAATCATCAGTGCAGGGAAAGACCTGCGATGTCTGGCGTCTTTTCTGAGTCCCCCAAGCTGCCAGGGCAGCAGGAGGACATGGTTCATCCTGCAAACGCAGCGTTTGTTCAATAGAAGCAACCAATTCATCCATGAGTGCAAGCTCTTCAGACGAGCCAGGGGGAGAATTCTCAACCCCTTTAACCTCAGCCTCCACCTCGGACCCCACAAGATCCAGGGAGGAACGGGACCCCAATAAGGAGACCCCAGCCATAGTAGCCCCATCACCATCACCCTCTGAACCAGAGGAAATTGAAAACTCTGGGCCGTTTTGTGGATTGAGCAGCCATAAGCATTTTCACCTGAGCAGCAAGGTTAGCCACAACCTCAGCCAAATCCCCCCCTGGGGGGGGGAAACAGCAGTCCCTTGGCCTCCCACCAAGTGGCAGGAGATTTGCTTCCCTGAGAATCCATTGCCCCCAAACAATATGCTGGAGAATAAAGGGTTAACTACCCCTTTAACAAGCGCGGCGAGCGCAGCCCACCGCACTCACACACTAGCACAAGAAGACCCCCACAGGGATAAAAAGCTCAACTCAGGCAAGGATATAGGGATAGAGAGGATAAAAACCTGGATAGACCACTGCTGCTGCTGCTGCTGCTGCTGCCTCGATCGATGCACCCAGGGAAAAGGAATGATGCAACTCAGGGCGCTCTATCAAAGCCTATGGAAGGCTACAAGAAAATGGCCGCCTGCAGTGTTAACATGCGGCCGCAGCGAGCGCAGCCAAAATGGCACCGTTTAGCGACGAAAACGCCGCTCCTCCACCTCAGTGAAGTGAAAAAAACACACCACAGTATAGTAAAATATGGCGGACCGCCGCAGCGGTCGCTGTAATGTGCCCCAAACACGATATAATCATGCCCCACAGCACACAGCCTTTCACACATTCACAGTCTGACACAGATAGTGCAGCACAGCCCCCCCTCCTTGCAGCCCACAGCATGCAGCCAGAGAGATAGGGAACTTAACAGTGTGAACACAGGCAGGGTTACACAGTCCCAGACTGACACCCCCCAAACAGACAGGTCCCCACACAAATACACTTACCTCCTAGATGGCGTGGGGAACCCGCACAGGCGAACAAGCCACTGCACATGTGACAGGGAGAGTCGCATCCAGGACGCAGCAAAACTGGGGTTGAGAAACCGCACAGCGTCCAGTGAGGTAGCCACCTCACCATAGCATCCCTGCACCGAACAGGGATGGGTCGTTCATTGTGCCAGGAGCATTACCTGACTGAACGCTCGAAGGCAGGCTGGGAAGCCACTGACCCACAACCTGCGACCAGGGGGATCAGCCCGAGACCCAGCCCGCACGAACCCTCTTCATCAGAAGAACTAACTAATGCTGACAAAAATAACAGCTAAGTAAAGAGAGAGAAAAAACTCAAACAAAAATCAAAAAAGAATAGAGAAAGGCTGAGACAAAATGCCCCAGCATAGAGACATCCAGCTACTCCTGACAAGCTAGACATTGAAACTGAGGTATGAAACCGGAAGCAGGAGGGTATAGACTGAGGGGACCACCCCCTGGGGTGGGGATATGTTAAAAGCTTTAATATTGACATGTTCTGTTGCCTAGCTACTCCTACGGAGCAAAGTCTAATACCCCATTGTGACGAATATGAAGATGGCGGCGACTGTCGGAGGACGTAAGAGGAATTTGATTTTTTTTACTTACCGTAAAATCCATTTCTCTGAGTTTGACGGACACAGGCACCCAGCCCTCTATAGAGTTCTGATAGTTCTAATACTGCTTGATACTCAACTGCTTACCTAGAGCAGAGAGGGGGGGGGGTTATATATACCAGATGGGCGTAGCCAGGTGTTTTTTTTGTTCTGCGTAGTCCTACTCCTGGAGGAGGCAATATAAGCCACTAGTTATCATTTATGGAGCTCTGTAGGACTGTAACTAACTATTATTTTTATAATCAAATAGTTGTACGAATATTGTTTTCATCGGATAAAATAAAAAAACTCAAAAGGCTAGCGTATAATTTAGTTAAGTAAAAAAAAAAAAAAAAAAAAAAAAACGATTCTTGAATATCTCTATGCAGTGGTAAATACAAATAACCAACTATATGATAAGAAAAGATATACCTGTGGTCAAATCCCATTAGCTTGTACATGTATGTAAACTATCAGGCGCTGAAGGGGTGTGACCAAATATTAACAATACAAATTCTGAATGGACTATATGTGTGGACTAAACATCTGTTTTTCATTGCATAGTTTGCTGGAAAGGGTATAACAGTGTGCAGAGGATTTCTTTCAGAATTTGTAGCTATATGGTGAGGGAACAAAATATCTAATCTACTCTAATAGACAGAAGATTATATATATATATATATATATATATATATATATATATATATATATATACACACAGTATTTCACAAAAGTGAGTACACCCTCTCACATTTTTGTAAATATTTTATTATATTTTTTTCATGTGACAACACTGAAGAAATGACACTTTGCTGCAATGTAAAGTAGTGGGTGTTCAGCTTGTGTAACAGTGTACATTTTCTGGAAAAAAGAAAGGACTCCTGTAGGTATTGCCATATAGATGAGGGTTCCTGTAAATTACAGGAAAATTAATCCCTCCAAACCACAGCTGACTTGGTGACCGTTGATGATCAACAGGACAGGAGACTCAGGGGTTCTCCCAGGAAAGTCAACTATGGGCACCAAGAAAGTAGTGAAAATATGTAAATTTTATTGGTTCAAATATAACACACATGGAGGACACAAGATGTGGCACACATCACAATTAAAACCATAAAAACATAATGGGATAGTTGCAACAACCTGGGTTGTGGAAAAGTGGACACTGTTGGGATCTATACTCGGGGAGGGGAGGTGGCAAGGCAGCCCTGCTCAAATTGAAAAAATAGTCCCAGCAGCAAAAAAAGCACTCAGGCCAGCGGTGCATGGAGAAAGGGGCTTCATCACTAGGAGGGCATGTCCAAACAAATTAGAACAGGGGAAACTGAGTAAGGTTGCCGGTGGCCAGAGTGATAGACTGGCCAAGATATGTCCCAGTGGCTGCAATCCTGGAGACGTAGCGATGCTGAAAGTGGGAGGCTGATCACAGCTTGCTAAATAAGTTGCTCCGTTTGAAAGGGCAAAGTAAACGGCACCAGAGCCTCCAGGTAGCAGGAACAGCGGACACAGTACCTAATTTAGCGATGACTGACAATTAGGGATGATCGAACTTTTGAAAAGTTCGGTTCGACCAGAACACCCGAATTTTCCAAAAGTTCGGTTCGGATTTCAGAACCCCCTTTGAAATCAATGGGACCCGAACTTCGGTAATCAAAAAACACAATTTTTAAGCCATAAAACCCAATAAATGCCCCTAAAAAGTGCCTAGGGTTCTGGGTCATGCCCCATTAACTATTAATCACACAAAAAAAAGTTCTTACAAATTGTCATTTTTGATAAAAAAGCCAATTATTGAAAAAAAAAAAGAGATTTTTTGATTTTGACTTTGGATTTAGTATCTGGTGGGTCTAAAAAGTGTACATGTGAAGTTTCAGCTCTGTAGCATGTCCAGAACCATAAAAAAAAAGATTGTTTGTATTAGAAAACTTTCAGCTCAGGGGGTTGGCTTCGCTGCTGTAACACCTTGCCGGTTTAATAGAAGGCATTTTTTTGGGTTCTTTGCAGTCAGGAAAAACATCTGAACTTGTGTATAGTGGTACTGTGCACAAGTTCTGATGTTTTGCCTGCCTCCAAAAACCCCCAAAAAATGCCAGCAAAAACACACCTGGGCATTTTTTTTTTTTTTTTTTTTTTTTTTTTTTTTTTTTTTTGACGCTAGCGTTTTTTTGGGCATTTTTTGGGGTTCTTTTGAGGCAAGCAAAACATCTGAACTTGTGTATAGTGGTGTATATACACACATACATATATTTATATACACACCTAGACATATATAGGTGTGATAGTAGCAGAAATATATGCTTGCGCTAATGAAATCATTTACAGTAATATATTTCTGCTACTATCACACCTATATATGTCTAGGGGTATATATTCAGACATATATGTGTATATATACCCCCTATACACATGTTCAGATGTTTTGCCTGCCTCAAAAGAACCCAAAAAAACGCTAGCGTCAAAAAAAAAAAAATGCCCAGGTGTGTTATTTCTTCCGGCCTTGATAACGCCAATACCCTAAAGTTCTTCCACACAATGTGAGATTTAAGGACCTCATATTGAGAGAAGAACAGTTCCATCAACACCTGAGTCAAAAAACTTATATCCAGCTCTGTGGTTCCATGGGGATGGATCACCTCAAAAATCTCGGCAACTTTAAATTTCATAGCCAACACCAGATCTACCACCTCCCTCCTCCCTCCTTGACGAACATTGTCCTTCCCCCTGCCACCTTAGCTGCACCACGTTGCACCTCCTTACTCCCTGGACCCCCAGAACCCCTGGTCCAGGCCCCTGAATTTAGGGCCCCCGGGGGCTGTCTGAAGGTTTGAGCACAGAATTGCCCATAAAAATGACCTAGGCCAACTGTAGCCCCAGCCACTTGGGCAAAAGATTTGCCCTCCTGTAAGCAGCTTCCCTTCCTGTGAAACACTTAAAGTGGGCCCTGCACTCCCACTAGTGCCAGGGACCACACTTTCCCCAGGGGCCACATGCTGATCAACCCCTTCACCACCAATTGTACCTTTAGGATTCTGCACAGGCTCAGACACTTCACCTACCTTAACCACCTGATCTTGCTTGGGGGGTCTCTGTCGCACCTGCATTAGTCCCCACCAGTGCCTTCTCGGCTGACCCATCCACCTGCCAGGAAAAAGCAACTCCCTGCCCGCCACCCGAGGGCCCTTCCCCTGGGTTTAAGGACTCCACAATGCTTATGAGGGTTCCCCACCCTGCAAGCCAACCCGAGCATAGCCTCTTGTGCCCCAATGGGAGTAACATCACCAGCCATCACCCTGGGGGACCCCTCCAATTCCCGAATAAAGTCTAGGGCGGGACAAGATGCTTGCAGCAGCCCCAGTTCGCAATCCCCCCCCCCATGACTCCTGCCTGGCCTCTCCAACTTGCTGACCTTGAGCAATCCCCATCATGCTGGCCCCAGAGTCCTCTGTTGGTGTCGTCTCCATGGCAACGGAATCACCCGCAGTGGCAGCAGAGGACACGCCCACTGCAGGTGCAGTATCACCACTCTGGACCTGCACTTCAGATGTCATCAACTGATTCTCACCAGACACAGCATCCACAGTCTCATCCACTGTACTCTGTACTGATCCATCGCCCTGCACAGCTGCCACCACCTCCCCTGCGATGTTAGCCACCACGGCCGCACCAGGCTGACTGGAGACAGACAGCAGCTCACTCGCCCTACCCACTTTCGGCACGCTACTGCTGGACAAGCCCACGTCCGGGTCCCTGTCTAGATCCAAAACGGGGGACACCAGCATCAGCAGCAACAGGCGCCATTTCCCCTGCTGGTTCATCATGGCACAAACCTCGACCCCCGCTATGGTGGCCAGGTCTGCACCCTGACAAACAGCAGTTATTATGGCCTTCTCCTGCCTCTTCCCAGGTAAGCAGATCCTTGTTATTTTTACTATAGGGTTATTTTTTCGGACAGTTTCTTCTCCCCACCTCTTTAAGCCCCCCTTGATGGTCCAGGGGTGCCGGGTCAGCAGGCACAGACTTTGCTCCATCACACGTCTCCCCTGCTCTCACCTAAAGGACACCCTGCACAGAATCCATACTTGCCACTGGCTCAGGCTTATCCAAATGGTTACCGCTCACCGTGCACTCTCCCTTTGCCCCTGACAGACCCCTCACCTCGCCGGATCCACCGGCAACCCCCGGCTGGGGCACTGGGTTAGCCGCCGTACCAGTCACGGCCTCCACAGGAGGCACCGCCACCACCGATGTTGAGGCCACCACACAGGTTTTTTCTACGATATGCCTGACTGCCATATTTGCTGACGGTTTGAAGCCTCGCTATCACAGATTCCAGAAAGTCCTGTTCCGACGGCCCGCTTTGGAAGAAGCTCCAAGAAGGTCCCACTGACCTGCATTGGCTTTTCAGCCTGTCTACATCCACCTTAAAGCTGGCCCTTTTTGTGTTCACATGCTCTTGAGCGTTTCTCCGGCGAGAGAGCCTCTCCACCCCGACTTCAAAGTGTTCACAGATCTTTCCCATCAAATACTTTATCCTGTCCCTGAGCTTCTGGGCCATAGCTTGGTTTTCACTGGACCGAGGCTTTTCCCAACGTACCCAAATTTGGCTTTCCAGAAACAGCCGGTCCTCCCAAAGCCAGCTCCAGGCTGTGGAGCGATTAAAGCCGGTCATCCTGGCGTCCTCCCTGGCTGCAGGACTACTTGGGCTTGGTCCCTGGGTCTTTCAGGAGCTCTCACACCTATGTCCACACTCTATGAATTTATCGTGGGTGTGGCACCAGACTTGCCCTCCAATAGATCCTCATTAAAGGATTTAAAGTGTACTCATTCCAATTACAGGGCCTCAAAAGAGTTCTGTATTGTAATTTTTCATCACTACCTACCCGAGTCAGGAGTGAGTAATTTGCACGCCTGCTGCCTTCCTTGGATGTGGTAGCCATTTCTCAGGCTCCCTCTCTGGAATCGAACCTCGATTCCCCGTTACCCGTGGTCACCATGGTAGACGTAGAAAGTACCATCGAAAGTTGATAATGCAAACATCCGAATGTATCGTCGCCATCACGTAGACAGGATCAGCTCGAGGTTATCTAGAGTCACACCAAAGGGGCTGGGCCCCCGGATTGGTTTTGATCTGATAAATGCACGCATCCCTGGGGGTCAGCACTCGTCAGCATGTATTAGTTCCAGAATTGCCACAGTTATCCAAGTAACAGATGGAGCAGTCAAAGGAACCATAACTGATTTAATGAGCCATTCGCAGTTTCATTCTACCGGCCATGTGTACTTACACGTGCATGGCTTCATCTTTGAGACAAGCATATGCTACTGGCAGGATCAATCAGCTAGCCGACGAGGTCATGCAAACAAAGAACAAAGAGAGGGCGCACTGGCCTAGCGCATTATCCTCAGTGGGGAGCACAAATGCAGTATACCCATACAGTAATGGGTTTGAAGGTCTTTGGCATAGAGGCGATTAGTATGGACCTCGATGATGGAGTAAGATTCCAGAAGTTGTGCAGGAGGGAATCATACTGGATTTTCACCCTGGTGTCTTTGGCTCCCGGGGGTTTGAATGAGGACCTTGAGATCCATGGAGTAATGTAGGGTCAGGATGTGTTCCTGCCTCTTAACATTCATTCTTTTCTTTCACCATTTAATTTGCATGCAGCAGAGGTATAACAGAGATGGTGCCCTCTTGCTGTAGATAGCAATAATTTTGTATATTTATATAGGTTCACCTATGATTACATCCTTTGTATCTAGTATTCATTATTATTAATACAAATTTCTCTTCTAGTATCACGCATACATATTACTAATATCTCTTTCCGTTTGGCTTGTTAAGAATGCCAATCGTTCTGTTCAGTTTAGTGTAGCTCAGTCTCTCTTAACTTAGACCACTTATTTGGATAGTTTTAGTAGCAATACATGAGCTGCCTCTTTGGTGGATGTGTTCTTATTATTATATTTTATATTGTATTTATCAGCAATAATATAGTGGAATATAGATGTGTGCTTTGCTCTAAAAAGTATATACAGTGTACACAGGAAAAAGGGAGTCTTGGAAGAACTAAGTAATGCTTATATAGGCATGGTACATATATTTGCTCTGACGTTCAATGGTTTTTAATTTAATTTTCTAATTGATTTTATAATGCATTATTTCATTGTATTAAGCCCACCCGTGTCCTATGGAGATGCTGTAGATACCACATAGAATGGCGCTAGGGGAGGTTCCCCTCCCCCTGGTTAGTTGCACGTTCTAGTGGGTCACGTTCTAGTAGGGTAAATGTTCATAAGGGGGACCCGAGACATAGAGGACCCGCTGTGCAGCACACCGCTCCGTACAGTCTTCTTTCCTTGTATTCAGACGGAACACAATTCAATGGAGGCGGAGGCGGTATTTGCAATAAGCGGAAGTGACGCGGGCGAAACTGATGTCACAGGCTTAACGCTACAGCCCTTCCGGGTTTCCGGCGGCGTGTGTTCCACACCTATTCAATATACAGCATAAGGAAGTAAAGGGGCTTGTGAAGCCTCTCTAAAGACCCCCTCCCGCTGCATATCGCATTATGTCACCCCCAGTACACATGCACCTATATTATGAGCACTCCAAGGGAATAGATCTGACAGAGCTTGCATCCTATGACGGCTTGCAACACTATGGATCTGGTGCACCAGCACACCAGCATCTCCCTGGAACAGTGCGGGTAGGTCTTACCATTAGGGATGATCGAACGGTTCAGGTCGACCATCGGTTCGACCCGAACATTGACTGTTCGAAATTCGGCCGAATTCCGAACCTTTTGCGGAAAAAGTTCGGAATTCGGCAACCAGAACCGACCAAAATGCTATGGGACAGGAACTGGGCTTTAAAAGCCCGTGATTGGACCAGAACCATCAGTAAAAGCCAATTGAGGGGGCAGGAGGATGCTAGGAATGTGATTGGAGTGACTAGGGGGTCCAGAGGCCAATCAGTAGTGAATACGCCCCTCAGTATATAACATAGCCCCGCCAAATCTCTAGCACTGTAATACAGGGACTGTGGAAGAGAGTGGAAGCAGTTCTGTTACTCCTGCTTCACAAGTGTCATTTAGCAATTATTAGTGTGAGGAAAGGGATATCTAGTGTAGTTAGGGTACTATTTTCCACTATAGTTAGATTCAATAATCTAGTTTCTGTAGGGAAAGTGTTAAGTGTCAGGGTGACTGTAGTGTAGTGTAGGGTGAACTGACTCTGACTGTTATGGCAGGGTGACCAAACTCTTCCATGTCAGGGTGACCGCCATAGAAAAAAGATCATTTGTCTTAGAATTGCAGTAGAGCAGGGATATGGCTCAGCTACTTTCACACCTGGCCGTTTTTGTTGCAGGCGTTTATTGGGCTTTTTTGTGGATGTCTTTGGAGGCAGGCATGACATCTGAACTTCTGTGTAGGGGTATATATACACACACACATATATGTATATATACACATACACACATATAGGTGTGAAAGTAGCGGAACCCTATGCCTGCGCTAATGAAATTATTTGCAGGCATAGGGCTCCGCTCCTATCACACCTATATGTGTGTATGTGTATATATACATATACTGTATGTGTGTGTGTATATATATACCCCTATACAGAAGTTCAGATGTTATGCCTGCCTCCAAAGACGCCTAAAAAATGCCCAAAAAAACGACTGCAACAACACATCTTAACGTTTTTGTTGCAGGCGTTTTTTTGGGCATTTTTTGGGCATCTTTGGAGGCAGGCATAACATCTGAACTTCTGTATAGGGGTATATATACACACACACAAATATGTATATATACACATACACACATATACAGTGCCTTGCAAAAGTATTCAGCCCCCTTGAACTTTGCGACCTTTTGCCACATTTCAGGCTTCAAACATAAAGATATAAAACTGTAATTTTTTTGTAAAGAATCAACAACAAGTGGACACAATCATGAAGTGGAATGACATTTTTTGGATATTTCAAACTTTGTTAACAAATAAAAAACTGAAAAATTGGGCGTGCAAAATTATTCAGCCCCCTTAAATAAACACTTTGTAGCGCCACCTTTTGCTGCGATTACAGCTGTAATTCGCTTGGGGTATGTCTCTATCAGTTTTGCACATAGAGAGACTGAAATTTTTGCCCATTCCTCCTTGCAAAACAGCTCGAGCTCAGTGAGGTTGGATGGAGAGCGTTTGTGAACAGCAGTTTTCAGTTCTTTCCACAGATTCTCGATTGGATTCAGGTCTGGACTTTGACTTGGCAATTCTAACACCTGGATATGTTTATTTGTAAACCATTCCATTGTAGATTTTGCTTTATGTTTTGGATCATTGTCTCGTTGGAAGACAAATCTCCGTCCCAGTCTCAGGTCTTTTGCAGACTCCATCAGGTTTTCTTCCAGAATGGTCCTGTATTTGGCTCCATCCATTTTCCCATCAATTTTAACCATCTTCCCTGTCCCCTCAAGAAAAGCAGGCCCAAACCATGATGCTGCCACCACCATATTTGACAGTGGGGATGGTGTGTTGAGGGTGATGAGCTGTGTTGCTTTTACGCCAAACATAACGTTTTGCATTGTTGCCAAAATGTTCGATTTTGGTTTAATCTGACCAGAGCACCTTCTTCCACATGTTTGGTGTGTCTCCCAGGTGGCTTGTGGCAAACTTTAAACGACACTTTTTATGGATATCTTTAAGAAATGGCTTTCTTCTTGCCACTCTTCCATAAAGGGCAGATTTGTGCAGTATACGACTGATTGTTGTCCTATGGACCGAGTCTCCCACCTCAGCTGTAGATCTCTGCAGTTCATCCAGAGTGATCATGGGCCTCTTGGCTGCATCTCTGATCAGTCTTCTCCTTGTATGAGCTGAAAGTTTAGAGGGACGGCCAGGTCTTTGTAGATTTGCAGTGGTCTGATACTCCTTCCATTTCAATATTATCACTTGCACAGTGCTCCTTGGGATGTTTAAAGCTTGGGAAATATTTTTGTATCCAAATCCAGCTTTAAACTTCTCCACAACAGTATCTCGGACCTGCCTGGTGTGTTCCTTGTTCTTCATGATCCTCTCTGCGCTTTAAACGGACCTCTGAGACTATGACAGTGCAGGTGCATTTATACGGAGACTTGATTGCACACAGGTGGATTCTATTTATCATCATTAGTCATTTAGGTCAACATTGGATCATTCAGAGATCCTCACTGAACTTCTGGAAAGAGTTTGCTGCACTGAAAGTAAAGGGGCTGAATAATTTTGCTCGCCCAATTTTTCAGTTTTTTATTTGTTAACATAGTTTGAAATATCCAATAAATTTCGTTCCACTTCATGATTGTGTCCCACTTGTTGTTGATTCTTCACAAAAAATTACAGTTTTATATCTTTATGTTTTAACCCTGAAATGTGGCAAAAGGTCGCAAAGTTCAAGGGGGGCGAATACTTTCGCAAGGCACTGTAGGTGTGAAAGTAGCAGAACCCTATGCCTGCGCTAATGAAATTATTTGCAGGAATAGGGCTCCGCTACTTTCACACCTATATGTGTGTATGTGTATATATACATATATGTGTGTGTGTATATATACCCCTACACAGAAGTTCAGATGTTATGCCTGCCTCCAAAGACGCCCAAAAAAACGCCTGCATTAACACACCTGGGCGATTTTGTTGCAGGCGTTTTTTTGGGCATTTTTTAAGCGTCTTTGGAGGCAGGCATAACATCTGAACTTCTGTATAGGGGTATATATACACACACACACACACACACACACACACATATATGTATTTATACACATATAGGTGTGATAGGAGCGGAGCCACATCCCTGCAAATAATTTCATTAGCGCAGGCATAGGATTCCGCTACTTTCACACCTATATGTGTGTATGTGTATATATACATATGTGTGTGTGTATATATACCCCTACACAGAAGTTCAGATGTCATGCCTGCCTCCAAAGACGTCCACAAAAAAGCCCAATAAACGCCTGCAACAAAAATGGCCAGGTGTGAAATTAGCCGAGCCATATCCTTGCTCTACTGCAATTCTAAGACAAACAATCTTTTTTTTCTGGTTCTAGACATGCTACAGAGCTGAAACTTCACAGGTACACTTTTTAGACCCCCCATGCAGTAAATCCAAAGAAATCTCTTTTTTTTTTTTTTTCAATAATTTTTTCAATAATTGGCTCTCTATCAAAAACGACAATTTTTAAGAACTTTTTTTTTGTGCGATTAATAGTCCCTGAGGCATGACCCAGAACCCTAGGCACTTTTTAGGGGCATTTATTGGGTTTTAGGGCTTCAAAATGGTGTTTTTTGATTACCGAAGTTCAGGTCCCATTGATCTCAATGGGGTTCTGGAACCTGGACCCGAACTTCCCGAACGTCGAACCAAACTTTTCAAAAGTTCGATCATCCCTACTTGCCATTCATAATTTTCTACCAATTCCCCCCCCCCCCCCTCCTTTTTTTTTTCTTCTTCTTCTCCTTCTACATTACAGTCTTTTTTGTCCAAGAGGTTTTTTAATCTAAGAGTTTTTTAATCAAAAAAATATTTCATCAAGAATGATTTTTTTAACAGATTGTTTTATAGTATTATTATGGATTTATTGTTTGTATACCTCATTAGACCAGCTGTAAGGAATTGTGTGCATTATGAATTAACAATACTCTAGGCTGGAAAAAGAGTAATTGTGTGGCAGGAGTTAACAACCCCACTGCAACCACACCCAGGAGGGAGGAGCCGTTTCAAGTCTCCATGAGTGAGGTACAAATCACTTCTGCTATATAAACTGGTGATCTATGGCCCCTTGGCTCTGAGGAAGAGGCGAAGCTTCGAAACGTGCCAGGCGTTATTCTATCAAAGACAGTGGACATTGCAACAATGGACTCTGATGTTTGAATTTGATATGCTGGTTTAAATTTGATATGCTGGTTTACTACTTCTGTTTGCGAGTAGCCATTTTTTATTCTGTACTAATAAAGCCTTACTGAGGATAATGCGCTAAACCGGTGCGCCCTCTCTTTGTTTTTTGTTTGCAGTACTTTGTTGATCACCCCGGTCCTATAGGGCAGCAAGGCCTTAGCCATTGGGGATGCCAAGTAAGAGTTCCGACATAGGAGTGGTCCCAGAATCCTATTTGAGACAAAAACCCTTAACCATCCAACACCCACATCCTAACCTACCCCAGCAGGACACAGCATCCAATCTTACCAGATCTCTGTAGCCTTTCCATAAAAGAATATACACAAAATCTAACGGAATGACAAAGGACAGTACCCCACCACCACAAGAGACAAGGCTGGCCTCAAGGATGCTGGAAGTGGAACCCCCTCCATAAACAGGCACACCTTTCTGGCCCAACCCTGTCCCTTTCAAGGTTTCTCACCTTCACTAGTTCACCGAAGAAGTCTTTCACCACCACACTGATAAGCAGGGTTTTGCCCCTAGTGGACACTGAACACCTAGCTTGCCACATGTAATACAAGACACTGGTACTGACTTAATGAAGGGTGGTCAACTCAAAGCCCTTCCTCACCCAGAAGTCGCCATACAAGCACTCAGAAAGGGCCACAGAGAGGCGAGGGTAGCCTATAGCACCCCCTACCCCCTCTTGAACCTCCACATTGAAAGGGCACTTGACCAGAAAGTGGTCTCCACTACCCCCCCCCCACCACATTTTGGGACAACCCCTGTCCCCTAGGTTCCTATTCTTGAGATTCGCGCGGACGTACAGCCATCCATGGAATGACCTCCATGTGGGATCCCAAAACTTACCAGGAATTCTTGACAAATTCAAGAGGGCTAGCCCCTGCCTAAGGACCCTCTCAGGGCACTCTCTCAAAGACAAGGGCTACAAAAAGTCAGAGGTCATGACCCTCTGATACAACTTACGCCGACCAGTAGACCCGACCTCGAGAGCAGTTATCGGCCATTGCCTTAATACCTTCATTGCTTGCGGGACATAGGATGGGAGGTACCCATGCAATCTTCTCAGATCCCCAGGCCTGCCCCCAACCCCCCACTCCCTCAGGAAAAGCAACAGCCACTCCTTACATGACCGTTCCCACAGAGACGGCTCATCCCAATAAAATCGACTGCAAGTTGTACTTGATAAAGATTGTAGTGTAAAACACTACCAGGTTGACCCTGTCCTACCCCCTAACCATCTCTGCCGGTATGTGACCTCTCTCTTAATCATTTTCAGTCTGTTTCTCCACAACCACCGTCAAATTAAGGAGTCAACAGGCTCTTAAAGGTCCGGTAGAATTCAGCCGTGAGCCTATCTGGCCCCAGCGACTTTTTAGATGAAAAAGAGTTGATGGCCCTTTCCACCACAGCCACTAATATGTCATCCGTCAAAGGGCCCTCAGAGAAGTCAAACTCCCCACCTGGGTCTAGTTTAAAAATCTCCTGGCCCTCTCCCTATCTAAACGATGTAGCATCAGGATGCTGGAAAAGTGGTCCTTAACGACACCTAGGATCCCCGATCTGGACCGGACCAGGCATCCAAGGCATCCTTCAGTTTAGTATGGTCTTCAAACTCACTGCCTCACCACAACTCCTGTAAGGATCCGAGGGAGAAAAACCTCCCATAATCCCTCTCAAGCGTCAGGGAGGCAAGAGGATCATACTGGCATTCCCTCAGCTAAAGCTTCAGATTGGAGATCTCCTCCTGAGAACCCCCTGAGGATACCAGGCGATCAAGCCGCCTACGCAATCCCAGGTTGGCCCGGTATCTAGAGACTGCCCTGAACCTAGAGATCCTCCGGTAGAACTCCCCGACCTCCAAGCTCATACCGTCAGCCAGGGACCCAGCATTTTTGGCCAGGGTCCCCCAGTCCGCAGGCCAACCAGAGGTGGCAGCATCCTCGTGCACTGCAGGGTCCGGCGTTAAGTCTCCTGCCTGCTTCAGCCCTTGTGGCTCTTCAAGCTGCTTAATGAAGTCTAATGCTGGGCAGTCAGCCTGGACGGTGCCCATAGCACAATCTCCCCAATCTTAGAGTAGTGCTCTCCAGCCTGGTCAGACTATTAGTTAGTCCACTGACACTAGTTCTGTCCTTGCTTTGCTTAGCTGCAAGGTCTTCCTCCACAAGCGCTCCTCTGATTCCTGCAGTTTCACCCGACTTCACTTCCGGTCTGAACCGGAAGTGCGGCACCCAGAAGTGGCTGGCACACGGGACGCCAGTCCTAGCCGCTTTCACCATTTTAGATCCTTTTCATCCTACATCTTGGGAAAAGGTGTTCATTTATCTTTCTTTAATCCTATGGGAGGAGAAAAAATAAAACATTAAATACTTTGTCAGCAACGTATGGCAAAAGCATTGAATTAAACTGTGTGGAATTAAAATATGGCCAGTCTCTGGGTGAAAACCAAGCCTGTTATAAGCCAGGCAAACCTTCAGTCGCATGCTTGTGATAACATGTATAATTCCTGATCAAGTCCCCTGTTTGTTTACCCTGCTAGTTTGGATTTCCATGTGTATGACCTCGGATCAAATATCAGTATATTCTCTGAACTGAGGGGGCGTGGCGACCGGGATGCTGATGGCTGCCTGCTAGAACAGCTCTCCCTTGCCACACAGAACCGTGCCCGAATACGATCACCGCAGCGACTTAAAAACCAGCTCAGCTGCCTCCATACAACCCCCTGCCCTCACTGGTGATGACCCGGCGGAGGAAGGAATCGCCAAAGCTGTCTAAACTGGAGACCATCCATGGATCACATCTCCCAGGCATTCTGCAAGATGGCAGCGGCGGCTCACAGCATGCTTCACTAGCACCACCAGGGATTGAAAGAGCAGGTAGGAAACCCTGACAGTGAGTACTCCTCAGGCTCATCATCCCCTGACTCCCCATCCAGCAGAAGCCCTGCCAAAAACAAGCCCCGCATTATATCCCCAGCTAAGCAAGGAGCAGGAGACAACATGCTTTATCTGCCACAGACTCACAGCACAAGCTCAGTGTCCTACCAGAGGGGTCAGGTTACAGGGCTCCCCACAGAGGAACGATTAGTTTCTGAATCCATGCTGAGAGACATGCTTCACTCTTTCAGATCTACACTATAGGCAGATATTATGGGATGGATGCAGCAGTATAGACAGGAAGTACACCATCTAGGAGACAGAGTGAATACAGTGGAATCCTCTCTCAGCACTCACACCCTGTCTTTCAACACCATGGTTGAAGCTCACAACCAGCACTCTGAATAAATTCAGTGGCTTAAAGACAAGGTCGCTGACCTGGAAGACAGGTCTAGGAGGAACAATGTAAAATTAAGAGGAGTTCCTGAATCGGTGCAGTCGCATCAGTTAGAACAATATGCGATCAAGTTATTCTCCACACTTGTACCAACTCTGTCTGAAAACGATAAAATCATCGATAGGATCCATAGACTGCCCAAGCCAGCCTTCTTAAGCCAAGAAGTCCCGAGAGATGTTCTCTTAAGAGTACACTTTTTTCACTCTAAAGAAAAATTAATGGCGTCCTCCCGCCAATCCTCGGAGCTACCTCCTGAGTTTGCAAACATCCAGATTTTACCCGATTTATCCAGACATACCCTCCAAAGAAGGAGAAATTTAGCGACCATAACTAAAGCGCTAAGGAACCACAAGATACTGCACAAATGGAAACACCCTGCCACTCTCCTTATCACCCACAATGGTTCCACCACAGCAATCTCTTCTTTGGAGGAAGGCATCTCTCTACTGCAAAAATGGGGTATTAGCCCCCCAAATGAGATTCCCCAATGTGACACACCAGTCCCGCTATTGACACACCAGTGAATCGCTACATCATTCCCAACACGTCTTGCCCATCAATGTGACAGCAGAAATCGCACAGTTCCAATGCACCACCTGTAAACCTCAGACTATGTCAGCAGATTCCCCACTTATTTTAATTAATGCCTTTTAAAGTAATATCTATAAATGCCAATGGACTTAACCACCCAGCCAAACGATACTCCCTTTGGAGAGAAGCAAAATCCTCCAACGCGGATATAGTTTCTGTTCAGGAGACACATTTCGCTCTAGACAATCACCCTAAATGCACCCACAAGGATTTCCCCCACGTATACTTGGCCACCTCTCCAGCAAAAAAAAGGGGAATCCTGCTAGCTATTAAAAGAACTATCTCCTGGCAACCGAAGGACATAGTGACTGATTCTGAAGGTCGATACCTCATAGTCACAGGAACATTCAATAACTTAGCAATGACTCTTGCCTCTATCTATGCCCCTAACACGCATCAACTAAGGTTCATCAGAAGAACACTCAAACTTATTTCAAAAATTAAATATGGTGACCTCATGCTCTGCAGGGACTTCAACCTTACAACCAACCCGGATAAGGACATGTCCTCTCCCCCATCCAAGAGGAGAACTTCGCTTCATGGTTTGTTTCACAAGGAGAGTCTGTATGATGTTTGGAGGTGCTTTCATGCCTCAGAAAGAGATTACACTTTTTTCTCCGCAAGACATCACACATACTCGAGACTAGACATGTTTGTGTCGGACTGGCACCTATTGTGGAGGATCTCATCTGCGGTTATCAAAGACATTACTTGGTCCGACCACGCGGTAGTAGAAGTGACCATAGATGAAGGAATCCCCAGAGGAGCCAATCCTATTTGGAGATGCAATATCAAAAACCTGCAATCTGAGAAATGTAAAAAACATTTCTCCCAGCATTTAGACAAATTTTTCAGTATAAACGCAAAGTCAGTAAAAGACCCCTGGAGTATTTGGGGAGCCCATAAAGCCTATATGAGGGGAATCTGCATTCAGCAGAACTCCAGACAAAAAACAAAACAACCTTAAAACGACACGCATTTTATCCCAAATTCACGACCTTGAATCCCAAAATAAGATCATTCCAGACCCCCAAACGACTGCTACCTTATTTAAACTCAGAGCAGAACTCTGTTCTATACTAATGGAACAAAATGACGCCCACTTTCGAAGACTTAAACTATTCTGCTATGCACATGCCAACAGAATAGGCAAGTCACTAGCCAACAGAATTAAATCCCGACAAATCAGATCTAAAATCGCAAACCTTAAACAAACCCGTACAGGACATATACTTACACACCCCCAAGACATAGCAGATGAATTTGCTGACTATTATCACACACTCTATAACCTGCACTCAGACTCCTCTACTTTCCAGCCATTACACACCGACATCTCTAAATTTTTAGACAACCTCTCCTTACCCCGATTATCAGCATCCCAACTCAAAAACCTCAATATGCCCATATCACTTGACGAAATCAGAAAAACAATCCTATCACTACCCCAAGGGAAATCCCCAGGTCCAGACGGCTTTCCCAGCGAGTATTATAAACTATTCCATCACACCCTATCACCGTTTCTATTAGAAGTATTCAATAAGGCAGTTGAAACATCCTCATTCCCGAAAGAAATGCTGGGAGCATATGTTACCACAATTCCTAAGCAAGGTAAAGACCTGACCCTACCGGAAAGTTACAGGCCAATCTCACTGTTAAACACGGATTTAAAAATATTTGCAAAACTGTTGGCTAAAAGATTGCAAAAAGTCCTTCCTTCTCTGGTCCAAAATGACCAACTAGGCTTTATACCTGGACGTCAAACGTCAGACGCCACTAGGAGAATTATCAATATCACCAATGTCGCGGAAAAACGTTGAACGCCTTCTCAGTTGCTCACGCTTGATGCAGAGAAGGCGTTCAACAGGATCAATTGGAAATATATCTCATTAGTTTTTCAAAAATTTAGCTTAGAAGGCAATGTATACTCAGCAATAATGTCATTATATTCCCAACCCTCAGCCAGGGTCTTCACCTCTGGAACACTGTCTAAACCCTTTCATATCTCAAATGGAACCAGACAAGGTTTCCCTCTATCCCCAACTATTTTCAACCAATCAATTGAACCGCTTGCAGAAGCGATCAGAACAGCACCTAACATCAAAGGTTTCATTATTGGTAATGCCGACCATCGGATTACTCTATTTGCCGATGACATTATTCTGATGCTAACTGACCCTGAACTGTCCCTACCCACGGCCCATACTATTCTAAACAGTTTTAGTAAGATTTCTTACTATAAAGTTAACAACTCAAAATCCCTAGTCCTTAACCTAAATGTAGAACCAGGGCTAAAAAGCAAGTTGCAACAAGAGTGCCCTTTCTCATGGACAGAGGAAAAAATACCTTATCTAGGTATCCTCATCACTCCCAAAACCTCTGACCTAATTCATGTAAACCTCAAATGCCTAAAACACAAAATCGCGGAAGATCTAAAGTCCCTAACTAATATAGACCTTTCCTGGATGACGATACTCCCGCAAATCCTATACCTATTTAGAACCCTACCTGTCCCTATGCCCAAATCCCAATTGAATGCCCTTACCAACCTGATGAGGAAATTCATCTGGTCGGGGAAGAAAGTAAGTATAGCGTTCGAATTACTAACAGCACACAAATCCATGGGAGGAGCAGGTTTACCCAACCTTCAAGCATATTGGTGGGCCTCTAGACTAGCCCAAATTAAATACTGGTTCCTAGATAATGATAAACCAAGATGGGCACTGATGGAAGAACAGCTTATCCCAACCAGAAACTTAGTACACATGCTCCTGAGCGACCTTTGGATTCCTTGGCAATGGTACAAAATACCCATCACAATCAAAGCCTCATTGCAGGCCTGGAGGATCATTTCAACTTTCTCTCCCAAAATAAACCTCTTCCATACCTACAATATCCCTATCAAATTAATCGAATCGAAATTTAGTAAACTTGACACTGACAACTTAAGGAAGGCCGGACTATCCCTAATTTCCCAGTTATACGATAATAACATACTCAAAACAGTTGAAGAAACGACACGCGATCACTCTCTCCCTCCACAGACTTCTATCATCATCCCTAAGATAAATCTTGCACTAGCTAAACACCCCATTGTCAATTTAAACACTGACTCCCAAACGTGGAGTTTCCTCACAGCAACATCACAACATACTAAGAGTATTTTCTTTTTCTACTCTAGACTAATATCTACCTCCCTTACAGTCAAATCTACTCACATGGAAAAATGGGAAAAATCCCTAAACAATTCCTTTACCCTAAAACAATGGCAAAAAGCTCTAATCGCAACGCACACATTGTACCAATCACTGGGAGATGATGACAAAAATTACCAATAGATGGTACTTTACCCCTTATAGATTATCTAAAATGAGCTCTACTCTCTCCCCATTATGTTGGAGGGAATGTGGGAAGATTGGTACCCTACAGCACATCCTATGGGAATGCCTCTCTCTCACAAGTTTCTGGAGGTCAATATTCAGGTGCATAGCATCCACGACAGGAATCCTGTCCCCCCTGAAACCAGAATTAGCACTACTAACTTAAATATTGATCTATACCCACTAAATTTTAGACAGATGGTTCTGCACCTCCTATTGGCCTCCAGAACTCTAATTCTGAGCAAATGGAAAAACCACTGAAGTCCCAAATCTTTCCGAAGTGATAGCCCTAGTGAATGACAACTATAAACAGGAAAAAGCCCTCTCCTTCAATAATCTATCCTACCAAAAATTCCAAAAAGCTTGGTTGGCATGGCCCTACTTACCACCTGTAATTAAGAATTAACAAAGTGTTAACAGCTGAGGCTTCAAATCGTTCCTCAAAGAGGAGAGGGAGGCACCCGCTGCCTCTGATCTGGTGTCATTGCTCCCTACGGGGTTCTGGCCTGGAGGCAGTGGTTGCTACCCCTTTCCTCTTCCAGTCAAAAACGTACTTGTAGGGGAAGGCCCTGATGTGCCCCTGACCTCTGCTGGTGTGGGTAGCTTGGTTGGGTGTGCTGGTCTGGTGCTGCATCCCGCTGCCCCTGGTCCCCCCCCTCCTTCCCAACTTTGCCCTCTTTTCCCCCTCTTCCTTTCCTTCTCTCTTTTCTTTTTGCTGTTCCTTGCTCTGCTTCCATTTTATCTTTCTGTCCTTCTATGTTTTCCTGGTACCAAGTGACATTGCACGAGCCACGACTGTGGAGGTTATCCTTCACAGATTATACCACTTGTTTATAACTTGTTTTTTTTTTTTGCTCAAGTAAAGATTTCCCCGGATGTACTTTCTAACTCCGGGTTTTATGTTCCTTCCCCCTTCGGTGGGGTCAGTCCTCGATGTATTTCCATGTGAATCCCATTGACTCGATTGTACTCTGCTTGCTATGATGGCTTTGTTTTTCTTGCATTTTGCTTTGCCTTCACTGGAAGATTGTGTACAGTGGTTGTTTTTCTATGTGTCTTGTTGTTACTAGCCTTTGCTATTTCATTAAAAATTTCATATTTGAAAAAAAAGAAATGTACTTGTATGATATATTGCTAAGACATTACTATGATACATGTGTAGTGCTATTTTAATCACTCTTGGCGGCTACTGGGGTATGATGACGCCACCTGTGTAGTATTTAGGAGCAGAGTCTATATAATCTGTGTGATCAGGACAGGATTTATAGTAAGCGCCAGTGCCTCCACTCAATCAGGGCTTGTGATTAGCAAGTGAAATCCCAATTGAGAAAACATATCTATATAGACAGTAATCCACACAGCAGAGTGTTTAAATGTCCATGTATTGAAGAAATAACATTCAGTGAACCATACAACATAAGATATTCTCCTCAGGAACATTAAATCATCAGCAGTGTCTCTGTGTCTCAGTGAGGGGATGTTACAGCACTTACAGTCTCTGTTCTCCAGCCGGAAAATGTCTGTGTCTCCTCATGTCTCTCTTTTCCCCAGTCTTCCCAGCAATCCCTGCTCTGCCCTTTTTGATGACCTCATCCTTCTTAAAGAGAAAGAATGAGAGCACAGCAGCCATATTGACAAAGGGCAAAAACAAACACTGCATAACAGGAATACACACTTGAAAGATGGGCAAAGAAATTATCACATCACTACACATGTATACAATTCTTGTACCGTATTTGCTAATTTTCATATGCATTCTACAAGCTCACCATGGAAGATGTTCCGCTACCCTGTTGTTTCTTATGTTACCTACATCACGTCGATGTTTTCTTGTTCTCATGTATGTTTTCCCTTTTTAAAATGCAAATAAAAATGTATTGATTGAAAAAAAAATATATTCTCTGAACTCTGCCTGCCTTTTACCTGGACTGTCAGAGAACCACTCTACCTGTCTGCCAAATGCAAGTACCTGTTTGCTTTGCTCAGTTCGCACCTGCCCTGGTGTGGTGGCAATACACTATAGCCGGGGTCCTCAATAGGCAGACTCCAGGCCGCGTCCGGACCCAGATGAATATAAATCTGGACCGCAGCAGCTGTCTAAGGGACACGGAGTGAATCATACCTCCCAACTTTTGAACTTCACAATGAGGGACACTGAAAGAGAAAGCAAACCTGAGGCGCGCGTAAAATTGTGGGTGTGGCCAATTGCTTAGCAGTGGGAGGGGCTTAAGGGATAGGGTAAACAAAACCCAGACTTAAAAAACGCTGTTAAAAATTGTGTGACTTTGAGGTCACAAAAGTGTGAAAGGGGCCTTCAGTAATCAAGGTAGAGTGTGCCCCCTTCAATGCAGAGAGACCAGCAGGCCGTGCCCCCCTTCAATGCAGAGAGACCAGCATGCCCCCTTTCAATGCAGAATGACCAGCGTGCCCCCTTTCAATGCAGAATGACCAGCGTGCCCCCTTACAATGCAGAATGACCAGCGTGCCCCCTTTCAATGCAGAATGACCAGCGTGACCCCTTTCAATGCAGAATAACCAGCCTGACCCCTTTCAATGCAGAATGACCAGCCTGACCCCTTTCAATGCAGAATGACCAGCGTGACCCCTTTAATGCAGAATGACCAGCGTGACCCCTTTAATGCAGAATGACCAGCGTGACCCCTTTCAATGCAGAATAACCAGCGTGACCCTTTTCAATGCAGAAAGACCAGCCTGACCCCTTTCAATGCAGAATAACCAGCGTGACCCCTTTCAATGCAGAATGACCAGCGTGACCCCTTTCAATGCAGAGGGAGGGAGGGATGACAGAGGGAGAGAGGGAGGGAGGGATGAGAGAGGGAGGGAGGGATGACGGAGGGAGGGATGACGGAGGGAGGGAGGGATGACGGAGGGAGGGGGGAGGGATGACGGAGGGAGGGGGGAGGGATGACGGAGGGAGGGATGACGGAGGGAGAGATGACAGAGGGAGGGAGGGAGGGAGGGAGGGAGAAATGACAGAGGGAGGGAGAAAGGACAGAGGGAGAGAGAGGTGACAGAGGGGGGAGGACGGGGGGATAGAAGACGGGGGGGACGGGGGATAGAAGACAGAAAGGGGATAGAAGACAGTCAAGCTCCCTTCATCAGACAGTCTGATGAAGGGAGCTTGACTCCTGAAACGCGTTAGCGGTCTCATTTACAGGACGTGATCCATTCTATGTGTGGTGGAATCTTTTAAGGTGATTTTACATTCTTCTCGTCTGGGAGTATGCATTTGGCATTTTGATAAAACATTTTATACGGTGAATACGGGTAATGCACTAGGTGTTGCGCCTCCTTCTCTTTCCATTATAAAATCAAGACTGTTGTACTAAATATAGAAGATAAATACACAAAAGAGGTGAATACTGAAAATTTCGATTTCAGCTACTTTGGAGTACAATATAAAATTATCTTGGAAAATGATTAGATTTAAAAGAACATTAAGAGCAGCAATGGAGCACCATAATTGCTAAATCTGAATGAATACAGTATCTCACAAAAGTGAATACACCCCCCACTATTTTGTAAAATATTTTATTTCATCTTTCATGTGACAACACTGAAGAAATGACACTTTGCTACAATGTAAAATAGGGAGTGTAAAGCATGTTTAACAGTGTAAATTTTTTGTCCCCTCAAAATAACTCAACACACAGCCATTATTGTCTAGACGGTGTGGCAGGGCACATGGATCCGTGGTCGACGGAAGATACGTGTCACCGAGGTTCCTGGCCTCGGTGAGATAAGAGCCGGTAATTCCGTGTCAGCAGCAGCTAGTGCTGCTTGACACTTTTCGATTTTAGTATGGCTGCAAAGCCGAATCCGGGCCGGCTCTTATTGGGAGCAGTCAATGTGTGGGTGGGTGGGTGGCTGCTCCCCACGCTCCAGGCCAGGTCTTGCCTGGGGTTTATAAAGCAGACAGCCTAACAGGTGATTGAGATTTGTCTCCAGGCACCAGAAGGCTGTGGACGTGAGTGTTGAGGCTGGAAAGCTTACAAGCAGATGAACTGACCCATTGCTGTGTGTGAACAGCACCAAAGAGACACAGGTGAATGGACTTGTTGCTGTGCTTAAACCTGCCTTTAAGACTGTCAGTTTTCCTTTTTGTTGGGTGTGAGTTAACACCAAGAAAGACTGTTACTTTTGTGTTCCTGAAGTGTAAATAAAACACTCCTGATTTACTTTGAAGAACCATCTGTTTTGCCTCTATACTGCACCCGCAAATCCTACCTACCAGAGCAAATCCCCACATTTGGTGCTCGGATGCGGGCATGCGCAGTGAGGCTGGCGTAAAATGCCAAAATATTTTTGTTCTGCTGAATGTGACTGTACATGTCGTATATTAAGCCTGCTAAGCTGCAGCCACAGGAAAAGATGGAGGAATTGATAAGGCAGCTTACCCAGGCCAGTTTAGGACAACAGCAGGCCATAGAGCTACAGCGGGAGACTAACCTGCAACAGCAAAAAAGACATGAGGAGGCTAAGCGTGCACAGCAGGAGACTAATCAACGGCTGCTGCAACATGTGTTGGCTTTGGAAAAGTCTGGGATGTCTCGGGGAGTGCATGATGTCCGGAAAGCGGTCCATGCAGCGATACCTAAGATGGCTCCCGCGGATGACGTCGAGACGTACCTCGCCATATTTGAAAAAGTGGCGGTCCGGGAAAAGCTACCCCGTGACCAGTGGGCTGAGGTGGTCGCTCCGTTCCTGGCATCCGGACCCCAGCAGGTGTTTTTCGATTTGACAGATGACCAAGCTGCCGACTACCCGACCGTAAAAGGTGAGATCCTGGCGAGACTGGGCGTAAATGTCTTAGTCCGCGCTCAGCGAGTGCATCAGTGGGGCTACGAACCGGCCAGGCCACAATATTACGATTTACTGCACAGATTGCAAAAATGGCTGCAGCCTGATCTGTTAAAGCCCACTGATATGCTGGACCGCTTGTTGGCTGACATGTTTTGGAGGGCCTTGCCTTATCCCCTCCAGCACTGGATTGGCCAAGCTTCTCCTGACAATGCTCTGGATATGGTTGACCTGGTGGAGCGCTATGAGGCCACCAAGAACTTGCAGGGATGTACAGGGGGGTGGGGGCCAGTCAAACCCCGGAAATCTCCACCACAGACCCAACGCTTGGTGGCAATGAGACACACTCAAGATGTACTCCCTGTACGCCCGGCCGGTCTGTTGGCGGTGTCAGGAGCCAGGTCACGTGAGGGCTGAGTGTCCACAACAGGACGAGCCTATGGAGACTAACTATGGACACCGCCACTCGTTGTATACACGAAAGCTATGCGCCACAGGCACTGGTGAGGTGATAGACAGTAACCATCTGTGTCAGGTGGAAGTGGGAGACACTTTGGCGGTGGCTCTGCTGGACTCAGGAAGTCTGGTGTCCCTGGTAAGAACGGCGTTAATACGGCCTGCTGAGTATACCGGCCGCAGAGTCGGGGTCGTATGTATTCATGGAGACTTAAAGGACTATCCCACAGCGCTGGTAACTTTGTCCACAGTGGCCGGCAAGTGGACCCATGAGGTAGCTGTCGCTACCAAGTTGCCACATGAACTAATACTCGGAAGGGACTTTCCAGGTTTTCCGGCGCTGTGGCCTATGGTTAAAGGGTCTGACAAGCCTGAGACAGGGACAACCCTAGCAGAATGTATAAATATAAGTTGCGCTATATAGTGAAAACATATATGATAATGTAAAAAAGTCCAGAGATAAAGTCCATATAAAGGCAAACAGCACGTCTGACGAAATTTTCTGTACAGGTACCGCTTACCAAAGGCTAATGATAAATAGGCTCAAAGTTTCAAGTGATCCACAGGAACCAGATCTCAGACGGACTCCGTATGTTGAATGGATCTCCTCAGTGTTGAGTGATCATGTGAAATGAAATAAAAAACGCCATAGCGTAAAACCACAAACAAATAGATGTAACACCCCAAGTGATGGGAATATCAGAAAGGTGCTGTAGTAGTGATAGTAAAGAACATAAACACCTCCAATCCTGTGAATATACTCCTTACCAGAGTAATAGAAAAATGTTGCAGAACAAATAGTGTAAAGGACCTCCCCCAATAGGACTGCAGCTTACCAAAAGGAAAGTAAATAGAGCACAAAGATCCCAATCGTGTCACCGAAGAGGGCTGACATACATATGCCCTTACCAGCTCCAAAATGATAAAGGCAGAAAAGGTCCTGATTCGCCTAAGCACTTCCGCTGCGAGCAAAACTCCAAATGCTGGTGTCTAGATACTCCAAACCAGGCGCCTCCAATGGGAACACTGATACAGGCTCAGCATACAGATGGTGATGGCCGTGAATTGAAAGAGAGGTAGACCATAGTGTAAAACCCACAAACAATTTATTAAAACAAAGGGCAAACACTTACAGACATGTAGATCAAAAAAGCCAAACGGAGAGATGTAGGGAGCCGCCGGCCGGACGGCTCTGCTCGCCCGTTCCTTCGTAGGACTGTAGCGTATGGGTGACGTCAGCACGCCGTGACCTGACGCGTTTCATCAAAGATGATGTTCTCAAAGCAGAATGGCCTGGTTCCAGTGCGAGCCCAGAGCCCTGGGAGCCTGAGTCCGAAGGGTCCTCGGTAGGGGTGACCACAGCTTCTGTGATAGAGGGAGACACCACCCCCCTAAATGTAATGGTGGGAGACGTGGAGGACTTGCCATCCGGCCCTGAGTTGGCAGACCTCAATGTCTCCGGGGAAAATTTCGGGACCGCACAACACCGGGATACGTCCCTAAGCAGGGCCTGGGAGAATGTTGTAATAATTGATGGTAAACAAAAAAAACCTGGAGCTGAATTGATGTTTCCACGTTTTATTGTTCAACAGGAAATGTTATATCGAGTGAATCAAATCCGGGGTGAACTGGTTGAACAGTTGGTGGTGCCCACAGCGTACCGCAAGCTTGTTATGGAGCTTGCCCACCAACATGTTCTTGGGGGACACTTGGGGTGGCAGAAAACACAGGACCGCATACTACAGAGGTTTTATTGGCCCGGTGTGTTCAGAGAAGTGGAAGAGTATTGTAAGTCATGTCCGGTCTGTCAGATAACTAGCCCCCAGCCCCATTTCCGTAGTCCCCTGATACCTCTCCCAATAATTGAGGTCCCATTCGAACGAATAGCTATGGATCTAATCGGCCCTGTTCCAAAATCTGCCAGGGGTCACCAACATATTCTGGTCATCCTTGACTACGCCACTCGCTACCCGAAGGCGATACCCCTGCGACATTACGTCCGCCAAACTTATAGCTAGGGAGTTAATGGAAATGTTTTCACGGGTGGGACTGCCTAAAGAGCTCCTGACTGACCAAGGGACACCGTTTATGTCCAAGGTTATGAGAGAACTCTGTAAGCTGCTCCACATAAAACAATTACGTACATCCGTCTACCATCCCCAGACAGATGGCCTGGTCGAGAGATTTAACCAAACATTAAAAAACATGTTAAAAAGAGTAGTTTCCAGGGATGGTAGGGACTGGGACCTGCTTCTACCCTATCTGATGTTTGAAGTGCGAGAAGTACCTCAGGCTTCCACAGGGTTCTCGCCCTTCGAACTGTTATATGGTAGGCATCCTCGCGGGTTGTTGGATATAGCCAAAGAGGCCTGGGAACAACAACCCACCCCCTACAAAAGTGTTGTTGACTATGTCACCCAGATGCAGGAACGGATGGAAAAGGTGATGCCCTTGGTCTGGAGGCGGCCCAACGAGCCCAGAGTAGGATCTACAGTCGACAGGCTAGGGTCCGGAACTTTAACCCGGGTGATCGGGTAGTGGTACTAGTACCAACAGTAGATAGCAAGTTCCTAGCTAGGTGGCAAGGTCCCTATGAGGTGCTCGAAAAAATAGGGGAAGTAAATTACAAAGTACACCAGCCAGGCCGGCGGAAGCCGGAGCAGGTGTACCACGTAAATTTACTAAAGACATGGAAAGATAGGGACTTGTCCGAGAACGACAGCCCCCAGCCAGGGTTTCTAGGTGAAAAGGGCCCAACCCCTCCTCTTGAAGCCTGTGAAGCAGTAACCACGGTAAAAGCTGCAGATAGCCTGTCCTCCAAACAGGTCCAGGAAGTCAGGGAGTTCATTAGTCGGAACACAGATGTGTTCTCAGACCTCCCTGGACGCACGTCCCTAGTCCAACATGATATTGTCACGGAGCCCCGGGTTAAGGTCCGGGTAAAGCCATATCGGGTACCCGAGGCTCGGCGACATGCTGTTGAGGAAGAAGTACAACGCCTGTTAAAACTGGATGTTATCGAAGAGTCTAAAAGTGAATGGGCCAGTCCAATAGTCTTAGTACCCAAACCAGACGGGACGTTGCGGTTCTGCAACGATTTTCGTAAGCTAAACGAGGTCTCCAAGTTTGACGCCTATCCTATGCCCCGAGTAGACAAGCTGATTGAGGAATTAGGCCAAGCCCGGTATTTTTCAGTGTTAGACCTCACAAAAGGGTACTGGCAAGTGCCCTTAACGAGTTCTGCTAAGGAAAAAACGGCTTTTGTTACTCCTCAGGGCCTATATCACTATAAGGTGTTACCCTTTTGCCTGCCTGGTGCCCCTGCCACCTTCCAAAGACTAATGGACAAAGTGCTGCGACCTCATCGTCAGTACGACTCGGCTTACCTGGACGATGTCGTCATCCACAGCAGGGATTGGGAAAGTCATCTGCCCAAAGTGCAGGCGGTAGCAGATGCCCTCAGGAAAGCCGGGCTGACCGCTAATCCGAAAAAGTGTTCAATAGGATTAGAAAAGATTAAATACCTGGGGTATGTTATTGGGCGAGGAGTCATCAAACCCCAAGTAAACAAAATAGAAGCTATACGTAGTTGGCCCCGACCAGTCACCACTAAGCAGGTCAGGTCATTCCTGGGAATGGTGGGATATTATATGAGGTTCATTCCCCTTTTTTCCATCCTAGCTGCTCCACTAACAGGGCTACTAAAGGGACGAAAGTCCGTCATGGTTCACTGGGATGATAAAGCGGAAGAGGCTTTTTCCGCTTTGAAGTTGGCACTATGTGGGTCCCCGGTCTTGGTCACACCAGACTTCAAGAAGGAATTTATAGTACAGACCGATGCCTCGGAAGTAGGTCTCGGGGCTGTACTATCACAGGAGGTCAATGGGGAGGAGCATCCTGTCGTGTACCTCAGCCGGAAGCTCACCCCAGCAGAGACCCGATACAGTATAGTGGAGAGAGAGTGCCTGGCTATCAAATGGGCACTCAAGTCTCTTTGCTATTATCTGTTGGGGAGGAAATTTCGTCTGGTGACCGACCATTCCCCTCTCCAATGGATGAGCCAGGCCAAGGAGAGAAATGCTCGGATCACCAGATGGTTCCTGTCCCTTCAGGACTTCAAGTTCTCAGTGGAACACAGGGCAGGCCGCCTACAGGGAAATGCGGATGCCCTGTCTCGCACACACTGTATGACATGTGTTCACCCCCTGAAGGTTGAACAAAGGGGGGGTATGTGGCAGGGCACATGGATCCGTGATCGACGGAAGATACGTGTCACCGAGGTTCCTGGCCTCGGTGAGATAAGAGCCGGTAATTCCGTGTCAGCAGCAGCTAGTGCTGCTTGACACTTTTCGATTTTAGTATGGCTGCAAAGCCGAATCCGGGCCGGCTCTTATTGGGAGCAGTCAATGTGTGGGTGGGTGGGTGGCTGCTCCCCACGCTCCAGGCCAGGTCTTGCCTGGGGTTTATAAGGCAGACAGCCTAACAGGTGATTGAGATTTGTCTCCAGGCACCAGAAGGCTGTGGAAGTGAGTGTTGAGGCTGGAAAGCTTACAAGCAGATGAACTGACCCATTGCTGTGTGTGAACAGCACCAAAGAGACACAGGTGAATGGACTTGTTGCTGTGCCTTTAAGACTGTCAGTTTTCCTTTTTGTTGGGTGTTAGTTAACACCAAGAAAGACTGTTACTTTTGTGTTCCTGAAGTGTAAATAAAACACTCCTGATTTACTTTGAAGAACCATCTGTTTTGCCTCTATACTGCACCCGCAAATCCTACCTACCAGAGCAAATCCCCACAACGGTTGGCATCAAAAGTGAGTACACCCCTAAGTAAAAATGTCCAAATTGTGCCCAAAGTGTCAATATTTTGTGTGACCACCATTATTTTCCAGCACAGCCTTAACCCTCTTGGGCATAAAGTTCACCAGAGCTTCACAGGTTGCCACTGGAATTCTCTATCACTCCTCCATGACAACATCATGGAGCTGGTGGATGTTAGAGACCTTAAGCTCCTCCACCTTCCATTTGAGGATGCCCCACAGATGCTCAATAGGGTTTAGGTGTGGAGACATGCTTGGTCAGTCCATCACATTTACCCTCTGCTTCTTTAGCAAGGCAGTGGTCGTCTTGGAGGTGTGTTTGGGGTCCTTATCGTGTTAGCATACTGCCCTGCGGCCCAGTCTCCAAAGGGAGGGGATCATGCTATGCTTCAGTATGTCACAGTACATGTTGGCATTCATGGTTCCCTCAATGAACTGTAGCTCCCCAGTGCCGGCAGCACTCATGCAGCCCCAGACCATGACACTCCCACCACCATGCTTGACTGTAGGCAAGACACACTTGTCTTTGTACTCCTCACCTGGTTGCCACCACACACACTTGACACCATCTGAACCAAATAAATTAATCTTAGTCTCATCAGACCACAGGACATGGTTCCAGTAATCCATGTCCTTAGTCTGCTTGTCTTCAGCAAACTGTTTGCGGGCTTTCTTGTGCATCATCTTTAGAAGTGTCTTGCTTCTGGGACAACAGCCAATTGAATGCAGTGTGTGGCTTATAGGCTGAGCACTGACAGGCTGACACCCCACCCCTTCAACCTCTGCAGCAATGCTGGCAGTACTCAAACATCTATTTCCCAAGGACAACCTCTGGATATGATGCTGAGCACAGGCACTTAACTTTCTTGTGCATCATATTTAGAAGAGGCTTCCTTCTGGGATGACAGCCATGCAGACCAATTTGATGCAGTGTGCAGTGTATGGTCTGAGCACTGACAAGCTGACCCCCCCACCCCTTCAACCTCTGCAGCAATGCTGGCAGCACTCATTCGTTTATTTCCCAAAGACAACCTCTGGATATAATGCTGAGTATGTGCACTCAACTTCTTTGGTCAACCATGGCAAGGCCTGTTCCGAGTGGAACCTGTCCTGTTAAACTGCTGTATGGTCTTGGCCACCGTGCTGCAGCTCAGTTTCAGGGTCTTGGCAATCTTCTTATAGCCTAAGCCCTCTTTATGTAGAGCAACAATTGTTTTTTTCATATCCTCAGAGATTTCTTTGCCACGAGGTGCTATATTGAACTTCCAGTAACCAGTATGAAAATTGAGAGCGCGATAACACCAAATTTAACACACCTGCTCCCCATTTACACCTGAGACCTTGTAACACTAACGAGTCACATGACACTAGGGAGGGAAAATGGCTATTTGGGCCCAATTTGGACATTTTGACTTAGGGGTGTACTCACTTTTGTTGCCAGCGGTTTAGACATTAATGGCTGTGTGTTGAGTTATTTGGAGGGGACAGCAAATTTACACTGTTATACAAGCTGTACACTCACTACTTTATTGTGGCAAAGTGTCATTTCATCAGTGTTGTCACATGAAAAGATATAATTAAATATTTACAAAAAGTGAGGGGTGCACTCACTTTTGTGAGATACTGTAACTTTAACTGTTGTGGACTTAGAGTGTGAAGTTGTGAATGATTACCATGTGTGATAAGGAATTCATAATTAAGCAGATATGTGATGTATTATAATAAAATGACATAATAATAATCATCATTACCAAGAAATTATGCTTTATTAAACAAGAATTATTTTTATTTACACTAACAAAAGGTTTTCAAAAAGTAGCAAACAACATGTATGTTTTACTAGAAATAAAAAAAAATTGTAATCTTAGAAAAACCGAATTAAAAAAAAAAAATGTAAATAAGAAATAGTTCTGGGTACAGATCCTTCCTGTTTTTAGGTTAGCTGCCTTGCTTGGGTCCTGGGGCGGATGAAGTTGTAGCCTTCAAGTTTCACTTTTAAAGGGTGCTCTGCTGCTTTGTGATGTGGATGAGCTCTCAGGCAATGGAGAATTGTACCTGGAAATTGATTCCAGTAAAGAAATTCTAACTTGCTCCATCGCCTGGTTCTGCTACAGGTTTGCCCAGGCCAACATTCATTCAAAATGGGCAGTCTGTTGTCTGCCTAGCAGATGAATGGCCTGGGTTAGCCTTCCTATCTTATCTGACATCCTGCTGTTTTCACTTGACAGACTCCTAACTTCTGTAAGCACCTCCTGTAGAAGTTCCTTGAAAGCTGCAGAGCCAGGCGGTAGAGCAATAGGTGGCATCTGGGGAGAAGGCGGCAACAGCTGTGGCTCCAGCAGTACAGGCACACTGGTGGGGGCAGCATCAGAGACTGGTGACAGGATGATGAGGGAACCTTGGTCCATGTCCTCCTCCTGTGGCCATGGGGAGAAGGCAGGAGTCTGGGGATTCACAGGGGACAGCTCTTCCTCTTTCTCACTGCCTTCATTTGAAAGAAGGACATGTGAGTGAGGCGTTCTGCACTGCACTCTCCACTCAGACTGGTCTTGTTGATCTGAAATAAATGAGATAGGCAATGTTGATGGGAACATTCAAAGAAATGGATTTATAGAGATTAGACTTGAAACAAGTAGTAATAATGAATTATGGAGAGTATGATAGATGAGGTGGGGGAGGGGGGAAAGTTGTTTTAATGATTAACCGGTTGCCGACCGCCGCACGACTATATACTGCGGCGGTCAGCCCCGGCCAGGCAGAGTGACGTATCGGTACGTCACTCGCCTGTCACTGACTTGCGAGCCAATTGCGGGCGGGCGGGCGAGCGCGCCCGCCGCGGCTCGTTCACAGACAAGTCAGTGCGTGTGACCGGCGGACTCGATGTCCGCCAGTCACACTGCGATCGCTCCTGTGAAGGGAGAAAGACAGAGCGGCTTATGTAAACAAGCCGCCTGTCAGTTCTCCCTGTGTAAAAGTGAAGATCTGACCGTTCTACTGTAGAACCGTGGATCTTTGCTTTTACACCAATAGGAATGTCCCTGCACAGTTAGAAACACGCCCCTAGGACACACTTAACCCCTCCCTGTCCAATAAAGTTAACCCCTTCCCTGCCAGTGTCATTTTTGCAGTAACAGTGCATATGTATAGCACCGATTACTGCAGTAATGTCACTGGTACCCCCAAAAGTGTCAAAAATGTCAGTCAAGGGTCTGATCTGTCCGCCGCAATGTCGCAGTACCGAAAAAAAAAAAATCGCAGATCGCCGCCATTACACGTTAAAAAAAAAAAAACACCAAAAATGACAAAAATCTTTCCCTTTGTTAGTAAACGCAATAACTTTTGCGCAAACCAATCAAAATACGCTTTTTGCGATTTTTTTTACCAAACATATGTAGCATAAAACAAATTGGCCGAAAATGTTAAAAAATTTTGATTTTTACATTTTTTTTTTGGGGAATTTCATATAAAAAAATGTGAAAAATATTGTTATTTTTGCAAAATTTAAGCTCTTTTTTTGTTTATAGCGCATGATCAAAAAATCGCACAGGTGATCAAATACCACCAAAAGAAAGCTCTGTTTGTGGGAAAAAAAGGACGTCAAATTCGTTTAGGTACAGCGTCGCACGACCGCGCAATTGTCCGTTAAAGTCACGCAGTAAAAAATCGCAAAAAAAACCCTGGTCTTTTAGCAGCCAAATCCTCCGGGGCTTAAGTGGTTTAAGCATTCCAGCCGTTTTTGTGTTTATTAAAAGTCACCAACTACAAAAAATAACAAATAATAAACACTCACACACCTGTCCCACGATCCAGCCATGCAGCCACCCCAAGCCTCGGAACTTTCCCCTGCCACTCCCCAGCGCCGGATGTGACAGCTTGCGGCTTCATAGCTGGGTGCACACTGCGCATGCGCGAGTCGCTCTGTGTGTCATGAATGGCCAGGCAATCTTCTGGGACCTGTGACGTGTCCCAGAAGATTGCAGTAAGGGAGGGGGAAAAGAGAACTTCCACAATGGCCGCCTAGGGAGCTGAAGAGGAAGTGGGAGCAGGTACCTTTTAAAAACTAGGTACCCGCTCTCCCCCCCAGAAAATGACATGCCAAATGTGGCATATCCGGGGGGTGTGGAGTGATTAAAGTTTAACTTTCACTTTTGGGTGAAACTCTGCTTTAAGAGAGAATCCCAAAAAGTTTTATCTAGCTAAAATACAGTTACAATTTATTTCGCTAGATCTACCCATTAGTGTAAATTGTATTTATATGTTATATAGCCATAGTTTGTATGTTTATATAGCCATAGTTTGTTTTCTCTTGTCATTAAACTGATATTCTTCTAATCTATCACTCCTGGATGCAGAAACCTAAACCTGTTTATAAGATGATTGTATATAAAATTCAAACCACAATTAATATTTGATTTTCCACTATTTTCTAATCAAATAACATTTAAATACATTTAAAGAAATGTAATATAGCAGATAAAGCCTTAAACAAAAATGTTTTTTTTCTTCAATATAGGTTTATCTAATATTTTATTTTAATAATAAAATTATTTTATAAGGTCCACCCTAGTTACAGGTTCCCTACTGTAGTGGAGGATAGTAAGATCAAATTAATTTCCAAATAATTTAAACAATTCTAGGTTACACATACAAACGTTGTTTCATACATTAAAACACAACACTTAATTGGATGATTTAATGGAGAAGGGATTAAGAGGTATGTGTATGAATTTGGAAATGGATTATTGTTAAATCTCTTTTATGTGTTTATATGATAATGGCTGTGTATAATGCCATGTGTAGATGATGATGATGGGTCCTGTTTCTTTATATTGGCAGCTTGTGTACTTACACTGAGGAGTGTTGGACAGCTGCGTCCTGCCAGAAGCTGTCATTGGAGGGATATGGCTTTCTGTTAAAGACGGAAGTATCAGGAGTCAAGGTAATGTTCAATATAATGTCAACAGCTCTATTTATTTTGGCTTGTACAACAACATATTTGATAATCAAAGTGACTCTATTCACAAAAAAGTGCACCAAGGAGAATTTACAATGAAACTGTAAAATCTAATCTAGAGTTGCTGATGTGTTAAAAACAGATGTTAAATTTCTTTGCAAATTTACCCCAAATAACATTTTTGTGAATAGGCTTTACTATACCACAGGACTTATTTGAGCTTTAACCACTTCAGCCCCAGACGGTTTTACCCCCTTCCTGACCAGGCCATTTTTTGCCATACGGCACTGCGTTACTTTAACTGAAAATTCCGCGGACGTGCGACGCTGTACCCAAATAAAATTGATGTCCAGTTTCTCCCACAATAGAGCTTTCTTTTGGTGTTATACTATTTGATCACCTTTGCAGTTCTCCCACAAATAGAGCTTTCTTTTGGTGTTATACTATTTGATCACCTTTGCAGTTTTTATTTTTTGCTCTATAAGCAAAAAAAGAGTAACAATTCTGAAGAAAAAAAAAAATTATTTTACTTTTGGCTATAAAACACATCCAATAAAAACATTTTTAACCACCTCCTACCCGGGCCATTGTACATATACGGCCGGGTGGGAGTCTCGTCCTTCTGATCGGACGTTCCGGAACGTCCGATCAGAAGGACGAGACTCCCACCCGGCCGTATATTCAGTGGTGCCCCCTATCAGTGCTGCCCACCAATGCCATCTATCAGTGCTGCCCACCAGTGCCCGTTATTGCCATCTATCAGTGCCGCCCACCAGTGCTGCCTATCAGTGCCCATCAGTGCCCCCCATCAGTGCCGATCAGTGCCACCCATCAGTGCCCATCAGTGCCGCCTATCAGTGCCCATCAGTGCCGCCGATCAGTCCCCATCAGTGCTGCCTATCAGTGCCCATCAGCGCTGCCTATCAGTGCCCACCAATGCTGCATACCAGTGCTATCTATCAGTGCCACATATCAGTGCCCATCAGTGCTGCATATCAGTGCCACCCCATCATTGCCACCCCATCAGTGTCCCCTCATCAGTGCCTGTCAGTGCGGCATCATCAGTGCTCATCAGTGCAGGAAAAAACGTATCTATTTACAAAATTTTATAACCTAAACAAAAAAACTTTTTTTTTTTTTTTTCAAACTTTTCGGTCTTTTTTTATTTGTGCACCAAAAAAGAAAAAACCTGGCGGTGATCAAGTACCACCAAAAGAAAGCTCTATTTGTGGGGAAAAAATGACATAAATTTGGTTTAGGTACAGTGTTGCATGACCGCGCAATTGTCATTCAAAATGCAACAGCGCTAAAAGCTGAAAATTGGTCTGGGAAGGAAGGGGGTATAAGTGCCCAGTATTGAGGTGGTTAAAAACTGTAATTTCTAATTTTGCGCAAAGGTTATAGCGTCTACAAACTATGGGATATTTTTAAGGAATTTGTTTTTTTTTTTACTACTATTGGCAGCGTTCAGCAATTTTTAGCGGGACTGAGTCATTGTGGAGGACAAATCTGACATTGAACTGACACTGGGGAGCAGTGACATTATTACAGTGATCAGTGCTAGAAAAAAAAAATGCACTGGCAGGGAAGAGGATAACACCAGGGGTGATCAAAGGGTTAAGTGTGCTCCTAGGGAGTGCTTTCTAACTGTGTGGGGGATTTAGTGGCTATTGCACAAAATGGCCACTAAAAAGACACTTTTCTGCCATAAATGTACGTTGTGCAATTGGCAAGTGGTTAATTAATAATAATACTTTTTTCTTTGTAGGATTGCACAGTGTGCTATTCATTGGCTGAGATCAGTCAGCTAAAAAATCGGATTTTTGTAAGATCTTACCGTAAAATCCTTTTCTCTTAGCTCATTGACAGACGTAGTCTTCTTGATTCACAAGAACTGAGTTATGTTGTCTCCGCAGGAGCAGGACTAGGCAGAAAGAAAAAACGTTCTGGCTCCACCTTAGGGGCAGTCCCTGAGGGTATATCCTCCCTCTCTCTGCTACAAGGCATCAGTTCTGTCACAAAGCAGCAACAGAGAATTTAACCCAACCCAACTCAATGAAAGAGGGGCGGGTACTACGTCTGTCAATGAGCTAAGAGAAAGGGATTTTACGGTAAGATCTTACAAAAATCCGATTTTCTCTGTCGCTCATTGACAGACGTAGTCTTCTTGATTCACAAGAACTGGGACATCCAGAAGCAGTGCCACAAATGAGGGGTGGGATTGACCGAAATCAAAATCCAATCTAGAAGGCCCAACCGGTGCCAAACTAGAAGTTTTAAAGGCTCATTATAAACAAAGAATGAGACTCAAATGAAAATTTCCAACGGAAAAAAACCCTCGAGGCAGACCACTGGTCTCCTCAAATGGCGGCCTGCAAAACCTTGCGGCCAAACGAGGCATCAGACGATGCCATTACATCAACTTTATAATGTTTTGTAAAGGTATGCACCGACGACCAGGTAGCCGCCTTGCACACCTGGACCACTGACGCCTTATGGCGAAAGGCCCATGACGCACTAAGTGCCCGAGTGGAGTGCGCCTTAACAGGGAACGGGGGCTCTCGACCCTTAATAGAATAAGCCTGTACCACCGTCTGTCTGATCCATTTGGAAATAGTCGCGGCAGATGCAGGCAACCCCTTTTTGGGTCCATCCGGGATCACAAAAAGTGAATCCGTCTTGCGAAACGAGTCTGTCGTTTTCAAGTATACCCTGATCGCCCGGACCACATCCAGGGAGTGTAAAGCAAACTCCCGAGGATGAGTGGGCTTAGGACACAGGGAAGGTAATACAATTTCTTCATTCAGATGAAATTCTGAAACCACTTTTGGTAGGAAGGATGGATTCGGACGAAGAACCACCTTATCTCTATGGACCACCAGATATGGGGAACGACAAGATAAAGCGGCCAGTTCTGACACCCTGCGTGCAGAAGTGATAGCCACCAAGAAGGCCACCTTCTGGGACAACGTAGGTAGAGGAATCTCCCTAATATCTTCAAAGGGAGGTTTCTGAAGAACCGACAATACTAAATTAAGATCCCAGGGTGGTAACGGCGCGCGCACTGGCGGAGCCAGATGTCGCACCCCCTGGATGAAATTCCGCACCAAGGAATGAGTAGCCAAAGGCTTCTGAAAGAAGATAGCTAATGCTGAGACCTGACCCTTGATAGTGCTCAAGGCCAGTTTCTGCTCAACCCCTTGTTGCAGAAAAGCTAATATTCGACTAACCGAATAAGACCGTGGACGGAACCCCAGAGGTTCACATCATGCAATGTAGGACTTCCATGTACGATGATAAATCTTTCTGGAAGTCGCTTTCCTTGCTTTAACTAGAGTAGGAATAACTGAAGCGGACAATCCCTTGTCCTTCAGCACCTGGGTCTCAATAGCCAGGCCGTTAAAGCCAGCGATCGTAAAGCAGGATGGAAGATCGGTCCCTGAGACAGTAGGTCCTCCCTGAGAGGAAGTCTCCACGGGACGTCCGCCACCAGTCTGACCACGTCGGCGTACCAAGCTCGGCGAGGCCAGTCCGGAGCTACCAGGATTACTGGAATTCCTTCCTCCTCTATCCTGCGAAGAAGTCTTGGCAGTAACCCGAGAGGAGGGAAGGCATACATTAGCTGGTATTGCCCCCACGGGGCGATCAGTGCGTCTGCGGTCTCTGCTAGAGGATCGCGGGAGCGAGCCACGAATCTCTGTACTTTCCTGTTGAATCGTGATGCCAACAGATCCACATCCGGGGTGCCCCACCGTAGGCACAACTGGTGGAAAACTTCTGGATGGAGGGACCATTCCCCCTGATCCAGAGTCTGACGGCTGAGATAATCTGCCTGCCAATTCTCCACCCCCGAAATGAACACCGCAGAGATAGCTGGAACAAATCGTTCCGCCCAGCGAAGAATGCAAGCCACTTCTTTGGCCGCTCGGACACTCTTGGTGCCCCCCTGGTGATTGACATAAGCCACGGCCGTGGCGTTGTCCGACTGGATCCGAACCGGGCTGCCCTGGAGCTGCTCGGTCCAGTGAATCAGACAAAGTCTGATCGCTCTCAGTTCCAATACATTTATCGGCAACCTGGATTCTTCCAGGGACCAAAGTCCCTGGACAGATAACTGACCGAGAATTCCTCCCCATCCGGATAGACTGGCATCCGTGGTCACTATCGTCCAATATATTGGCAGAAATGACTTTCCCTGGCTGAGCATCGGAGACCGAAGCCACCAGACCAGAGACTCTCTGGTCAGTTTGCTCAATCAGATCCGATTGTCCAGGGATTCCGGATTCCGATTCCATCTGAGAAGAATCTCTTGCTGAAGAATTCGGGTATGGGACTGGGCAAATGGGACTGCTTCGAAGGAAGCCACCATCAACCCCAGAACCCTCATGCAAGTTCGAAGAGAAGACCAGCTGTTGGATAGTAACAACTGGACTGCTGATTGAATCTTCCGGAGTTTCCCTACCGGAAGGAAAACTCTTGACCTGACTGTGTCTAAAATTAGACCCAGATATTCGAGCCTCTGGGTGGGAACCAGAAATGACTTTTGCTGGTTCACCAGCCACCCGAATTCCTGTAAAGAAATTATAGTAATTTCTATGTTTTGTAGCAGGGTCTGAGGAGACTCTGCATGAAGCAGGAGATCGTCTAGGTAACCTAGAATCGATATGCCTCTTTGGCGCAGTAGTGCCAACATTGGGGCCAACACCTTCGTGAAGACCCGAGGAGCCGTGGCGAGACCGAAAGGTAACGCCACAAACTGATAGTGGTTCTCTTCTACGGAAAAGCGTAGAAACCGCTGATGTCCTGCGAAAATGGGAATGTGAAGATAGGCATCCTTGATGTCTATGGACGCTAGGACATCCCCTGGATGCAGGAAGGCTGCTACTGTGCGAATGGATTCCATCTTGAATTTTCTTATGTTGAGAAAGGAATTGAGTGCCCTTAAGTCCAGAATTGGACGCACTTTGCCCTCTTTCCTGGGTATTGTAAATAGGTTTGAATAAAACCCTTGAAAACGTTCTGCCCAAGGAACGTGGACTACCACTCCTTGTTGTAGTAAATCCGTGACTGCTCTCCGCAGATCTTCTAAACGATCCGGGGATAGTCGGATATTGGAAGGGAAGAATCGCGCCGGTGGGAGAGATCGAAACTCGATCTTGTACCCTGACCTTATGACTTCGCAAACCCACTTGTCCGGGATTCTGGAAAGCCATGGATCCGGGAACCGGCGAAGACGTCCCCCCACCCCAATTATGGGTGGGGGCGCACCTTCAGGCTTTGGACGATTTATCTTCAGGTCTGGAGGGGGCGGGCTTTTGCTTGCCCGACCAACGTCCCCTGAAGCCTCCTGAAGGAGCTTTGGAGGACTTAATTTTTTCACCCGCGGGACGAAAAAACTTTTTGTGAGCAGAGAAAGATGGCCCTCGTCTTTGACGAGTTCCTTTACCCTTAACATTTTGCGGTAAAAAGGTGCTCTTTCCACCCGTGAGATCCTTAATGACGCTCTCCTAAAAAGGGGATATTAGCCAATGCTTTTTTGGAACCTTGGTCGGCTAACCAACCTTTTAGCCACAGAGTACGCCTGAGAACCACTGCTGAAACTGATGCTTGCGCCAATAATGGAGTGGCGTCTAACGCAGCATCACACACAAACTGTAACCCCTGTATCATTTGTTCCAACAAATCTGATACCGCCTGAGGGACATCTTCTAAGTCCCGGCGTAACCACTTGGTCCATTCAGTTACAGTCTGCGAAACCAGACCAATAGCAATTATTGGTCTGAAAGCTGATCCAATCAAGGAAAACATGGTGCGAGACATAGCTTCTATCTTGCGATCCACTGGATCTTTAAAAGACGGAGCATCTTCTAAAGGAATAACCGTGGCTTTATTCAATCTAGCAATTGGTGAATCCACCACAGGTGGTTCTGTCCATTTCTTAATGAGGGTTTCCTCAAACGGATAACGCCTGTTAATGCGTTTAGAAATAGCAGAGGTGCGTTTTGGCAGACTCCATTCTTCTTTGATTGGATTGCCAAAACATTTGGGCAATGGAAAAACCTTCACCACTTTGATGCGTTTTTTAGTCCCAAAAGGGATTTCAGTTTCAGCTATTTCCGACGGAATACCCTGTAATCTTAAGGTTTCTTGAACAGATACAATGAGTGCGTTTACCAACGCTTCCTCTCTGGCTATGGCTGATGCCGAAACATCCTCCTCACTGTCTGAAGAGACAGTACCCGAGACACCAATCCCAGATGAAGTACCTGCAACTGCAGAAATAGGCTCAGATTCTGAATCCGAAGTTTCAGATAATAAGGGGTTAGGCGGGGGTCGCTTTCTTGCGCCCTGTCCCTGACAAGCCACTTCCACCCGGGACACAAAAGTTTCCATAATAGCTGACAATGATTCAACCGTCAGTGGGGTGCTGGAGGATCCTGCAGACACCTCGAGGGTATCTGGTGGAGATACATGAGTGGCAGGGTCCATGTTAATTCAGGACACCTCTGCCAGAAAAAACAAAAAACTTTTTTTTTTTTTTTTTAAATAAAAAAATACCTCTTTTTTTTTTTTTATGTGTCTCCCCCTAGCGCAATAGCGCCCCTCAGAGTTCCTGCTTCTCGATCCCCACAGAGAGAGAGAGGGACCCCCAAGGCTCACCACCCGATGCAGAGAAGTTTCCAACCAACTGCAGTCAGTGTCTGTCTTTTACAGACTGGAAAGAGCTGTGTTAGTTTTCCCGGGTAGAAGGACGTGGCTCCGCCCCCTGTGTACGCCTTCCGGCGTTCCCAGCTCTCCACGAGGTAGCTGGGCTCATCAAACATGGCCGCCCCCATACGGGAGACAATAGACTCCAAAAACATGGCGGCCGGCGTGACCTGAGGACATTCATGCACCCGGTCTACGGCAAAATGGCGGCGACTGCCGAAATCGTTTTTCCCAGCACATCCACCTGCATCTCTGCTAAGTGGCGGTTTATCGATCTGCAGGAGGTACCCTACAATTAAGGTAGGATTATACCTCCTATGTCTGCTGTAATACTACAGTCTGCTGGGTAGAGTGTTAGCTCTCAAACCAAGTCCACTTCCCACCAAACACATACTGTATTTACAAGGGGGACTTTTAGTGTCAGATATATACTGACCATGTATGGAGGGGCCCATAATTCATACTGCCTCATAAGGAGGAAAAAAGGGAACGTTTACTCACCATACCGAACCGACAGGCACCCTCTCTTCACAATACCCTCTCCACCGGGGTGGGGGGTTGTGGACCACTCCGGACGCCTCGACTCTCTGGTTCCTGGCGTCCAAGCGAGACTTTTAACTCGCAAAGGTCAGTCCCTCCAATGGGACTCCGTCGCGGCCGACCCAGCGCGGAGCTCTGGTCTGCACGCGCTCGTAGGCAGAAACCGGGGTGACCACTGGATCTCAACATCCAGCCCGTCGCCCGGCCCCGCATACTTACTTGAATGTGTCGCGGCCGACCAAGCGCAATGCAATGGTCTGCGCGCGCTCGTAGGCCGGCTGGGGTGACCACTAGTGTCGCCCAGTCCGGCGTATTTGCTTGAAGATCTCACAGGAAAAAAACACTGGAGAAAACTACCTAAAAAATATTTTTTCTAAAGAAAAAATCTTGCCAGGACCAAAAAGATCCCAGCAAGGAACTTAGGTCCTTACTCCTGACTAGACAGAAAAAAACGGATGCCTTGTAGCAGAGAGAGGGAGGATATACCCTCAGGGACTGCCCCTAAGGTGGAGTCAGAACGTTTTTTCTTTCTGCCTAGTCCTGCTCCTGCGGAGACAACATAACCCAGTTCTTGTGAATCAAGAAGACTACGTCTGTCAATGAGCGACAGAGAAATCTCTCTGCCAGCAAATGGACGGCAGGATTGTCATCCGGCTTCTGCAGCATAGCAGAAGCCAGATGTCCTAAATCTGACTAAAGAGCAAACAAGGATCCCAGCAAGTCGTTGCTAAATGGTTTGATCTTTTAAAAGAGGAGACTGGGTCTGGGTACGGTCAGTATACTATTGCAATAAACCTTTAAATCAGGGGTACTGAATTAAAATTCCCGTAGGTCCAATCAGTAAAAGTTTATTCCAACGGACGACCAAATCGCATGTTTGTGCTATAAGTCTATCACATCACAGCCCCCCCCCCCCCCTCTTTTATTTCACAATCCCATTCTTACATCAGTTTTCTCAGTCCCCCTGCTTATCACAGTTTCCCCTTCACAGTAGTGTTCTGAACCACCTTTTTGCAATGGTATTTTCTGCCCCTCTTTACAGCACCTCCCCACAGCTGTGTCCTCTGCCCCCCTTCACATCTCAACCTCTGCAACTATGCCCTCCTTCACATCACAGCCCCCTGCATGTGTCCCCCTTCACATTACACAGCCCCCTGCATCTCTGACCCCTTTCACATTACACAGCCTCTGAACCTCTGCCACTTTCACATCTTAACCTCCTGCAGCTCTGCCCCTCTTTACAATACAGCCTCCACAGCTCTGCCCCTTCCTACAGTGCCTTGTGAAAGTATTTGGCCCCCTTGAACTTTGTGACCTTTTGCCACATTTCAGGCTTCAAACATAAAGGTGTAAAACTGTAATTTTTTGTGAAGAATCAACAAGTGGGACACAATCATGAAGTGGAACGAAATTTATTGGATATTTCAAACTTTTTTAACAAATAAAAAACTGAAAAATGGGCGTGCAAAATTATTCAGCCCCCTTAAGTTAATACTTTGTAGCGCCACCTTTTGCTGCGATTACAGCTGTAAGTTGCTTGGGGTATGTCTATCAGTTTTGCACATCGAGAAAACGGAATTTTTGTAAAATCTTACCTGTAAAATTCCTTTCTCTGAGTCCTCCGACAGTCGCCGCCATCTTCATATTCGTCACAATGGGTATTAGACTTTGCTCCGTAGGAGTAGCTAGGCAACAGAATATGTCAATATTAAAGCTTTTAACATATCCCCACCCCAGGGGGTGGTCCCCTCAGTCTATACCCTCCTGCTTCCTGTTTCCTGCTTCAGTTTCAGTGGAATAGCAGTAGAGTACCTAAACCCCAAAAGAGGGGCGGGGGCGGCGACTGTCGGAGGACTCAGAGAAAGGAATTTTACAGGTAAGATTTTACAAAAATTCCGTTTTCTCTTACGTCCTCCGACAGTCGCCGCCATCTTCATATTCGTCACAATGGGGACGTCCCAAAGCAGTGCAAACATGAGGGGTGGGAAACGCAGCCGAGCCAAAAGGCAACGCAGTCTCCACATCAAAGAAAGTAACCTTACCAAAGGAAGGAAACCAGCTGGGCAACACGAGAAAAAATTTGCTCAACGGGAGCAATAACCCAGGAAAAAAACAAATAACCCAGGGATACAAAGAAATCCCAAACAGCCCAAAGGACCAAAACCAGGGACCCTAAGGCAGTGGTTCTCAATTCCGGTCCTCGGGACCCACTAACAGGCCAGATTTTAAGTATTACCTTGGGGGATGCAGACTAGAATACTGCAATCACTGAGCAGCAAATGAGATCACCTGTGATGTAATTTAGTTATCTTGCAAACCTGGCCTGTTGGTGGGTCCCGAGGACCGGAGTTGAGAACCACTGCCCTAAGGGACCGCCGCACTAAGAACCTTGCGGCCAAAGGAAGCATCTGCCGATGCTTGAACATCCACTCTGTGGAACAGAGTGAAGGTATGCACAGTCGACCAAGTCGCCGCCCTACACACCTGGGCCACAGAAGCCCCATGACGACAGGCCCAAGACGTACTCAGAGATCTGGTAGAGTGCGCCCTCACAGGCATAGGGGAAACTTTTCCCCGCAAAGCATAGGCCTGTTCAACGGCCTGTCTGAACCAATTGGCGACGGCAGAAGCCAACGCCGCTACGCCCTTCCGAGGACCCCCGGAAGGACAAACAAAGAATCCGACTTGTGAAAAGATTCAGACGATTTTAGGTAAACCCTAATCGCCATGAACAGCATCCAAGGAGTGCAACACCACCTCCTCCGAATGTTTAGACTTCGCGCAAGGCGAAGGCAAGACAATGTCCTCATTGAGGTGAAATTCCGAAACCCTCTTCGGAAAAAAAGAAGGGTTAGGTCGCAAGACCACCTTAACCAAGTGAGTGACCAGATACGGACAATGGCAGGACAAGCTGCCAGCTCCGACACTCTGCGAGCCGAATTGATCGCCACCAAAAAAGATGACCTTCTAGGACAACATAGACAACGAGATCTACCCGATCCGTTCAAAAAGGACCATGTTGTAACACGGACAGAACAAGATTCCAGTCCCAAGGAGGCAGAGGCACCCTCCTAGGAGGGACCAGATGCCCCCGAACAAAAGTGCCAATCAAGGAGATAGATGCCATAGGACGTTGAAAAAAGAACGGCCATCGCAGACACCTGACCCTTGATCGTAGCCAGCGTCAAACGCTGGCAACACCCTTTCGAAGGAAGGACAACACCCCAGACACCGACCACGGGTGAGGTGAAGACCCCCTGAACCAGGCAAAATAGGCCTCCGAAATACGGTAAAAGCCCTTCCCCGAGGAAAAATTCCTCGCGTCGATCAAAGTGTGAATGACCTCAGGGGAGAGACCCCTATCCCTCCGGACCTCGGTTTCAACAGCCAGGCCGGCAAAGCCAGCGACTGTAAGGCAGGATGAAATATCAGCCCTTGAGACCGGAGATCTTCCCGAAGAGGCAGACGCCACGGGGCGTCGACCGCCAAATGCACGAGGTCTGCGTACCAGGACCGGCGAGGCCAGTCCGGGGTGTCACAAGAATCACCGTGTTTTGGTTCCGAGACCAACCTGCGAAGGAACCTGGGCAGCAATTGAAACGGTGAAAACGCATACATCAGTCGGTACTGATGCCACGGAGCTACCAACGCGTCTGACGCGTCTGCCCGAGGACCGCACGGCCTTGCCACGAACCTGTTCACCTTGCTGTTCAGACGAGACGCGAACAGGTCCACCTCCGGAAGACCCCACTTCGCGCACAACATCTGGAGAACACCCGGACGGAGGGGCCATTCCCCCTGGTCCAGGGACTGGCGACATCAGATAATCCGCCCGCCAGTTCTCCACCCCCGGAATGTGAACCGCCGATATCGCCGGGACATGCGTCTCGGGCCAAGACAGAATGACGGCCACTTCCCGAGCCACCCGGGCTCTCTTGGTGCCCCCTTGGCGAATGATGTAAGCCACCGCCGTGGCAATGTCCGTCTTCACCCGAACCGGACAGCCCTGCAGCCTGTCCGGCCAACGTTGAAGGCAGAGATTCATCGCACGCAATTCCAGAATGCTGACCGGAAGGGAGGAATCCGCCTCCGACCAAGTTCCCTGGGCGGACAGAACGCCCAGAACACCACCCCAGCCCGACAGGCTGGCATCCGTGGTGACCACCGTCCATGAGAGAGGACGAAAAGACTTGCCCCCGTCGGGGACTGGAGCCACCACAGAAGATCCCTTCTGGTGCGATGGCCCAACGAAATCCGGATCCAGAGATTGCGGTCGCCCGTCCCACCTGGACAGGATCTCCGCTTGGAGACCCCGCGTGTGAAACTGGGCGAAGGGAATCGCCTCGAAAGCCGAGACCATCAATCCCAGACATCTCATGCGCGTCCGGAGTGACGAGCACGGAACGTCCCTGAGGGACCTGACTTCTCCTGAAGAATCCTGAGTTTGTCGTCCGGTAGGAAGACCTTCGCCCGGACCGAGTCCATAATCATTCCCAAGTAGGGAAGACGAATCGACGGACACAGCGTTGACTATGGAAAATCAATCGCCCAATCAAACTCCTGAGAGTCAGCATCGTGAAGGACAGGTCCTTCTCCAGACCCTGGCTGGTCGCAGACCGAACCAGAATAACTTCCAGACACCCCAGGACAGAGATGCCCTGGGCTCTCAACAAAACCAGAAACTGGTGCAAGCACCTTGGCGAAAAAACCCGTGGAGCCGAAGCGAGACCAAAAGGTAACGCCACGAATTGGTAATGATCCTCCGCAATGGCAAATCGAAGTCACCTCTGGTGACCCTCGAAAAACGGGATGTGAAGGCACGCATCCTTCAAGTCGATGGAAGCCATGAATTCCCCCGGAACCAGGGCAGCCACCACCGACCGCAGGGATTCCATGCGGAACTTGCAAACCCGCACAAAACGGTTCAGAGCCTGTAAGTCCAGAATTGAACGAACGATTTCCTGAACCCACCTGTCCCGAACACGGGCCAACCAGGGTTGAAGAAAAACCGAGCAAGCGTCCCCCCACCCCAGAACTGGGTGAGGGCGCCCCTTCAGGCCGCATTGTCATGGGCAGCGGATCCGGACTGGCCGGACTTATGCTTACCTGACCACGGCTTCTTTTGGGAGCCTTGGCCTATGAATGGTTTGCCCCTATAGGGCGACCGAAAGGCACGAAAGGACCCCTGAGAGGGCCGAAAAAAAGCATGCTTCTTACCATGAGCAGCCTTAGCCTGGTGGGATTGGGGCAGGATCGTGCCCTCACCACCCGTGACCCCCTTTATCAGTGCATCCAAGGATTCGCCAAAAAGGCGAGATCCATCATAGGGCAGATTGGCTAAGGTCTTGCGCGAAGATTGGTCCACAGACCAACACTTCAACCAAACCAGGCGGCGAGACAATACCGCCACACTGTGTACACGTGCAGCCAATGGTACTATATCCAGGTCCGCATCACACAAATACATGACACCCTGATGGATTTGATCCACCAAATCCAAAGCCGCCGGTGAGGCTGAATCAGCCACCAGGACGCGCCTGAGTACCTGTGTCCAATTCGCGACAGCCTGGGCTGCCATAAGCGAAGCAAATAGAGCCTTTAGCATAGAACCCGCAATAGAGTAAGAATGACGGGCAAGAGACTCCAGCCTCCTGCCCGTAGCATCCCGGAACACCGGGGTATCCTCTGCAGGAATCGCGGTGGACCTATTCAAAACCGCCACCGCGTGATCCACCTGAGGTGGCACACACCACCGCTCATCAGTAGCGGGCGTGGCAGGACAACGCAGCTTGAACCTACTTGGTACAGCAAAAGGCTTGCGTATATTGCACCATTGTTTCTTAACAGCGCGCTGAAAATCATCAGTGCAGGGAAAGACCTGCGATGTCTTGCGGCTTTCTGCGTCCCATAAGCTGCCAGGGCAGCAGGAGGACATGGTTCAACCCGTAAACGCAGTGTTTGCTTGATAGAAGCAACCAATTCATCCATGAGTGCAAGCTCTTCAGGCGAGCCAGGGGGAGAATTATCCACCCCTTCTACCTCAGACTCCATCCCGGACCCCACAAGACCCAGGGAGGAACGGGACCCCGATAAGGAGACCCCAGCTATAGCAGCCCCATCACCAGCACCCTCTGGTCAGAGGAGATTGAAAACTCTGGTTCGTTGTGTGGATTGAGTAGCCACAAGCATTAGCACCTGAGCAGCAAGATTAGACACAACCGCAGCCAAATCCCCCCTTGGGGGGGAAAACAGCCCTTGGTCACCCACCAAGTGGTAGGAAATCCGTTTCCCTGAGAATCCATTGCCCCAATGATAAGCCGGAAAATAAAGGGTTAACTGCCCCTTAAACAAGCGCGGCGAGCGCTGCCCACCGCACACACACACCGGCACAATTTTTACCCCCACCGGGAGAAAAAATGCTCAACACAGACAAGGATAAAAGGATTGGGAGGTAAAAACCTGTAGAGACCATCGCTGCTGCTGCCTCGATCAGTGCACCCAGGGAGAGGAAGCGATGCAACACAGGGCGCTCCATGAAAGCCTATGGAAGGCTACAAGAAAATGGCCACCCGCAGTGATACCATGCGGCCGGAGCGAGCGCTGCCAAAATGGTGCCGTTTGGCGCCGAAACCGCCGCTCCTCCACCTCAGCGAGGTGGACTAAACATAGCATACCATGTAAAAACATGGCGGACCGCCGCAGCGGACGCTGAAAGTGCCCCAAACATGATAATAATCATGCCCCACAGCACACAGCCGTTCACACATACACAAACTGACACAGGCAGTGCAGCACAGCCCCCCCTCCTTGCAGCCCACAGCATGCAGCCAGAGAGACAGGGATTTCAATAGTGTGAACACAGGCAGGGTAACACAGTCCCAGACTGACACCCCCCCAACAGACAGGTCCCCACATAGATACACTTACCTCCTAATGGCGTGGGGAACCCGCACAGGCGAACAAGCCGCTGCGCATGTGGCAGGGAGAGTCGCATCCAGGACGCAAAAAATCGGGGTTAAGAAACCGCACAGCGTCCAGTGAGGTAGCCACCTCACCAATTATCCCTGCACCGAACAGGGATGGGTCGTTCACTGCGCCAGGAGCGTTACCTGGCTGAACGCTCGATGGCAGGCTGGGAAGCCACTGACCCACAACCTGCGACCAGGGGGATCAGCCCGAGACCCAGCCCGCACGAATCCTCTTCATCAGAAGAACTAACTAATGCTGACAAAAAGAACAGCTAAGTAAAGAGAGAGAAAAAACTCAAACAAAAATCAAAAAAGAAGATAAAGGCTGAGACAAAATGCCCCAGCATAGAGAGATCCAGCTACTCCTGACAAGCTAGACATTGAAACTGAAGCAGGAAACAGGAAGCAGGAGGGTATAGACTGAGGGGACCACCCCCTGGGGTGGGGATATGTTAAAAGCTTTAATATTGACATATTCTGTTGCCTAACTACTCCTACGGAGCAAAGTCTAATACCCATTGTGATGAATATGAAGATGGCGGCGACTGTCGGAGGACGTAAGAGAAACTGAAATTTTTGCCCATTCCTCCTTGCAAAACAGCTCAAGCTCAGTGAGGTTGGATGGAGAGCGTTTGTGAACAGCAGTTTTCAGTTCTTTCCACAGATTCTCGATTGGACTAGGTCTGGACTTTGACTTGGCCATTCTAACACCTGGATATGTTTATTTGTGAACCATTCCATTGTAGATTTTGCTTTATGTTTTGGATCATTGTCTTGTTGGAAGACAAATCTCCGTCCCAGTCTCAGGTCTTTTACAGACTCCATCAGATTTTCTTCCAGAATGGTCCTGTATTTGGCTCCATCCATCTTCCCATCAATTTTAACCATTTTCCCTGTCCCTGCTGAAGAAAAGCAGACCCAAACCATGATGCTGCCACCACCATGTTTGACAGTGGGGATGGTGTGTTCAGGGTGATGAGCTGTGTTGCTTTTACGCCAAACATAACGTTTTGCATTGTTGCCCAAAAGTTTGACCAGAGCACCTTCTTCCACGTGTTTGGTGTGTCTCCCAGGTGGCTTATGGCAAACTTTAAACAACACTTTTTATGGATATCTGTAAGAAATGTCTTTCTTCTTGCCACTCTTCCATAAAGGCCAGATTTGTGCAGTATACGACTGATTGTTGTCCTATGGACAGAGTCTCCCACCTCAGCTGTAGATCTCTGCAGTTCATCCAGAGTGATCATGGGCCTCTTGGCTGCATCTCTGATCAGGCTTCTCCTTGTATGAGCTGAAAGTTTAGAAGGACGGCCAGGTCTTCGTAGATTTGCAGTGGTCTGATACTCCTTCCATTTCAATATTATCGCTTGCACAGTGCTCCTTGGGATGTTTAAAGCTTGGGAAATCTTTTTGTATCCAAATCTGGCTTTAAACTTCTCAACAACAGTATCTCGGCCCTGCCTGGTGTGTTCCTTGTCCTTCATGATGCTCTCTGCGCTTTAAATGGACCTCTGAGACTATCACAGTGCAGATGCATTTATACGGAGACTTGATTACACACAGGTGGATTCTATTTATCATCATTAGTCATTTAGGTTAACATTGGATCATTCAGAGATCCTCACTGAACTTCTGGAGAGAGTTTGCTGCACTGAAAGTAAAGGGGCTGAATAATTTTGCACACCCAATTTTTCAGTTTTTTATTTGTTATCAAAGTTTGAAATATCCAATAAATTTTGTTCCACTTCATGATTGTGTCCCACTTGTTGTTGATTCTTCACAAAAAATTACAGTTTTATATCTTTATGTTTGAAGCCTAAAATGTGGCAAAAGATCGCAAAGTTCAAGGGGGCCGAATACTTTCGCAAGGGACTGTACCTTACTTTGTACACAGGGCCGAAGACAGAGCGGGAGACACAACAGCGCTAAATAGTGGACTGGAACTGATGAAGTTAACTTTCAAAGCTAACCCGCCCACTATTTAGCGCTACTGTGTTTCCAGCTCTGTGTGCAGAAAGGTTTTGCCTCCTGCTCTCTGCTGTGATAGTGACAGCGACGAAGGCAGGTAGACAGAACCAGCACCTAAAGGGCTGGACCATGGCGGTCCGTATGGCACAGTGACACGGTCAGCATCCAGCCTGAGGTCCACCATATAGTGATGCCTGAATTAAATGCTAAATAGACGTTCATCATTATATATCCTTTGTGTTTGTGTTTGTTACTCACCAGAATGTCGACGGGATGAGCTTGGAGCTAATCCCTCTACAGATGATGTTGTTGGATCTGGAAAACATGAATGTAAAGCAAAACGTAAGTCTCACATGCATTGTCGTAATAATAAAAAAAAAAAGTGAGCTTAAAACAACCATATAACTGCAATATATAACAATATATTTAATTTTACTCACCAGCTCTCTGATGCTCAGCTGGACCCTTTCTGTTGCTGACTCCAGGGACAGCCTCTGCAAGAAGGCCATCACTCAGCTCTGCCTCCCGCTCTGTGAACACCACAGCCTTTCCACCAGTGGACTGTTCCTGAAGATGCTGCTTGTCCATATTAGGTTTGACTGTCAACCTACAATCATAGAACATGCACATGAAAAAACAGCATTATTAGTTAAATAAATTAGAAACCTAAAAGATTATGCATACATAGTTACATATAGGGATGCACCGAAATGAAAATTTTGGGCCGAAACCGAAACCGAAAATGCAGGATGCCCTTGGCCGAAAACCGAAACCGAAACCGAAAATGACTTTTTCCCCCAAAAAAATTTGAAATGGATAGAACAGGGACATAAACCAAAAACAGGCAGCGACGTACACCTAAACCTGTCGCTGCCACCCTGTCACAGTATATGTACTGTGATGGGTTGGCAAGAGGTTAATTTAATTACCAATGGTATTTGTATTATGAGGCATGAGGGGTTAATGTATTGTCACTGCTGGTCACTCATCTATTAGTGACTGACCAGTGGCAGGTAATTAACCCCTTTGTGCTGCATTAGTGCAACCAGTGTTAATTAACACTGACACTGGTTGCACTAATGCAGCACAAAAGGGGTTAATTAACTGCCACTGGTCAGTCACTAATAGATGAGTGACCAGCAGTGACAATACATTAACCCCTCATGCCTCATAATACTAATAGCATTGGTAAGCTGCCTCAGCTCCCCTCCCCCCTCCCCCACTGCCTCAGCGTCCTCCTCCTCGGGTGTCCTCTCCTGCATTCAAAAGTCCCGCCTCTGGCCGGCGGCACCGCCTCTCAATGATGTCCCTACTACTCTGTGCATTATGAATGGACATACTAGGCGGGGGGCGGGGCGAGCGGCCGCTATAGAGAGAACTATTGTGATCCTTCACTGTCAGCTCCTCACGTCTATGTATGAATGAGAACTGAACTGAGCTGACACCGGGCGGGGGGGCGGGCGGAGCGGCCGCTATTAGCTGTGACTATGTGAGAGCTTCTCTTCCTTGTCAGCGGAGATACGTGCCTGTCAGGGAAGTGAAGCTCTCAGATAGTCACAGCTAATAGCGGCCGCTCCGCCCGCCCCCCCGCCCGGTGTCAGCTCAGTTCAGTTCTCATTCATACATAGACGTGAGGAGCTGACAGTGAAGGATCACAATAGTTCTCTCTATAGCGGCCGCTCGCCCCGCCCCCCGCCTAGTATGTCCATTCATAATGCACAGAGTAGTAGGGACATTATTAAGAGGCGGACGGCCGGCCAGAGGCGGGACTTTTGAAACCTGCCCTGCGCTGCGCTGCGCCCTCCTCCTTCCCCACGGCGGCCATTTTTATTTTCGGCACTGTTAACCCATTATCGGCCGAAATGAGAGAGGCTCATTTTCGGCCGATAATTTCGGTGGCCGAAATTTCGGTGCATCCCTAGTTACATAGTTAGTCAGGTTGAAAAAAGTCCATCCGGTTCAACCAAAAAAAAAAAAAAAAAAACAGTATTGAAAACCCAAACATACAATCCCATATACACAATCCTATACCTGCTGTTGATCCAGAGGAAGGCAAAAATAAACCCCAGCAAAGCATGATCCAATTTGCTATAGCAGGGGAAAGAAATTCCTTCCTTATCCCCCAAGAGGCAATCGGATATTCCCTGGATCAACTATACCTAAAAAAAAAAATGTTAGTACCCATTTATATTATGTACACCTAGGAAAGAATCCAGAATTTTTAAACACTTAAGCCCATGAAGATTTTACCCCCTTCCTGACCAGGGGGTATTTTAAGACTCGGCACTGCGTGACTTTAACTGACAATTGTGCGGTCATGCAATGTGGTACCCAAACGAAATTTACGTCCTTTTTTTCCCACAAACAAAGCTTTCTTTTGGTGGTATTTGATCACCTCTGCGCTTTTTATTTTTTGCGATATTAATAAAAAAAGAGCGAAAATTTTGCAAAAAAATGACATTTTCAACTTTGTCTTTTAAAAAATATCCAATATACTCAATTTATGTATTTTTTTTTGGCCAAAATATATTTAGCTACATGTCTTTGACAAAAAAAATTCAATGAGCGTATTTTTATTGGTTTGCGCAAAAGTTATAGCGTCTACAAACTATGGTGTAAATACTGAAATTTACGCAGCTTTAATTTCTGACTGCCTATCTCCTTTCATGAAGTGCTAAAATGGCAGGGCAGTACAAAACCCCCCCCAAACTACCACTTTTTGGAAAGTAGACATCCTAAGGAATGTTCTGAGAGGCATGTTGAGCTCATTGAATATTTCATTTTTTTGTCACAGGTGTTTGAAAAATGACTAAAAAAAAAATATATATTTTTTTTTACACAAAGTTGTCATTGAAATGATATATTGCTCACACATGCCATGGGTATATGTGTAATTACACCCCAAAATATATTCTGCTGCTTCTCCTGAGTACAGGGATACTACATATGTGGGACTTTTTGGGAGCCTAGCTGTGTACGGGTCCCCAAAATCAAATCACCACCATCAGAATTTCAAAGGGCGTACATTTTTCATTGCATTTTCTCACTACCTCTAACGGTTTAGGAGGCCCTGAAATGTCAAGATACCACAAAACCCCCCCAAATGACCCCATTTTGGAAAGTAGACACCCCAAGCTGTTTGCTGAGAGGCATGGTGAGTCCATGGAATATTTTATATTTTACCACAAGTTTTGGGAAAATTACTATTTTTTTTTTTATTTTTTTTTTTTACACAGCGTTGTCACTAAAAGATAAAATTCTCACACATGACATGGGTATATGTGGAATGACACCCCAAAATACATTCTGCCACTTCTCCTGAGTATGGGGATGCCCCATGTGTGAGACTTTTTGGGAGCCTAGCTGTGTACAGGACCGCGAAAACCAATCAACACTCTCAGGTTTTCTAATGGCGTAAATTGTGCATGTCACCTCTGCACTACCTGTCACAGTTTCGGAGGCCCTAAAATTCCAAGATAGCCCAAACCCCCCCCCAAATGACCCCATTTTGGAAAGTAGACACCCCAAGCTATTTGCTGAGAGGCATGGTGAGTCCATGGAATATTTTATATTTTGCCACAAGTTCCGGGAAATATATATATATATATATATATATATATATATTTTTTTTTTTTACACAAAGTTGTCAGTAAATGAAATATTGCTCACACATGCCATGGGTATATGTGAAATGACACCCCAAAATACATTCTGCTGCTTCTCCTGAGTACAGGGATACCCCATGTGTGAGACTTTTTTGCAGTCTAGCCGAGTACAGGTCCCCGAAATCCAGTCCCCGCTTTCAGGCTTTCCAAGGGCGTAAATTGTTGATTTCACTCCTGACTACCTATCACAGTTTCGGAGGCCCTAAAATTACAAGATAGCACAAAACCCCCCCAAATGACCCCATTTTGGAAAGTAGACACCCCAAGCTATTTGCTGAGAGGCATGGTGAGTCCATGGAATATTTTATATTTTGCCACAAGTTCCGGGAAATATATTATTATTACTTTTCTTTTGTTTTTTTTACACAAAGTTGTCAGTAAACGATATATTGCTCACACATGCCATGGGTATATGTGAAATGACACCCCAAAATACATTCTGCTGCTTCTCCTGAGTACAGGGATACCCCATGTGTGAGACTTTTTTGCAGTCTAGCCGAGTACAGGTCCCCGAAATCCAGCCCCCACTTTCAGGCTTTCCAAGGGCGTAAATTGTTGATTTCACTCCTGACTACCTATCACAGTTTCGGAGGCCCTAAAATTCCAAGATAGCACAAAACCCCCCCAAATGACCCCATTTTGGAAAGTAGACACCCCAAGCTATTTGCTGAGAGGCATGGTGAGTCCATGGAATATTTTATATTTTGCCACAAGTTCCGGGAAATATATATATATATATATATATTTTTTTTTTTACACAAAGTTGTCAGTAAATGATATATTGCTCACACATGCCATGGGTATATGTGAACTGACACCCCAAAATACATTCTGCTGCTTCTCCTGAGTACAGGGATACCCCATGCGTGAGACTTTTTTGCAGTCTAGCCGAGTACAGGACCCCGAAAACCAATCATCGCCTTCAGGCTTTCCAAGGGCGTAAATTGTTGATTTCACTCCTGACTACCTATCACAGTTTTGGAGGCCATGAAATGCCAAGACAGCACAACCCCCCCCCCCCCCCCCAAATGACCCCTTTTCAGAAAGTAGACACCCTGAGCTATTTGCAGAGAGGCATGTTGAGTGTTTTGCAGATCTTTTCTTCATTTTCCAAAAAAAATGAGAGCTGCAAAATACTCACCATGCCTCTCAGCAAATAGATTGGAGTGTCTACTTTGCAAAATGGGGTCATTTGGGGGGGGTTTGTGCCATCTTGGCTTTTTATGGACTTCAAAAGTGTGATAGGTAGTAAGGAGTGAGATCAACAATTTACGCCCTTAGAAAGCCAAAAGGTGCGCATTGGTTTTCCAGGTCCTGTACGCGGCTAGACTGGCAAAAAGTCTCACACATGGGGTATCATTGTACTCAGGAGAAGCAGCAGAATGTATTTTGTCATTTCACATATACCCATGGCCTGTGTGAGCAATATATCATTTACTGACAACTTTGTGTAAAAAAATAAAAAAAAAATTTTTTCACGAAACTTGTGGCAAAATATAAACTATTCCATGGACTCACCATGCTTCTCAGCCAGTAGCTTGGAGTGTCTTCTTTGCAAAATGGGGTCATTTGGGGGGGTTTTGTGCTATCTTGAAATTTCAGGGCCTCTGAAACTGTGACAGGTAGTCAGGGGTAAAATCAGCAATTTACGCCATTAGAAAACCTGAAGATGTGGACTGGTTGTCGGGGTCGCGTACACAGCTAGGCTCCCAAAAAGTCTCACACATGTGGTATCCCTGTACTCAGGAGAAGCAAAAGAATGTATTTTGGGGTGTCATTTCACATATTCCCATGGCATGCATGAGCAATATATCATTTAGTGACAACTTTCTGTAAAAAAAACAAAAAAAAAAAAAGGCTTGGTTTTCAAGTGGTTAGAAGAGTGGGTGATGTGTGGCTAAGATTGAGCATAAAATGCCAGGACAGTTCAAACACCCCCCCAAATGACCCCTTTTTGAAAAGTAGACACCCAAAGCTTTTTTCTGAGAGGCATGGTGAGTCCATGGAGTATTTTATATTTTGCCACAAGTTTCGGGAAAATTTTTTTTCTGTGCCTTTTTGTTTACATGAAAATTTTTTTTTTTTTTACTAGAAAATTACTTTGAACCCCCAAACATTATATATTTCTTTAAAGCAGAGGCCCTATAGAATAAAATGGTGGATGTTGCAAATTTTTTTGTCACACGGTATTTGCGCACAGATTTTCCAAACGCAATTTTTGCGAAAAAAATCAATTTTTTTTTAATTTATTGCACAAATACACTATATAATTCCAAATTTTTTGGTAAAATTTAAAAGATGATCTTATCCTGAGTTCATAGACACCTAACATGACATGCTTTAAAAATTGCGCATGCCTGCGCAGCGGCAAAAACATACGTACATTTTTAAAAACCTTTAAAAGTCTCTACAGGTTACCACTTTAGACTTACAGAGGAGGTCTACTGCAAGAATTACTGCACTCGATCTAGCGATCGCGGCGATACCTTACATGCATGCTGCAATTGCGGTTTACATATGACACTAGACCAACGCTTGCGTGCGCCATTGCGCGCAAGCACGGGGGGAAAGGGGGGGGCTCAAATTTTTTTTTTCTTTTGCTTTTTTATGTTATTTTGACACCTTTCCTTTATTTTATTTTTTTTTAAATCATTTTTATTGTTATCACAGTGAATTTAAATATCCCCTATGATAGCAATCTGTGGTGACAGGTACTCTTTTTTTAAAAAATTGGGGTCTTTTAGACTCTAGATCTTTCCTCTGACCTTAACGCATCTGACCACACCAAAATTGGTGTGATAAAATACTTTCCCAATTTCCCAATGGCCCTGTTTATTTCTGGCGAAACAGAAGTCATAAAATGCTCGTAGCCTCCGGCATCTTAGCCCATAGAGATGATTGGAGCCATTCTCATCTCCAATTAGCTCTATGGTTAGATAATTGAACCACCGGCTGCACTCTCGGGTTAACTGGTGGGACAGGAGAGCCCGAGAAAAACCACGGAAGGCTGCGGTGGGGGGGTGGAGGCCCCTCCCACTGCATGTAAAAGCAGTCTAGCGGCCAATTACCTGCTAGGATTGCTTTTACATGTAAGCCGACCGCTGGCTGTAAAAAACGATACCAAGATGATGCCTAAATCTGCAGGCATCATCCTGGTATAACCACTCAAAGTCCAGCAACGTACCAGTACATTGCTGGTCCTTGTTTGGCATATAGGTTTTTTTTTTTTCCATGCAGCCTGTGGGCTGAACGGAAAAAAAGAGAACCTATCAGAAATCAGCACAGGAATAATGCGTAGTATTACTCATCATTAACCGCCCAAACAACCACCCACTGAATTTAATGATGGGTATACACGACACTATATACCAAAATAGGATTTTAACAACAAACAAAGTACATTAAAAAAAGCACATTAGGAAGAGTAGAAGGACATATAAAATGACTGACAACAACAGTTTTTGGATTCTCATCATTAACCGCCCAAACAACCACCCACTGAATTTAATGATGGGTATACACGGCACTATCCACGTATACCAAAATAGGATTTTAACTGCAGTGCTGAAATCAGAAAATCACCACAGCTGCTATCAGCAAAGGTATCCATATATGCGCAAACGCTGTTTGTGTCAGAATATATAAAATCAATGCGTGGTAGCCGACGAGTACCTGCAAGAGAAACAGGTCACAAAAGAATGAAAAAGCAAAGGACATTAAAAAAAGTACAGTAGGAAGGAGTAGAAGGACATATAAAATTACTGACACAACAACAGTTTTTGGATCCTTTTATTTTTCTTTCTAACTGTTTCTTGATTTGGGACTGCGATCTTCCAGCTTGGGTCTCTCAAAATGTCGATGGACATCCAACAACATCCTTCGAGACCCTGTGTTTGTGTGCCCTACACTGTGTCGTGCTGTACCCTACACTAATACTCCACTAGTGTATGGTAGCGCTCAAAACATTCCCCGATGCAGAGACCAGGTTGGTCAGGACATTTGGGACAATAATAGCGGGTGTCACGCCTAAATCCGCGCCTGCTACAGACACGACATCTTCTTTGGGGCCATCTTTGGGTAGGGGTACTCGGGAGGACATGTGAAAAATGCCTCTCATGCAGCCGGCTCACTGCATTTGGAAGGGGAAGTTGGGCAGGCATGCCTCCTGGGTACAGGTAGGCAGGGATGATCTCTTCCTGGAATTCCCGGAAAGATCCAGTTCATCCTGACGCCCTGTATAGGACAAAGGCGTTCAGCATCGCCAATTGGAATAAATAAACAGACACTTTTTTGTACCAGCGTCTGGCTTTACGGGCAACTAAATACGGCGCCAAAAGCTGGTCGTTAAGGTCCACCCCTCCCATATTAAGGTTATATTCGTGGACACAGAGGGGTTTCTCCATAACGCCAGTTGCCGTAGGGATTTGGACTGTCGTGTCTGCGTGAAGGGAGGACAGAACATAAACATCCCGTGTATCCTTCCACTTCACCGCAAGCAATTTGTCCGTTTTCAAGCAGGCTCTCGCCCACCGACTAAGACGGGAATCTACAAGCCGTTGGGGGAAGCCCCGGCGATTAGGTGGCACGGTGCCACATGCGCCAATTTGTAATTCAAGCAGGTGACTAAATAGTGGCACGCTTGTGTAAAAGTTGTCCACGTACAAATGGTACCCCTTTCCGGATAAGGGTGACACCAAGTCCCAAACAATCTTACCGCTGCTCCCTATGTAGTCTGGGCAGTTGGGGGGCTCCACACAGCTATCTTTTCCCTCATAGACCCGGAAACTAACTGTATAGCCTGTGGCCCTGTCACACAGTTTATACAGCTTGACCCCGTACTTGGCGCGCTTGCTGGGGAGGTACTGTTTTATAGCAAGGCGGCCAGTAAATTTAATCAGGGACTCATCAACGCAGACAACTTGTTCAGGGGTAAACAAGGCTGCAAACCGCTGATTGAAGTGGTCTATGAGGGGCCGAATTTTGTGGAGCTGATCATATGCAGGGTCTCCCCGAGGACGACAGATTTCATTGTCGCTGAAATGCATAAATCGCAGAATTTGCTCATATCTCGCCCTGGACATGGAGGCAGAGTACATGTGCATATGGTGAAGTGGGCTAGTGGACCAATATAGCCGCACTTCACTCTGTTTAGTTATGCCCATGTTGAGGGAAAGGCCCAGAAAGATTTTAAATTCGGAAACCGTTATAGGATTCCAGCCGAATGGTCTGGCAAGGGGCGAATTTGGGTTGGCGGCGATGAATTGTTGTGCATATAAATTTGATTGATCCACAATAGATCTGAAAAGATCTTCCGTGAAGAACAGCTCAAAAAAGTTTAGGGGCGTAAAACCAGCTGTCTCCACGTGGATTCCAGGTTGGGCGGTGAATGGGGGAAGTACTGGCGCTGTGGAATCTGTGGGTTGCCAATTGGGATATGCCAGCGCATCAGGGAGGGCACTATGGGCTCTACGGGCCTGTCTTCGAATACGCGGTGGCTGCGGGCCACGACTCGTGCTAGCCACCGCACCAGCTTCAACTGCACTTAGGGGACTCGCCACGTCACCAGGTGTTACTGCAGTGCTGGTTGTACTAGGTCCAGGGTGTACTAGGCCGCTGGCGCTTGCCAGGTCGCCAGAAGGATGAGCGGCACTAGTAACCACACTCTGCTCCATACGAGCACCCTGCGATTCCTGCATCTCAACAACTCCAGAATGGGGTCGGGTACGCCTGGGTTTAACAGGGACCCATCTGTCATCAGAGCTATCTGTCAGGGAGCCGCTGCCGTCATCTGGTTCGTATACTGACCCTGATTCTGCCGGTGAGGCTTCCCCATCGCTCTCACCTGGCATGGTCATTATACTGTAAATAGCTTCATCACTGTACGAACGTTTAGACATTTTGGTAACTAAATTTGCCCGTACAGTGATGCGACTCACAGGTAATAAAAGCACCTGGTTGTCGAAGACTATTTCAAGTGCTACCAAAAAAACTGCTAATGCTAGCAGGGATCAGGCCTGACTCTGCTAACACAGCAGTTTTGTGTCTTGTGTTTTTTTGTAAGTGACAGTAATCTGTTGATTACTACACTTACCTGGATGAAAGGGTTAAACGCAGGTGCTGGCAGGAATCAGTGCTGATCGTGCAAACACCGCGTTTTGGGAACCCTAAACTATGGGGGCGCTAGTATAGGTCTGATCAGATCAGATACTGATCTGTTCAAAAACACTATACTAGAAATGGAAGTGTATGTGCGTGCGTGCGTGTGTGTGTGATAATCAAGGGGTTATTTCTAAACTATGCGCCGGGGATCTGGGGGGGGGGGTGGCGGGGACCCTAAACCTCCTTTGGCAAAGAAACTAGCTCGCTAGCGCAACCTCAAGTCACAATGACACTAATACAAAATACAGTAAAAACAGTATATTATGTGTTTATTAGTGCTAATGTGACAGAGGGTGTAGGGGTTAACTGGATGTGATCAGGGGGGGATCAGGGGGTTAAATCTTTATTGGAAGGGGCTGGCGGGTATCCTACGGATAAAAGGAACGGTGGCAAGCGCTAAACCTGGTCACAAGTCACACTTATACGGGTATATAGAAAATGCTATATACTGTATACAGTGTGCGTTGTGGCAGGGGGTGTAGGGGTGATCAGGGGGGGATCAGGGGGTTAAATCTTTATTGGGCGGGTGGCAGGGACCCTAAACCTCCTTGGGACAGAAACTTAGTCGCCTGTGCTAATGCTGATCACAATGACACTAATACAAAAATACAAAAATACCGTATATTACGTTTGTATTAGTGCTGATGTGACAGAGGGTGTAGGGGTTAACGGCGGTGATCAGGGGGGGTCAGGGGGGATCAGTGGGTTAAATTTTTATTAGGGGGGGTGGGGGGGTAATTTGAGTGGAAAAGGGGGGGTCGCAAGCGCTACATCTGACCACAAATCACACTTATACAGGTATATAGGTAAATGCTATATGCTGTATATAGTGTGTGTTGTGTCAGGGACTGTAGGGGTTAATCGGGGGGGGGGGGGGCGATCGGGGGTGAAATGTGCCTATCTAGCTGTGTGTGGTGTGCTTGGTGCAATTACTCACAGTAAGATGTGCTCTCCTCTCACGCTGGATCCAAAAAGACCGTTGTGAGGGGAGGGCACATCTCCTCTAAGCCTGTGTTTACATTTCACAGGCTTAGAGTGCCATTTGATTGGGCAGGACTGATCAACAGGTTCAGACCAAAAATGATTGGCCTGGACCTGATGACTGATCGGTTCTGAACCCAATCGAGCCATCGGCAGCGGCGGGGCGCGGGAGCGCGCACAGGAGCGGCAGGAAGTGCTGACGTAGGCCTATGTCAGTTTGCCTGGCCGGGGCTGAGTGCCGACGTAGATCGTCGTGCGCCGGTCGGGAAGAGGTTAAAGCAATCTAGTGGGCTGGCCAGAACCATCTCTGGAGGGAGTCTATTCCGTATTTTCACAGCTCTTACGGTGAAGAAAACTTTCTGTATTTAGAGACAAAATCTGTTTTCCTCTAGACGTAAAGAGTGCCCTCTTGTCCTCTGTGTTGACCTTAAAGTGAACAACTCAACACCAAGTTCACTATATGGACCCCTTATGTATTTATACATGTTGATCATATCCCCCTTAATCTCCTCTTCTCAAGAGAGAATACATTCAGTTCCTCTAATCTTTTCTCATAGCTGAGGTTCTCCATGCCTCTTATCAGTTTGGTTGCCCTTCTCTGCACTTTTTCAAGTTCCCCGATATCCTTTTTAAGAACTGGTGTCCAAAACTGAACTGCATATTCCAGATGAGGTCTTACTAATGATTTGTACAGGGGCAAAATTATATCTCTCTCTCAGGAGTTCATGCCTCTGTTAATACAAGAAAGGACTTTGCTTGCTTTGGAAACAGCAGCTTGGCATTGCATGCTATTATTAAGCTTATGATCTACCAGAATACCCAGATCCTTCTCCGCTATGGATTCCCCCAGTTCTACTCCACCTAGTATGTATGATGCATGCATATTCTTAGCCCCCAAGTGCATAACTTTACATTTATCAACATTAACCACTTGCCGACCACTCACGTTGCTGCTACTGCAGCAGAGCGGCTCGGCTGGGTCCAGCGACGTATACCTACGTCGCTGGACTCCCTCGTTTCTCCACGGCTCGCTCCCACTGTATTAAGACACAGCGGGAGTCGGGCCAGGGGAGGAGATGCGTGATCACCGCCGCTCTTCCCCAATCGTCAGGGAAAGAGTGAGGAAATCTGCCCGCTTGTGTAAACAAATCGGACGGATCTCCTCTGTGACAGACAGGGACAGATCACAAAAGATTCAGCATAGCTGAACCTGAGATCTGTGTCACACAATCCCCTCCCCCCACACACGTCAGTAAGCATGAGGCACACATTTAACCCCTTGATCACCAACAGTGTTAACCTCTTCCCTACCAGTGTCATTATTACAGTAACAGTGCATATTTATAGCACTGATTACTGTAGTAATGTCACTGGTACCCCCAAAAGTGTCAAAAATGTCAGTTAGGGGTCCGACATAAAAATGACAAATATTTCCCGTAGTTAGTAAACGCAATAACTTTTGCGCAAACCAATCAAAATACGCTTGTGATTTTATTTTTCCAAAAATATGTAGCAGAAAACAAATTGGCCTAAAATGTTAAAAAATTTTGATTTATAATTTTTTTTGGGGGAATGTTATATATCATGGCAAAATGATATATAAGTTGCGCTTGATACAAATAAAAAGGGTGTATATCCACGAAAATAAACACAGCTTATAACACAATCAAATGTGACATGTGCAATACACAAAACAGGAAGTTGACAAATGCAAAAATTTGCAAATAAGTGTTCTTTATGATGAACTGCTCATAAATCAGGTTGCAGGTGCTGAATACACAAGTCCCTCCTCTCACCAAATTGTGAAGTAGGAAAAAGTACCCTTACCAACTATTGACTCGACCATGCATGATGTTAAAAAACCCATGGAATACCGCAAGAAATCTTAAGACTAGAAATCATTCACCCCGTTGCAAACAAATGTGAATGGACTCTTACCAGATGTCACATAAACAAATCGCTTAAAGGAAGGGTTAAAGATGGACGTCTCGATTCCTCTGTTTATCCAAGAATAGGTGTTCCTTAAAGAATCTTGCCTCTTAGGTGTTGAGCATAAACCTTATGCTTAAGATGGCTCCCAAAAGGTATCCGCAGGCTAGCACCCCATGAATCAAGAAAATCTAGGCTAGCAATAGTGCATTATCTTCTTAACAAGAGAATTTATTAAAGAAACACACTTACATGGATGGAATAAAAAATGGACAGGTGACAGATGTTCGCGGCCGCTCTGCAGCACGGTCCGCGAGTAGTGATAGTGCGGTTTCTTCACCCGACGCGTTTCCCCTTACCATCCGCTCTTTTATGCTGTAAATGATTGAATTTGGCACTTCCTGTGTCACGGAGGTCAACCTGGAACAGGAAGGGACGCAATACATACACTTCCTGTGATGCGCATTTCCTGTGGACTCTCAAGACCCGGAAGATAAACATTGTGTATTCCACTGTTTAACTTCCTCATAGACGGCCATAGACATTCAGCATAATAAAAACGTGCAAAATTCCCACCGTATTACCATAAGCGGCCACTAGAGGTCGCAAAACGGAATCCATAGGATTAAACAGGAAGCACATCGATAATGGGAGAAAAATAAAATTAAAATACTAAAATAAAAAAGGTTAAAAATATCGAAATAGGATATATTTTGAACTGATTAAAAAAATATTAAATAGTTTATTTAAAAGGGACATAGCCCTCAAAATCTAAAGTGCTGAATTCATTAAAACATTTTGGATAGAGATATATATCAAATATAATATACTCAATCATATAGACATATAAAATACATAATATAAACTAATAAATTATGTGAAAGTTACGACTATACTATGAGCGATAATATTATAAAAATATCACTAAAATTCAAGCTCACAAAATATATATACTGGAAAAATATAAATATATAAATGCATGAAAAACATTAAAAAATGCATAATAAATGTATAATATATGTAAAGTTATTAAAGAGTGTAAAAGGTGGAGAAAAACTGAATGGGATGTTTAACAGTTGTTAATGTGGGCATTGATGTCCCAATCTATATTGAGACCTAAAGGTCGGTAACATTTAAGTAGATGTATCCAAAAAGTCTCTCTTTTTGATATCGTTCTCCTGAGGTTACTGCCCCTCCAGTGTGGAGTATATTTTTCAATAGCAACCACTTGGAGGTTGGCAGGGTTACGATGGTGAAATTTAGCGTAGCGTTGAGAAACGCTGTGACCTACAAACCTTTATTGATATTAGATATGTGTTCTCCGACCCAAATGCTTAAAGTGTGAATGGTCCTACCCACATATTGAAAGCCGCAACTGCAGCTCAAAAGGTAAACTACGCCTTTTGTGTGGCATGAGATAAAATCTTATTTTATATGTGTTTCCCGTAACGTTGGAGGACAACGTTTGGTTCCTGGTTGTCTTGGACTCCATGCAGGTGTTGCGCATTTTTTACAAGGAAATAAACCTTTCAAATTCTCGAACATAACGAACTACCGGTTTCTCAACAGGATTTTGTATAACCAAATCCTTCAAATTTTGGGATCTTTTAAAGATCACTTGGGGTCTTTCCGGGAGGGTAGGGCCCAGAGTTTTATCTTCTTTTAAAACTTTCCAATGCTTTTGAAGGGTTTGTTTAATCCAATGATGAGGATTGGAAAAGGTGGTCAAAAAGGAAAACTCAAATTTGCAAGAATCATTACCACTTTCTATTCTTTCCTTATGTCTCACCATATCTGCTTGTTTATACTTAGCTACTGCTTGTATGTCTTCTTCTAAGACCTCAGCATTGTACCCTTTTTGAATGAATTTGTCTTTCAGAGTTTCCGCCTGAGATTTGAAATCCAGATCGTTGGTGCAATTGTGGCAAATTCCAAGGTCCTTTTTTTGGCATCTGTTAAATCAATCCTGCTTAAGTTAAATATGCCTTGACCTTTTATCGCTTCTTTTTTCTTGTTGCCTGCTCCCCTGCATCCCCTTGTTTTTTTCGTTTTCCTTTTGTGGGACCCCGGTCTAAAAAACCTCTCGTTTTAGAGCTGAGTGGAGTTCTCGTGTTATATTCAGGTGAGGAATCTCAATAGTCCCTTTCAGGTCTCTCATTCTCGTAACGGAGCGGTTCAAACCTGTTGGTATTGTAATTCGGTCTAGGAGTATATGGCGGATCTTGATATCCTCCAGTATAGTCTACTGAGACTCTCCTAGGGGGTCTATAGGACTGTCTTTCTGGAGAGAAATATCTTGAATCCCTATAATCTCGAGAGGGTTCATGATGGTAACCTTTGGAGTTATTACCTTTCTTTCCTTTTCCTTTTTTAACTTGGTTCTGGTTAGGATTGGTCTCACGCAGTGGTTTGAATTTCATGCTATTGGAGGTGGAGGGACCCGCAGGCTGTGACGGAAGATCCCTGAATATAACACGAGAACTCCAATCAGCTCTAAACCGAGAGGATTTTTAGACCGGGGTCCCACAAAAGGAAAACGAAAAAAAAAACAAGGGCATGCAGGGGAGCAGGCAACAAGAAAAAAGAAGCGATAAAAGGTCAAGGCATATTTAACTTAAGCAGGATTGATTTAACAGATGCTGAAAAAAGGACCTTGGATAAAGGTCTTAAATATGCCTCATAAAAGCAATTGAATAAGTTTGAAACATTCATTGATGTTCATAAGTTTGTAAGGAAACTAAACATCAAAAAACACTTCCTGTCAAAAGCTAGCGAAAGGAATCACATATCATATCAAACTTTGACCTGCACCCATACAGGATTAAGGAATGCCTCTTTATTCAATCCCCCTGTTAACCAAGGGAATAATGTTTTGGTCTTTAGAGACCTCGTCCTAAAGGATCTAGAAGAAAAGCAGTTCCAATTTCGTCCCCAAAGCGATTTAGCACTAGGGGTGAAAACACTGTGTAGCCGTAAGGATCTAATTATCCACCCAGCGGATAAAGGCAGAGGTATAGTCCTACTTAGAAAGGAAGACTATCTGGAAGAAATTAAAAACTTGTTGGCTGATACCAATACCTATGAAGTTCTTAAGAAAGATCCAACTTATAGCTACGAAAGAAAATTGGAGAAACTGATTAACAAAGGCTATCAAGATGGTATTGTGGATAAAAAGGAGAAGGAATACCTTATTCCACTAGCCCCGAGAATCACTACCATCTATTACCTTCCAAAGGTTCATAAGAGCCTCATTAAACCACCGGGAAGACCCATAGTTAGCGGGATCGACTCGGTCACCGCGCGTATTGGTAAATACATAGACCACTTCCTTCAGCCTATGGTCCAAAGACACATTTGTCCAAGAGAAATTACTGCATTAGAAGTTGAGGGTAATATTTTGCAAGTGACTGCGGACGTCGTGTCCCTATACACTATTATACCACATGACATGGGGTATGAGGCAGTTAGGACCTTTTTGGATCTGAACCACAAGATTCCTCTTAACCAAAAAAAGTTTATCTTGGAACTCCTGATATTTGGTATGGAGCACAATTATTTTTATTATGGTGGAGAATTTTATTTACAAAAGACCGGCGTGGCTATGGGGGCTAAATTTGCCCCCAGTCTCGCCAATCTTTTTATGGCTCTCTTGGAGGATCGCAATATTTACACGGATTGAGACAATAAATTGATCTTTTGGAGAAGATACATTGAAGATGCTTTGCTATTGTGGAGAGGAGACGTTGATTCATTGCATCAGTTTATGGACAAATTGAACTGCAATAATTGGGGAATAAGATTTTCGTACCAATATAGTGATAAATCCATTAATTTTTTAGATTTGGTGATTACCGGGCAAGGTCTAGGTTTTGAAAAGAAATCTTAATTCAAACTGACTGATAGGAATGGTTTCATTCCCCTTGACAGCTGTCACCACTCCACATGGTTGAAAGCTGCCCCAAAGGACAATTCAGAAGAATTCACTGCATTTGCACCAACAATGTGGATTTCAAATCTCAGGCAGACACTCTGAAAGACAAATTCATTCAAAAAGGGTACAATGCTGAGGTCTTAGAAGAAGACATACAAGCAGTAGCTAAGTATAAACAAGCAGATATGGTGAGACCTAAGGAAAGAATAGAAAGTGGTAATGATTCTTGCAAATTCGAGTTTGCTTTTTTGACCACCTTTTCCAATCATCATTATTGGATTAAACAAACCCTTCAAAAGCATTGGAAAGTTTTAAAAGAAGATAAAACTTTGGGCCCTACCCTCCCGGAAAGACCCCAAGTGATCTTTAAAAGATCCCAAAATTTTAAGGATTTGGTTGCACAAAATCCTGTTGAGAAACCGGTAGTTCCGGTTATGTTCGGGAATTTGAAAGGTTTCTTTCCTTGTAAAAAATGCGCAACACCTGCATGGAGTCCAAGACAACCAGGACCCAAACATTCTCCTCCAACGTTATGGGAAACACATATAAGATAAAAGATTTTATCTCATGCCACACAAAAAACGTAGTTTACCTTATGAGCTGCAGTTGCGGCTTTCAATATGTGGGTAGGACCATTCGCACTTTAAGCATTCGGGTCGGAGAAAACATATCTAATATCAAAAAAGGTTTTGTAGGTCACAGCGTTTCTCAACACTACGCTAAATTTCACCATCGTAACCCAGCCAACCTCCAAGTGGTTGCTATTGAAAAATATACTCCACACTGGAGGGGCAGTAACCTCAGGAGAACGATATAAAAAGAGAGACTTTTTGGATACATCTCCTTAAATGTTACCGACCTTTAGGTCTCAATATAGATTGGGACATCAATGCCCACATTAACAATTTTTAAACATCCCATTCAGTTCTTCTCCACTTTTTACACTCTTTTAATAACTTTACATATATTATACATTTGTTATGCATTTTTTAATGTTTTTCATGTATTTATATATGTATATATTTCCAGTATATATATTTTGTGAGCTTGAATTTTAGTGATATTTTTATCATATTATCGCTCATGGTATAATCGTAACTTCCATATAATTTATTTGTTTGTATTATGTATTTTATATGTCTATATGATTGAGTATATCATATTTGATATATATCTCTATCCAAATTTTTTTAATGAATTCAGCACCTAAGATTTTCAGGGCTATGTCCCTTTTAAATAAACTATTTAATATTATTTTAATCAGTTTTTTTAACCTTTTATTTTAGTATTTTAATTTTATTTTTCTCCCATTATCGATGTGCTTCCTGTTTAATCCTACGGATTAAGTTTTGCGACCTCTAGTGGCCGTTTATGGTAATACGGTGGGAATTTTGCATGTTTTTATTATGCTGAATGTCTATGGCCGTCTATGAGGAAGTTAAACCCCGGAATACACAATGTTTATCTTCCGGGTCTTGAGAGTCCACAGGAAATGCGCATCACATGAAGTGTATGTATTGCGTCACTTCCTGTTCCGGGTTGTCCTCTGTGACACAGGAAGTGCTGAATTCAATCATTTACAGCATAAAAGAGCGGATGGTGATGGCACGGCTCACACTCCAATCCACTTGGACGCCTTCGTAAGGGGAAACGTGTCGGGTGGAGAAGCCGCGCTATCACTACTCGCGGACCGCGCTGCAGAGCGGCCGCGAACATCTGTCACCTGTCAATTTTTTACTCCATCCATGTAATTGTGTTTCTTTTATAAATTCTCTTGTTAAGATAATGCACTATTTCTCGCCTATATTTTCTTGATACATGGGGAGCTATCCTGCGGATACGTTTTGGGAGCCATCTTAACTACTTAAGCCCCGGAGGATTTGGCTGCTCAAAGACCAGGGCCTATTTTGCGATTTGGCACTGTGTGACTTTAACGGACAATTGTGCGGTCGTGCGCCTCTGTACCCAAATGAAATTGACGTCCTTTTTTTCCCACAAACAGAGCTTTCTTTTGGTGGTATTTGATCACCTGTGCGATTTTTACTTTTTGCGCTATAAACAAAATAAGAGCGACAATTTTGAAAAGATAACAATATTTTTCACATTTTTTTTATATGAAATTCCCCCCCCCCCCCCCAAAAAAAAAATGTAAAAATCAAAATTTAACATTTAAGGCCAATTTGTTTTCTGCTACATAGATTTTGGTGAAAAAAAAAATCGCAATAAGCGTATTTTGATTGGTTTGCGCAAAAGTTATTGCGTTTACTAACTACGGGAAAGATTTATGTAATTTTTAATTTATTTTTTTTAACTAGTAATGGCGGCGATCTGCGATTTTTTTTGCGGGACTGCGACATTGTGGCGGACAGATTGGACCCTTGACTGACATTTTTGACACTTTTGGGGGTACCAGTGACATTACTACAGTAATTACTGCTATACATATGCACTGTTACTGTAAAAATTACACTGGCAGGGAAGGGGTTAACTTTATTAGAGATCCAGGGGTTAAGTGTGTCCCTAGGGGCGTGTGTCTAACTGTCAAAGGGGCGTGGCTTTTGATGTAACCACAGAGACATACGATCCTACATAGCTGGATCGTATAGTCTCTGCTGTTACACCAGGGAGAATGACAGACGGCTTTGTTTACATTAGCGGCCTGCCTTGACTGCTGAGAAGCATAGGCTCATTTATGAGCAGCTAATAAATCAATACCTTGCCCCCCAAAAAGACACAGAAGCTGATTAAGTTGGAAATAGGGCAAGGCCACAGCTTTATTGAAATTTTCAAAAGTAACAACTTTCCAAATGTACCAAACAACAGTGCCAGTCATGGTTATACTGTGAGCACCTGACAATGCCAGCCACAGTTCTACAGTGAGCACCCATAAAACATAAACTTACATAGTCTAAGAGGCCTGTCCTTACCATCAGTGCCAGACAGACATTAGACTGACCCCAGAATTTAACTTGAGGGTGTAGCCCATAAAGCAACATCAATTGCTGGCAAGGTCCAAACCGCCACACGCAAGTCAGTGGTACACTGACGAGCGCCCCACCGCAGCCAGCACCTTCTCGACACCAGATTGTAGGCCGAGATTACCATATTTAGAATAATTGTTTAAATGAACCCCATAAGGGCTCAATAAATACTCTTATCTCCACCAAGACCCCTGTAGCGAACAACAATGCCACCAATCCTGTGGACAATTTCTAAAAACCTAGGTATTCACCTTGTGGCAAAAAAGCTCCAAACAAGAACTAGAAAGAAGAACAAAGTATGACAGGCCAAAACCAGAAAAAGGGGACAATGTTGGACCAAGCGATAGATTGGTAAAAGTGTCACAACATCGAGCAAAAACTGGGGAGATTGAACCTACAGACCGGTAATGCCCACATTTGTTCCCTATACATGAATGATAAGAATGAAGGGACCTAAAAGCAATTGTCTCAGGTAATACCAGCAACCCAGGGAAGGCCATGAAAATTGCAACAACGTTTTTTTTTTTTTCAATTGCAAAGGAAAATTCTCCCAACAGTGTCAAAATTCGGCGTGGCAATTGGCCCAATAAACGAAGGAGTAAGCAATGATCTAAACTAATGCTGGAGAGTAACATTAAATCAGAACAAAAGGTGAGGACAAACATGTAGCAACATTTTTTAAATGATTCCCATCTACCTAAAAGCCATCTCGCATGTCCGAAAAACCCATACCATGGGCAGCAATGGCTGTGCCAAAGAGTAGGAGGCAAGATCAGATGAGAAAGGAAAAGTCGGAAGACCCGAAAATATTGGAATTAGCTGAGGTTGGAGGAATCGGCGTGAGATAAAAACAAAGAATTCCGTGATTAGCACATTCTCTGAGTTACTACCAACTGAGCGTTTGTCCTTGGCAACGTGTTCACCTATCTTAAAGGTGCCAAAGAATGCTAAAGAAAAGGCATTTAGAAAAAAGAGCCCTAAATGCAAAAACCGACAGAGGGCCAAATGGAGAAGATGTCGCTTAATTTGTGCACAGAAGACAGGTGCCGCGAATCAGGGAAGCAAGTCAGATATTTCCAACCCTTTAAGACCCTCTGGATAAGAAAATTCTGGAGATATCCCCCTGGCTGAATAGTCTGAAACAAACAATACAACAGAGAGAGCAGTACCCACCATCAAACCAGCCACAACTATATCCTGCAGGTAAAGAGGTAGGAGGAAAGAGCCAGATGCCTGTCCCGCAGGGGGAAAGGGAGAACTCCTCACCAGGTGACAGCACCAATTCATCCCAAATTCACTGACAGGTTACCCAAGAGTTCTGGGAGGAAAAACACAGACAGGGACCAATAGGAGTCAAAACAAGACTAGAGAGTGTGCAGAGGGGCAGTTAACCACTTGTACCACACTCATCTGTTTATATAACCACTAGCGTACTCTGTAAAATTTACACCAATAATTCCACTGTCACTAAATCGGGAAAGAGCTCTAACAGCATCATTTTACACAACAGATAGAGTTGGGCCCATGAGGCCAGCCAAGGTTCAGCAGACCAGTCACCCTGGAAGAAATGCCAAAGCTACTGGAGCTGAATGCAGCCCTGTAAAACTCCAGATGGGAGTACAGCAATTCCTCCAATTTATAAAAGAATGAGAATAAGGCCCCCTTCCCACTAGTGTGACTTGTTGTGCGTCTCGACACATGTCAATTCGCATTACAAGTCAAAACCTATTAATTTCAATTAGGACCGTTTTAACTGCTGCTACTCAAGACGCAGTGACTTGAGAAAAGGTTTTTGCACCACTTCCCGGACGATCTCAGTGCGACTTGTCCCTCATAGAAGGTAGTCGCACCGAAGTCCCCAGAAGTAGTCACAAACAAGTCGCACTACAAAGTCGCACTTGAAATCACACGACTTAGTAGGCGCATTAGTGGAAACCTAGCCTTAGAGTGCAAGAGGGACAACTGCGCTTCAAAGTCATCACACATAGGTCTGATCATTTTTACGTAAAGACGTGTATCTGATATACATTTCATAGACTACCCATCAGAAGTACGCAGAATGTGAAAACAAGATGGCACAAAAGTATTGAAGCTGCCACAGCCAGGGCTTCCTAGAGTCCCTTGGAAATTTAACTAAGGACAGAAACTAATTAACCCTAAGAAGTTGGCAGACCATTTCTACAATGTCAATCTCAATGCCCAAAAGGATAGAAGATGGGCATAACCTTACACGTTGTTGAGATGGAACAGTCACAGTGTACAGGCAGGAGGAGAAAGGCAGACCAGATGTCGGCCTTCAGCAGAAGGGTAGAAGCACCAGCAAATTTAGCAAATAAATTGTGGTATCAAAAGAGGAGTATTAGTCCCGGGATTTCTCCTGATAATACCCCCATTAACTGACAAGCCTGTAGGGATAAAAAAATGATGTATCAGTTGGAATTTTTTTTTTTTTGGTACTTTTTCGGGTACCCCACACCAAGTGAGGAAACCCGCAAGAAGCATTATGGGTCGCATGAAAGAGATCCAAAATCCCTGAATAAATCCAGATTGGAGGATTCAAGCCTCCCCACTGAGAGGGTACTGGTCTAGCCAGTGCACCATTCGTGAAACATTCACTGGCATCCTCTGTCAAACTTGGACTTGGTTTGGCAGGTGGTATATTCCCTATGCAGAAAGAGTTGACTGCTGGGTGGGCACCACCGCCAAGGAAAAAGTTGTGTTTAAAGTGACATGCGGTGTACCGCACACAGTGGTTCTCGATAAACAGCCAGCAGATGCCAATTGGTATACTGCTGACATTCTGTGCGAGTGGGTGGAAAGAAGCTGGCCTGTGTAGGCACATGAGTAATAACCATATGCAGAGTAAAAGTCAGCGCAAGAGTAAATAATGTTAGAAGCTAGCAACGCAGGTCAATATACATATACCATAGACGAATATTTCGGCAGTCAAAACACAGTTCTTTCCGGCAGCCATTTAGGCAAAACTGGGTATCAAAATTAAACAGCATTGCCTTCCATATGTTTTGGAGACCTCCCAACTGAGATCCACATAATTGAATAGGGAAAATGCTAGTTCTGGATTTTTTTTTCTTTTTTTTGTACAGAGCAATGTATAGGCACAGAGAACCTTGCAGCCAGTTCCCAAAATTCAAGGAAGCTGCTTTGATTTTTCACCCTCGGTGTAAACATCAATATGTGTTTATTTGTCAACTGTCCGTGTATCAAAAAGCACCCGCGTCAGCACATCCGTGAATCGACGGTGCCATCTTTAAAATATAATTATTCAATCACTTGTGCAAATCGACAGGGAAATTAATTATAGTGGGTCACCTAGGTGAGAACCAGACCCTGGAGGATGGGGTGGGTGCCACAGCTGGTGTGACACTCAACTATAGTAAAAAACAAAAACTGATTGGACTGCTTCAAAATGCATCAGTGGCTCTGAAACAGCTACACCTGACTTATCCCAGACCACCATACTTACCCAGCAGAGTTTGTCAGAAAGATCTGGAGTCCAGAAGTTGACCCTGCGTGTCACAGGTTGCGCTGGGACACGCAGGGTTAATAGGAAGGAGCCTCCAGCCTCAAGTGACACAGAAAACCTTGTCAGATAATCTGAGGCATGTGTCAGGGATGCAAAGAGTTAATGATCAGTGCCTCCTGCTGTATGGAAACCTTATCCTTCACACAGACACTGAGAGGAGAGGAGTGATATGCTGACAGAGATGAGAGCTGATACTGTATATCAGTCCTGCCCTGTAGGGCACAGGGAGCTGAATGAAGCAGTGAGAGGAGATGAGTGAGATGCTGGAGGAGATTAGAGCTGATACTGTAAATCAGTTCCTGCCCTGCAGGGCACAGGGAGCTGAGTGAAGCAGAATCCAGGGAAGGAGCATATGAGATCTTTTCACATGTGATGCTCTGGGAATCCTAGAATAGGGCAGGCGGTGTCCATTAACAGAGGCTGATGTTGTATTGGAGACATGGCTGTGCTGGGAAGATCTCAGGGGAAGGAAGGCAGAGTGAGGGTTTAGCAAAGAAGGAGAGGAGCTAGCGCCCTCAGCGCCAGTAGCTCCAGAGGGGGTCCTGTGTCTGGCTTTAGTAGTAGTGACCCTGGAGGGGCTGGATGGATTGAATGTCCCTGGAGGAGGGTGGCTTGGCAGCGGGGGATGGTCAGCAGGTGTAGGAGCTGAGAGGACAGTCTCACCATAAGAAGAGAAAGCAGCCAGTCAGCCCGGAAAAAAGTTCTGTGTCCATGATGGTAGAGGAACACTGGGAAAGGATAACTCCTGTGCAATTTGGTAGTGAAGGGCCTGTGAACAGAGGAGGAATACTCACCTAGCAACTCTTGTAACAGCTGAATCTCCTCAGAGCAGTTGGATGTGCCCCAGCGTAGCCTTTGCCTAGAGTTCAGGCTCCACCCAGTCACCTCAGGTCTTTGTAGCCAATCCCAAGGGAGCTACTTAACTTCTCTTTTAGGTTCAAACCCACAGTGATGCCATGCTTCCAGCAGTCAAGGCTCCCTTTCCCTAAAGGCGGTTCAAGGGGCCTTCATTCTCCCTCTCCAGCGGGAGATCGCGAGTGACTCGCGTGGGGATGGCAGTGAACGAGCGGGAGCGCGCCCCCGGCGGTGCGCGCTTTCCCCCTATTGGCTCGCGGGTGAGTGACATACCGATACGTCACTTTGCCCAGGAGGGGGCTGACCGTCGCAATATATGTACTTGCGGAGATCGGCAAGTGGTTAAGCATAAGGTTTATGCTCAACACCTAAGAGGCAGGATTCTTTAACCACTTAAGCCCCAGAAGATTTTACCCCCTTCCTGACCAGGGCCTATTTTGCGATTCGGCACTGCGTGACTTTAACGGACAATTGCGCAGTTGTGCGACACTGTACCTAAACGAATTCGACATGCCTTTTCTCCCACAAACAGAGATTTCTTTTGGTGGTATTTGATCACCTGTGCGATTTTTTGATCATGCTCTATAAAAAAAAAAAAAAGAGCGTCAATTTTGCAAAAATAACAATATTTTTCACATTTTTTATCTGAAATTTCCCAAAAAAATGTAAAAATCAAAATTTTTTAACATTTTAGGCCAATTTGTTTTATGCTACATATAGAGTATCTATGGCCTTATAAATAGACCAAATACAGCGCTTGCTCAAAACCAGTGACTACCAATAACTATACCATTCTCGCTGTAGTAAGTATAATACCAGTATGAATATCCCAAATTAATTCAACATGTAATCAAAAAAATTCCATCTGATAAATCATGTGCAAATTGCATGGTGAATAAAACATATAAATATATATAAAAAAAGATCCGAATATATGTGAAAAATTGTAAAATTCCTAAAAATTAATATATACGTAGATAGTCAAAGAAAAATAGTCCCGAAAAAATATATAAAAGTGACTTCAGTGCTCAAAACGTGATGAATGTCCTTGATGACAAAAAAAGAAATCTTCAATTCAAAAGTGCATGTGCTCTAGCATAGTTTGCTGTGACATTAATTCCTTTGTGAATAAATAAACTGGATCACTTACCAGATTGAGTGGGTTCTATATGCCGTATGGCATTAGAACCGTTCACGATTGAAAAGCCCTCTGGGCTTAATAGGTATCCCCTTGGAGTAGTCCCACAAACTGCAGATGGTTCCTCTTGTTCTGACTCTCTCCTCAGTGCAAAAACTGTTTTTAACCACATGCCGCCCGCCCGCCGTCAATTGACGGCAGAGCGGTGCGACCATTATCCTGGGAAGACGTCATATGACGTGATCCCAGGAATGCAGGGCAGGAGCGCGATCGCGTGCACGCCGCCCTGCACTGCCGGTGTCGGGGTGTCCACGGGACACCCCCCGTCACCGGCAGGGGGGAAACAGCCACTGGGCGTGGCTGTTTCCCACGTGATCGGCTGTGTTCCAATGACACAGCCGATCACAATGGAGGCGCCCGGGAGATGACCGCGCATGCGCGATCATGTCGGTGGCACTGTGTTCCGTAGGAACACAGCTGTCACCGGCAGTAGTAAACAGTCACTGACAGTGACTGTTTACTATGTGATCGGCTGTGAATCCATTCACAGCCGATCACAAAATGTAAACAAAGAGCAGTAACTGTTACTAGCTCTTCTCCCCTAGCTCTTCTCCCCTCATACAGTTTACAGTGTGAGCGGAGAAGAGCTAGAAATAGTGAGTTACTGCTCTGTACACATGTAAAAGTAAAATCACACTAATAAAGGTCCCCACACAGTCCTCAGCCCCCCCCCCCCCAATGTCATCTGTCACCCAACAGTCACCTCATCAGTGCCCAGAAATTGACACCCATAACATTCACATTTGAGCGCAGCGATCGCGGGCAGAATCACCGCGATTCTGCCCGCGATCCGGAAATCATTGCAAATTGCGGGACGCCTGTGCGTTGCCCGTTTTTTGCAATAGCACCCCAAACGCTGTGCGATTTCCACCTGCCGAATCGCGGTAACATCGCGCAAACATCGCATGACGCCCAAAAAAGGTACAAGAGCTTCTTTGGGGCGTCATGCGTTGTTTGCGTGATGTTACCTCGATTCGGCAGGCGGAAATCGCAGCAACATCGCACAGCGTTTGGGGTGCTATTGCAAATCAGGGGCAACGCACAGGCGTCCCGCGATTTGCAATGATTTTTGGATCACGGGCAGAATCGCAGTGATTCTGCCCGCGATCGCTACGCTCACATGTGAACGTAGCCTAAAGTTCACCGGTCACCAGAGACTGCCATCAGTACCGCCGTGCACCATCGCCCGTCACCTGTCACCCATCAGTGACCATCGCCCGTCACCTGTCACCCCATCAATCATCGTCACTTGTCACCCCATCAGTGATTGTCACTTGTCACCCCATCAATCATCGTCACTTGTCACCCCGTCAGTGATTGTCATCTGTCACCCCATCAATCATCGTCACTTGTCACCTCATCAATCATCGTCACCTGTCACCTCATCAATCATCATCACCTGTCACCTCATCAATTATTGTCACCTGTCACCCCATCAGTCATCGTCACCTGTCACCCCATCAGTCATCGTCACCTGTCACCCCATCAGTCATCGTCACCTGTTTGCCATATACATGCAATCACTTACTGACCGCCTAACGACTATATGCGTCGGCCATTAAAAGCTAAATACTGGGGTTATGGCAGCAGATAGCCCCCATAACCCCGGTATTTTTTGAAACGGCGGGCGGTCGGCTTTCAGATAAGGGTGGTCCCAGTGGCGGATTCACTGCGGAATTACCCTTACGGTGCAGGGGAAGAGGTGCCCCCCCCCCTCCTGCCGCGTCCCAGACGTTTTCCCAGCTTACCGGACCCGCCGGCAGCGGGGAAAACTATCCGGTCCCGGATCCTCAGAGACAGGAAGTCAAGTGAGGGCAAGATGGCCCTCACTCGACTCTATGGTCTTGGAGGACCGGAGCTACGTCAAAAGACGTTGCCTAGCAACCGGTTTAAAGGGCCGCTTTTTTTTTTTCTTTTTTTTTTTTCCTCTTTCAACAATTTTTTTTTTTTTTTTCTTTTTTAGTGTAGTTGTGAGGTGTGAGGTCTTTTTGACCCCAGATCTCACAATAAAGAGGACCTGTCATGCCTATTTCTATTACAAGGGATGTTTACATTCCTTGTAATAGGAATAAAAATGACCAAAACATTTTTTTTTTAAACTGTGTAAAAATAAAAAAATAATAAATAAAATAAATAGGAAAAAAAAAAAATTAAAGCGCCCTGCCCCCATTAGCTCGCGCGCAGAAGCAAACGCATACGCAAGTCCCGCCCACATATGTAAACGGTGTTCAAACCATACATGTGAGGTATCACCGCGATCGTTAGAGTGAGAGCAATAATTTGAGCCCTAGACCTCCTCTGTAACTCTAAGCTAGTAACCTGCAGAAATTTTTAAATTGTTGCCTATGGGGATTTTTAAGTACCAATGTTTGGCGCCATTCTGTGAGCATGCGCAATTTTGAAGCATGACATGTTGGGTATCTAATTACTCGGCGTAACATTATCTTTCACATTATGGAAACAAATTCGGCTAAATTTACTGTTTTATTATTTTTTAGTTCAAAAAAGTGAATTTTTTTAAAAAAAATCGCATTTGGAAGACTGCTGCGCAAATATGGTGTGATAAAAAATATTGCAACGATCTCCATTTTATTCTCTAGGGTCTCTGCTAAAAAAAATATATAATGTTTGGGGGTTCCAAGTAGTTTTCTAGCAAAAAAAAATGATTTTAGCTTGTAAACACCAAGTGTCAAAAATAGGCCCAGTCTTAAAGAGGATAAATGGACAACTTTGTGTAAAGCGCTACTTGGATGTTAGGCCTATGTATGTGGCCAGGCTGTGAAAAAGTGTTACACATGTGGTATCGCCATACTCAGGAGGAATAGCAGAATGTATTTTGGGGGGCAATTTTTGCTGTGTACATGCTATGTGTTAGAAATATTGCATAAATGGACAGCTTTGTGTAAAAAAAATGTGTTTTCATTTTCTTTCCACATTTTCCAAAAACTTGTGGAAAAAAATGACATATTCAAAAGACTCATTATGCCTCAAAAATTATATGTTGGGCTGTTTGCTTTCCAAAATGGGGTCATTTTATGGGGGTTTCCATTGTCCTGGTGCTCCAGGGCCTTCAAAAGTACGATAGGTTGTCAGGAAATTATATGTGTAATTTATGCTCCTAGAATGCCGGACGCTGCTACTTGGATGTTAGGCCTCTGTATGTGGCCAGGCTGTGAAAAAGTCTCACACATGTGGTATCGCCATACTCAGGAGGAGTAGTAGAATGTGTTTTGGGGTGTAGTTGCAAGTATACATGTGCTGTGTGAGAGAAATAACCCGTTAATACGGCAATTTGTAAAAAAAAAAAAAAAAAAAAATCTTCATTCTGCAAGGCATTGTGGGAAAAACTTACAACTTCAAAAAACTCACCAGGCCCCTTATTAAATACCTTGGAATGTCTACTTTCCAAAAATGGGTAATTTGGGGGGTATTTGTTCTTTCCTGACTTTTTAGTTTCTCAAGAAATGAGATAGGCCTTCAGTACATCAGGTGTGATCAAGTGTGATCAATTTTCAATGATTCGCACCATAGCTTGTGGACTCTATAACTTTCACAAAGACCAAATAATATACACTTATTTGGGTTATTTTTACCAAAGATAAGTAGCAGTATAAATTTTGGCCAAAATTTGTGAAGAAAAATTACTAATTTGCAAAATTTTATGACAGAAACAAAGAAAAATGCGTTTTTTCACGATATTTTCAGTCTTTTTTTATTTATAGCACAAAAAATAAAAAACCCAGTATTGATCAAATACCATCAAAAGAAAGCTCTATTTGTGTGAAAAAAGGACACAATTTTTGTATGGGTACAGTGTTGCATGACTGAGTAATTCTCAGTCAAAGTGTGAGAGCGCTGAAAGCTGAAAATCGGTCTGGGCAGGAAGGGGGTGAAAGTGCACTGTAGGCAAGTGGTTAAAAATCGCACAGGTGATCAAATCCCACCAGAAGAAAGCTCTGTTTGTGGGAAAAAAAGGATGTAAATTTCGTTTGGGTACGGCGTTGCATGACCGCGTAATTGTCAGTTAAATTTGCGCAGTGCCAAGTTGAAAAAAGTGGCCTGGACGTTAAGCAGGAAAATCCTCAGGTCCTAAAGTGGTTAAACCTCATTTGCCACATAGTTGCCCAATGAAACCGTGCATTGAGGTCAGCTTGTAAATTGGAGACATCCTGTAAAGAAGTTATTCCACTGCAAAGCTTGGTGTCATCTGGAAAGACTGAAATGCTACTTTTAATCCCAGACCCTATATCATTTATAAAGATATTAAAAAGTAAGGGTCCCAACACTGAACCTTGGAGTACACAACTGATAACTTTAGACCATTCAGAGTAAGAATCATTAACCACTACTCTCTGAATTCTATCTTTTATCCAATTTTCTATCCAATTACAAACCGATATTTCCAAGCCAGTAGACTTTACCTTACACATTAGCCTTGTGTGGGGAACTGTGTCAAACGCTTTAGCATAATCCAAGTATACTACGTCCACAGCGACCCCTCTGTCCAAGGTTTTACTTACCTCCTCATAAAAAGAAATCAGGATTGTTGACAACCTCTGTCTTTCATGAATCCATGCTGTCTGTTGCTTAAAATATTTTTTTCCAGCAAGAACTCATCTATGTGGTCTTTTCTTAATTTCTCCAGTATCTTCCCGACTATAGAAGTTAAACTAACAGGTCTATAGTTACTTGGCAAAGACTTTGATCCCTTTTTAAATATAGGCACCACATTGGCCCTACGCCAATCAAGTGGTACTATTCCAGTCCTTAACGAGTCCCTAAAAATTAGAAACAAAGGCTAAGAAATTACAGCGCTCAATTCTTTTAGGATGCATGGGTGGAGGCCATCTGGTCCAGGCGCTTTATCCACCCTTATTCTGTCTAAATATTTCTGGACCATATCACTTTTGAGCCATTGTGGATCATTTGGGGCTGTGTCAATACCGTTCTCATTATGGTCATGAGTAGGGATGGCCTTGCGGTTCGCCCGGGGGTCGGTTCGCGGCAAATTTTGCTTGTTCGCTACCCGCCAATTTTGCGAACACATGGCGTTGTTCGCGGCAGCCATATTAGTTTACATTGGGGAGAACTTTGACCCATGACACAGCCGTCAGGTGGAATGGGACAGCCAATTGAAACATTTCAGCACATGGACATGCCCCATACCCTATAAATAGACCAGAGCAGGCGGCCATTTCACATTCTGCTTTTTGTCAGCGTATGGAGAGGTCTGCTGTATGCATCAGGGAGAGATTGCCAGGCACAAATAGCTCTGTAAAGATCCACAAAAGTCCTTTTCAGGGCTGGTATTTCGGTATAGGTCTACTACAGTATCTTTTCAGGTTAAGGGCAGGTATCCAGTCGGTGCTTTAGGGGCAGTTAGAGATCAGCAGCAGTCACACAAATCGCTCTGTTAATGTCCACAAAAGTCCTTTTCAGGGCTGGTAGTTCGGTATAGGTCCAGTCTCTTTTCGGGTTAGGGACAGGTATCCAGTCCGTGCTTTAGGGGCAGTTAGAGATCGGCAGCAGTCACACAAATCGCTCTGTTAATGTCCACAAAAGTAATTTAAAGGGCTGCAATTTTTTTTGGTATTGCTGTGCAGTGCACTATATAAGGGGGGGGGGGGTAATCCAGAGTATAATATACTTTGTAGAAAGCATATTATAGTGGATTAGTAGTATTATTGTGCACTGTGCCCCATTGTGACAGGTGTGGTGACTGAGCGCTGCTGCAGCAATACTACAAACAGTGACAAAAGCACTTTTAATGTATTATAACTGGTGTGATAGATCAGTGCCCCCCCCCCCCCCCCCAATACCATATTGAAGTGTATTTGTGTCCTGCAACAAAATTGCCTCTTTTGCTGCGTTCAGTCTGATACACACAGTGCCAAACTCCCTGGCCAATTTTTTGAACAACTCATGTGATAGACCAGTGGCCCCCCAATACCACATATTGAAGTAAGGTGTTATCTGAGTATACTTTTACAAGTGTATTTGTGTCCTGCAACAATATTGCCTCTTTTGCTGCGTTCAGTCTGATACACACAGTGCCAAGCTCTATTTGTTTGAAAAAAATTATAAAAATGTAATTTGGGTACAGTGTTGCATGACTGCGCAATTGTCATTCAAAGTGCGACGGCGCTGAAAGCTGAGAATTGGCCTGGGCAGTAGGGGGGTTTAAGTGCCCTGTAGGCAAGTGGTTAAAAAAAAAAAACACCCTGAAAGCTTGTCCTGAAAATTTGGAGGTTAGTGCAAATAAAGTATCATGGACAGCATTCCATTATTCTTGTTGTAAGTACACCAAAACTACCTGCGTCAAGCATGATGTTGCTTAAAAAGGGCAGACGAGGACCCAATTGTCTGCAGAATATGAGCTCATAAAAACTTGCAGATTCATTATCACTTCTGAGCATGCTCCCTAGATTACAATTAATGTAAATACACAGTTTATAAAACTAAAACTGTGAAAATAATTTACATGAGCTTGCTGTTGCTTAGAAAGACCACAATTCAATTTTGTAAGTGCAAACCAATGCCAAAAGTCCCCAAATTGTCTGCAGAATAAGAAGCTCTTACAAACTGAGTATGCACTCTAGATCACCATGACTGTGAATAGAGTTTATACGAGCTTGTTGTTGCTTAGATAGGCCACAAGGTGTCCCCATTGTCTGCAGGATGAGCTCTTGTAAGCAAACAATTTCATGTGAACTGGTCTGAGCATGCTCTAGCTCAGTGTTTCTCAACCTTTTTTCAGTCAAGACACCCTTTAAAATTATGGACAATCTCGAGGCACCCTCCAAAATTATGGATAGTCTTAAGGCGCCCCATTCTAAAATGTAAAAAATATTCTGATAGTTTTACATAATGCATCAACATCAATAAATGTAGGACACCAAACTTTAAAGGTGATTTATTCTTCCAAAGCAAATATACTTTTGCAAACTGGTACTGACTAGTATATTCCAGTGTTTCTCTTCTCCCTCAGTTTTTCTCCATCACAGCAATTGAGACCCCAAAGCTGATGGAGAGAGGCAAGGGTGGGTCAAACAAGGAGGATGTAGGAAATGGACATCCTCCTTATCAATTGATGATGTTATTGGTCGTTAGGAGGTTGGCAGCTAGAAGGTTGTGGCTTTGTGTAACTAAAAGGAAAGCCAAGGCACCCCTGAAGAAACCTCAAGGCACACCAGGGTGCCTGGGCACCCTGGTTGAAAAAGGCTGCTCTAGCTTACCATTACTATGAATAAACCCTTTTTTGATTTTGTAGTGTCAAAACAATGACAAACGAAGTCAACATTGCCTTACAGACCCATATAAATGCTTTTGAGCATGCTCTCTAGATTATTATTAAGGTGAATGTAAATTATAGGAGCATGTTGTTGCCTAGAAAGGCCACAAGATGTCCCCATCGTCTGCAGGACGAGCTCTTTTAACCACTTGCCGACTGCTCGCCGCAGATATACTGTGGCAGGCTGGCTCGGCTGCGCAAACTGATCTGCCTGTACAGTGGTTCACGGGAGCGCTACTGGGGGCACGCGCTTGCCCGCCCCCATTAGGAAGCGGGGAAGCCGATCCATGGCACCGGCAGCCGCGATTGCCTCCGGGAACCCACGATCGCTCCCCGCTGAGAGATAACGTGTAACGTTCATGCGTTTTTGTTAATGGATGGATTTTCAGCTGCAGAATTATCACACTCAGTAGCCTTGTAGAGATACTGTTGAATAAACCTATCCAACTCTCAGGACTTCATCACGGTGTACAGCCTGTTATGCAATATACATATACTCAATCAGATGTTTTAGTGGAGGGATAGAACATATGAGAATGTATAGATGAGAGACAGGTTGTATGGTGATTACTAGGAGTAATATTAGGAGAGTTGCAGGTGATGGTAAAGCAGATAGGTTCTGATGTCTAGTATAATGCAGATGGTAAGAGGACACAGATGGAGTATACTTAGACAGAGTAACCTAGTGCAAGGATAGTTGAAGGTAGTCCCAAGAGCTAACAGTCTATGCAGATGGTATGGAATAGATAGATAGATAGTCCTGGTAATTGCAGTAGATGACAGTAGGAGATTGGTTAGTAAGGAATCCCCTGTGGGGTACTTATCACTTAGATAGGTTAGTAGTAACAATGTCCATAGATAGAGAGGTGATCCCGTAGCGAGATACGGATCAGCGGCGAGGTTCCAGCGTCAGTTCAGCAAAGGAAATGTCAGCAGCTCCGACTTCACAGGAGAAGGTGCGGTGAACATGTGGTTTGAACGAGCGATGAGTGAGAGAAAGCCGGCGATTGAAATAGCCGCTCATAGCGGCGCTCGGCAATGATGTCATCCGGTCTTAAAGGTATATGCGTCTCTTGTTACACAAGATGGGACGCAATTAGCAAAGGAGAAATATGGAACAAGGGTACCAGAGGTACCAGAACATTACAGTACCCCCCCCCTTAAGGCCGGCTCCGGAAGGCCTCTAGAACTGGTTTTTCTGGATATTTCGAGTGGAATTTGCGAATCAGTCTAGGGGCATGTATATCGGAGGTATCCAGCCAGGTGTCATCTTGGGGCCCATAGTTCTTCCATCGTACAAGATACTGGAGTCTTCTTCTATTGAAACAGGAATCTAAAATTTCTTTTATCTCAAATTCTTCTCCACCTTCCACTTGTACAGGAGGTGGAGGTGAGATAGTAGGCCTTATTCCTAGGTTAGGAACATGGGGCTTCAGTAGAGACACATGGAAGACAGGATGTATCTTGAGGTCTGCTGGTAATGTGAATTGTACTGCAGCTTTTCCAATAAGCTTCTCTATTGGGAAAGGTCCCAGAAATAGAGGTCCAAGTTTTTTACTAGGGATTTTTAATCTCAGATTTTTTGTAGAAAGCCAAACAAGATCCCCAATTGCATATTGGGGAGAGGGTTTCCTACGGAGATCGTAGTACCTCTTTTGTTGGCTATGAGCATGTGATATGGTATTGTTGAGTAATCCCAGAGAATCCTTTATCTGGGCAAGATAATCAGATGCCACTGGATTACTTGATGGCAAGATACGTGGTGGAAGGAGTGTGGGATGAAACCCGTAATTTAGGTAAAATGGACTTTGTTTAGTAGTGCTATGAGTCGCGTTGTTATAGGCGAATTCCGCCAGCGGGAGGAGATCTGCCCAATCGTCCTGTAGATACGAAGTATAGCAACGCAGATACTGTTCAATGCACTGGTTAACTCTCTCTGTCTGTCCGTTGGTCTGAGGGTGGTATGGAGAAGTAAGTTTACGCTCTATTCGTAGTATTTGACATAGAGCTAGCCAAAACTTTGAGATGAATTGTGAACCACGGTCAGACAGCAATGTTTTTGGAATACCATGTAACTTAAAGACATGTTTCACAAGTAATTCCGCTGTTTGTTTGGACGAAGGTAGTCTTCGGATAGGAGTAAAATGTGCCATCTTGGTCAGATGGTCCACTGATACCAAGATGGTGTTGAATCCTTTGGAAGGTGGTAGTTCCACTATGAAGTCTAAGGATACCACTTCCCACGGAAACTGGGGTATCGGTAAACTACAAAGTAACCCCGATGGTTTCGTGTTGTCGATTTTAGACCTTGCACAGATATCACAAGATGAAACGAACTTTTTTACGGTTGTCTTCATGTCTGGCTACCAAAACTGCCTAGTAAGTAGATTTAAAGTTTTAGTCATACCCATATGTCCTGCCATAGGTACGTCATGCGACAATTCCAAGATTTTGGTTCGCATAGTAGGGGGTATGTATAATTTATCGTTGTAATAGAGGAAGCCTTCTGCGTCAGTAGTTAGTTGTGGTGGAGGTGAGTCCAGTCCTATGCTGTGCAAAATCTCTTCCTTCAGGGAGCGAATGACACCGATAATACGTTCAAGTGGTATTATAGGAACTGAGGGAACCTCGGTAGAATCTTTCTCGGCTAGTCGTGAAAGTGCATCCGCTTTTTTATTTTTGTCTGCGGGCGTATAAGTCACTAAAAAATTAAACCTCAGAAAGAATAACGACCACCGAACCTGTCGGTGGGAAAGAGTTCTATTAGTCTGAAGGTATTGAAGGTTTTTGTGATCAGTATATATCAGGATTGGCAATTGAGTGCCCTCAAGTAGATGTCGCCAATTCTCTAATGCCAGTTTTATGGCTAATAACTCCTTCTCTCCTACTGGGTAGTTCACCTCGGGGCTGCTTAATGACTTTGAGAAGAAAGCAACTGGGTGAAGAGGTGAGGTGTTTGTTGGTCGTTGTGAGAGAACTGCTCCTACTGCCATATTTGACGCATCTACCTCCAAGATGTATTGAAGGGATGGGTCTGGATGGCATAGTATGGGGGAAGTAGTGAAGCTTGATTTCAGCAGACAGAAAAGACCAGCTTATCAAGTTTGTTTGTTATTAAAAACACAAACAACAAAAAAAAAATAATGATACAAAGATTAAAAAAAAAAAAAAAATACTATAATAAAAAATTAAAACCGACTAAGACTTGTTGAAACTTGTCAACAAAGAACACAATAGAAAGCCTGGATCAAGCTAGTCTTTTGTGTCTTGAAAACAAAATAGTTAAAAGACAAATAACAAAACACCAAAATATTTAAAAAAATTGAATAAAAAACTATTAAAACCAAGAACACCAATTTGTTGAACTTTTTCCTCAACAAAAGCACACCAGAGGAAGCCTGCAACAAGCTACCTTTGTGTCTTTAAAAACAAAAACTGGAAATTGTGAGATTTTTCAAAACTCAACAATAAAAACGACACCCTATGGTGGTTTTCAAACGAAATTTTCCCGTTAAAAGATATATCCTCCCAATTGCAGTGACCGGTATGCAAAAAGTTCATCTGATATATATAAACACAATCATGGGAATTTTTTTCTTAAAAAAAACTCTGTGGTGTATCCTTTTCTAATACCCACTAAAACAATTTTTCATTGTTTTTCCTAGATTAATTGTTGTGGCCTTCAGACTACTGGGAAACTGCCTCAGTTTAAACCCAGCTCTATAACCTTACACAAATCTTGGACTACCGGGAAACTGCCTCAGTTTAAACCCAGCTCTATAACCTTACACAAATCTTGGTATTTGCTGTATCAAAAATTTTCAGACTGATCAATGCTTCATGGTTGCCAATTATGTTACCAAAAATATATGAGAGTTAATTTATCTCAGACAATATTTGGGTTAATAATGAGAGTTCTATGACTGTGTGAAAACTTCAACACAACAATTATTTATTCGTATAAGGTTTGCACAGCCTACGTAATTTACAACAATAATAACTATTGTACATACTACACAATGTATAATTTCCCTAGTTTAACTGAACAAATACAATGCATAGAGTATATACTCATATACACACACTATGACCGACACACAAATAAAATATACAATGTAAACTTACTCCTTAATCCATAATTACCTCTAGTGATGGCTCTAGCTCTCCCATGCCAAAACAGGAAGTCACCCTGTCTCACCGAACCTAATATAGACCCATATCCCATAGCCTTGTATAGGGCCATTCTCATTGGTTCAGCTATCTTGCTTGTCACTTCCTGTGGGCCTATCTCTTCCCAGATTGGACCATTTCCCCCTCCCATAGTTACGCCTCTTTCTAACCACTCCTTTTTCTGTGTGTGGGGGGGGGCGTGTTTACTCCTCACTGTGGAGTAACTCTGAAATGGCTACTTAAGATATGCAAGATGTGTCCTGGCTCCAGAAAGTCTCACTTCCAGGATGTAAACAGGGTTGATACTATGCGTAGGTATTTATATGTAAATAGCCAGCTGGCCTTTCAAAGGAATGTGTTACCCTGGATTAATTAATTACTAAAAACCAGTCCGTCTGGCTCATGCAAATCTATCTACACTAAAATTCCCAAGTAAGAGTTTGCAATCAAAAATGGGTACCTTTACTACTTTCATTAATATATATATATTTACAATTACTGATGGAGTTTTATACATAAACCCCTCATCCTCACAACACGGTAAGAGATTACGCCTAAACCCCATATGGCAACAGAATGCTCCATCTGCTTCTTTTGACCAATTAAATGGTTTCTTCGTGCTTGTGAGTTGTGTGAGAGGTTTCACAATCGCAGAGAAGTTCTTAATGAAGTTCCTATAGTAGTTAGAGAATCCTAGGAACCTTTGCAATGCTTTGCTAGTGGTTGGCACAGGCCAATCTAGAATGCAGGATATTTTGCTCATGTCCATCTTGATTCCATTTTTTGATATAATATATCCTAGGAATAGTACTTCTTCTTTATGAAACAAACATTTTTTTGATTTAACATATAAGTTATGTGCAAGTAGTCTTGACAACACAAGTCTCACATGTTTTATGTGCTCAGGTAAGGAATGAGAATAGATGAGTATATCGTCCAAATATACTACAACACAAACGTCAAGCAAGTCTCTGAATATCTCATTTATAAACCGTTGGAAGGCTGCGGGAGCATTACATAGCCCAAATGGCATTACAAGGTACTCAAACAGTCCGTATCTGGTTCTGAATGCCGTCTTCCATTCATCCCCTTTACGGATTCGAATTAAATTGTATGCCCCTTTTAGGTCCAATTTTGAAAAGAGAGAAGCACCACACACCTGTTCGATAAGTTCAGGAATAACAGGTAAAGGATAACGATCCTTTATTGTAATGGCATTTAATTGTCTGAAATCAATGATAGGCCTAAGGCTAGAATCCTTATTGCGGACAAAGAAGAGTCCAGCAGCAGTGGAGGAAGTAGAAGGTCGGATGAATCCTTTTGCCAAGTTCTCATCCAGATACTCCTTAAGATGAGAGAGTTCATCCTGTGAGAGAGGATAAACATGTCCGAAGGGCAACTTGCTATTAGGGAGTAGATCGATACAACAATCATAGTCCCTATGAGGAGGTAGCATTTGAGCGTTTTTTTCAAGGAAAACCTCCGATAAGTCCTGATAACACTTGGGTATAATGTCATCCGGCACTACAGACAGGATCCTATCATATGTGGGGAGATTACACGTCGTTTCACAATAGTGAGAAGAGAACGCTAGCGTTCTTGTTTTCTAATCGATGATTGGTTGATGTATGTGTAACCAGGGAAGTCCCAAAATGATTGGGAAATGTGGTGATGTTAACACATCAAAGGTGGTGGTCTCCACATGAGACTCATCAGCAGTTACAAGGAGTGCCTGTGTCTGACTGGTGATAGGACCAGAGGATAGGGGGGTACCGTTAATAAAACTAACGGAGACAGGTTTGGGTTTTGAAACAATAGGTATTTTATTAAGGGAGACAAAACAAATGTCAATGTAGTTTCCACAAGATCCTGTGTCGATCATAGCCTGGGTGGTGATCCTAGTTTGGTCCCACTGCAATGTTAAATGAACAAAAAGATAAGGATTAGAAAAGGAAGTTGTGAGTCCGTCTAGCAAGACATTTGAACACTCACCCTCTTTTCTGCGGACAAGGGGACAGCCGCTTATCAAATGATTCGGGGATGCGCAGTACATGCAGAGATGTTCGGTCTTCCTTCTGGCACGTTCAGAAAGGGTCAGAGGTGGGCGTATCATTCCTACCTCCATAGGAGTAGGGTCAGCAGGCAACATCTGAGAAGGACTGGAAAATGGTGAGCCCATCTTCTCAGCCTTTCTTTCTCGTAGTCGTCTGTCAATATTGATACTGGTCTGTATCAGTCCCTCCAGAGTGCCAGGTAAATCCGCTCGGGCGAGCTCGTCTTTAACGGCCTCAGATAGGCCGAGTCTAAACTGCGTTCTCAAAGATGTGTCGTTCCACCCTGAATCAGGGGACCATCTTTTAAAATTTGCCACGAAATCTTCAACGGGTCTCCTTCCTTGTTTCAAGGCCCGTAAATGGGTATCAGCGGTACTCTGCTTATTGGGGTCTTCATATAAACTAGCGAGTTGTGCTAGGAATAGAGGGTAAGAATTAAGGAGTGGATCATCCTTTTCAAAGAGAGCGTCTGCCCAGGCCCGGGATTCACCCGTTAAATAGGAGATGATGGTACAAACTTTAATTTGGTCAGTGGTGTAGGTTAGAGGTTTTAACAAAAAAAGTAAACGACATGCGTTTTTAAATTCACAAAATTTGCTCCGATCACCAGAAAACACTAGAGGAGGGTTTATCTTAGGCTCACGGGGCTGAGTAGCAGAAAGCTGTGTGAGACGGCCAACCTGCTGTCTCAAGGTCTGATTTTCGTTTTGTACCTTTGAAAGCGCAAGGATCAATGCATCTACTTGCTGTTTTAATTGTAGTACATGAGTGGGTAATTCTGCTGAATCCATATTTTTTTTTAAGGCTCGTTCAATCTGTAACGTTCATGCGTTTTTGTTAATGGATGGATTTTCAGCTGCAGAATTATCACACTCAGTAGCCTTGTAGAGATACTGTTGAATAAACCTATCCAACTCTCAGGACTTCATCACGGTGTACAGCCTGTTATGCAATATACATATACTCAATCAGATGTTTTAGTGGAGGGATAGAACATATGAGAATGTATAGATGAGAGACAGGTTGTATGGTGATTACTAGGAGTAATATTAGGAGAGTTGCAGGTGATGGTAAAGCAGATAGGTTCTGATGTCTAGTATAATGCAGATGGTAAGAGGACACAGATGGAGTATACTTAGACAGAGTAACCTAGTGCAAGGATAGTTGAAGGTGGTCCCAAGAGCTAACAGTCTATGCAGATGGTATGGAATAGATAGATAGATAGTCCTGGTAATTGCAGTAGATGACAGTAGGAGATTGGTTAGTAAGGAATCCCCTGTGGGGTACTTATCACTTAGATAGGTTAGTAGTAACAATGTCCATAGATAGAGAGGTGATCCCGTAGCGAGATACGGATCAGCGGCGAGGTTCCGGCGTCAGTTCAGCAAAGGAAATGTCAGCAGCTCCGACTTCACAGGAGAAGGTGCGGTGAACATGTGGTTTGAACGAGCGATGAGTGAGAGAAAGCCGGCGATTGAAATAGCCGCTCATAGCGGCGCTCGGCAATGATGTCATCCGGTCTTAAAGGTATATGCGTCTCTTGTTACACAAGATGGGACGCAATTAGCAAAGGAGAAATATGGAACAAGGGTACCAGAGGTACCAGAACATTACAGAACAATGGTCTGCTGTTGTAAACACAGCTGACTGTTCTCTCTGGAATGAACACAGAGAGCCTGTGATCCTCCTATTTAGAAACACAGGTCTCTGTGTTGAGTCTCTCCCCCATACAGTTAGAAAACACTCCCCTAGGTTCACACTTAACCCTGTGATCACCCCTGGGTTAACCCCTTCCCTGCCAGTGTTATTACAGTAACAGTGCATATTTTTAGCACTGATAACTGTGGTAATGTCACTGGTCCCCCGAAAAGTGTCAAAAATGTCAGTTAGGGGTCTGATCTGTCCGTTGCAATGTTGCAGTCCCGTTAAAAAGCGCAGATCGCCACCATTACTAGTAAAAAATAACAAATCTTTCCCCTAGTTTGTAAACACGATAACGTTTGCACAAACCAATAAAAATACGCTTATTGGGATTTTTTTTACCAAAACTATGTAGCAGAATACAAATTGGCCTAAAAAGAATAAAAATATTTGACTTTTACATTTTTTATTTTTTTTGGGAATGTTATGAGGAAGAAAGAAAAATCGTTTTTTTTTTTTCTTTTCAAAATTGTCGCAATTTTTGTTTATAGCACATAAAAAATAAAAATTATACAGGTGATCAAATACCACCAAAAGAAAGCTCTATTTATAGGGAAAAAAAGGACGTCAATTTAGTATTGACTAAATTAACTAAATAACGCAGTGCCGAACCGCAAAAAATGGTCATTAAGGGGGCAAAACCTTCCGGTCCAGAAGTGGTTAAGCTAACAAACTCACATGAACTTGTCTGCCCCATTGTCATTGTTTGCCACGACTATGGATACACCGTTTATTTGATTTTGAAGTTGCAAACAAACCCCAAATTCTCTGCAGAATAATGAGCTCTTAAACAGCACCAAACATGCTCTCTAGATTACCATTACTGTCTACAGTCATACCCCACTTTTAAGTACACAATGGGACCAGAGCATGTATGTAAAACGTAAATATACTTAAGTGAAGCAATACATTTTTTCACTTCTCAATGCATGTAAATACACTAGCTCTATGGGAAATCTTGGTCAAATTGACATGGCACTGCTCCCAAACCATAAGTGACAGGGAGACCAAACTGGGGGAGCACGTTAAGGGGATCCAGTACTACAACATTGTAGATTACCTAGGTGGGACCTGAAGAAGGAGGCTCCGCCTCCGAAACACGTTGTCCGTGGCAACCAGCAGAAGCAGTATACCCCTGTGGATTCCTCCACTCCGTAGCCCCATACTGCTTACAGCTTCGGCCGAGGCTTTGGCTCACTCATGCAGCGGTGTATGACGGCGGACTGGTGAGCAGGCACACTAGTACTGATACGTAGTGACCCGGCGGGGGAGCTGTGAGCAGGAAGTAAGGGAGAGCGGGGTCATAGCGGCGGTAGCTGCGAGAGAGGAGACCGGAGTGAAACAACCTGGAGGGACGGGAGGAGCGAGGAACTTCTGTTGACATGCCGATATGCTTGTGCAATAATGAAGGAAATGTGAGTGCATTTTAACTGTACTGTTTGTCCGTTAATAAAGCGATATTGCCCGAGGTCTGCGTGCACTTCCCTCTATTACAGTCTGGAACCTGCATTTTATCCGCCCCCCAGTGGAGTGTGAAAGGAGCTGCAGCGACCAGGACATACCTGCTTAAAGACATACAAGTAGGAAGTGGACACATGATCAGCGCCACAGGCTGGTGAAGTATATCCCTATGTAGATGTTGGATTCCAGCATGTGCAGGGCTGTTTTTATTGATTGTAGATTACCTAGGCAAGCTGGCTGACCCCAAAATATGTTGTAGTCCTGTGTCCGCTTTCGGTGCTTCCTAAGTTTTTGGTGTCCTTGTCACTTATGGTTCGGGATCAGTACCATGTCAAGCTAACCAAGATTTCCCATAGACACCAATGTGTCTGTACAAACTCGTATAAACTAATCTGAGCATGCACCGTTTTGCCATTACTATGAATACACAGTTTATTTGATTTTGTAGCATCAAAACCATGACAAAAGAAGCCCATGTTCCAAGTTCCTACCTCAACTTTTACCCTGCATGATCTATATGTAGTTGCAGGCAGGGGCGGACTGAGAACCCTCTGGGCCCCCGGGCAAAATAAATTAAGGGCCCCCTTCCAGGCCCCACCCATGTTGCGCCTCCAGCCAACACTTGCCACACCCACATTCCCCCTCCACCACACCCACATCCCGCCTCCAGAAGAAGGGGAGGAGAGTGGACGTGTGTCTGCTCTTCTCTCTCCTCTCTATCTGGCGGCACATGCTATGCCAGGCCCAGACGCAGGAGATGGGCAAGCAGTGCTCAGGATACATAGTTGAGGGAGGGGGCACTATAATGGGGTGCAGTGTTGCCAACCCCCCTGAGTGAAATTTACTGAGAGGGTGTCCAAAATTTACAAGACAGAGTCACATGAAATTTACTAACAGAGCCACATTTTTTACAGACAATTAAAAAAATTACATAAAATGGCTAATTTCAGTGCAAAACAGTGCAAATATCAATATTTAGGTATATATTATGTTAATTGCACAGGTTACTAGTGTGATTAGCAATGTGTTTTAGGTATAAAAAAAAGGCCAAAAAAAATGTCTCCATTTATACGAAGGTCAGGTTAATAAAACCCAACACAGGGTTTTCCTTTACAGTGTAAGTGGGAACTCTGTGGACCCTGAAGTAAAGCCCCGTACACACGTACCGATCGTCGGCCGACGGAACGTCCTACAAATGTTCGCGGCTGGTGTGTTTGTTGTTTGTCTGTTGAAAAGTGCTCCAAACTTGCCCAGGACATTTGTCTTCCGACAGAAAATGACGTCACTACGTTCCACGCACGTTCGCCGCTACAAAAGAGGAAGTGAGTGTTTGGCCGTGACCCTTCTGGGCATCTCGCGCTGATTTCGGTAGCATTTGTTTGGTTGACGACATTTCGCTATTTTCCGAGACATCGTTCGAGAATTTATTATGGCGACCGTGAATTCGTCCGTTGCTGTCGTTAGTGTTGGAGTTTTGGCTCTGAGACGACGTACGAGCAATAGGAAGAAGAAGCGGACCTCCTGGACGAAAAATTGGTTGCTTAACCGTGATCAATTTTCTCATATGTCCTTGCTGAGGGAGCTCCAGGAAAATAATCCTGATGACTTCAGGAATTATTTGAGGATGACGGATCCCATCTTTTACCGTCTTCTTGCCCTGGTGTCCCCCTATATTCTGAAGCAGGATACTTGTATGCGGCTTGCAATTACTCCTGAGCAAAGGTTAATTGCGACGTTGAGGTATCTTGCAACAGGGAGAAGCCTGCAGGATCTGAAGTTCACCACAGGCATCTCCCCCCAAGCACTTGGAGTCATCATCCCTGAGACCTGCTCTGCCATCATCAAGGTCTTGCAGAAGGACTATATCAAGGTATGTTTTATTTTTTACATTACATGTATTACTAGTTTCACCTGAATTATGATGTTTTTGGATGTACAGCAATTGACACAGGCCATTATTTGTAAACTACCCTCTGTCCGCATGCACATAGGAGAGAATGGTGGGGTGGTTAGTGGGTAATTTTACAAATGGTTAAAGATAATCTACATCTTTACTACTATGTGTCCCTAAACGCATTGCCTGTTAACAGTATTTTGAATTTGGGTCATTTTATTGCTTTCCCTCAAACAATTATTCCTTGGCCAATGTTTTAGTACCTAGTTAATGATTTATCTAAAATACATCAGTCCATCCATTCCCACCTATGATTCTGTATGTTTATGTAATGATGTTAAAACCTTCACTGACCACAAGCCCTAATTGATGTATAAATGCCCAGTTTTACTTACCCATCCCCCCACCCACATGCTAAATCTCAAAGTCAGCATATACCAAAGCTCAAGTTCAGAGGTCTTCAAACTATGGCCCACCAGTTGTTCACGAACTTCAATTTCCATCATGCCTAGTCATGTCTGTGAATGTGAGAGAATTACAAGGCCTCATGGGATGTGTAGTTCTGCAACAGCTGGAGGGCCGTAGTTTGTAAATCTCAGCTCTAGCTGGTGAGTATAATGGGCCATACACACTAGAAGATTGTCAGAACAATTTATCCTTCCGATTTACCAAAACCAAATAATATGAGGTCCAACAAACACTTTCAAATCCTATGCAATCTGGTAGGCCCTTGCACTACATAGAAAAGTTAAATCTGCACGAAAAAGTCTTCAGAGAATCTTCTAGTGTGTATGGCCCTTTACAATATAAGAACAATAGGAGGTTGAAAATAAATGTATGTAGATGTTACATCCCCATATCCAAACCTTTGCCTTCCTGTTGTATATTTTTTTAGCAAGTTGCATAAGCATTTAACAGACAACTGTGTGTGTAATTAATAATGTGATGTGCTCAAGCACTAATTTTTTTTTTTTTTTTTTTTTTTATTTTTTCCCCACAGTTTCCTTCAAACGCAGAGCAATGGCTGGAGATTTCTGATCAATTTCTGGAGAAGTGGAATTTTCCCAATTGTGGGGGTGCTATTGATGGGAAGCACGTCCGCATTGTCCCCCCTCCGAATTCCGGCACATTTTATTATAATTATAAAGGTTTTTTTAGTATAGTCATGCTAGCCATAGTTAATGCAAACTATGAGTTTATTTTTTTGGATATTGGCAAAAATGGCCGCAATTCGGATGGGGGAGTTATTGATCAGACGGAGTTCGCTCGTCGTCTAAAGAACGGCACTCTGAACCTGCCATCCAGGGAGCAAACTGTTGAGGGTATGAGCTTTGTGTTTATCGCAGATGAGGCTTTTGCGCTTGGGGAGCATCTCATGAAGCCCTACCCTCAGAGGAACCTCACCCCAGACCAAAGGATTTACAACTACCGGTTGTCCAGAGCTCGCAGAGTTGTGGAGAATGCCTTCGGGATAATGGCCAACCGGTTCCGGATATTCCTGACGTCCATAAACCTGGCACTGTACAAAGTGGATAATGTGGTCTTGTGTTGCTGCATTTTGCACAACTTCCTACGCAGGAATGCACAAAATTATGTCTTGCAGCAACTGGATACTGACCCTGCTATGCCAGGTACAAGTGGAGAGGCCCAACCTTCTAACCAAGTGGAGTCCATGACGTCAATGGAAGTTGGACGGTCAGCATTGGCATCACACAGGGCCCGTCAGATCCGCCAGGAATATCTGGACTATTTCGTGGGGAGAGGAGCTGTGTCCTGGCAGCAATCACTGTCACAAACACATTAATCTTGTTAAAGATTGGACACACAAGATAAATGTCAGAGATATATTATTTTTCAACACATTAAACAAAAATTGCAATGATTCTGTATTGTGGATTATAATCATTTGGGCACATATGCCAAACACAATTATTTGGGTTAATCATGTGTTATATATGTGTGACTTTGGAAGGGTTAATACATTCATCAGTGTGTTTCTTGACTGTAGTCTCTCACCAGCTGATCCAAAGTGATGATGGCCATGTGTTATTTTTTAGCCAGTGGTGTAAATACAAGGGCCTTCTGCACCCCACAAAATGTACACAAACCCTGTCACATTGAGAACTAGGTCACACCCAAGGTTCATCTAATGTCACCTTATATTGGTGTTCATTGTCCAGAAGTTGCCCATACTATATATTTCAGATAATACATTAGGGTATTAACAAAGTACCTACACCTGTTATGTTGTGTTCATTTATGACATCCTTCTCACTGCCCACCAATGTTAGGATATGTCAGTGTTATGTGAAACTTGATCATTGTTCATCTCAAAGTGTTATATATATATAGGTAATGGAAAGTGAACTAGAGCAACGAACAAGCAATACACTATAGATTACACTGATCTCCCTACACTGATTGCTACTGGCAATATCAATGCCATATTGAATCCTAGGACTGCTAGTACCTTGAGTGTTGAGTCACACTTATGCGATGCGGGAAGTCTGCGACTTTGCAGCCTTCCAGCATTGCATAAGGGTGACCCGCCACTTACTTTTTCCACAGGATTGTATTCCACAAGTGTTAAGCACTGTGCGATCCAATCCAGATACATCAGAAATAAAGGGTCATGTGCGACTTGTATGCGTGTTCAGTGCGAATGTAGCCATACAAAGTGTATGTCTCAATTCACACTGCACATCTGATGGCATGTAATATCGTAGCGCACTGCTCCTTTATTACATGCGATCAGATGTTCATGCGAAAATCAGCTATACAGTTTGTATGGCTCAATTCGCACTGCACTCGCACAAAAGTCGCACATGATGCATTTATTCAGCCGCATCAGGATAGGATCGCACAGTCGTTCAAACTTGTGTGCTCCGATCCTGTGTGAAATGTCAGATCGCACTGTGATATGCGTTAAAACTGGGGGTATCTTTAACATTTCATTGACACCTCCAGCAACTTGCATATGGCAGTGTCCAAAATGCTTTCATTAACATGTAAATATGTGAATAGGACAGCCATCATACATTTAGTGCTTCTTTACACAGCTTTAGACCTCGACCCCCCAACGAAAGTCTAATAAAGAATTGAACACACATTGTTGAATGTAAAAATGTTTTAGTATCAAACATTCACAGGGTTAGGGTTAGGGTTAGGGTTAGGGTTAGGGTTAGGGTGTTGGAAAGTGCTTTTCCCAAACTTGGGTACACTCTTTAACATCTGAGTGTCATAAAACTGGCCTAAAATATTATATAAAAATGGGAACATCCCAATACAAACTGTAAAAAATTTTAAAATAATTATTTTTAAAATTTGGCAAGCATGTCCACAAAATCACGCATCTTTCCTTGCAATGCCGTTGCAGTCTCTTTTATTTGCTCGAGGTCTGAGCAGCATTGAAGAGCCTCACGGGTCAATTTGGCCAATGTGCAAGTGTGTAATACATGATCTGGAAAATAAAATACAACGGAGTCAATGTGAATCACCTACATGAGGTCATAATATAGAAACATTTGGTGTGCAGGTAATCTTTAAATTCCTCTCGAGTTAATACCTACCCTGTTCTTATGCTCTTTTGCCCTAGGCTCTTCATCTTCCTCCTGACCTCTTCCAATGCTGTTGCTGATGATTCTGCCGGTCTCCTGAGCTTACTATATATTCATTAGGGGTGTGAACGCATGATGACGTCATTGTGAGGGCATGGTTGTAATGTATATATATTAAGATGCAGAGACCAGAGACGGGCAGAATGCACGGCAACAGCATTGGAGGAGGACAGGAGGAAGAAGAAGAGCCTAGGGCAAAAGAGCAGACAACATAAGAGCAGAAGATTGGACAGCAGAAGACTGGAGAGGAGAAGATCCAAAGAGCAGAGTGGAGAAGACCGGATGAAGATCTTTAAGAACATTTCATAAACGTCTCCTGTCGTTATTCACATACACTTCCATTTATGTGGTTAATGTGTAGGGGTACTATGTACCCCATACCCATTCACATAGTGATTGGGGTCTGGGATCTGGGGGCCACCCTTTGTTAAAGGTTGCTTCCAAAGTCCTAGGAACCCCCTGGCCGCATGACCCCCCAAAACCACCAGACAGGGTTGTGGGGATGAGGCTCTTGTCCTCCTCTACATGGGAGTAAGGTGCTTTTGGGTGTGCGGTGCAGAGGCCCCCTGGCCCAAAGCAACAAAACCCCCCCATGTTGAGGGCATGTGTCCTGCTGTGGTCCAGGGGGTGTTTGGTCCGCTTGCTCGTTCTCTTTCCTGGCCTGACAAGCTGCATGCTTGTATAAGGGTCTGGTAGGGGTTTTGGGGGTAACCCACGCTGTCTTTTTGTTGTGGGCATACCCTCAAACTCAATACCACACACAAAAGGCCTGGTTGTGAACTTGGGGGGACACCCACGGTGGGTTCTTCAATTTTTTGGTGTAGTTCCCCCTCAAAAATCTTCACAACGCAAGTGGCCCCGCAAGTCAGAGCATCCTGATCCGACTTACGGTGCGACTTCCATTCAAATAAAGAGGCTCCCATAGGGAACTAGTGTTGTAAATTGGAGGCTAAAAATAACACTGATAAAAATCATTCTGAAAAAACCTACGTGGGCACACAATTGGCTCTTGGACACTTGGTCCTGGTTCCTCCACAGTTTCTGAACTGGCTTCCATGCTGCTTGGCACGTTGCCAGGAGATCGGGCTTCTGACCTGGCTGGGGATGCCACATCCTGGCATGATGCAACATCTGCAATGTAAATTTGTAAGGGAATACAAGAATATAAGGTTAAACAATCATTGCAAATACACATATTTCTATGATCCCACTACACAAAAATCTGTGACTACCAACCTTCTTGTTGCTCTGGTGTCTGGTCACTTGTAGGCTCCACCAGGATTATTTCCGGCATAATGTCTTCATCTACATAATACAAAACATTGGCCATATCATAAAAGTCACAAGAGGTACATTTGTTAGGACATGGTGCCCTGCTTGATAGCTCTTTTAGTAACAAATATGAAGACATGTACATGGTTATCTACGAAAAATATGGTACATTAATGTTTGACAGTGCATAGGAACCAATTACCTTTAGTGGAATCTGTGCCACCTTCTGTGCCCATGTCCTCCTCTTCTTCCTCCACTGCAGATGGAGCTGCCAAACCTCTCCTCCTCCTTTCCCACTGTTTGGCACGGAGTTTACGTTTTTCTCCTATTTAAAGGTTTGAATAATAATCTGTGATTAATAGGAATGTTTGCTGAGAAGATTCGTGCAGGAAAGAACGTTCGTTGCAACACAATACATATATTTTTCACTATGGCTTCCTGACTTTTAATGTCATATACTAAAACATCAACAATAGATCGATCAAATCACGACATGACAACTAAAATGAGTAATCTAACTTTTTACATAGACATTATAATCTAGACATGTTAATACAACATACACCAAATTATAAAAAACATATTGCATGATTAAAAAAATAAAGAAAAAATAAAACTTACTTTTTTTCAAAATCCGATGGATTTGGGAAAGCTGATCCTGCTCACGGTGTTTGAGGTCAGACCATCGTTTCCTAATCTGATCTTTCGATCGCTCGACACCGAATTTTCTGACCAAACAGGCCACCACCTTGTCCATGATGCCATCTTTCCTGGCATTGGGCCGCTCGTAATTTGCCAACTTTCCATCGTAATCCATTTTTTCTAAAATGGAGACCATCTCCACCATTTCTGGCTTTGACATGGGTGTAGCCCTTGATTTTCGGGTGGCCCAATCACTTCGGCCCCCACTAATTGAGCTCCCAGATTGTTGAGACATGGTTCCTAATTAAACAATTATTATTCCACTGCCTCAGGTGTGAGTGTCGCATGTAGGCCTGATCTTCGGCACGTACACACCCCTGCACAAGCCCGCCACTGGAGGAGGAGTTGACGCCTGCGCTGTATTTAAAGGACGCCAGATCGTTCGGCCGACGATTCGCTAGCGGACATATCGAGAGTTGGAGCACGATCGAGCGGCGAATCACGACTTTTCCCCACAAACAAAGGTACGACTCTTTTAATAGAAAGTGTGTGTTTTGGGCCCTATACAGCTTTTATTAGGAATATCTTTATTATGTGCCAAAATACATGCTATTTTAATATGTTTTGTGTTGTTTTGTGTCTTGCAGGCATATACTGTCCTGCAATATGGTGGACAATTTCACCACCCACAACTTTTTAATAAGTTTTATTGATGAGTTCAGGCAACTGCCGTGTTTGTGGCAAGTGAAGTCCGCGGATTATAAAAATCGAAAACTCCGAAAACAGGCCATGGAACATTTGGTGGCCTTCTACAAGCCTGTCTATCCTGGGGCAAATTTTGAGTATATACGCAAAAAAATAAACAGTATTCGTACTGCCTACAGGCGGGAGTTAAAAAAAATAGAGGAGTCCACCCAGTCTGGAGCAGGGGCACGGAATGTACATGTACCACGGCTGTGGTACTATGATAACATGCGGTTCCTGGCAGACACCTTGGAATCCAGGCCGTCAATTTCTACACTGCCTTCTACATCGGCAGAGGGCTCAGTGTCGGTAGATCCAAGCCAGGATGAGGATTTCCTGGAGGAGAGTTTTACTCAGGTATGGCATTTCACAATATATTGTCTGCTAAAATGTAATCATGTAACAAAATTATAAGCTAAACCATAATTGACCCTTTAGGTAAACGGGCATAGCAAGGGGTTGGCATGACAGGCAACCGCCAGGGGCGCAGGCCAAGGGGGGTGGGTCACAAAAACATTGGCATTGTTTTATTGTTTATTTTAACAATCCACTCAGCCTGCACACCCCAGAACCCCCAGTTTGCAGGCGGATTCATGCAGGTGTAAAACATTGAGAGCTGCTTCATGCAGGTGTAAAACATTGAGAGCTGCTTCATGCAGGTGTAAAACATTGAGAGCTGCTTCATGCAGGTGTAAAACATTGAGAGCAGCTGAGCCAAAAGACCAGGAGACTGAGACTGCCTCTCACTGCATCCCCAGCACACCTCTGGTCTTACAAACACTGCTGCATCCCCAGCACACCTCTGATCCTAAGAAACACTGCTGTAGCCTCAGCATTCCTCTGGCTCAACCTTTTTTAATACAAAACTAACAGCTCCTGCAAATGATACATCCATCCTTGCTTCCATGTCTCTGGTCTCTCACTCTGGGTCAGCAAGGCAGGTGGCTTCCTTATTCATGTTTCCCTGCACTGCTTCACCCTCAATGCCCTACATCAAGCCCTCTGCAAGTTCAGGCCCCTCTCTCTCTGCAACCCCCTCCTCTCTCTCTCACACCCCCTCTTTCTCTCCCTCTCTCTATCTCTCAACCCTCTCTTTCTTTTTCACACCTGAGACAATGATTGCCCACTAGAGAGCTCTACACTGGGCAAACAAGGGGCAAATTAGAAACTTTTAATGCCCTTTAATTTTTTTTTGGGGGGGTGGGTTACAGTTTTCCATTGATCTTGGGGGGGGGGGGGGGGGTTGTTGCCAAATACAGCTCCTCAACAAGGGCACTGGAGACCCTAGATATGCCACTGTATGTAAAGTCTGCTATTTGTTCACAATAATATAACAAACATGACTTTTTATATACACTATAACATTCTAATCAATTGTTCATTTCATCAACAGGGAAGTGTCACTGAGGAGGAGCCAGGTTGCAGCCAGGAGCCTGGGGAGCCTGTGGAGCCTGAGGAGCCTGCGGAACTCTTTCCACCACCACCTCCTCCTGCCAAACGGAGGCAAAAGAGGAAACACATAGACGACATCACAGATGAATTCATACAGGAGGCCACCATAGCCCTACGTCGGAAACCGGAGGCCAATGAGTCCTTCGGGAATATGACTGCCAAAATCCTGGATAAGGTGGACCTCAGGCAGTGTCAGTATGCCAGAAAAATTATTCTGGATGTGCTGCAAAACGCTGAAAACGGCATACTTAATGAGCACAGCCATGCATGCCAGGAGCACCCGTGCCCTCCACCTCCACCTCCACCTCCACCTCCACAACACCCACCACCTCGCCAAATGCCACATGGCCAGTGGCAATATGGCCAGCAGGATCGAAACCTGCCCTCATGGCAACCTGATTATAGCTATCACCAACTTTAATTTGTGTAACCCCCTATTATTTATTTTACCCCTGTTTGCCAGTTTCTAGTTTAATTTTGTCCAAATGGACCTTTTTTATGTTTAGTTTATTATACGGAAAGTATTGATGTTTGCTTTGTTTTTTTTTTGCTGAGATCCAAAAAATAAAGAAAATTGAAAATAAAAAATGGCCTATCTGAATTTGTTAACATGTTTAATATTGTGCATAACCTGAAAAATATGTTTTAGACATTAATTCATAAAAGAATAAAGGGTCATATCAATAGTTAGATCTTTGGTGTGAAAATACAAAAATAATGGTGAAGAGTTCAAATTATTTAATTCTAAAATTTGATAGAACAGATAGAATAGACAAACATTATCTTCATCATAACAGAACACATGCCTTTTTATTAGAAAAGTATGGCATTATGAGCAGCATCTTCCTTCTTCTCACATTTATCAAGATGAGCATGTGCTCCGCATTTCACCTATTTCTTGGACTTCCGCGAGCCGAAAGTTCTTTCTGAATAAAATGTTGAGTTTACTAGAGAAAATTCTTCCGGGAACTCATTTGGTTTGATCATGCGTGTTGGGATTTGTAGCTGTGTGTCGGCAGAATTGCGTACTGACAGGCGAACAATCGTCCGTTCTGGTGTCGGCATACAAATATTTTCATGTTTGCAAGAAAGACTTTTGTCCGCGGATTGTGCGCAGACATCTGTCGGAGGCACCATACTAACACGCGTACAATCGGCAGATCCTTCGTCCACCGACGTTTGTATGCCGACGATCGGTACGTGTGTACGGGGCTTAAAAGAGAACATTGTGGACCCTGATGTAAAGCAGAACTCTAAGGACTCTGATGTAAGAGGCTTTGCTGTGGACTCTGGTGTAAAGGGAAACTCAGATGTAAAAGAGTCTCTGGTCACCACAGTCACCTTTACACAGTGGCGTCACTATGGGGGTGCGGTCCGCACCGGGTGACACCCGCCAGAGGGGTGACACCACCTAAGCCTAAACCTCCCAACCTTCCTGAAATGCCCGCGGCGTGTGCGGGCTGTCTACACGCCGCGGGTAACACTTTGTATGTTGGCCGGGATGTCTCTCCAGCTGCCTGCAGTCTTCTCTGGTCACTTGTGTGTACGGACTCGGAGTACACTGAAGCCGCCCCTCCTCTTCTTTCTGTGATGTTTACTTCCTGTACACGCTGCCTGAATGGCATTCTCCGTCAGGATAAGAGAAGCTGGGACAAGGTAAATTGCAGGTAACCCTTCCACTGCTGGCACATTATCACTGGAAGGGATCATCCATGTCCTTTTTAACTTCAAGAAAATTGAACTTCAACAGTATTTTACGTTTTAGGAGAGTGATGCTGTAATATGTCATGTACTATGTCTCCAGTCTCTTGTATACTACAGAAGCATGCTCCCAGTCTCCAACAACCCCTGTACTATGTCCGCAGTCTCTGACTGTCTCCTGTATAATGTCCGCAGTCTCTGACCGTCTCCTGTATAATGTCTGCAGTCTCTGACCGTCTCCTGTATAATGTCCGCAGTCTCTGACAGTCTCTTGTATCCTGTCCGCAGTCTCTGACAGTCTCTTGTATCATGTCCGCAGTCTCTGACCATCTCCTGTATCATGTCTGTAGTCTCTGACCACCTCTTGTATTATTTCCACAGTCTCTGACCATCTCCTGTATCATTTCTGTATTCTCTGACCATCTCTTGTATTATTTCCACAGTCTCTGACCATCTCCGGTATCATGTCTGCAGTCTCTGACCATCTCCTGTATCATGTCTGCAGTCTCTGACCATCTCTTGTATTATTTCCACAGTCTCTGACCATCTCCTGTATCATGTCAGTAGTCTCTGACCATCTCTGGTATGTGGGAGGAATTTTGCCCTTTCCTTACCCCTACACTGTGAGTTACACACCCCTGTCTCCTGCACTCTTTTTGTTTTGTACTCCTGATTTTTTTTTATACATTACACACTCCTGGGCCCTGCGTTCTGTGTTATATACTCCTGGACCATGCTCTCTGTGTATATCATGTACTCCTAAACCTGGCACTGGCTACAGCCCTCTGTGCTTTACATTAATCTAAATCTTGAACCCATTGCATTACACACCCTGGACCCCTGGAGCCTGCACTATGTATCCTAAACCCGTCACTGGCTGCAGCACTCCCCAACCCCTGTGCTCTCCTTTACACACTCCTGCACTATATACACAATACTGTACATTATATACTTCTCACCAAAGTCTTCATTGTCTCAACAGTTGCTGGTTGCTATGCAGTCCCTGACTATTTTATTGAATTTATTCTTTAGGTAGTCTCAGACAAAGCAATCAAAGCATATTTTATAGGTACAAGGAAGCCTGGGTTTTGTTTAAACATATCCCTTAAGCCCCTCCCACAATTTACCGTGAGCTAGCATGCCGCAGGTCTTTTCACTCCTCCGGTGTCGCTCATTGTGAAGTTCAAAAGTTGGGAGGTATGATTAAGCGGTGACAGCAGGCTCTTTTCCTCGCTCAGTCCACCAGAGAACAGGTAGCGAGCTGCGGGCTGTCAGTTTATCTTCCCCACTCCCCCCCTTATTTCTCCTGTCAGCAGTGCAAGACAAGAGAGAGCGGCTCTCATCTGATTGCCGCCCAGCTTACTGCTGGGTCTGTCTCCCTTCCCATTGGCCACCGCGGAGGGCCAATCAGAAGAGACTAGGGGGGCATCATGGGACATGTAGTCCCGGAAGATTGGCAGCCCCATTTGTTGTCCACAGGGAGCAGACCACAGCCCCCATCATGCACTCTGCTTGGGGGAGAGATTGAGGACTGGGAACCTGGGAAAAAGCTGAGGGAGTGAGTGCTACACCATAAAGAGGACTGTGCTGGGGGAAGTCAGAGAGAGCCACACTACCCAGCACCACCAGAGAGAGGGCTACACTGCCCAGCACCAACAGAGAGAGGGTCACACTGCCCGGAACCACCGGAGAGAGGGCCACACTGCCCAGCAGCACCAGAGAGAAGGCCATGCTGCTGCCCAGCAACACCAGAGAGAGAAAGACTGTGTCACTGCCAGGGTACAGACGGCTACACTACTGACCAAAGTCAGCCTGGTTAACCCAGAGGGAGCGAACGTCTAACCGGAGGGATCACTGCTGCATGTTTGCTGGGTCTGGCAGGATGGCCTGTCAGCCATTATCCATTACTGCTCCTAGGGACTGAGCCATTAGGAAGTGCCTAACCTGCTACCCTCTAGGCCTTATTGACCGTCGCAACCTGCTACAAAAAACTCCAACGCTGAGCTGCTGCCCGGCCCGAATATGGGGGGGGGGGGGTGACACCATGTTTTATCGCACCAGGTGACACCAACCCTAGTGATGCCACTACCTTTACACAAGAGTCCATAGAGCTCCCCATTACTGTCCACAGAGACTGCATACACTGCACAAGAGATGGTCAAAGACTGCGGACATGGCACAAGAGATGGTCAGAGACTGCATACATGGCACAAGAGATTGTCAGAGACTGCATACATGGCAAGAAGAGATGGTCAGAGACAGCATATATGGCAGAAGAGACGATCAGAGATGGCATATATGGCAGAAGAGACGATCAGAGACTGTATACATGGCACAACAGATGATCAGAGACTGCAGACATGGCACAAGGGATGGTCGGCACAAGGGATGGTCAGTGACTGCATACAAGGCACAAGGGACGGTCAGTTACTGCGGGAATGGCACAAGGGACAGTCAGACACTGCAGGCATGGCACAAGGGACGGTCAGAGACTGCGGGCATGGCACAAGGGACGGTCAGAGACTGCGGGCATGGCACAAGGGACGGTCAGAGACTGCGGGCATGGCACAAGGGACGGTCAAAGACTGCAGGCATGGCACAAGGCACGGTCAGAGACTGCGGGCATGGCACAAAGCGCGGTCAGAGATTGCAGGCATGGCACAAGGCGCGGTCAGAGACTGCGGGCATGGCACAAGGGGTGGTCAGAAACTGCGGGCATGGAACAAGGAGCAGTCAGAGACTGCGGGCATGGAACAAGGGGCCGCTGGTACAATTATATTTACAGCCAGATTCTGACAGCATAAAGATAAAAGCAGGCTGTATGCCCTAATCTTCATCTGTGGTGGTATCAGTGCCACTGCGCCCCTCCCCCCTGGTCTCACTCGTCTCCAGGCTCCTCTCCCTCATCTTCAGGCTCCTCCCCCTTGTGTCACACGGCTCCTCCCCCTTGTCTCACGCGGCTTCAGGCTCTTCCCCGGACTCCTCATCTCACATGCCCTCCAGTTCAGCGGTGATGGTCTGTGTGTGCTGCTGAACTGGAGGCGTTCCTGTCCCACTCTCTGCTACCGCCCAGATGGAAGGAGGGATCTTTTTTTCCAGGGTCCAGTGATCCATGCCTTGACGGCTAAACCGAGGGGGCGGAGTCTTCTAGCTGAGGCTGCCTCTTTGGCTTGCATCTGGCGCAGGAGTGAAGTAGGCAGTGCCGGACCCCTCCTCCCACCAAAGTAGCGCCGGCTGCCGGGCCCCTCCCCTCTTCCCACTTACGTAGCCACGATAGATAACATTGGATGAATAATTCTGTACTGGACGGCTGAGTACTGAGTCCGCCCCTGGTTGCAGGGAAGCTCCAAAAGTCTCTCATTATTCAGAATGTGAAATGCATATGAACAGAACTGAGCATTCTTGCAGCCAATGACTTTGGTTCTGGGGTGTGTGGAGCCTGATGAGGAAGTGAGAGCTCCACTTTACTTTTGATTGGCCAGACACAGCAATAAATGGATCCCTAGCCGTTATTCAGTCCAATGTCTGCTTTCAAATGTGCCCTCTGCAGACTTAATGGGAAACTAGTCTCAGTTCTCCATCAGACTCTGCCCATTTAATCACAAATCATTTACCCAAATGTGTTCAAATCTTGACCAGAGTTCTGTAATTACTAACCAACCTGTATACTTCAGTAAGTTATGGCTGCAACCAGCTGTATATAATCTAAGTCCAACTGTACAGTGTGGAGTAGGAGTGTAATGTATGGTTCATGGGTTTATTATACCTAAGGAATTGGTGAGCAGTTCCCCTTCCACCACCTGGATTCTGTTTACATGACCCACACTCTGTGCTATCCTCCAATTCGCTTGCAATACTACCATACCCACCGAGAGGATAGACAGTGGACACATCATTCGGCTCCTCCGGAATAGCGGGACGGTATACACACTCCAGTGGGATTTGCATAAAAACGGCCTGTGGGAATATTAGGAACCATTCCAAAGACCACTTACCTGAGCTAGACCCCAAGGGGTCGTCTGGTAAGTGGGTGCACAACTCGGTGATGGATCCCCCCATTGTTTGATCCTGCATGTGGACATCCCTTGCACTGAGCATGCAGCACTTTGGATTTATTTAATTATAAACTGCACATTCTGCACCAGCACTTTTTATTGCATTTTATTGCATCATTTATTGTTTCACGGACACTTTAAGACTTGGCACTTTGAAGAACCAGTTAAGGTTCACTTTTCATATGACCTCTTTTTTAGTGTCATTTTATATTCTTCATGATTTTTATGCTATGTCACACACAATGTGTTTTTTGATGGTGTAGCTTTAGACACTTATTACATCTTTGAGCGCTGTCCCCCTTATTTTCACTATGTACACAACTCCCTGTTGTTTTGACTAGCTGCTCAAGAAATATTCACAATTTTAGTTTGTTCAGTAACACAACAATTAATACTGTATTTAATATTTTATTTTTCTCACTTGAATCCTAGGTGCGCTCACGTGAGGATATACACTCACACCCCCCCCTTTTTTCTTTCATCCTCTAGGAAGAGCCGCTGGCAGATCCATGTACATCCACCTTAGAGTTATTTCCCCATCCAAAAATATTTTCAAAATCTGCAATTAGTATTTCTATGGATTACTATGAACTGTGAACTAAGTAATTGTATGAAGTAACTCTATAACATTAGCAGGCACAAAATTCTGATATGTAATATATACAATACATCAAAGTGCTACACTAGTCACTGATTGAATGAGGTATTTTTACCGGAAAAAAAGTACTTACAAGTGCATCAAATTGTGAAATAATGTCACCCATACTAAATGGTGAAATATCCTGTGTGATAAAAATTTAACTGACAATACTGTACTATTCACAGTGCAACTATCCAAATAATGGCACAGAGACCTACTGTACCGGATTCCTACACTAACCTACCTGATTACTATACTGACACCTACCTCACCACTACACAGACCTACCTCACCACTACACTGACCAAACTGATTCCTGCACTGACTCCCTACACTGACATTCCTGATTCCTACACTGACCTACCTGACACCTTCACCGACCCCCCCTACACTGACCCCTTCACTGACACCTACACTGACACCCCTAAAGTGACACCTACACTGACCCCCCTTCACTGACCCTTTATCCCTGCCCCTCTTTCACTGACCCCCTAGACTGAACCCCATTCACTGACACCTAAACTGACCCCTTCACCGACCCCCCTACAGTGACACATACACTGGCCCCCCTACAGTGACCCTTCTTCCCTGCCCTTCCTTCACTGACCCCCCTTCACTGACCCCTACACCTTCACTGACCTCTACACTGACCCCTAGACTGGCCCCCCTACACTGACACTTACACTGCCCCCCTTACACATTGACTCCTACAATGACCCCCCTACATTGACCCCTTCACTGACACCTACACTGACCCCCCTCTACACTGACACCTACACTGACCCCTCCTACGCTGACCCCTTCACTGACCCCCCCCCCCCACACTGACACCTACACTGACCCCCCCCCCCCCACACACACTGACTCCCCCTACATTATCCTCTGTCCTACTGTGGAGAAGTCTCACTTACCTATTTGTTAGGCGCCTTAGATTTTAAAATATCTGCCGCCGCTCGTAAACATTATTGTCGGATATTCCCAGCGGCGGCGCATGCACGGTGACATGTTGGCGCCGGGTGGTGCCATTTTTTAATCTAAGGTGCAGCAGGAGCACGTCGGGCCGGCCGGGGGACAGTGACACTGGCGCGCTGTGATATGCACCCCCCCAGATTTTGCGCCCGGTGCAGCTGGCCCCCCCCCAGCACCCCCCACGCTACGCCACTGTTGCTTATCCACTATTGCCAGAAGAACAACGGCAAAACATGTTGTCCACCCCCAAGATTTTTTGAAGGGCAGAGGGAAAAGGTTCCTTGCAGTTGTTTTAATCAGTGCATGGCATTTCACACAGTATTATGTATTCTTTAACTGCTACATCATCACTTCACTGGTTTTTAACATGTAAGCAACTGATGTTTTGTGCAATTCTTGTGCAATTGTTGATGTTTTGTGTTACCATTTGCATTTTGCCACTGAGAGTGTTGCACAGTATTATATAGTAATTGTCACATATGATCACGTCACTGTTTACAGCATGTAAGCAATTTATGTTTCATGCAATCTGTGCGCAATCCTTCATGAACTATTTGAGGAAACTGTGCAACACCCTCAGTGCAAAAACCAGTCCCTTACTTTTTATCAGTCATTTAACCGTTTATAATGTATCACTGTTCATGATAATTTTTTTTGTTCACTAATCTGTACAGTAGTTTAGTTCTTTTGCACTTGCTTTTGTAAGCACTTTTTGTTTCTGGTTGTGATTGTAAAATAACTCATTCATTTGGCGATTAGCACAGCACTTGGGTGGCTTTAATGGCCAAGTTCACCATTTGGAACTTGCTACATGTTCCAACCAAAACAGTCCCAGTTTCTCATGTGTCCCTTTGGAAAACAAATTTGCCCATCCCTGCTCTGGCAAATTAGGAAAATGATTTCCCCAACAAGCTAGAGGGAGAATGTCCTAAACTGTCCAGAGAGAAAAAAGCCAAGTCATTGGTGTTTTGCAATCTTGGAAAATAAACGCCCTGACCACAACACTGGTGCTTCCATCCCAAGTTTTTCTTGAACTGCATGTCTTGAACTGTAAATCTTGGGAAAAGGTGTTATTGCAGAAAAAAGTGCATCACTGACATTACTCAATTACAGTTAGATTGCAACTGGTGTGGTAACAGGGTGAGTCTTACATACCTTCTTAAGCTGGGTTTGTTTCTGATAATTACTCCCATGCTTTCTAAAAACTTCACAAGGGCTTCTATATTTTTAGGATCTGAAAGTTGTTCAACTTTCTTGTAACTAACAACACGATCCTTGGCATATTTTAATAGGTCATCTCGAGCAGTGGCAAGGGCGGCTTTAATTTCTTCATCAGGGGCATCATCCATGCAAGTCCTTCGTAGGTGTGTGGAAAGGACAGTTTGCACTTTTAAACAAATCGGACACACCAGAGGAGTTCTTCTTACCCTGAAAAGGAAAAATACATTTTTTAATGTGATTTGGAAAGACCCACATAGAAAAGGAAATAAGGCTGTGTAAATTGGTAAATGGTTTAAAACAGTGCAAAAAAAAGCAATGCCCAACACTCCATCCTTTTCAGCCAATTAGTCCAAAATTAAGTGTTAGGAATTCTCATATGGCCATACACGATACAATCTGATTTCTCAGATTCCAAAAATCTTTGGTAAAAAGGACAACCGGAAACCTGCCATCAGATTAAGGATAAAACACACACGCACACCCAGGGGCGGACTGACAACTCATGGGGCCCCCGGGCACTAGGGGTTAATGGGGCCCCCAGGTTTAACCACATAATGACCGCCCACCGCAGATATACTGTGGCAGGCAGCCGCTGCTGGGCAAAGTGACGTAGGGGTACGTCACTCGCTCAGCCGCCTGTAGGGGGCGAGCGCCGGAGGCGCGCTTCCGCCCCCGCTCGTTCACAGGCATCCCCGCGCGAGTGACCGGCGGCTCCGGTGTCCGCCGGTCACTCGCGATCTCCCGCATGAGAGGGAGAAAGGCAGATGGCTGATGTAAACACAGCCGTCTGTCATTCTCCCTGATGTAACTGCAGAGACTGTACGATCCTGCTATGTAGGATCGTATGTCTCTGTGGCTACATCACAAGCCACGCCCCCCCACAGTTAGAATCACGCCCCTAGGGACACACTTAACCCCTTGTTCACCAATAAAGTTAACCCCTTCCCTGCCAGTGTCATTTTTACTCTAACAGTGCATATTTATAGCACTGATTACTGTAGTAATGTCACTGGTACTACCAAAAGTGTCAAAAATGTCAGTTAGGGCTCCGATCTGTCCGCCGCAATGTCGCAGTCACGCAAAAAAAAAAAAAAAATCACAGATCACCTCCATTACTAGTAAAAAAAAAAAAAAAACAATAAAAATGACATAAATCTTTCCCGTAGTTAGTAAACGCAATAACTTTTGAGCAAACCAATCAAAATACGCTTATTGCAATTTTTTTTTTTACCAAACTTATGTAGCAGAAAACAAATTGGCCTAAAATGTTAAAAAAATTTAGATTTTTACATTTTTTTTGAGAATTTCATATCAAAAAATGTGAAAAATTATGTTATTCTTTCAAAATTGTCGCTCTTTTTTTTTTTTTGTTTATAGCGCAAAAAAATAAAAATCGCACAGGTGATCAAATACCACCAAAAGAAAGCTCTGTTTGTGGAAAAAAAAGGACGTCAATTTTGTTTGGGTACAGTATCACACGACCGCGTAATTTTCCGTTAAAGTCACGCAGTGCTGAATCGCAAAATAGGCACGGCAGCCATCTTTTTTTTTTTATAAATAACAAACATGTTATACTTACCTCCTCTGTGCAGATGGTTTTGCACAGAGCAGCCCCGATCCTCCTCTTTTCAGGTCCCTCTTCTCTGCTCCTGGCCCCTCCCTCCTGTCGAATGCCCCCACAGCAAGCAGCTTGCTATGGGGCCAGCCGAGCTGCAGCTCTGTGTGTCCATTTAGACACAGAGCTGTGGTTTGGCCCTGCCCCCTCTCTCTTCTCATTGGCCAACTTGCTTTGATTGGGAGCCGTAGAAGGGAATGGCGCTGCTGCTGTGTCTCAGCCAATCAGGAGACAGAGTCCCAGATGGCTGAGGGACTCGTGGACATCGCTGGACAGGGATGGGGCTCAGGTAAGTATTAGGGAGGCTGGGGAGGCTGCTGCACACAGAAGTTTTCTTATCCTAATGCATAGAATGCATTAAGATAAAAAAACCTTCCGCTTTTACAATCCTTTAATGTAGCAGGCCCTAGTGGAGGGGAACCTAGCTTGGCGACATGCAGAGTGTCAGGAGATCTAAAGCTGGTGACCCAGTAAAGGTACCAGGAGCCTCTCATGGGCAGTGCCTAAACAGCATCATGGGCAAAGTAATGCACTGTAGGCCCCTACCAGGGAAAAGGTGGCCTGTGGCATGCATAGTACACTGCGGCACATAGTGGGTGTGGCTAACTAATGCCACATATTGGGCGTAGCTTTTTATTCTGATTAGAATTGTAAGTCTGATTTTTACCAATGTTTTTTTTATTTTAACTAAATTTAATTAATTTTTTTCAATGTTTTTCACAACGTTGGTGGGTGGCTTTGGTAGGGTATCAGTCTGACTTTTGAGACAGAGAAAGGGACACATTCCCCAGTCCCTTTCTCTGTAGCCTCAGCTGCACTGCAGATGAATGAACAGGAGACAGAGGCTCCTCCCCATTCATAAACTGAAGCATAGTAAACACAGTTAATACAGTGAGTGATCAGTATCAATTACTCACTGTGTTCACTTAGAAAAGGAAGGAGCTGGTAAATGACATTTTACAGACCATTCTCAGCTCTCCATGTGTGCCCCCAACTACTGCCAGTGGGAGAGGGAAGCTGTGGGGGTTGGAGGCCCAGGAAGTGAGAGAAATTCAGATCAGTGCAGCAGGTGGGGGAAATAACTGGAACCGATTCTTTGTGGCTCTCACTGTAGCAGCTGGAGCAGGAGATGTTGGCTTTCAGCTGCTGCTGTGGTTGGTTCCACTAATTTCCCCCACCTGCTGCACTGATCACCTGCTCTATCCAATTACCATCCTCCTGTTGGGGAGGGGGGTAACTGCAGAAATGTGCTGCACAGGTCGCACCTGTAGTTGTGAACCAAGCCTAACCATGAGTACATAAAAATAACAGAAATATTTCTCTAAATGATCAGTCTTCATATCATTGTACTCTCAAGCATATAGCCTTGAAAATCCTGATGATATGTTTATTGGGGTTTATTATTGTGTATATAGTGTGTGTTTTTAGTTATTGGGGATTATTATTGTGTATATAGTGTGTGTGTGTGTGTGTGTGTGCATAGTTATTGGGGATTATTATTTTGTATATAGTGTGTGTGTGTAAAGTTTATTGGGGATTATTATTTTGTATATAGTGTGTGTGTGTGTATAGTTTATTGGAGATTATTATTTTGTATATAGTGTGTGTGTGTGTATAGTTTATTGGGGATTGTTATTTTGTATATAGTGTGTGTGTATAGTTTATTGGGGATTATTATTTTGTATATAGTGTGTGTGTGTATAGTTTATTGGAGATTATTATTTTGTATATAGTGTGTGTGTGTATAGTTTATTGGGGATTATTATTTTGTATATAGTGTGTGTGTGTATAGTTTATTGGAGATTATTATTTTGTATATAGTGTGTGTGTGTATAGTTTATTGGGGATTATTATTTTGTATATAGTGTGTGTGTGTATAGTTTATTGGGGATTATTATTTTGTATATAGTGTGTGTGTGTGTATAGTTTATTGGGGATTATTATTTTGTATATAGTGTGTGTGTGTGTATAGTTTATTGGGGATTATTATTTTGTATATAGTGTGTGTATAGTTTATTTGGGATTATTATTTTGTATATAGTGTGTATAGTTTATTGGGGATTATTATTTTGTATATAGTGTGTATAGTTTATTGGGGATTATTATTTTGTATATAGTGTGTGTGTATAGTTTATTGGGGATTATTATTTTGTATATAGTGTGTGTGTGTATAGTTTATTGGGGATTATTATTTTGTATATAGTGTGTGTGTATAGTTTATTGGGGATTATTATTTTGTATATAGTGTGTGTGTGTATAGTTTATTGGGGATTATTATTTTGTATATAGTGTGTGTGTGTATAGTTTATTGGGGATTATTATTTTGTATATAGTGTGTGTGTGTGTATAGTTTATTGGGCATTATTATTTTGTATATAGTGTGTGTGTGTGTGTAGTTTATTGGGGATTATTATTTTGTATATAGTGTGTGTGTGTAGTTTATTGGGGATTATTATTTTGTATATAGTGTGTGTGTGTATAGTTTATTGGAGATTATTATTTTGTATATAGTGTGTGTGTGTGTGTATAGTTTATTGGGGATTATTATTTTGTATATAGTGTGTATAGTTTATTGGGGATTATTATTTTGTATATAGTATGTGTGTATAGTTTATTGGGGATTATTATTTTGTATAGTTTATTGGGGATTATTATTTTGTATATAGTGTGTGTGTGTGTATAGTTTATTGGGGGATTATTAATTTGTAAATAAGGTGTGTATAGTTTATTTGGGATTATTATTTTGTATATAGTGTGTGTGTGTATATAGTTTATTGGGGATTATTATTTTGTATATAGTGTGTGTGTGTATAGTTTATTGGGGATTATTATTTTGTATATAGTGTGTGTGTGTATAGTTTATTGGGGATTATTATTTTGTATATAGTGTGTGTGTGTGTGTATAGTTTATTGGGGATTATTATTTTGTATATAGTGTGTGTGTGTATAGTTTATTGGGCATTATTATTTTGTATATAGTGTGTGTGTGTAGTATATTGGGGATTATTATTTTGTATATAGTGTGTGTGTGTAGTTTATTGGGGATTATTATTTTGTATATAGTGTGTGTGTGTATAGTTTATTGGAGATTATTATTTTGTATCTAGTGTGTGTGTGTGTGTATAGTTTATTGGGGATTATTATTTTGTATATAGTGTGTGTGTATAGTTTATTGGGGATTATTATTTTGTATATAGTGTGTGTGTTTATAGTTTATTGGGGATTATTATTTTGTATATAGTGTGTGTGTGTATAGTTTATTGGGGATTATTATTTTGTATATAGTGTGTGTGTATATAGTTTATTGGGGATTATTATTTTGTATATAGTGTGTGTGTATATAGTTTATTGGGGATTATTATTGTGTATATAGTGTGTGTGTGTATAGTTTATTGGGGATTATTATTTTGTATACAGTGTGTGTGTATATAGTTTATTGGGGATTATTATTTTGTATATAGTGTGTGTGTGTATAGTTTATTGGGGATTATTATTGTGTATATAGTGTGTGTGTGTATAGTTTATTGGGGATTATTATTTTGTATATAGTGTGTGTGTATAGTTTATTGGGGATTATTATTTTGTATATAGTGTGTGTGTGTATAGTTTATTGGGGATTATTATTTTGTATATAGTGTGTGTGTGTGTGTGTGTGTATATAGTTTATTGGGGATTATTATTTTGTATATAGTGTGTGTATATAGTTTATTGGGGATTATTATTTTGTATATAGTGTGTGTGTGTATAGTTTATTGGGGATTATTATTTTGTATATAGTGTGTGTGTGTGTATATAGTTTATTGGGGATTATTATTTTGTATATAGTGTGTGTATATAGTTTATTGGGGATTATTATTTTGTATACAGTGTGTGTGTATATAGTTTATTGGGGATTATTATTTTGTATATAGTGTGTGTGTGTATAGTTTATTGGGGATTATTATTGTGTATATAGTGTGTGTGTGTATAGTTTATTGGGGATTATTATTTTGTATATAGTGTGTGTGTATAGTTTATTGGGGATTATTATTTTGTATATAGTGTGTGTGTATAGTTTATTGGGGATTATTATTTTGTATATAGTGTGTGTGTGTGTATATAGTTTATTGGGGATTATTATTTTGTATATATGGTGTGTATATAGTTTATTGGGGATTATTATTTTGTATACAGTGTGTGTGTATATAGTTTATTGGGGATTATTATTTTGTATATAGTGTGTGTGTGTATAGTTTATTGGGGATTATTATTGTGTATATAGTGTGTGTGTGTATAGTTTATTGGGGATTATTATTTTGTATATAGTGTGTGTGTATAGTTTATTGGGGATTATTATTTTGTATATAGTGTGTGTGTGTATAGTTTATTGGGGATTATTATTTTGTATATAGTGTGTGTTTGTAAAGTTTATTGGGGATTATTATTTTGTATATAGTGTTTGTGTGTATAGTTTATTGGGGATCATTATTGTGTATATAGTGTGTGTGTGTATAGTTTATTGGGGATTATTGTGTATATAGTGTGTGTGTATAGTTTATTGGGGATTATTTTGTATATAGTGTGTGTGTGTATAGTTTATTGGGGATTATAATTTTGTATATAGTGTGTGTGTGTGTGTGTGTGTGTATAGTTTATTGGGGATTATTATTTTGTATATAGTGTGTGTGTGTATAGTTTATTGGGGATTATTATTTTGTATATAGTGTGTGTGTGTGTGTGTGTATAGTTTATTGGGGATTATTTTGTATATAGTGTGTGTGTATAGTTTATTGAAGATTATTATTTTGTATATAGTGTGTGTATAGTTTTTTGGGGATTATTATTGTGTATATGGTGTGTGTGTGTATAGTTTATTGGGGATTATTATTTTGTATATAGTGTGTGTGTATAGTTTATTGGGGATTATTATTTTGTATATAGTGTGTGTGTGTATAGTTTATTGGGGATTATTATTGTGTATATAGTGTGTGTGTGTGTAAAGTTTATTGGGGATTATTATTGTGTATATAGTGTGTGTGTGTATAGTTTATTGGGGATTATTATTGTGTATATAGTGTGTGTGTGTGTATAGTTTATTGAGGGATTATTATTTTGTATATAGTGTGTGTATAGTTTTTTGGGGATTATTATTGTGTATATGGTGTGTGTGTGTATAGTTTATTGGGGATTATTATTTTGTATATAGTGTGTGTGTATAGTTTATTGGGGATTATTATTTTGTATATAGTGTGTGTGTGTATAGTTTATTGGGGATTATTATTGTGTATATAGTGTGTGTGTGTGTGTGTGTGTAAAGTTTATTGGGGATTATTATTGTGTATATAGTGTGTGTGTGTATAGTTTATTGGGGATTATAATTTTGTATATAGTGTGTGTGTGTGTGTGTGTGTATAGTTTATTGGGGATTATTATTTTGTATATAGTGTGTGTGTGTATAGTTTATTGGGGATTATTATTTTGTATATAGTGTGTGTGTGTGTGTGTATAGTTTATTGGGGATTATTTTGTATATAGTGTGTGTGTATAGTTTATTGAAGATTATTATTTTGTATATAGTGTGTGTATAGTTTTTTGGGGATTATTATTGTGTATATGGTGTGTGTGTGTATAGTTTATTGGGGATTATTATTTTGTATATAGTGTGTGTGTATAGTTTATTGGGGATTATTATTGTGTATATAGTGTGTGTGTGTAAAGTTTATGGGGGATTATTATTGTGTATATAGTGTGTGTGTGTGTGTAAAGTTTATTGGGGATTATTATTGTGTATATAGTGTGTGTGTGTGTATAGTTTATTGAGGGATTATTATTTTGTATATAGTGTGTGTGTGAATAGTTTATTGGGGATTAATATTATTTTGTATATAATGTGTGTGTGTATAGTTTATTGAGGGATTATTATTTTGTACAGTGGCGGCCCGTGCATAGGGGGCGCCAGGGCGCCGCCCCCCTACCACTAAAAAAAAAGAAAAAAAAAAACAAAACGAACAAATAAAGTTGTAAAAAAAAAATTGGGTTCGCCGGCCTCGCCTGAAGGAACTGGTGGCTAGGGGGGGGGGGGGGTTACGTCCCAGAAGAGGCACCAATTGGCTGCCTTCTGGAGGGTAGGGGGGTATCCTGGGCGCAAGTCTTTGCGATTGGACACCACCACTTTCTGATATCCTGGCTGTGATTGGTCCAGTCTACAGCCTGGACCAATCATCATCCAGAATATCGCTGACATCGCAATGGGGGCGGTGCCGGTGCGTGCGTCAGTCACTCACCATCACCGCCGCTCAGAGAAATGGAGAGGCCGCCCGCCGGTTCCCGCCGCCGAGACGAGGGAGAAGGACCCGCCGCAGAAGAGGAGGAAGAAGCTGAGCCGCGCCGCCGCCAGGTAAGTTTGAAGGGAGCAGGCCGCCCGCCGGTTCCCGTCGCCGAGACGAGGGAGAAGGACCCGCCGCAGAAGAGGAAGAAGCTGAGCCGCCCCACCGCCAGGTAAGTTTGAAGGGAGCACGCACGCTGGTTCCCGTCGCCGAGACGAGGGAGAAGGACCCGCCGCAGAAGAGGAAGAAGCTGAGCCGCCCCGCCGCCAGGTAAGTTTGAAGGGAGCACGCACGCTGGTCTCTGCATCGATTGGGGTACAATGCTGGCGCTCTGCAATCATTGGGGGACAATGCTGGTGCTCTGCAATCATTGGGGGACAATGCTGGCGCTCTGCAATCATTGGGGGACAATGCTGGCGCTCTGCAATCATTGGGGGACAATGCTGGCACTCTGCAATCATTGGGGGACAATGCTGGCACTCTGCAATCATTGGGGGACAAAGCTGGCGCTCTGCAATCATTGGGGGACAATGCTGGCACTCTGCAATCATTGGGGAAAATGCTGGCGCTCTGCAATCATTGGGGGACAATGCTGGCGCTCTGCAATCATTGGGGGACAATGCTGGCGCTCTGCAATCATTGGGGGACAATGCTGACACTCTGCAATCATTGGGGGACAATGCTGGCGCTCTGCAATCATTGGGGGACAAAGCTGTGGCGCTCTGCAATCATTGGGGGGCAATGCTGGCACTCTGCAATAATTGGGGGACAAAGCTGTGGCGCTCTGCAATCATTGGGGGACAATGCTGGCACTCTGCACTCATTGGGGGACAATGCTGTGGCGCTCTGCAATCATTGGGGGACAATGCTGTCACTCTGCACTCATTGGGGGACAATGCTGTGGCGCTCTGCAATCATTGGGGGACAATGCTGGCACTCTGCACTCATTGGGGGACAATGCTGTGGCGCTCTGCAATCATTGGGGGACAATGCTGTGGCGCTCTGCAATCATTGGGGGACAATGCTGTGGCCAATCTGCAATCATTGGGGTACAATGCTGTGGCGCTCTGCAATCATTGGGGGACAATGCTGTGGCCACTCTGCAATCATTGGGGGACAATGCTGGCACTCTGCAATAATTGGGGGACAATGCTGGCACTCTGCAATAATTGGGGACAATGCTGTGGCGCTCTGCAATCATTGGGGGACAATGCTGTGGCGCTCTGCAATCATTGGGGGACAATGCTGTGGCGCTCTGCAATCATTGGGGGACAATGCTGTGGCGCTCTGCAATCATTGGGGGACAATGCTGTGGCCACTCTGCAATCATTGGGGGACAATGCTGTGGCGCTCTGCAATCATTGGGGTACAATGCTGTGGCGCTCTGCAATCATTGGGGGACAATGCTGTGGCGCTCTGCAATCATTGGGGGACAATGCTGTGGCGCTCTGCAATCATTGGGGGACAATGCTGGCACTCTGCAATCATTGGGGGACAATGCTGGCACTCTGCAATCATTGGGGGACAATGCTGTGGCGCTCTGCAATCATTGGGGGACAATGCTGAGGCGCTCTGCAATCATTGGGGGACAATGCTGGCACTCTGCAATCATTGGGGGACAATGCTGTGGCGCTCTGCAATCATTGGGGGACAATGCTGTGGCACTCTGCAATCATTGGGGGACAATGCTGTGGCGCTCTGCAATCATTGGGGTACAATGCTGTGGCACTCTGCAATCATTGGGGACAATGCTGTGGCACTCTGCAATCATTGGGGACAATGCTGTGGTGCTCTGCAGTGATTGGGGACAATGCTGTGGCGCTCTGCAGTGATTGGGGACAATGCTGTGGCGCTCTGCATTGAAAGGGGCTCGCACGCTGAACTCTGCATTGATGGGGGCACGGAACAGTTGCATTGAAGGGGGCACGCACGCTGAACTCTGCACAGTGTTTATTGCATTGAAGGGGGCACAGCACAGTTGCATTGAAGGGGGCATGCACGCTGAACTCTGCATTGTTGGGGCACAGCACAGAGTTCATTGCATTGAAGGGGGCACAGTGTTTATTGCCTTGAAGGGGGCACAGCACAGTGTTTATTGCATTGAAGGGGGCACAGCACAGTGTTTATTGCATTGAAGGGGGCACAGCACAGTGTTCATTGCATTGTGGGGGCACAACACAGTGTTCATTGCATTGAAGGGGGCACAGCACAGTGTTTATTGCATTGAAGGGGGCACTGCACAGTGTTTATTGCATTGAAGGGGGCATAGCACAGTGTTCATTGCATTGAAGGGGGCATAGCACAGTGTTCATTGCATTGAAGGGGGCACAGCACAGTGTTTATTGCATTGAAGGGGGCACAGCACAGTGTTTATTGCATTGAAGGGGGCATGCACGCTGAACTCTGCATTGTTGGGGCACAGCACAGTGTTCATTGCATTGAAGGGGACATAGCACAGTGTTCATTGCATTGAAGGGGGCACAGAACAGTGTTTATTGCATTGAAGGGGGCACAGCACAGTGTTTATTGCATTGAAGGGGGGACAGCACAGTTGCATTGAAGGGGGCATGCACGCTGAACTCTGCATTGTGGGGGCACAGCACAGTGTTTATTGCATTGAAGGGGGCATGCACGCTGAACTCTGCATTGTTGGGGCACAGCACAGTGTTCATTGCATTGAAGGGGGCATAGCACAGTGTTCATTGCATTGAAGGGGGCACAGAACAGTGTTTATTGCATTGAAGGGGGCACAGCACAGTGTTTATTGCATTGAAGGGGGGACAGCACATTGTTCATTGCATTGAAGGGAGCACAGCACAGTTGCATTGAAGGGGGCATGCACGCTGAACTCTGCATTGTGGGGGCACAGCACAGTGTTTATTGCATTGAAGGGGGCATAGCACAGTGTTTATTGCATTGAAGGGGGCATGCACGCTGAACTCTGCATTGTTGGGGCACAGCACAGTGTTCATTGCATTGAAGGGGGCATAGCACAGTGTTCATTGCATTGAAGGGGGCACAGAACAGTGTTTATTGCATTGAAGGGGGCACAGCACAGTGTTTATTGCATTGAAGGGGGGACAGCACATTGTTCATTGCATTGAAGGGAGCACAGCACAGTTGCATTGAAGGGGGCATGCACGCTGAACTCTGCATTGTGGGGGCACAGCACAGTGTTTATTGCATTGAAGGGGGCATAGCACAGTGTTTATTGCATTGAAGGGGGCATGCACGCTGAACTCTGCATTGTTGGGGCACAGCACAGTGTTCATTGCATTGAAGGGGGCATAGCACAGTGTTCATTGCATTGAAGGGGGCACAGAACAGTGTTTATTGCATTGAAGGGGGCACAGCACAGTGTTTATTGCATTGAAGGGGGGACAGCACATTGTTCATTGCATTGAAGGGGGCACAGCACAGTTGCATTGAAGGGGGCATGCACGCTGAACTCTGCATTGTGGGGGCACAGCACAGTGTTTATTGCATTGAAGGGGGCATAGCACAGTGTTCATTGCATTGAAGGGGGCACAGCACAATGTTCATTGCATTGAAGGGGGCACGCACGCTGAACTCTGCATTGAAGGGGGCATGTACACTGGTCTCTGCATTGAAAGGAGGCATGTACGCTGGTCACTGCATTGAAAGGGGGCATATACCATCTCCTGTACCATGACCTGTGACATGCCTATACCATATCTGTGCCATGCCTATACCATCACCTGTGCCATGCCTGTACCATCACCTATGCCATGCCTATACCATCACCTGTGCCATGCCTGTACCATCACCTGTGCCATGCCTGTACCAAGACTTCAAAGTCACGCAATTTTTTACTGCGTTTTTTGACGCGAAGCAATACCTATTACATTTCTCTTTTTGCGCCACCCCAAAAATTTTGAGCACCAGCCGCCACTGATTTTGTATATAGTGTGTGTAAAGTTTATGGGGGGGGGGGGGGGGGTTACACTTTTCACAGCACAGAGTTTGGATAATACAGGATAAATGGAAAGGTTAAAAATAAAGGACACATTATCTGGACACACAGAGTGCTTGGGAAAGATTTATGTAGATAGGAATATGATGTGTGCCTGCTTAGAGGTCTTTCAGCTGGGGGGGGGGGGGCTGCAAACTTTGCTGGCTCCAAAACACACACTCACACTGCTTTTGTCCCCCTTCTTGTCACCTTAACCCCTCACATGGTACCATACAAATTTCCCTCATGACAGGACACTTCTCCAAGCATTGTGCAGCTTACCTCCTCATACTGAGCAACTCTCTCTCTGACTGACTGAAGTGTGAGTGCAGTAGCTATACCCCTCCCCCCTGGTTTCTACCACCACACGGCACTGAGGAGGGGGGGGGGGGAGATCTGAGTGAGAGAGGCTGGGAGTGTGCAGACTGCTGGCTGGGGAGACAGAAAGGAGATTCAGAACTTCTAAATACATAGACGGCCGGTGTTCCGTGAGAATTACCTACCCCGTTAGAATTACCTTCCCCTCGTCACTTCCGGCCAGAAAGAGCTGAGCAGCGCAGCAGTGCGCATGCTCAGAGCCCCGGATACGTGATGGAAGAACAGAGGAGCTTACTAGTGCGCATGCGCACTAGTATGAAACGATCACGGTGTACCGTGAGAAAAACCTACCGACGCGGCGCTTACATAAAACAGCTGTGCGGCAATACGAATCATCTCCGCTCCTGTCCCGGTCACTTCCCTGCTCTCGGCAAGTAAATATAAAAGCGGCTTTCGGCTCCGTGATTTATCTTTTCATACAGCCGCTGCCGCTTTTATATTTACTATCCGAGATCAGGGAAGTGACCGGGACAGGAGCGGAGATGATTTGTATTGCAGCCCAGCTGTTTTAATGTACCCGCTGCATTCCATACAGTGCCGAGTACCGGAAGTGACGAGGGGTAGGTTTTTATCACGGGTAGGTAATTCTCACGGAACACCGGGTGATGAATGTATTTAGAAGCAGTAACACTGCTGCTGACAAACCCCGCAATGAGCTGTAGTGGGAGAGTCGGGAGACCTTTCTAGAAAGAGTGACTGTCCCGGCTCATAGGGCCCCCTACTGGCCAGGGAGCCCTCGGACAGTGCCTGAATGCTCAGTCCTCCCCTGCGCACACAACCCCCCCCCCCCTCCCCCTACGACAATTTTCATTATACGCATGTAATGTGGAAAAAAAAAATATATATATATATATACATACACATAAATACACACACTTTCTCAATATTTAATATTCAAGCTAAACAGCAAATAAAAATGCCTGGCACTCTATCATTTTAAGGCCATTAGTCCAAAATTAAATTTTAGAAATTCTCATATCCTAACAATTAGGTGTGTAAAGCTGGCCATACACTATACAATCTGATTGCTCAGTTTCCAAAAATCTTAGGTAAAAAGCACAAATCTAAAACCTGCCATTAGATTAAAGGTAAACAAACGCACACACACACCCCTCCCCCTACAAATATACAAAAATACAATTTTCATTATACACATGTAATGTGGAAAAAAATTAAATTCATATTTTCTCAATTTTCGATATTAAAGCTAAAAGAAAATCCAAAAAAAACACATAAGCCACTTAAATATCTCTTTGTTTAACCACTTGCCTTCTGAGTACCGTAGTACTACTGCGGCAAAGTGGTTCGTTATCGTCTGACGACATAGTACTACGTTGTCAGACACTCCTCTTCCTAGTAGATTTCGTTTGGGTATGGCATTGCACGACCGCGCAATTGTCAGTTAAAGTCGCACAGCGCCGAATCGCAAAAAGTGGCCCAGACATAAGACAGCAAAATCCTCTAGTGGTAAAGTGGTTAAAACACTTAAATGATTGTTGATCTTCAACATAAAAAAAATGAATTAAACAGCCAAGCTATGTTCCGTTAGCACACATTATGGACCTACTATAATCTAAAAGAGCACAAACAAACGTAAATTTTATACTTACACGCGGCGTGGAACCTTCTCCATGATTGCAACAAGTATAATAAAGAAAATGGGTTTTCTACAATTGCAAGGCTCAGCAGCTTCTCTCTGCAAACTGTATGCTGGGATGTCCTATTTAAAATTATCTTATCTTTTGTTCTTCTGAGTGGGAGGGACAATAGCAATCTCATGGGCAGATACTTTTTTTTTTGGTTGCTTGCTTTAACATTAAATCATGGGTACAGCTGAATTTTTTTAGGGCTCATTAACACGTTACTAAAACTTACACTCAGAATTTACATGGTAGCTAAACAGCTTCTAACTTCAGCTTGTTCCAATAGGCTTTGGCAAGAAAACCTGGAAGCTGATTGGTTTCCATGCAAAAGCTGCACCAGGATTTTAATATCTGAAATTGTGACACGTATCGGTAATGTTACCAAAATAGGTGCAAATACAATTTAACCACTTTCAGACCGGAGGATTTGGCTGCTCAATGACCAGGCCCTATTTTGCGATTCGGCACTGTGTGACTTTAATGGACAATTGCGCGGTCATGCAACGCTGTACCCAAACTAAATTGACGTTCTTTCTTTCCCACAAATAGAGCTTTCTTTTGGTAGTGTTTGATCACCTGTGCGATTTTTATTTTTTGCGCTATAAACAAAAAAAGAGCAACAATTTTGAAAAAAAATAAATAATATTTTTCACATTCTTTTATATGAAATTCTCAACAAAAAAAGTAAAAATCAAAATTTTTTTACATTTTAGGTCAATTTGTTTTCTGTTACATATTTATGGTAAAAAAAAAATCGCAATAAGTGTATTTTGATTGGTTTGCGCAAAAGTTATTGCGTTGACTAACTAGGGGAAAGATTTATGTAATTTTTATTGTTTATTTATTTTTTTTATACTAGTAATGGCGGCGATCTGCAATTTTTTGCGGTACTGACTGACATTTTTGACACTTTTGGGGGGACCAGTGACATTATTACAGTAATCAGTGCTAAAAATATGCACTGTTACTGTAATAATGACACTGGCAGGGAAGAGGTTAACAGTATTGGTGTTCAAGGGGTTAAATGTGGCCCTAGGGGCGTGATTCTAAATGGGGGGCGTGGCTTGTGAAGTCATCACAGAGACATGTGATCCTATATAGCAGGATCACATGACATCTGTGGTCATTTCAGGGAGAAGTACGGATGAATGTGATTACATCAGCCGTCCGTCCTTCTCTGTCAGCGGCGGGAGATTGCGGGTGGCTGGCGGCCATCGGAGCCACCTGACACCCGCGCTGGCTCCCCCGCTGATGAGTGGGGGCGGGAGCCTGCCGCTGCCGGTGCGCGGTCGCCCCCTAGCTCCTCCCAGGCGAGCACCGTACATGTACGGGGCTTTGCCTGTATGAGCCAGACTGCTGCAGTAAATTTGCGGCGGCTGGTCGTAAAGTGGTTAACTAGTAGCCTAAAGCCTGGTACACATGAGCAGAATAGCGGATGAATATCCGTCCATTTATTGTTGCATGCTCACTATACTAACAATCAGAAGATCGGTCTATCGTTCGTCATGCAAAATTTTACTTCCTATTTTCTTATCATGTGTACGGGTCTTTACTTTACAGTTTTCAATGCAAGATGGTGAGCCATTCTAAAGTGGGTAAAACCCTCCGGAAGCAGGTTGTCCAGGTGAAGGCCAAAGTAATGACCCTTTTAGCCATAGCAAGAGAAGTTTGTCGTTACAAATCTGTGATTTCTAGAATAAAAATTTCTAGAAGTCGGGTCATCCACGAAAGACAAATGCAAGAGAGGACTGGATAATGCGAAGAATTTCAATGGTCAATCGGTTCAACACTTTAGCTGCGATTGCTACATGCGATCATCCAGTGTCTCACCGTTTAAGTGATTTTGGACTGAAAGCCCACTCTGCAGTGACCAAACCTCTCATTACCAGAATCAAAAGGTAAAGCCCCGTACACACGCACTGATTGTCGGCCGAACGATCGGCCATCTTTTGTCCAGTGCTGTCGTCAGTGGTGTATTTAGGTTTTGTGCTGCCCTAGGCCGGACTAAACTCGTGCACCCCCTAATTTAACTACGACCCACCCCTTCCTGTCAAGGCCACCCCCCTTCCTGCTTCAGACCCGCCCTGTCATCTGTAATCCACACCCCTTCTTCTGTAGGCTCCACCTTTTTTCTCTTAGAGCTCCACCTCTTCCACTTATTAAAAGTGGGTACAAAGTGCCTACTTGTATATTTTGTTGTTTTGCATGGGTACGTCAGTTTGCGGGAGTGCTCCTGGGAGCCCCCATTAGGCAATGGGGATGCCAATCCACAGGGCTGGCCGCTATAATTGCCACCAGGCACCCGCGATCTTTCCCAGCTGAGAGAGAACGACGGTCTACTTTTGTAAACACAGCAGACCGTTGTTCGCTCTGAAATGATCACAGAGCGCCTGTGATCCGCCTATTTAGGATCACAGGTCTCTGTGTACATTCCAAAAGTCCCTCCCCCATACAGTTAGAAAACCCTAGGCTCACACTTAACCCTTTGATCACCCCTGGGTTAATCCCTTCCCTGCCAGTGTCATTATTACAGTTACAGAGCATATTTTTAGCACTGATTACTGTAGTAAGGTCACTGGTCCCCCTAAAAGTGTCAAAAATGTCAGTTAGGGATCTGATCTGTGCGCCGCAATGTCGCAGTCCTGCTAAAAAATTGCTGATCTCTGCCATTACTAGTAAAAATAAAAAATAAACAAAAATGACATAAATCTTTCCCCTAGATTGCAGACATGATAACTTTTGCGCAAACCAATCAAAATACACTTATTGGGATTATTTAAAAAAAAAAAAATATGTAGCAGAAAACAAATTGGCCTAAAAGGATGAAAAATTTTGATTTAAAATTTTTCTTTTGGAATGTTATATAGCAGAATGTGAAAAATGTTTTTTTTTTTTCAGAATTGTCACTCTTTTTTTGTTTATAGCGCAAAAAATCGAAATTGCAGAGGTGATCAAATACCACCAAAAGAAAGCTCTGTTTGTGGGGAAAAAAGGGCGTCAATTTTATTTGGGTACAGCGTCGCACGACTGCGCAATTGTCCGTTAAAGTAACGCAGTGCCGAATCGCAAAAAATGGCCCAGAGATTACTCCCCCCCCCAGTGTAATCCTCACAGTCAGTGGTGTACCAATAGGGGGGGCGGTCCGCCCCTGGTGCCACACATTAGGGGGGTGTCAGCGAGCACCAGGGTGACACCCGGGGTTGGCCGCCGGACTGCCTCCGCCGCTCGCTGACACAGGAGCGCAGAGGAGGAGAAACTGTATAGCAGAGAATGGGAGAGAGATTCACTTCGCTCACGAGCCCTGCATCCACAACGGGAAATGCAGAAGTTAACTCTGCTAGATAATGAGAAGGCGATTGGTTGCTGAGACCGCCTAGCAACCAATCACTGGCTCATTAACTAGCACTGTAAACTTCGGCATTTCCCGCTGACCGCTGTGTATGCAGGGCTCGTGAGCCTCTCTCCCATTCTCTGCTTTGAACAGTTCCTCCCTCTCTGCTCTCCTAGTAAGGTAGGGGGGCGGGGAACAATTGTATTGTAAAGACAGTCGTTCTATTGGGGGGGAGGGGGTCTGCATTGTAGAGGGGCTTTATTGGAAGGGGGGAGGGGTTGTCTGCTGTCAGTTACCTTGGTGGAGGCCGAAGTGCTGAGAGGGCTTCCCTTGCAGCTCGGTGCGGATCACCCCTGGTGGTGAAACAGGAGATGACACGTCCCAAGGAGCACTGGATGCGGATGGATCCCGGATGGATGGATGGATGGATGGATGGTGATTAGGACCGCTTCCAGGAGATCTATAGATGCTCAGAGAAAAGAGACAAGGTTAATGCCAGGCCAAGGGTCATACACAGTGAATCAGTCCGAGGAAATGGAGGTACAGAGGGGTAAGACAAGGAGAGAATCCGTGGAATCCAGGCCGATGTAGGTACACAGAATATCCAGCAGAGGTATGGTTCAGGCAAAGAGTCGTCAGGCAAGCCGAGGTCAAACAAGGAGAAGTGCAGATGGGTCAAGGAGCAAGCCGGGTCAAAAGCAGGAACGCAGATAAACAAACAGGACACAGGTACTAGAGCTGATGATAAACCAGCACTGAAGCACAGCCAGAGAGTGCTTTATATAGGGCCAGGGCTGGGGAGATGGGCGTGGTGACACACCTGATCTGCCTCCAGCGTTCTATTGTTGCTGAATGGCAATTCCTTTCCTGACAGTGCCCCCCCCCGAGGGGCAGCCTCTGGATGCCCTACGACCACACTTTCCCGGAAACTTGTTGTGAAACTCTCTCAGGAGTTTAGGAGCATGTATGTTGCCTAATGGTTCCCAAGAATTGTCTTCCGGCGGGTATCCTTTCCATTTGATTAGATATTGAGTGCGATTGCCTTTCTGTCGACAATCTAGGATGGTCTCAACCTCGAATTCAGTCTCCCCTTCTACCGAAACTGGAGGAGGTGGTAACTCTTCTCTTCCAGGGTAGGGGCTTGGTATCGCCGGTTTAAGCAGCGAAGCATGAAACACCGGATGGATCTTAAGAGAGCCAGGCAGGATTAACTCAAAGGCTACAGGATTCACTATTCTTTTGACCTCAAAAGGACCGATGAATCGGGGCCCCAACTTCTTGGATGGGCAAGACAATCTTAGATTAACTGACGAAAGCCAAACCTTGTCTCCCACCTTGTATGCTGGGTTCTCCTTCCGTTTGAGATCACAGAACTTTTTATAGGCCTGTTGTGCCTTCAGAATATTGTCCCGTAACAACTGGAGATTAGCTGCAATGGCCGCTAGCCGATCATGGACTGCGGGAACCGTAATTTCCTGATCCAGATTGGGCAAAAAGGAAGGATGGAAGCCATAATTAGCCCAAAATGGGGTTTGGTTGGTTGCGGAGTGCACAGAATTATTATAGGCGAACTCCGCGCATGGAAGCAGGGAGGTCCAGTTGTCCTGAGCACTGGTGCAGAAGCATCGGAGGTACTGTTCCAGGGTTTGATTTGTTCTTTCAGTTTGCCCGTTGCTTTGTGGATGATAAGCAGATGACAGGGACACTTCAACCGCCAAAGATTTACAGAGCTCCTTCCAGAACCTAGAGGTAAATTGAACGCCTCGATCCGAGACTATATTGTTCGGAAGTCCATGAAGCCTGACCACCTCTTTGATAAATGTATTGGCTGTCTCCAAGGCAGAAGGGGTACCCATCATTGGTAGGAAGTGAGCCATTTTAGTGAGTCGGTCTACGACCACTAAGATGGTAGTAAACCCTTCTGAGGGTGGAAGCTCGACTATAAAGTCCATAGATAGACCCTTCCAGGGTAGTTCCGGAATTGGCAATGGTCTTAACAGTCCCCATGACTTTACTTTTGCCCCCTTGTTGCGTTGACAGGTGATGCAGGAATCTACATATGTTTTGCAGTCCTGGTGTAATTTAGGCCACCAAAAGTGGCGTTGAATGAGTTCGAAGGTCTTCCTTACCCCAAAATGCCCTGCAAGTTTGTGGTCATGCAAGGTCTTGAGGACCATCAATCTCACTTGTGTGGGAACAAAAATTTTCTCCTGAAACCAGAGGAACCCTTCCCGCTTATGTAGAGATTCGGCTTCTTGTCCTGTATAATGGGTAGAGGCTTGCTGAATTGAGGACCGTAAGTCCGTATGGATCAGAAAAAAGTTTTGAGCCGACAGGATGGTATTGGGCTCTGTTGTATCGGGAGTGTCTGGAAACATCCGGGACAGGGCATCCGCTTTTCCATTCTTAGACCCTGGCCTGTAGGTAATGTGGAAATTGAAGCGGGAGAAAAATAAGGCCCACCTGGCTTGCCGAGGTCTCAACCGTTTGGCGGCCCTCAGATATTCGAGATTCTTGTGGTCCGTGAATATCATAATAGGGTGCACTGCCCCTTCCAACAGGTACCTCCATTCCTCCAGGGCAGATTTAATGACTAGAAGTTCTCGATCCCCCACATCATAATTCCTCTCAGGAGGTGACATCTTCCGAGAGAAAAATGCTACTGGGTGTAGTAAGGCCTTTGTGCCTTGTCGCTGGGACAGAATAGCCCCCGTGGCTACTTCTGAGGCATCTACCTCGAGAATGTAGGGTAAAGCTGGATCTGGATGTTGAAGAATCGGAGCGGTCACGAACAGGCTCTTTAATTTATCAAAGGCTAACTGGGCCTCTGGCGACCAGCGGAAACGGATCTGCTGACGTGTTAGCTGGGTGATGGGTGTGACAATTGTTGAGAAGCCTTTTACGAATCTTCTGTAGAAGTTAGCGAAGCCCACAAATCGCTGAACTCCTTTCTTATCTGTGGGGGCTGGCCACTCCAAAATTGCCTTCACCTTCTGAGGATCCATCGAGACGCCCTCTGTTGAAATGATAAGCCCCAGAAACTGAATAGATCCTCTCTCAAATTCACACTTCTCCAGTTTCACGTAGAGCCCATGTTTCCTCAGTGTGGTTAGAACTTTTTTAACATGAATCCGATGAAGTTCTAGAGAGGGGGAGAAGATCAGGATGTCATCTAGGTAAACAATTAAGAAGTTATCCAGAAATTCACGGAAAATGTCATTTACCAGATGTTGGAAAGTGGCCGGGGCATTGCACAGCCCGAATGGCATGACCAAATATTCATAGTGGCCAAAACGGGTTCTAAATGCAGTTTTCCACTCATCCCCCTCTCGGATGCGGATAAGATTGTATGCCCCTCGGAGGTCTAGTTTAGTAAAGACTCGAGCATTCCGGAAGCGCTGGAACAATTCTGGAATTAGCGGGAGAGGGTAGCGGTTTTTAATGGTAACTTTGTTGAGTTCCCGGTAATCAACACAAGGTCTTAACGTACCGTCCTTCTTCTCCACAAAAAATATTCCAGCGCCAGCTGGGGAGGATGAGGGCCTGATGAACCCCTTTTTCAGATTCTCATCGACATAGGACCGGAGAGTTTCTAATTCCTTTTCAGATAGGGGGAAGATCCTTCCAAAAGGGATCTCAGCCCCTGGGAGAAGCTCAATGGGGCAGTCGTAGGGCCTGTGAGGGGGTAGAACATCAGCTTTCTTTTTGTCGAAAACATCCTTAAAGTCCCGGTAAGCTGCAGGAATGTCTTCGGAGGAATCTGAGGCAGGCTGGACGGCTAGGCAAGTGGCAGGAGCTTGGGATTCAGAAGGGAAGCAATGATCCAGGCAGTATTTGGATGAGAAGGAAATCCTCTTCTTAATCCAATCAATCTGTGGATTGTGGGCTTGGAGCCATGGTAGGCCTAGGATGACCGGGAATAAGGGAGAGGACAGGACATCGAAGCGGAGGAGCTCTTGATGACCCGAGTCCGTGGTAGTAAGGACCGGGTAGGTCTCCCTGGTCACGGGTCCGGAACTAGGCAGGGATCCGTCGGCCAGGAAAACTTGAAGCTGTTGCTCCTTGGCTTGCAGGGGTACCCCTAGCTTCGCAGCTAGTGTACAATCCAGGAAGCAACTGCAAGCTCCGGAATCAATAATTGCCGTGAGCTGGATCCTCTCTTCTGCTACCTGTAGGGAGACAGGAAGGATAAGGTGAGCAGGGGATGGCTCAGAGACCTGACAGTTCGGGACAGACCGTGAACAGCACTTACTAGGCCTCACAGGGCAATTGCGGAGGAAGTGGCCGGAAGCTCCGCAGTATAGACAGAGGTTCGCCTGGCGACGGCGTTGTCTCTCTTCGGGGGTCAAGGAAGAACGAATGAGCCCAATTTGCATAGGTTCACTGTCTGCCGGGGCATTGACAGCTGGTCCTGGTAGAGGAGAGGCCATAAATGGGACCTTTGGCATGACCCACGTGGCTCGAGACCCTTGAAGGCGTTCTGAGCGTCGCTCCCGCAGACGCCTATCCATTTGGATGGCAAGAGCGATTAGATCCTCTAAGGATGCAGGTGTTTCTACCCGAGCCAGCTCGTCTTTTAAAGCTTCCGAGAGGCCATGACGGTACTGGTATTTTAATGCTGCCTCGTTCCAGTCCGTGTCGGCTGCCCATCTACGGAAGTCTACCGTATAGTCCTCGGCCGGGCGTTTGTTTTGCTGGAGGGCATGCAGGGCCGATTCTGCTGTGACCGTACGCTGGGGATCCTCGTATAATTGGGCCATAGCCTCAAAGAAAGAGTTTGTGGAATTCAGGATTGGACTCTTCTGTTCCAAGAGATTGTGTGCCCAAGTCTGAGGTTCTTCGGCCAGTAGAGAAATTATGAATCCCACCTTGACGGACTCAGAGGAAAAGGTCCTAGGTTGAAGGGCTAGGTATAATAAACAAGCATTCTTGAAGGCCCTGAATTTCCTACGCTCCCCACGGAAGCGTTCCGGCGTGGGCACCCGTGGTTCCGGGGGCGGAGCTGAAGCCGAATGGCCGGAGCTAGCTTGGTCCGGTTGGGCCGGAGCCGGCAGCGAGCTAGTGGATGGCTGATTCGGATCAGGTGCAGGAGAAGAGCCGGCCATGTTGAGTACTCGACCCTCTAGCTGGAAGTACCCATCTTGTAGCCTTTGCACAGCTTGGGTCAGGGCTGAAACCTGCTGGCATAGGGCCTCGAGCTGGGAAGCACCTCTGTCGGCCTCTGACATGGCTGGTTTATGCTGTCAGTTACCTTGGTGGAGGCCGAAGTGCTGAGAGGGCTTCCCTTGCAGCTCGGTGCGGATCACCCCTGGTGGTGAAACAGGAGATGACACGTCCCAAGGAGCACTGGATGCGGATGGATCCCGGATGGATGGATGGATGGATGGTGATTAGGACCGCTTCCAGGAGATCTATAGATGCTCAGAGAAAAGAGACAAGGTTAATGCCAGGCCAAGGGTCATACACAGTGAATCAGTCCGAGGAAATGGAGGTACAGAGGGGTAAGACAAGGAGAGAATCCGTGGAATCCAGGCCGATGTAGGTACACAGAATATCCAGCAGAGGTATGGTTCAGGCAAAGAGTCGTCAGGCAAGCCGAGGTCAAACAAGGAGAAGTGCAGATGGGTCAAGGAGCAAGCCGGGTCAAAAGCAGGAACGCAGATAAACAAACAGGACACAGGTACTAGAGCTGATGATAAACCAGCACTGAAGCACAGCCAGAGAGTGCTTTATATAGGGCCAGGGCTGGGGAGATGGGCGTGGTGACACACCTGATCTGCCTCCAGCGTTCTATTGTTGCTGAATGGCAATTCCTTTCCTGACATCTGCATTGTAAAGGGGTTTTATTGGGGGGGGGTCTGCATTGTAGAGGGGTTTTATTGGGGGGGGGGGTCTGCATTGTAGAGGGGTTTTATTGGGGGGGGGTGTCTGAATTGTAGAGGGGTTTTATTGGGGGGGGGGGTCTGCATTGTAATGGGGTTTTATTGGGGGGTGTCTGCATTGTAGAGGGGTTTTATTGGGGGGGTCTGCATTGTAGAGGGGTTTTATTGGGGGGGGGTCTGCATTGTAGAGGGGTTTTAATGGGGGGGGGTCTGCATTGTAAAGGGGTTTTATTGGGGGGCTCTGCATTGTAGAGGGGTTTTATTGGGGGGGTCTGCATTGTAAAGGGGTTTTATTGGGGGGGAGGGGTCTGCATTGTAGAGGGGTTTTATTGGGGGGGGGTCTGCATTGTAAAGGGGTTTTATTGGGGGGGGTGTCTGCATTGTAGAGGGGTTTTATTGGGGGGGTCTGCATTGTAGAGGGGTTTTATTGGGGGGGGTCTGCATTGTAGAGAGGGTTTTATTGGGGGGGGTCTGCATTGTAAAGGGGTTTTATTGGAAGGGGGGGAGTTGTCTGCATTGTAAAGGGGTTCTATTGGGGGCTTGTATTGTAAAGTGGTTCTATTGGGGGGGGAGGTCTGAATTTTAGAGGGGTTCTATGGGGGGGGGGGGGTTTGTATTGTAAAGGGTTCTATTGGGGGGGGGTTGTATTGTAAAGGGGTACTATTGGGGGGTTTGTATTGTAAAGGGGTTCTATTTGGGGGGGTCTGCATTGTAAAGGGGTACTATTGGGGGTGTTTTTATGTAAAGGGGTTCTATTGGGGGGTTTGCATTGTAGAGGGGTTCTATTGGGGGGGTTTGTATTGTAAAGGGGTTCTATTGGCGGGGGCTTTGTATTGTTAAGGGGTTCTATTGGGGGGCTGTATAATGTAAAGGGTTCTATTGAGGGGGGGCGAGGGCTATGTCATGTAAAGGGTTCTATTGGGGGGGTGCGGAAACTGTGTAATGTAAAGGGTTCTATGGGGGGGGGTGGGGCTGTGTAATGTAAGGGGTTCTTTTGGGGGGCAGGGGCTGTGTAATGTGAAGGGTTCCATGGGGGAAGGGGGCTGTGTAATGTAAGGGGTTCTATTGGGGGACGGGGGCTGTATAATGGAAAAGGTTCTATGGGGGGCGGGAGCTGTGTAACATAAAGGTTTCCATGAGGGGGTGTGGGCTGTGTAATGTAAAGGGTTCCAATGGGGGGGCTGTGTAATGTAAAGGGTTCCAATGGGGGGGCTGTGTAATGTAAAGGGTTCCAATGGGGGGGCTGTGTAATGTAAAGGGGTCCAGGGGCTGTGTAATGTAAAGGGTTCCAATGGGGGGGGGGCTGTGTAATGTAAAGGGTTCCAACTGGGGGCTGTGTAATGTAAAGGGGTCCAGGGGTACGGGGGCTGTGTAATGTAAAGGGGGTCTTCCTACATTTTACTCGCAGTTATTACTGCAGTCCTATAGATTTTTTTTCTGCATTTTCTGAAAGCGCACCAAAAGTCTTGCATGCTGCATCTTTGGCGCGCTTTCAGAAAACAGGAAAATTAATTTTTTGGGGGGGAAGCGACACCATGGTTTACTGCACCAGGTGACACCAACCCTAGTGACACCACTGGCAGTAGCACACAGTAAGTATGCCACTGCCAGTTACATGTATTTCTGTCTGGCGCCTCAGGTCAATCGGCGCCGTTTTTGCAGAGGAGGAGGGGCCTGGTCGCCGGGTCAATGTGCGGTTCGTCGCCTGCACGCCGGGGGGATGCCAGATATAGGATCCGCCCCGGGTGCCAAATGCTCTAGGTACTCCCCTGCTCACAGTGTACTCTCTTCTGTGTAATTCCCTCCCCATGTGAATCCACCCTCATTCTGTGTAAACCCCTTGTGTACTCCCCCCCCAGTCTAATCCCCTCATTGTAAACCCCCCAATAAATCCTCCCAATGTAATCCCTTTCAGTGTATTCTCTCCTGCAGTATGAGGTGAATTAGTGGGGCCAAGTGCCAGAAACTGGGCTCTGGGACTCCAGTGGGAATGGGGACCCCGGAGCACCCCTGCCTAGAGCTTGTCCTGATCACCCCCCCACTCCCAGCCCAGTAATCTGTTCTAATGACTGATCCCATTTAAACCCATTGTCATCAGAGTAGGTAGGTATGTCTGTAGGTAGGTAGGTAGTTGGGTGGGTGTGCTCACTGACTTTACCTGCCTTGGGTCACTGCAGCAGCTTCTCCACTATGATGCCCAGGTCCTCAGCCTTGACAGCCTGAAGCAGCTTCTGGTTCTTTCCCATCCTCAGTGCTACACCCCAGGGTAGTATGATCCTGGGTACTGGAGAGGAAGAGCAGATCCTAGCAAAGCTTGATTGGTCCTCACATCCCCAGCATTCTTCCCTAGAGGCAGGGGCGTAACTACAGGGGTTGCAGGGGTTGCGATTGCTACCATGCTCCAGGGGGCCCAGTAGCAAACCAGTGGGTGAACTTCCAGGATTGCAAAAGTCACACTTGCGACCGGGCCCTGGCATTGCACCACTGTGGGGAGGCCCCAAGATTGCAGGAAGGGAGCCCACTGCAGAACTTGTGAAAGGATCCTGCTGCGGGACCGTAATAAAAGGCCATGCAACGAGAATAAAGAGCCCCAGGATTAGTGGGAAGAGCCCTGGGCTTGAAGGGAAGGGCCCCGGCCAGGGATCTGGGGGGGCCCTTCATGGTTTCTTGCATCGGGGCCCTGAAGGCTCTAGTTACGCCTCTGCCTAGAGGGGAGGAGGGCTAGGAGATGGATGAGGACACTGGGTCAGATGTGCTCTCAGGAACACTTGGAAGGGTGATCCCCATACTCGGGAGCCAGAAGGGGCGGGGCAATCCTGGGGGGAGGAGCCAGAAATACCTGGTTGCAAGTACCATACTCGGGAGCCAGAAGGGGCTGGCACGCCTGGGGTAGGAGCCATAAATACCTGGGTGCAAGCACCATACTCAGGAGCCAGAAGGGGCGGGCAAGCCTGAGGGAGGAGCCAGAAATACCTGAGTGCAAGCACCATTCTCGAGAGCCAGAAGGGGCGGGCAAGCCTGAGGGAGGAGCCAGAAATACCTGAGTGCAAGCACCATTCTCGAGAGCCAGAAGGGGCGGGCAAGGCTGGGGGAGGAGCCAGAAATACCTGAGTGCAAGCACCATTCTCAAGAGCCAGAAGGGGCGGAGAAGGCTGGGGGAGGAGCCAGAAATACCTGAGTGCAAGCACCATTCTCGAGAGCCAGAAGGGGCGGGCAAGGCTGGGGGAGGAGCCAGAAATACCTGAGTGCAAGCACCATTCTCGAGAGCCAGAAGGGGTGGGCAAGCCTGGGGGAGGAGCCAGAAATACATGAATGCAAGCACCATACTCGGGAGCCGAGCCGGGCCGGGGAGGTAGGGGCGGGGTCGAGGTACCAGGGGAGGAGCCACGAAAAACGTTTTATACGTGGGAACCGCGCCGGGGAGGAAAGTGCAGAGCAAGGCGCCATGGTGAGTCGGGGGAGGAGCCAGAATTACCTGAGGGCAAGCTCCATACTCAGGAGCCAGGCCAGTGAGGGAGGAGTGGAGCAGAGGTGCCAGGGGAGGGAGGATCCAGGATTACTTGCGAGCGAGCTCCATTCTTGGAGCCAGGGAGGGAGGGGCGGAGGCACCAGGGTAACCCCTAAGGAGGAGCCAATACTCCGAGCAGCAAGGAGGGGAGGGGAGAAGGATTCTAACCTCCCATTGGTCTCCTGATCCCACACCCGTTCCATGAATAATATGATTGGCTGCACTGACTCCTAGCTTCATCACGGCCGGGTCGGTGCCACGGGAGGACGGATCGAGGACTTTTTTCATGCTGGGGGTGACTTTTTTGCCGCCCCCCTGCAAAGTGCCGCCCTAGGCCTGGGCCTTGTTGGCCTAGGCCAAAATACAGCACTGGCTGTCGTGTTGGTTGAAAAGTGCTCAAGACTGCACACGAATTTTGACGGCCAACAACAACCAACTTCAGAAGTGATGTCATGTGATGGTTAACTTTCCGTGTGTTTTTTCTTCTCTGAGCATGCACAGTCTTGCTCATCTGCTATTTGTCGGCCGAAATCTGTACTGACTGATGAACAATCGGCCGTTCTGGTGTTGGCCAACAAAAATTTTATAGCATGCAGACCAGATTTTGTTCGGCCGAAAAGTCGCAGTCGGTTGTCGGAAGCATCATACTAACAAGCCGACAATCGGCTGATCGGACGTTGGCCGAATATTTACGGCCGACAATCGGTACGTGTGTACGGGCCTTTGGCCCGTACACACGTACCGATCGTCGGCCGAAAAGCTTCGGCCGATGACCGATCGGCCGATTGTCGGCTTGTTAGTATGATGCCTCCGACAGCCGGCAGCGCACATTCGGCCGAAAAGAATCTGTCATGCAAGCATTAAAATTTTTGTATGCCGACACCAGAGCGGCCGATTGTTCGCCAGTCAGTACAGAATTCGGCCGACAGACCGCAGATTTGCAAGACTGGGCATGCTCAGAAAAGACAAAACACAGGGAAACACAAGTTAACCATTACATGACATCACTTCTGCAGTCGGCTGTAGTCGGCAGACAAAATTCTTGTGCAGTCTTTTGCACTTTTCAACAGACACCGACAGCCCTGGACAAAAGACGGCCGATCGTTCGGCCGACGATCGGTACGTGTGTACGGGGCTTTACCTTTGCTGAGGAGCATGCTGTGTGGAAGGGAGGAGAACTGGGCCAAAGTTCACTTTAGTAATAAAAGCAAGTTAAATTTATTTGGGTCCGATGAGAAACGTGAGGAAAGACTTAACCCAGAGTGTGTACAGAAGTCAGTGAAAGGTGGAAGGGGAAGCGTCATGATTTGGGGGATGTTTTCTGCAGCAGGAGTTGGGCCTCTTATATAGCTGCATGGCAGAGTGAATGCAAATGTTTATCCAAAGCTTCTGTGGTTCTTTTCCAGCGTTCATCAACCAATCAGCCAGCAATTTTCATACACGACAATGCCTCCTGTCGCACAGCAAAATGGGTAAAGCAGTTTCTTAAATCTGTAAACATTGAAATAATGAAATGGCCAGGCCAGAGTCCTGATCTGAACTCATTAACCACTTAAGCCCCGGAGGATTTGGCTACTAAAAGACCAGGGGGTATTTTGCGATTCGGCACTGCGTGACTTTAACGGACAATTGCGCGGTCGTGCAACGCTGTACCTAAACGAATTTGACGTCCTTTTTTTCCCACAAACAGAGCTTTCTTTTGGTGGTATTTGATCACCTGTGCGACTTTTTGATCACGCGCTATAAACAAAAAAAGAGCGTAAATTTTGCAAAAATAGCAATATTTTTCACATTTTTTTATAAGAAATTCCCCCCCCCAAAAAAAAGTAAAAATCTAAATTTTTTAACATTTACGGCCAATTTGTTTTATGCTACATATGTTTGGTAAAAAAAATCGCAAAAAGCGTATTTTGATTGGTTTGCGCAAAAGTTATCGCGTTTACTAACAAAGGGAAAGATTTTTGTCATTTTTGTTGTTTTTTTTTTTAACGCGTAATGGCGGCGATCTGCGATTTTTTTTGAGGTACTGCGACATTGGGGCAGACAGATCGGACCCTTGACTGACATTTTTGACACTTTTGGGGTTACCAGTGACATTTCTACAGTAATCAGTGCTATATATATATGCATGCACCGTTACTGTAAAATTACACTGGCAGTGAAGGGGTTAACTTTATTTGAGAGGGAGGGGCTGTGTGTGTCCCTAGGGGCGTGATTCTAACTGTGATTGGCTGTGGCTTGAGCTGTAGGAACACTGATCAACGGTCCTACATAGTAGAACCGTATGATCAGTGTTTCTACACAGGGGAGAATGACAGGCAGCTTGTTTACACTAGCCGCCTGACTTTCTCCCTCTCCCCCGACGATCGCAGAGTGACCGGCGGACATCGGGCCTGCCAGTCACACGCGTGGGTCTCTACATGCGCGCTCGGTCCCCAGAGCCTCACAGGCTAGGGACGTACCGATATGTCACTCTGCCTGTGAGGGGCTGACCGCCGCAGTATATGTACTTGCGGCGGTCGGCAAGCGGTTAAAAAACCTCTGGAAAATCCTTGGCAACAAAATATGGCCAATAAACCCACTACAGTCACTGTGGAAGAAACTGGAAGACGGGTGAATTAAAATCACACCAGAGCAGACTGTGAGAGACTAGTGATGTCCTGTGGCCACAGATGTGCTGAAGTCATTCAAAACAAGGGTCTGTACACTTCCTACTAATTGTTGATTGTTGTACCCTTCAGAAATGTTAGTTTTAATCTTTCTCTGTGCTACAGTCATTACTGTTCTCTAATTTTGATCATTGCGTTTTCTACAAAATAAAAGTTTTTTTTGTTGAAGTGCCTTGGTTTTTTGAAAAACACTGTTCTATTAACATGGTCCAGCCCAACAAAAAAAATCCATCAAATGTTGAGCAATGAAGATTACACGATTTCTGAAAAAAATCAAGTGTTCATAAATTGTTCTCTAATTTTGATCTCCAGTGTATATGTAGCCAACAAGTTACCTAGATTCCAGGAGATGGACAGTGTATGCGGGGTAAAAAATAATAAATAGTGTATGCGGGGTGAAGAGAGAGACCTTGGAGGGGAACCTCAGCATTTCTAGGAGAGCTGACTTCGCTATGTGAGAGATGTGACTGGGACATGCCTTATGATGGCTTACTGTATATCTGTATTCCTCTATGGCAGGTCCTAGGCTCCTGAGAAGCCAGCAATACATCAGCTGTCCTCAGCCAGGGACATTAGGAGAAGGGGCAAACTGGCTATAGGAGAGAGAGCTGAATAAATACGTGGATCTGGACCCTGTTACACAGCGGTTTAATTGTGAAAGCGAGATACCCCCTTGAAGGGAGCACCCTCTGGTGACTGCAATAACATAAGGAGAGCACAGAGTGGAGCACTTGCACGAGATGAGTTACAAGCACTTTAATTTGGATTTAAAAAAAAATGTTCTACACTTATGGACTAATTAACCACTTCCCGCAAATTGACGTAGCTCTACATCGGCTGCAAGAAGTGGTTGTACCAGGGTGATGCCTGCAGCTAGAAGCATCATCCTGGTACCATTTTTTAGAGCCGGCTGTCGGCTTTCAGGTGGTAAAGGTCGTTATCCCAGCAAGCGGAAGGAGATGCCCCCCCTCCTGCCGCCTTCAGCGGGTCTGCCCGGGTCTCCCGTCCCACCGTGACACCCGAGCAACCAGCAGGCATTTCTGTTGGAGTCCCGAACGAAGCCGGATTCAGCTTCGATCGGGTCTCCGATGATGTAACCCGGAAGCGGCGTCCATGACGTCACGTCCGGGTTACTCTGCAGGTAAAGGTGCCAAATTTAAAAAGTGACTGTATTCAAAAATGCCATTTTTGGCATTTTTAATACATTGAAGTGCAGTGGAGGGGTTTGGGGTCCCCCGATCCCTCCATAAAGAGTACCTGTCACTGCCTATTGCTGTCACAAGGGATGTTTACATTGCTTGTGACAAAAATAAAAATGATAAGATTTTTTTTAACCACTTGCCGACCGCCGCAAGTACATATACTGCGGCGGTCAGCCCCTCACAGGCAGAGTGACGTATGGGTACGTCACTAGCCTGTGAGGCTCTGGGGAGCGAGCGCGCGCCGCCGCCGGCGTGCTCCCGCTCCTGTGTGGTCACGGACCCCCCCGCGCGTGTGACCGGCGGACCCGATGTCCGCCGGTCACTCAGCGATCATCGGGGGAGAGGGAGAAAGGCAGGCGGCTTGTGTAAACAAGCTGCCTGTCATTCTCCCCTGTGTAGAAACAATGATCATACGGTTCTACTATGTAGGACCGTTGATCATTGTTCCTACAGCTCAAGCCACAGCCAATCACAGTTAGAATCACGCCCCTAGGGACACACACAGCCCCTCCCTCTCAAATAAAGTTAACCCCTTCACTGCCAGTGTAATTTTACAGTAACAGTGCATATGTATAGCACTGATTACTGTAGAAATGTCACTGGTAACCCCAAAAGTGTCAAAAATGTCAGTCAAGGGTCCGATCTGTCCGCCGCAATGTCGCAGTACGGCAAAAAAAATCGCAGATCGCCGCCATTACGCGTTAAAAAAAAAAAAACAACAAAAATGACAAAAATCTTTCCCTTTGTTAGTAAACGCGATAACTTTTGCGCAAAGCAATCAAAATACACTTTTTGCGATTTTTTTTACCAAACATATGTAGCATAAAACAAATTGGCCTAATATGTTAAAAAATGTAGATTTTTACATTTTTTTTGGGCAATTTCATATAAAAAATGTGAAAAATATTGTTATTTTTGCAAAATTGACGCTCTTTTTTTGTTTATTGCGCAAAAAGTAAAAATCGCACAGGTGATCAAATATCACCAAAAGAAAGCTCTATTTGTGGGAAAAAAGGACGTCAAATCACGCAGTGCCGAATCGCAAAAAAAACCCTGGTCGGAATGGGGGTAAAATCTTCCGGGGCTTAAGTGGTTAATGTTTACATATTCTTCTGATTATATCAATTGTCCCACAAAATGTGTTGATATATAGAAACACGCAAAACACCAAGCACTTATTTATTTTTATTTTTACTTAAAGGGAAACACACACTTATCCAAACCAAGCAGCTCCATACCCACTACCTCTTTAATTTGTATCTACAGACTCTATCTAGGTAGTTGTCTTAGTGGAGGCAGCAGCTCTCACAATAGTATATAATCAAACCACTTGCGCAGAACATCCCCATTCTTTTACCGGAAAGTAGATTGAGATTCCCTCTTCATCTCTTTTCCCGGTCCTGCATATCTCTCCTCCACACTTCATAAATTCAGATCCTAAGCCACTGCTTTCCCCCTCACTAAATCCACATACTACCCACTACCCCTTAACTGGAGGGTTTCTGAGCATCACTTGCGAAGCCCTTTCATCCCCCTTCCCCATTTGACTCCCCCATTACACCCCACCTCCCCCACCCCGCTTTCACAATGACATGACCTAATTGGCTGTGACAAACCCATGTTTACATAGGTCGCTGCATTGTTTTGTTGGCTCCTTTTTCAAGTTAGGTTACAGTAAAATTTATTTAGATCAGACATACCCAATAATGAGTTCTTGTTTGTCTCAGTTACGTAGTTTACTTTAGCCACTGACTTTATCTGTAATGACGAGGTGTTTTTTGCATCCCCGGCATCTGCTGCTGTGATTTTAATTATTGCAATGTCCTGACCTTGTGAGTGTACATCCTAAACTCCATGACAAATTTGGGAAAAAATAAATAAATATGCAAACAGAACTAGAACAGTCATGGGACTGTGAATGAGGCAGGTCACTCGTACAACATAATAATACATAAAGTACATAATTTCAATTTTTATTATAAAATCATTATAAACATTCCATAATCATAAAGTACATGATAACAATAAATGTATATGTATTATGTATCAGCTCAATATGAATTCTTTTTAGTAATCATGAATTTTACATGTCAGCTTTTTCTATTTTTATGTTTTTAAAGTTACCAAAATTGTTATCATGTACTTTATGATTATGGAATGTTTATAATGATTTTATAATAAAAATTGGAATTATGTATGTAGCCCTGCCCCCTGGGGAGTGGCTAAGTGTGCACAAATCCTCCTCACTTCGATTGCCCTGAGTTTTGTCCATCCCACTTGACACTATAGGTTCTGTCATTGTAAATGATAAGAAACTAGCAGAGTTTGCAGTAAAAAAATCAGGTTTACTTGTCTTTAAGGCCCCTTTCACACAGGCGGACTGTTCAGATCCGCCTGTTGGTTTTTTTTTGGCGGATCTGAACGGTCCCCCCATGCATTCCTATGGGGCATCGGATGGCAGCGGAGACATGTCCACTGACATCCGACCCGATCCGATCCATCAAATCTGGATGGATGGAAACCTTATTTTCCATCTGTCCAGTGGATCGGATCGGATGGGATCGGATGAGAGCGGACCGACGGTCCGTTCCCATCCGATTTCCCCCATAGAGATGCATGGGGAACTGACAGCTGTGTCTCCGCACACAGCGCGGAGACACAGCTGTCCTCCTGCTTCTCAGCGGGGGATCGGCGGATCGATCCCCCGCTGAGAAAAACGGACTCCGTCCGGCGGATGGAGTGTGTGAAAGGGGCCTAAGGCCCCTTTCACACATGCTGTCCGTTTGTCCGTTTTTCATCCATTCGTTGACGGATGAAAAACGGACATCAATGTATCTCTATGTAAAAACGGGTGAAAACGGATGATCATCAGTTAACATCCATTTTCATCCGCTTCCGTCAATGTCCGTTTTTTTGAACAGATGAATGCCCTGTTTTTTATCCGTCAAAAAAACGGTTCGGACGAAAAACGGATGACAAAGTATGAAAAACCGATGTCAACGGATGAAAAACGGATGACAACGGATGAAAAACTGATGACAACGGATGAAAAACAGATAGTAACTGACGAAAAACGGATAACTGACGAAAAACGGATGACAACTGACGAAAAACGGATGACAACTGACGAAAGACGGATGAAAAACGGATAGAAAACTGATACATTTTGCTTATACCTGAGGGAACCGGGAGTATGTATTGAGGACCAGCACAAGGATCGTTTCCAACTTATTGGTGTGTCTAAGCTGTCCAGGAAAGCTGCCATTGCATGATTGAACTGCAGATGACCGAGCTATTTGTGGTGAGTAAACTACCACAGGGGGGTGAGAACCTGAATTGATCCAGCGGAACACCATTGTTTTACACCTTGAAGGATGTTTATGGACTCTTTTATATATATATATATGATCACAGTTTTTACATATATTTTTTATATATTTATTTTTATTGACCAGCACAATATTTATGAATTTTAACAGTATGGTTTAAGTAATTTAAGACTTCTGAGGTTGAGCACCCCGCCCCCCCACACACACCTGTACTCTATCAGAGTCCACTATCAAGTAGATATAGGAGGAGTCTCTTGTAGTGCAGTAGCACATCTCTCCCAGCAAGGAGTGTTGTCTCCAAGGGTTAGAGAGGCTGGATTCATCCTTTTTTTATGGATAGTGTAGGACCCACTGATAATGGGGTACTTTGACGTAGTGGTGGGCTTGAGCACGATATGGCCATATGGTGGGACCAAATCCCCATTTTTATTTATAGATTGTCTACATATTTGATAGTCATTTCTTTTGCATGTGTGCGCTATTCTTTTTTAATATACGTGTCACTTGGTTCATAGCTGCACCAGCTTTTGAAATACATGTTCAGGGTTTGCTCCCTCAACTTTTTGCTTGTTTATTATGTATTCGGTCTGACCAGACTTCTGAGGTTGAGCACCCCACCCCATCCCCCCACACACACCTGTACTCTATCAGAGTCCACTATCAAGTAGATATAGGAGGAGTCTCTTGTAGTGCAGTAGCACATCTCTCCCAGCAAGGAGTGTTGTCTCCAAGGGTTAGAGAGGCTGGATTCATCCTTTTTTTATGGATAGTGTAGGACCCACTGATAATGGGGTACTTTGACGTAGTGGTGGGCTTGAGCATGATATGGCCATATGGTGGGACCAAATCCCCATTTTTATTTATGGATTGTCTTCATATTTGATAGTCATTTCTTTTGCATGTGTGCGCTATTCTTTTTTAATATACGTGTCACTTGGTTCATAGCTGCCCCAGCTTTAGAAATACATGTTCAGGGTTTGCTCCCTCAACTTTTTGCTTGTTTATTATGTATTCAGTCTGACCAGACTTCTGAGGTTGAGCACCCCACCCCACCCCCCCACACACACCTGTACTCTATCAGAATCCACTATCAAGTAGATATAGGAGGAGTCTCTTGTAGTGCAGTAGCACATCTCTCCCAGCAAGGAGTGTTGTCTCCAAGGGTTAGAGAGGCTGGATTCATCCTTTTTTTATGGATAGTGTAGGACCCACTGATAATGGGGTACTTTGACGTAGTGGTGGGCTTGAGCACGATATGGCCATATGGTGGGACCAAATCCCCATTTTTATTTATGGATTGTCTTCATATTTGATAATCATTTCTTTTGCATGTGTGCGCTATTCTTTTTTAATATCAAGTAATTTTAGCATGACTGTTTAAACATATTGTGTGAGTCACACATCTGATATTTGCACATTGTCGCATTTGTGCACGTATTCCCTATTTTTTGCACTTTTGCACAGTTATTTCATTTTAGCAGCGCTGCAACACTGGTATTATATGTATTTAAAGGCACATGCACTTTAATTTGCGGCTAGCAGCTACCACACAGACACTTTAGAGTGTAAGCCATTATTTATTCATATTTATTCACATATTTAGTCACACCATAAGCGCGTGACTGAACTGATGAACTGAACGGACCGTATGTGTGAAAGGGGCCTAACTTGCGTTTAGTAAAATGCACAAACAGTTTCAATAAAATAGTCAACACAGTAACGTTAATAATAAGATAGATCCTGAATCCTCAACCTGGAAATGGATAAGGTTCAGCACTCAGGATCAAAAGGACAATCCTAACATATATATTGGTATATAATGGAGGATTAATATTTTGGAAATCTGTAGATACACTCCTTCTCAAGTGTAATGCGAGAGTGACCACAAGCAATGCTTAACAGAAATGAAGAGTAACTCCAGCTATTAATAACTTCTCAGCAGCTCTAATATCCTAGCCTAAACTATCTATCAGAGTGCACTCTGTATCCTATAGGGGGCCCCTTTACATTACATTGCAAGAGTCTCCTGGATGAGCAAGGCCTTGCTAGTCTTTGCCGGCAAAGGTGTCCTCAACCAATCCAGAGAAAGTATTTCTAATCCACAGTAAAGGTGATTAATTGACTGTAATCCACACAGGAATAACCACTAATTGTAATCCAAACAAAAAGGGAGGAGATAGGTTTCCGTACTCCACAACTGGTAGTCAATCTAGAACTGAAAAGGAGGGGCAAGGCCTTCTGATCCGCCACGCACTATCCAATGCTACTATGTCCCGTGGTGACCGTTAGAACTAATATGGCCTTCCGCTAGAACTGGTCTGCAGACCCGCCCTGGCTCAGTCTAATAATACAGCAGATACTTTAAATTGGATTTCTCTCACCCAGTGTGACGAGCTCTGTGTTCCACAGTCCACTCCAGCAGTGTCCCGCTTTCCTCAGTGACACTAACAGCCTCTCCAGGCGTTCCTCCATTCGGTCGACCACAAGATCCTTCCACACACCGCTCACTCTGTCTACGGTGTCTGTCCGCTAGGCCTCTGGCCTATCCTTCTCTGTGCTTCGCAGCAGCTCTTTCCCTCCTCACAGCGCGCTGTCCTCGAAGCAAGAGAGCTAATCTTGGTCCCGCCTCCCGCCCCTTTATGTAAACAATCCCAACGGCCCCTGCGAGTCCCACTGCTCCCTGGGAGAAGAGTTCAATCACACAGGCAATCCTTGGTCCTTACTCCTCCCAGAACTACATCTCCCATAATTCAACAAGTCAGTACCTTGTAGGAACTTTATTAACAGAGCAAACAGTCTGAACAACACCAGCCTTGCGACCAGGCTACATCCTTCCCCCACTTGAACATCTTTGGTCCCCAAACAATGGCGGCTGGTGCTCAAAATTTTTTTTTGGGGGGGGGGGGCGCAAACAGAAAAAATGTAATAGGCATTGCTTTGCGGCAAAAAACGCTGTAAAAAATAGCGTGACTTTGAGGTCGCAAAATTGTGAAAGGGGCCTTCAGTAATTAAGGTATAGTGTGCCCCCTTTCAATGCAGAGAGACCAGCGTGCCCCCTTTCAATGCAGAGAGACCAGCGTGCCCCCTTTCAATGCAGAGTGACCAGTGTGCACCCTTTCAATGCACAGTGACCAGCGTGCCCCCTTTCAATGCAGTGACCAGCGTACATGCCCCCTTCAATGCACAGTGAACAGCCTACATGCCCCCTTTCAATGCAGTGACTAGCGCACATGCCCCCTTTCAATGCAGTGACCAGCGTATATGCCCCCTTCAATGCAGTGACCAGCGTACATGCCCCCTTCAATGCAGTGACAAGCGTACATGCCCCTTTCAATGCAGAGACCAGCATATATGCCCCCTTCAATGCAGTGACCAGCATACATTCCCCCAATGCAGTGACCAGCATACATTCCCCCAATGCAGTGACCAGCATACATGCTCCCAATGCAGTGACCAGTATACATTCCCCCAATGCAGTGACCAGCATACATTCCCCCAATGCAGTGACCAGCATACATGCCCCCAATGCAGTGACCAGCATACATTCCCCCAATGCAGTGACCAGCAGACATGCCCCCAATGCAGTGACCAGCATACATGCCCACAATGCAGTGACCAGCGTACATGCCCCCAATGCAGTGACCAGCGTACATGCCCCCAATGCAGTGACCAGCACACATGCCCCCAATGCAGAGATCAGCGTGCGTGCCCCCTTCAATGCAGTGACCAGCATACATTCCCCCAATGCAGAGATCAGCATGCCCCTGTCACCCCCTTACTTACCTGGAGCAGCAGCGGCGGCTTCTGATCAGTGTCCCGGCGTCGGCTTCTCCTCTGTTCCAGCGGCGCGTTTCCTCCCGCTCCCGCCTCCTCCTCGGCCCATGGCATGGGGTTTGCCTTGCGGCCAATCATGATTGGCCAGGAGGAGGATCGGTGTGACAATAGCTAATTTTCATTCGCTATTGTCACACAATGGGTGGGCTCAGGACGCACTGCTCTGCGCCCCAGGTCCACCCTTTACATCGCCCTATTAGAGCCTCTGGCGCTAATCAGGTGATGCCAAAAAAAAAAAAAGCCCCATTGAACTCCATGCCTCCGGCCATCACGCATGGATGGGGGGCGGCGCCCCTGCGCCCACAGTACACCGGCCGCCACTGTCCCCAAAGATAATGAAGTTTTAAGGAAAAGAGTTTTAATCAACAATCCAATGTAGCATTTATAGCAACTGAAAACTAGCTAATAAAAGCACTGTCTAGCAACTTATTATACAGGTCATCTGACAAACTTGGGTCACTCTTGCAAAAGGCCAACAAAAGATTAGTGGCCAACCTGATAGTGTCAGTGGGTGAAATATAGAATTTTCTTCATCAGGGTTTTCAACCAGGGAGGCAACTGTAGAGACAGGTCATTGTGCTTTTTGTAATCTGTTCTTCAGAACTTTCTTCCAATGTACTATGTCAGTCTCTTAGGAGGATGTATCTCCCGTCGCAGTCTAGAGGATATTCCACTGTCACTCTCAGAGATGTCCTCTGTCACTTGTAAATCATGGCTTATTGGTGATCCTTGAATGTCTTCAGAAAGGCTCACTTCACCCAAAGAGTTAGGCATCTCCAAACTTTGACTCCCAATCGTATCCTCTATTGATTCAACTGAGGAAGAACTTAGATTTCCACCAACAGGTTTTTCTTCCTCCAGAGAAGAGGAATTAACAGAGGTATCTCCAGTAAGCGGCTGACTTTCAAGAATCAACACTGTTTCCTCTTCTAGAGGTTTCAATCCCACTTCAGTTGCAGGTGCGCTGGGCCCCTGACTGGATTTCCGTTCAGGAAGAGGGGCAGAAGGTCACTCAGTGACCGGTGGAGACAGTTCACAAGAAGAATCTTTCTCAAAGGATGGCCACCACCAATCAAAGATAACTCCTTCATCCTCACCATCGTCCTCCTCTTTCAACACACTAGAAGTTCGAGGGCCCTGTGAAGGCCGAGGCTGCAACCTAGGGGCTCTGGGAGCATCTTCTTCTTCCGTCCATTCTGTAGATGTTCTAACTGCTTCAGTGATGGGCAACAAGTGGTTTCTATGCCATGGTTTAAGAGGTCCCACTTTCCCTTCTGAAAGAATTTGGTAGACTGGCAGTCCAGGGAGCTTCTTATTATGAACAATGAACGGCTGTGGGCGCCAACGATCAGCTAGTTTATGCTTTCCAGGCACCCCTAGATTCCTCAAAAGTACTTTATCTCCTGGCTGTAGGTCCTGCACTCTCACCTTTAAGTCAGAACTTTTTTTATTCGGTTATTCTTGGCTAGCAGAGGCCTCCATAGCTTTCTCGTGAGCTAACTTCAAATTCCGCCTAAGTCTGTCAATATAGCTCCTATAAGAAGCTTTTGAGGTATGATCTAGTGAAGTACCAAAATCTAAGTCTATAGGTAGACGAGCCTCTCTTCCAAACATTAATAAGTAAGGCGAAAATCCCGTAAAGTCGTTGACGGTACTATTGTAGGCATGTACCAACACTAGAACATATTCACGCCACTTTTGCTTCTTGTCATGAGGCAATGTCCCCAACATGTTCAGTGAAGTCCAATTGAACCGCTCTGGCTGAGGATCTCCCTGAGGGTGATAGGGAGTGGTCCTAGACTTTTGTATGTCCAGCAATCTACACAGTCTCTTAATCAGCTTGCTCTCAAAATCTCAACCTTGGACAAAATGTAGCCATTGAGGCAGGCCATAGTGGACAAAGAACTTCTGGACTAGCACCTTGGCTATGGTGCTAGCCTTCTGATCCCGAGTAGGGAAAGCCTGAGCATATCTGGTAAAATGGTCGGTCACAACTAGAATGTTACTATGCCCACCCAAATCAGGTTTGAGACACAGGAAGTCAATACACACCAGCTCCATGGGACCGTGACTCTGTAGGTGACCCATGGCAGCAGCCCTGTGAGGCAATGTCTTCCTTTTAAGGAAAATAAATTAGGTGCAATATCTGTGAAAAAATTGTATGACGAGAAAAAATAGTTTTTTTTTTATATATAAATGGTGGTGGTGAATAAATATGGGATGGTAGTGAAATTAATGTAAAACAAAAAATGCTGAAGCAAATGTATGCTAATTATAAGTGCTAGTGCTTAAGTGCAAACATGTATGCTAATAAGCACCTGAAACCAATTGCTTGGAATGTATGGGTGCAAACTTTAGGTGCTAGTGCTTTAGTGCAATGGTGTATACTTATAAACAATGATATACATAAACCCAAAAAATTACCAATCAGCAAAAAATAATTATATCACAAAAATATCTTTTGTGTGCAAAAAGTGCAAGTGCAAAAAAGATATTGCGCCTGCGGTGACCAAGGAGAGAGGAGGTCAAGGATTAATTAAAGTGTGAACAAAGCTTGATTGCTAGGGCTACCTATAGCGCTTGCTTTAGAGGTTACAATAAAAGTAAATATATTAAACTTCATAAAATTAATATAGACTTCATCAGCTCATGAAGCTGATGAAGTCCCGCCCAGTGGGACGTAACACATGCAAAGGGGGAGGGGTCGGTGACGTCAACCGCCATCCATTGCGGTGTGTGTAATACGATCTGCTCATCACATGCACTTGTATAGTGCTTTACAAGCTCCATTTTATTTTCATATCTTTTCTGGCGCGAGGGGAGAGGAGACAGAGGGAGACCCTACCATCTTATCCACCTGAAGCAAGCCAAAAAGATCTTTAAGCCTAGACGGCTACACAAGCTTGATAGGTCATGGTGCTATAAGGCACACATGACCCACAACGTCTGGTAAGTGATTGAATCTTACCTTTGTCACAGTGATATTACAAAGGACTCACTTTATATTGCACATTTATTGGAATTTTTTATTTGGAAATTTGCACTAAGGATTCACTTTATATATATACTGGACTCTTTTGAATTTTGGACTTTATAATCTATATTTTATAATGTTTTATGAAATATGACCTACTAACTTATTATTCTACACATTATATTTGTTATATATTAATTTTATGAAGTTTAATATATTCACTTTTATTGTAACCTCTAAAGCAAGCGCTATAGGTAGCCCTAGACTACTTACCTGCATACAATTTCTTATATTCTATAGCAGCTGCTATGAATATACACAATTTTAATATATTCAATATATTTATTCACTAAGTACACTCACATATATATATTATTTATTCACTTATTTATAAACACGTGGCGCGGGGTATATACACCAGTATATTCCTTACATACAAAGCTTGATTGCTGGTTTATAATTTTACCAGCAATATATCTGGTGAGTTTACCCAGGCACTAATTACTGTGGTGGAAGGATCCTCACTGACATATCACAAGCACCTTGGAATTTATTTATTTTTCAGCACTATTGGCACTTTTCTGCACGGGAGGATTATAATAATGAACTTTATTCAATGGACTTTATTTTTAATTGTTTGATATGAGATTATTAAGTTTGAGAAATATTTTTTTGTATTTTACTAATGATCCTATTTTTTGCATTTTTTCTTTTTTTGCACTTGCACTTTTTGCACACAAAAGATATTTTTGTGATATAATTATTTTTTGCTGATTGGTAATTTTTTGGGTTTATGTATATCATTGTTTATAAGTATGCACCATTGCACTAAAGCACTAGCACCTTAAGTTTGCACCCAAACATACCAAGCAATTGGTTTCAGGTGCTTATTAGCATACATGTTTGCACTTAAGCACTAGCACTTATAATTAGCATACATTTGCTTCAGCATTTTTTGTTTTACATTAATTTCACTACCAACCCATATTAATTCACCTCCACCATTTATATATAAAAAAACAATTTTTCTCGTCATACAATTTTTTCACAGATATTGCGCCTAATTTATTTTCCTTACTTGCCACATAGCTTTTGCTATGGTTCAGCGACTGCATTTCTGGTGATTAATTGTTTTTACACATAAGCTTCCTAGGCGCTGGTTTCCCCATTTGATTTAAAGCGGAGTTCCGGGAAGAGAAACGTTTTTTTGTTGAACATACCCCCGGGACAGTCAGGGCTAGCACATTCCACAATGGCTAGCCTCTGATCTGTCCCGGTTCGCACTTACCTTTTAGAAGAAATACTTACTTAGAAATTTTCTTCCACAGCGTTTCCATCTCGGTTGTGGGCAGCTGAAGCCGGCGCGGTCCTCTTCTCTGTCTTCTTCCGCGTCTTCGTGTCCCAGAATGCACTGCACCGGCCCCTCTCGTCACTTCCGGCGCAGCGCCGCATTCCTAAACAGCTTCTGGGCATGCCCAGAAGCTGTTTAGCAGGGGAATGCGGCGTCGCCCGGAAATGACGAGTGGGGCCGGTGCGGCGCATTGATTCCTGGGAGTTATGACGTTTAGCTCCCAGGAATCATCGCGAGGCAGGAAGTGACGGGGTGAGCCGCGGCGCTGGAGGAGGAAGCTGTCATAGGTGAGTATTTACGATCGTCAATAAAAAGGTGAGTAAACAAAAAAAAAAAAAAATAACTATCCAATTCCTTTTCAGGTGCGGCATACCTAGCGGAGGGGCACAAAAAAAAAAATCTTTTTTGTGCCCGGAACTCCGCTTTAATGTCTTCCTTTTGATGCATCGAATACAGGAGTGGCAATAAGCCTCCACTTCCTTCCTCATGAATGGCCAATAAAATCTGTCTCTAACTAGCTGAAAAGTCCAATCAGGTCCCAAATGACCATGGGAATCCTGTAGACAGTGGCGGAGCCAGAGGGCTAGCTGGGGTGTCAATTGCCACCCCAGACAAAATCCTTGCCACCCCTGTTGCCACCCTGCTCAGGGCAGGAGGGGTTTGACCGGGAACTCGGGGCTACATATCAACACTTTAACATTAAAGGCAGCACACTAGCACAGCAAGTGATAAATGGTCGATTCGGCGGGGGAGGGGGCCAGCTGCAATGTGATTGCAGCTGTCAAATTTAGGCATTGATGTCGGGTGTGGGCGGGGCCGTATGCGGGGGGCCGGGGCTCCGCCCCCTTGCTCCGTGGAGAAACAGAAGCTGGCTGGGAAGGAAGCTGGCAGGGGGCGGGACCAATTGTAGCTGCTGTATGGGCACACAGAGCTTCCCATCCTCCCCCAGCATTCAGAGCCAGGAGGATTTTCATTTCATCCTCCGCGCCTGAAATTGGCTCCACCCACCTCCCTGCCACCATCAGAGAGAGAAACTGACTGAAGCTGGATGGGGCAGGAAGGATTCAGCCGCAGGATGGATGGATGGATGGATGGTGTCAGCTCCGGTTCCTGGACTTGGTAAGTGTTACTGGCTCTGCCCCCTCTCTCTCACCACTACCCCCACTACCACCCTCTCTCTCACCACTACCCCCCTCACTACCCCCCCCTCCCCTCTCACTACCACCCCCTCTCACTACTTCCCCCTTCCCCCCTCACTACTCCACACCCCCCCCCCCTCTCTCACCACTTCCCCCCCTCCCCATCTCTCACCACTACCCCCCCTCCCCCTCTCTCACTACTACCCTCCCCCTCTCTCACTACCCCCCTCTCTCACTACTACCCCCTCTCACACCCCCTCCCCCCTCTCTCACTACTACCCCCCTCTCTCACTACTACCCCCCTCCCCCCCCCCACACACCCCCCCCCCACTACCCTACACACTACCCCCTCTCTCACTCACCCCCCCTCCCCCCTCTCTCACCCCCCCCTCTCCACCCCACTACCCCCCTCCCCTCCCCCTCTCTCACCACACCCCCCTCTCTCACTACTACCCCCTTCCCCTCTCTCTCACCACTACCCCCTCCCCCCTCTCTCACTACTACCCCCCTCCCCCCTCTCTCACCACTACCCCCTCCCCCTCCCTAACATACACCCCTCTCCCCCTCCCCCTCTCACTACTACCCCCCCCCCTCTCTCACCACTTCCCCTCTCCCCCTCTCTCACTACTACCCCCCTCCCCCCTCTCTCACTACTACCCCCTCCCCCCTCTCACTACTACCCCCTCCCCCCTCTCCACTACTACCCCCCTCCCCCTCTCTCACTACCCCCCCCCCTCCCCCCTCTCTCACTACTACCCCCCTCCCCCTCTCTCACTACTACCCCCTCTCTCACCACTTCCCCTCTCCCCCTCTCTCACCACTACCCCCTCTCTCACTACTACCCCCCTCTCTCACTACTACCCCCCTCTCTCACTACTACCCCCCTCCCCCTCTCTCACCACTACCCCCCTCTCTCACCACTACCCCCCTCCCCCCTCACTCACCGCTACCCCCCTCTCTCACTACTACCCCCCTCTCTCACTACTACCCCCCCCTCTCTCACCACTACCCCTCTCTCTCACTACTACCCCCCCTCTCTCACCACTACCCCCCTCCCCCTCTCTCACCACTACCCCCCTCCCCCTCTCTCACCACTACCCCCTCCCCCCTCACTCACCACTACCCCCCTCTCTCACTACTACCCCCCCCCCCTCTCACCACTACCCCCCTCCCCCCTCTCTCACTACTACCCCCTCTCTCACTACTACCCCCCTCCCCCCTCTCTCACTACTACCCCCCTCTCTCACTACTACCCCCTCCCCCCTCTCTCACTACTACCCCCCTCCCCCTCTCTCACCACTTCCCCCCTCCCCCTCTCTCACCACTACCCCCCTCCCCCCTCTCTCACTACTACCCCCCTCTCTCTCACTACTTCCCCTTCTCCCACTCTCTCACTACCTCTCTCTCTTCTTCTATCCCTGTATCCCTCTCTCCTTCTATTCCTCTCTCTCCCTCCCTCTCCTTCTATCCCTCCCTACCCCCCTCTTTCTCCCTCTTTCCCGCTCTCTCCCTCTCTCTCTTTATTTCTCTCTCTCTCTTTATCCCTCTCTCCCTCCCTGACTATTCTGATTCTATTCTTCCAGAAGCACATTTGTGAGGTCAGGGCTTCTCATCCAACATCTGTGCCTGTTATAGCTGCGAAGGGTGAGTCATTTTATGGTGGGGCATTGGGCAGGGGTGAGGGGGCGGGTATTGGGTGGATCTTGGGCAGGACTTGTGGGAGGGGTTATAAAATTTACCTTCAGGCTGCAGCCCCTGGTCTTTTTACCACCTAGCAATGCCCCTGCCACTCACGCTCGCTTATGCGTATAACATTACATAGCATAGCTGAACCTGAACGAGAGGGCGCCTGTGTAGCTAGTTCTCTGTGACTCTGACTGAGTGCGGTGAGCTGAGCAGGAGCGGCGCTGTGATTCGCTGCACAGCTAACCAATCACGCGTGCCTACACATCTGATTGGTTCGCTGTACCGCTACTCACGGTGAGTAGCGGCACAGCGAACCAATCAGGTGTGCAGGCACGCGTGATTGGTTAGCTGGGCAGCGAATCACGGCGCCGCTGCTGCTCACCGCGCTCAGTCACAGACAGTCACAGAGAACTAGCTACACAGGGGCCCTCTCGTTCACTTCTTCTACCTGTAACCTTAGGTAAGTCTCTCTCTGGTCTCTGCATGATTGAAGGGGACACAGCACGCTGGTCACTACATTGAAAGGGGACACAGCACGCTGGTCACTACATTGATAGGTTGGCAATCACTCTGGTCACTACATTGATAGGTTGGCAATCACGCTGGTCACTACATTGATAGGTTGGCAATCACTCTGGTCACTACATTGATAGGTTGGCAATCACGCTGGTCTCTACATTGATGGGTTGGCAATCACGCTGGTCACTACATTGATAGGTTGGCAATCATGCTGGTCACTACATTGATGGGTTGGTACGCTGGTGGTCACTACATTGATGGGTTGGTACGCTGGTGGTCACTACATTGATGGGTTGGTACGCTGGTGGTCACTACATTGATGGGTTGGTACGCTGGTGGTCACTACATTGATGGGTTGGCAATCACGCTGGTCACTACATTGATGGGTTGGCAATCACGCTGGTCACTACATTGATAGGTTGGCAATCATGCTGGTCACTACATTGATAGGTTGGCAATCACGCTGGTCACTACATTGATAGGTTGGCAATCATGCTGGTCACTACATTGATATGTTGGCAATCACGCTGGTCACTACATTGATGGGTTGGCAATCACGCTGGTCACTACATTGATAGGTTGGCAATCACGCTGGTCACTACATTGATAGGTTGGCAATCATGCTGGTCACTACATTGATGGGTTGGCAATCACGCTGGTCACTACATTGATGGGTTGGCAATCACGCTGGTCACTACATTGATAGGTTGGCAATCATGCTGGTCACTACATTGATAGGTTGGCAATCATGCTGGTCACTACATTGATGGGTTGGTACGCTGGTGGTCACTACATTGATGGGTTGGCAATCACGCTGGTCACTACATTGATAGGTTGGCAATCATGCTGGTCACTACATTGATAGGTTGGCAATCATGCTGGTCACTACATTGATGGGTTGGCAATCACGCTGGTCACTACATTGATGGGTTGGCAATCACGCTGGTCACTACATTGATAGGTTGGCAATCATGCTGGTCACTACATTGATGGGTTGGTACGCTGGTGGTCACTACATTGATGGGTTGGTACGCTGGTGGTCACTACATTGATGGGTTGGTACGCTGGTAATCACTACATTGATGGGTTGGTACGCTGGTGGTCACTACATTGATGGGTTGGTACGCTGGTCACTACATTGATGGGTTGGTACGCTGGTTACTACATTGTCAATTGATGGGGGGGCATGCTGGTCACTACATTGATGGGGGGCAATATTTGCAGCCCTACTCATAGGCATGCGCACGGGGTGTGCCGGGTGTGCCTAGGCACACCCTAATCACCCTCATGCAGTGCTTCCGCCATGGCCGCCGCCGCTCTGTCTGCTGCTCTCTGCCTCTGGCTGCTCAGCTCCCGAACCCAATCCTGTCGGTGCGGAGACTGATAGGGACTGTCTGGGGGAGGACCCTGGCCTGCTGTAAGAGGGGATCTATATAGGGGACCTCACCTCACCCTGGCCTGCTGTAAAGGAGGATCTATGGGGGACCTGCCCTAGCCTGCCCTAAAGGGAGATATATGGGGATCCTGCTCTAAAGGGGATCTATGCAATAGATCCCCCTTTAGAGCAGGGTCCCCATAGATCCCCTTTAGAGCAGAGCCCTGTGATCAGTGTGCGGCCTTAAAAGAATAATGTTTACTTTGATAATTGTTTATTTAATTAAAAATGTTTTAATACCGCTTAGGATGTTTGTTTACATTTAGTTATAAAAGTGTGTGTATATGTATGTGTGTGTGTGTGTGTGTGTGTATATATATATATATACACACGCATGTATATTGACCCCCCAAAAAAATACCTTGCCACCCCTTTGCCACCCCTGTTTTAAAAGTCTAGCTCCGCCACTGCCTGTAGAGCTGCTAGAGCAGCCATTCTGTATTTTTCTGGTAACATCAACTGACACACTCCATCAAAATCTTTCACAGAGTTCATCCCATAGACGACCCCATCCTTCAACTTCATCCTCTCCCAGTCCTGATGGACTACCTTGGCTCCCACCACAGAACTCTCCATCAGGATTTTGGGATTATTTGTCTTCAAGGCCCTCTGTACTAATGCTCCCAGAGGATCTTCTCCTTGAGCTCTTTTTATATCCTCCTTGGACAACTGAGAAAGTTCTTCGCTCCTTCCTTGAGTTAGATTACAATAGCATCGGGGCACCCCTGAAGGAGAAACCCCTGCTACTTCAGCTCCCATGACTCCTCTCAGACGATAATCTATCCCTTGGCAGGTGGCCTGCACTCCTTCCAAAGTTAGGTGCACCCATTCATGTTCTCTTCTGTCAGCAGGATGCGGACGTCTGGATAATGCATCAACATCTAAATTTCCTTTCCCAGGCCGGTATTTCAAGCAGAATTGGAATTCTGAAAGCGCAGCTAACCATCTATGTCCGGTAGCATCCAACTTAGCCGTGGTAAGTAGATAAGTCAATGGGTTACTGTCTTGACCACGAAGTATGCTCCATAGAGATAGTCTCTCAACTTGTCCACCACAGCCCACTTTAGAGCCAGAAATTCCAGTTTGTGGATGGGGTCATTTTTCTCCGATGGGGACAAACTGCGACTAATGTAAGCAATGGGGCGCAGCCTCCCTTCAGCTTCTTGATACAACACTCCCCCCAGGCCATCTCTACTTGCATTCACACGTAACTCATATGGCTTAGCCGGGTCTGCATAGGCCAAGACAGGAGCTTTGGTGAGATTCTCCTTCAGCTTCCAGAAGGCCTGTTCACATTTGGTATTCCACTGAGCTTGAATAGACTCTTTGGACCCTCTAGGCCCTTTTTTGGACATCTCAACCTTCTGGGGAGGCAAACCCTCTTCCGCAGTTTTTCTTCAGTAACTCATTCAAGGGTCTGGCTATCTGTGAGAAATTCTTTAAAAACCTTCTGTAATAGGAGCAGAATCCCAAAAAGGATCTCAGTTCAGTCACATTAGTAGGCCTTGGCCAAGTGGTGACAGCTTCCAATTTCTTCGGGTCAGTGGACACGCCGGCTGCAGACACCCCATGACCCAGGTATGTAACAGACGTCTGGTAAAACTGACATTTTTCTAGGGATAACTTAAGCCCTTCCTCATAGAGCCTTTGAAACACCTTCTCCAAACGGACCTCATGTTCTAAAGTCTTCCCAAAGACAATAATGTCATCTAAATAAACAAGAACTTCAATCAGATGCATGTCCCCCACAGTGTTCTCCATGAGCCGCTGAAAGGTTGCTGGAGCTCCGGCCAACCCTTGTGGCATGCGGTTAAACTCGAAGAACCCCAACAGGCTGATGAAGGCAATCTTCTCTCAATCATCTGGGTGCATTGGTATTTGATAGTACCCACTCTTCAAGTCTAGTACACTAAACCATTTAGCTCCAGACAGGCACTGCAGAGCATCTTCTTTCCGAGGGGTAGTGTACTGATCAGGAATGGTTCTGCGATTCAGGGTGCGATAGTCAATACACATCCTGATAGTCCCATTCTTCTTGCGGCCCACGCTATTGGTGAAGCATAAGGGCTGTGAGACTCCCGTATGACACCTGATCTCTTCAGCTCAGCTAATTGTTCCCTAAGATCCTCCAGGTCACTCAGTGGTATCCTCTGAGCTCTTTTTCTAAAGGGTTTTTCTTCACTGAGGCGGATTCCATGATGGGTGTAACGTTAAAAAACCATACCCCGTGAAGAAACCATACCCTCGTCACTTCCTGTGTGAAACAGCAGCAGTGCGCATGCTCAGAGCCCCGGAGACGTAACTGAACAGCAAAGAATATCACAAGTGCGCATGCTCAGAAGGTAGGAAATAATCACGGCACTGTGTGAAATGTAATACTTGCGGCGGTATAATTAAAACAGTTCGGCTGCAACTTCAAACATCTGCTCTCCTATCGCTGTCACTGCCCTGATCTCCCCTAATAAATATAAAAGCGGCGGCGGGTGTATGAGGTGTAAATGACCGGCTCCGTGATCCGCTTTTATATTTATTAGCTGAGAGCAGGGAAGTGACAGGGGAAGGAGCGCAGATGATTGATGTTGCAGTGGAGCTGTTTTCATGTAACGGCGGCAAGTGTAAGTACCGTGAGAAATCCATACCCTCCGTAGCTGAACCGGAAGTGACGAGGGTATGGTTTCTTCACGGGTATGGTTTTTTCACGGAACAATGGGCACTCTTAGCACAGCCCACATCATAATCGTTCTTAGAGAACAGCTTCTTCCATCTGGACAGTTGTGTCTTTACCCGCTCCCCCCACTTGAAGGGGACAGCCGGGCGGCAAGGAGAAGTATCTTCTGACCCCCTCATCTTGTCCTTTTCTTCTCTCAACTCTGACGGAGTTAACGGGGAGGCAACACTCACATGTCCCCAGCACCATCCTAGGCTTCAAACAGACAGGCTGGGTCATTATATTCCAGACTTCCAGACACTTACAGGAATCTTCCCACCATTCTTCCAGAGGACCTTGGTTGGGACAACTTCACTGACCAACTCAATCCCACTGTCTTCTCCTAGCAGGTCCCCTTCCACCATCACAAAGGGGTCTGGCTGGTCCCAGGTCAACTTCACCATAGCCTTCATGCAAGTCCTCTCTCCAGGCCCGTTCTCTGGTGTCCAACCTCCAAAGCTTCCCCACTTCTTCAACAGGGGTCTTCTGCTCCTGCAACACCCGTTGAAAGGCTTGCCTCAACCTAGGGTGCAACTCTTCCTCCGATGAACCCCTAACTGCTAAGGGAGTAAAAAAAACAAAACAAAAGAGTTGCTCTCTCCAAAACCGCCTATAAGCAGGGTGAACCGGAGCGGAGGGAACACAAATTCCACTATTTAGTCCGCTCTCTGGACCACCATCTGCCCCAATAGGGGCTATTAGTGTCTGTTGACCTAGAAAATACTGAATAAACCAAACACGAGGAAAAAAGGGATCTCCTCAAAAAAGGGTCAACTGTGGACACTGAAGTACTTGAAAAAAAAACTTTATTTGAAAATTGAAGATATTCATAGACTCCCAAGTTCAATAACTTCCATATTACTGGACTGCAGCTTCCAGGCTTCAGGTTTCTACACATCCAGCCACCTATAGGGAGTATTCCCTTTATAGTCTATTCAGACTCTGTTTCCTGATGCTGGATTGATCCTTGAAACCTTATGGATCCCCCTCTTTTCAACAATTAAGCCTCTGTAAAGTACACCATTCACCAGGGACTGTGTCCATCCTTACCTCTGGGTTCCTAATAAGTTACACTTGATTCACTCTTACAAGCTTAAGTAATTGTTTAGTCGCTGCAGCAACCCCTTATTTTTGTTTTTAGCAAATGTTTTTTATTTGAGTTTGTGTCTGTCTTGGGAATCTATGAATATCTTCAATTTTTGAATAAAGTGTTTTTATTCAATTACTTCAGTGTCCACAGTTGACTATTTTTTGAGGAGATACCTTTTTTCCTCATGTTTTGTTTATTTGCTAAGCATTTTTTGGACCAAGTCTGTGTTGGTTCCAATAATCAGCGAGTTCTGCTTAGCACCCAGGGGTCGTAGGCACACCACAGCGAGGGTGTCAAACACCTCCACCTTCGCCCCTACCATGGGCTGGAAAGATATCTTCACGGGAATGTACCCATCATAAGGGAATTTTTCAGGGCCCAAACCCCAGATTTCCAATTCCTCCAACTTGCACAGTGGGATATGCTTCAAATGCTTCAAGTAGAAATTTTGATAGAGCAATGTTACTTGTGCGCCTGTGTCTAACTTCTCAGCAGCTCTAATATCCTAGCCTAAGCTATCCATCAGAGTGCACTCTGTATCCTATAGGGGGCCCCTTTACATTAGATTGCAAGAGTCTCCTGGATGAGCAAGGCCTTACTTATTTGTAATCCACAGTAAGGGCTCTTTCACACGGAGCGGACCGCATTGCGATCCGCTCCGGCACTTTTTTTTTTCACGGAGCGGATGACACTTGTGTTATTCGCTCCGTATGTCCGCATATCATCCCATCCGTTTTCGAATGATATACGGACATAATGTATGTCTATGGGCATTGCGGATGTCATCGGATGACACCGCTGACATCCGATTTTGCATCCGTTCCCTTTTTTAAACGTATTTTTCAAAAATAGGGTTCTGTTCCATTCCAAAAAACGGAACAGAACTGAAAGGAGGAAAATCGGATGTCAGCGGATGGTCATCCGCTGACATCCGCAATGCAATTGACATACATTATGTCCGTATATCATCCGCAAAAAAATAGGATGATATACGGACATGCGGAACGCCCGTGTGAAAGAGCCCTAAAGGTGATTAATTAACTGTAATCCACACAGGAATAACCACTAATTGTAATCCAAACAAAAAGGGAGGAGATAGGTTTCTGTACTCCACAACTGGTAGTCAATCTAGAACTGAAAAGGAGGGGCAAGGCCTTCTATCCAATGCTGCATTGTCCCGTGGCGACCGTTAGGACTAATATGGCCTTCCCCTAGAACTGCTCTGCAGACCCGCCCTGCCTCAGTCTAGTAATACAGCAGATACTTTAAATCGGATTTCTCTCACCCAGTGTGACGAGCTCTGTCCGCCCCAGCAGTGTTCCGCTCTCCTCAGCGACACTCACAGCCTCTCCAGGCGTCCCTCCGCTCGGTCGACCACTGACATCCTTCTGCACACCGCTCGCTCTGTCTCCGGTGTCTGTCCGCTAGGCCTCTGGCCTATCCTTCTCTGAGCTCCGCAGCAGCTCTTTCCCTCCTCGCAGCGCGCTGTCCTCGAGGCAAGAGAGTGAGTCTTGGTCCCGCCCCCTTTATATAAACACTCCCAACGGCCCCTGCGAGTCCCACTGCTCCCTGGGAGAAGAGTTCAATCACACAGGAAATCCTTGGTCCTTACTCCTCTCAAAACTATATCTCCCATAATTCAACCAGTCAGTACCTTGTAGGAACTTTATTAACCACTTTACCACCGGAGGATTTTGCTGTCTTCCGTCCAGGCCACTTTTTGCGATTCGGCGCTGTGCGACTTCAACTGACAATTGCGCGGTCGTGCGACGCCGTACCCAAACGAAATTTACGTCCTTTTTTTCCCACAAACAGAGCTTTCTTTTGGTGGTATTTGATCACCTGTGCGATTTTTACTTTTTGCGCTATAAACAAAAAAAGAGCGTTTATTTTGAAAAAATAACAATATTTTTAACATTTTTTTATATGAAATTCCCCCCAAAAAAGATGTAAAAACCAATTTTTTTAAAATTTTTTGGCCAATTTGTTTTATGCTACATATGTTTGGTAAAAAAAATCACAATAAGCGTATTTTGATTGGTTTGTGCAAAAGTTATTGCGTTTACTAACAAAGGGAAAGATTTCTGTCATTTTTGGTGTTTTTTTTTTTAACGCGTAATGGCGGCGATCTGCGATTTTTTTTGCGGGACTGCGACATTGCGGCGGACAGATCGGACCCTTGACTGACATTTTTGACACTTTTGGGGGTACCAGGGACATTACTGCAGTAATCAGTGCTATATATATGCACTGTTACTGTAAAAATTACACTGGCAGGGAAGGGGTTAATTTTATTGGAGAGGAAGGGGTTAATGTATGCCTGGTGCTTACTGACGTGTAGGGGGGGAGGTGACTGAGTGAGTCATGGACAGATCGGATGTCCAGCTATGCTGAACAGTCCGATCTGTCACTCCCTGTCACTATGGAGATCCGCCCGCTGTGTTTACACACAGCGGGCGGATCTCCAGACTCGATCCCCGACAATCGGGTAAGAGCAGCGGCGATCACCGCTGCTCCTCCCCTGGCCCAACTCCCGCTGTGAATGAAAACAGCGGGAGCGAGCCTCCGGTGGCGCGCAAGCGCCGCCCAGAAGGGGGAGTGTCTGACGACGTAGTACTACGTCGTCAGACGATAACGAGCCACTCTGCCGCAGTAATATTACTGTGAGCAGACGTAAAGTGGTTAATAGAATGAACAGTCTGAACAACACCAGCCTTGCAACCAGACTACATCTACTTCATGTATTATTATGTTTTATGAGTGACCTGCCTTATTTAAAGTCCCATGACCATTCTAGTTCTGTTTGCATTCATATTAGGGATTGAGGCATGCCCCTGTGGATGCTGCAGGGCCACAATTCTTTTCCCATGAAAAAATAAAAACAATTCAATGTACACGGTCCTATGTAGTCAGATCCATTATAAGAAGTTCTTTGGCAAAGCAGATTCATAATGGCTGAAATTGATTTAAAAAAAAAAATAGAGTAGTGAGTAGAGGGGTGTGCAGTTTTTCTTTTTGTTTTTTTTGTTTTTTTACTGCTAGCTTCTTTTTATTTTCATTTTTTCTCAGTACAATAGAGAATAGTTACACCCCACTACCAGGTTTACAGTAAAATGCTTCTTAAATTATCACAAAAAAACATCAAAACCACACACAGGTTTTAAAAAAAAGGGTTTAAATGTTATCTTACAGTATAATTTTACACTATAGGTTATCTTGTACCAGTCCAGGTGTCCCCAGCCCTATCAAGGCTCATTCAGATGGCATATTGAGATAATCCTCCATGCAGAGCTACTGGCAGATAAAGTTAATTGTGGGTATCTTGCAGAGTGCCTCCACAGTGATTAGCCCTGGGCTCCCTGGAGACACAATGTATTTTACTGTAGTGTACAGGTAGGCACCAAACGTTTAACATGTGGGTAGTGTGAACAGGTCCTCAATACCAATATCTATACAGTGTGTAATTATGAATGTGAATCCAAACACTCTACAGTAATCCATAAATAGTAAGTAGGGTGCTAACAAAACATTTCGTTTTCCAAAGCTTGGTGTAACAAATACTTTTCATTTGTGTTTTTAATATAAATTTATTTCCCCTTTATTAAGTCTCATTTGCATTTTAATTTGGATTTTCTCCAGCTTCATTCTATTACAGCCGGTCTACATTTATGCCATCTATCATCTGCTGAGCATCATTGACCCAGGGCCGGACTGGGAATAAAATTCAGCCCTGGAAAAAATTTCATACCAGCCCCATAGCATTATTATACCGGCCCAACAGCATAACGACATTATTTTCTTGTTCATAAAAGGGAAAACCATGCATTTTAAAGCAGATTTGAAGAGTGTATTATAGTATAGATAAGATAGATGTGAAAGCATATAGGGCTTTATATATAAAAGAGCAAATTCTAGTTAAAAGTGGTAAAAGTGCGGACATGGTATAGGAGTTGTCAGGGGCTGTGCGGACATGGTATAGGAGTTGTCAGGGGCTGAGGACATGGTATAGGAGATGTCAGAGGCTGTGCGGACATGGTATAGGAGATGTCAGGGGCTGTGCGGACATGGTAGAGGAGATGTCAGGGGCTGCGGACATGGTATAGGAGTTGTCAGGGGCTGAGGACATGGTATAGGAGTTGTAAGAGGCTGTGCGGACATGGTATAGGAGTTGTCAGGGGCTGTGCGGACATGGTACAGGAGTTGTCAGGGGCTGTGCGGACATGGTATAGGAGATGTCAGGGGCTGCGGACATGGTATAGGAGTTGTCAGGGGCTGAGGACATGGTATAGGAGTTGTAAGAGGCTGTGCGGACATGGTATAGGAGTTGTCAGGGGCTGTGCGGACATGGTATAGGAGTTGTCAGAGGCTGTGCGGACATGGTATAGGAGATGTCAGGGGCTGTGCGGACATGGTATAGGAGTTGTCAGAGGCTGTGCGGACATGGTATAGGAGTTGTCAGGGGCTGCGGACATGGTATAGGAGTTGTAAGAGGATGTGCGGACATGGTATAGGAGTTGTCAGGGGCTGAGGACATGGTATAGGAGATGTCAGGGGCTGCGGACATGGTATAGGAGTTGTCAGGGGCTGCGGACATGGTATAGGAGTTGTCAGGGGCTGAGGACATGGTATAGGAGATGTCAGGGGCTGCGGACATGGTATAGGAGTTGTAAGAGGCTGTGCGGACATGGTATAGGAGTTGTCAGAGGCTGTGCGGACATGGTATAGGAGATGTCAGGGGCTGTGCGGACATGGTATAGGAGTTGTCAGGGGCTGTGCGGACATGGTATAGGAGTTGTCAGAGGCTGTGCGGACATGGTATAGGAGTTGTCAGGGGCTGCGGACATTGTATAGGAGTTGTAAGAGGATGTGCGGACATGGTATAGGAGTTGTCAGGGGCTGAGGACATGGTATAGGAGATGTCAGGGGCTGCGGACATGGTATATGAGTTGTCAGGGGCTGCGGACATGGTATAGGAGTTGAAAGAGGCTGTGCGGACATGGTATAGGAGTTGTCAGAGGCTGTGCGGACATGGTATAGGAGATGTCAGAGGCTGTGCGGACATGGTATAGGAGATGTCAGGGGCTGTGCGGACATGGTATAGGAGATGTCAGGGGCTGTGCGGACATGGTATAGGAGTTGTCAGGGGCTGTGCGGACATGGTATAGGAGTTGTCAGGGGCTGTGCGGACATGGTATAGGAGATGTCAGGGGCTGCGGACATGGTATAGGAGTTGTCAGGGGCTGTGCGGACATGGTATAGGAGATGTCAGAGGCTGTGCGGACATGGTATAGGAGATGTCAGGGGCTGTGCGGACATGGTATAGGAGATGTCAGAGGCTGTGCGGACATGGTATAGGAGATGTCAGGGGCTGTGCGGACATGGTATAGGAGAAGTCAGGGGCTGCGGACATTGTATAGGAGTTGTAAGAGGATGTGCGGACATGGTATAGGAGATGTCAGGGGCTGCGGACATGGTATATGAGTTGTCAGGGGCTGCGGACATGATATAGGAGTTGAAAGAGGCTGTGCGGACATGGTATAGGAGTTGTCAGAGGTTGTGCGGACATGGTATAGGAGATGTCAGAGGCTGTGCGGACATGGTATAGGAGATGTCAGGGGCTGTGCGGACATGGTATAGGAGATGTCAGGGGCTGTGCGGACATGGTATAGGAGTTGTCAGGGGCTGTGCGGACATGGTATAGGAGTTGTCAGGGGCTGTGCGGACATGGTATAGGAGATGTCAGGGGCTGCGGACATGGTATAGGAGTTGTCAGGGGCTGTGCGGACATGGTATAGGAGATGTCAGAGGCTGTGCGGACATGGTATAGGAGATGTCAGGGGCTGTGCGGACATGGTATAGGAGATGTCAGAGGCTGTGCGGACATGGTATAGGAGATGTCAGGGGCTGTGCGGACATGGTATAGGAGAAGTCAGGGGCTGCGGACATGGTATAGGAGTTGCCAGAATTATTAGGGGCCCTAATACAATGCTGTTCCCCTCCTCCTAATACAATGCTAACCCCCCTCCCTCTAATAAAATGATGACCCCCCAGCCCCCTCCCCCTAATACAATGCTGTTTCCCCCCCCTCCCCCTAAATTTAGGGGGGGGGGGGACAGCATTGTATTAGGAGGGGGCCCCAGGGGGGATGGCAGATAAGCATTGTATAAGGGGGAGGGGGGGGGGCAAGTCAGGCCAGCATTGTATTGGGGGAGGGGGGAGGTTAGCATTGTAGTAGGGGCTCTGATTCCCCCCCCCCCCCCAAATGCAAGAGGACGAGGTACCCCTCCAGTAAATTTACTCTTTCTGGCTGCCTGTCCCAGGCTCTGCTCCGCAGCCGCTCATTCATTCTCTGTCTCTCTCAGTCTTCACTCCAGTGTGACTCACCTCACTGACTTGCCATCATGCTGCTGTTGGCGCGTCTCGCTGTGTGGTAGGGTCCGGGATGATGGATCCATTGGCGCCGTGACAGTCTTGAGTCAGTCGATCCGTCCTCCGCGCAGCCGCCCGCCCCCGCCGGATGTGACGTCATGCCGCTCACAGCGGTGGACGTAAAAGTATATCGGACCGTCAAGTCACTCTGGAGCGCAGCGGGGACCGGGGCTGCAGCGGCTATCAACACAGCGGCGTGGCCGCGCGGTCCCCGCCCCACTGCTTAAAGTGGTCGGCCCCAATTGCTTAAAGCGGCCCTATCTTTAAAGCGGCCCCAGGGCCGGCGGCCCACCGGGAAATATCCCGGTATCCCGATAGGCCAGTCCGGCCCTGCATTGACCTTGACTATTGGCCTCCAAACTGCGGCCCCTTTGCTAGCCTTTATCTTGGTCTTGGGGCACAAATCCTTCCACTGACAACAAACTGTCATGAATCCACTGACACCAATGGACTGGATGATGGGGCACTATTTGTCCTACTGATCACAGGCTTGCTCACCAAGCTAAATTATTGCTTACCCCCCCCAATGCTCAGTGGTGTATTTAGGTTTTGTGCTGCCCTAGGCCGGACTAAACTCATGCACCCCCTAATTTAACTACGACCCACCCCTTCCTGTGAAGGCCACACCCCTTCATGTTTCAGACCCGCCGGCGGGGATGCCAATCCACAGGGCCGGTGGCTACAATTGCCGCCGGGCCCCCTCGATCGCTCAACGCTGAGAGAGAAGAACGGTCAGCTGTTGTACACGCGGCAGACCGTTGTTCTCTCTGACATGATCACAGAGAGCCTGTGATCCTCCTATTTAGGATCGCATGTTTCTGTGGTAATTTCACAAGTCCCCCCCCCCTTTTGTGCAAACCAATCAAAATACGCTTATTGGGATTTTTTTTTTACCAAAAATATGTAGCAGAAAACAAATTAAATAAATTAAATAATAAATTTAGATTTTTTAATTTTTAATAACAAAAGTTAATAAAAATTGCAGAGGTGATCAAATACCACCAAAAGAAAGCTCTATTTGTGGGAAAAAAAAGAACATCGATTTTTTTTAGGGTACAGTGTCACACGACAATTGTCAGTTAAAGTAATGCAGTCCTGAATTGCAAAAAATGGCCTGGTCATTAAGGGGGGAAATCTTCCAGTCCAGAAGTGGTTAAAGCTTGGAGCACTTTGCAGTACATGAACTTTCATTGCATGTGAACTGTTAAATGAGTTTGCATTGGTTTCAGCATGCATGGAGCACTTTGTACACGCTGAAACCAATGCAAACTCATTTATAGTTCACATGCAGTGAAAGTTCATGTACTGCAAAGTGCTCCATATTTGTTGAAAATATATTTAATGCAAAAATGTAATGGAATTATTAATTTGTAATTGTAGCAATAGCAGTGATTGGTAACCTAAAATCGTGATTCCTACCTGCTGTCGGATGTCCTGACCTGGTTGGGGAATCCCTTTTCCTCCTCTCTCTCCTCCTCCTCGACATAGATAGACCCCACCCCGGGGAGAAGTTAGTCCCTCTTACACGCCACGCGGAGGGTGGGTAGGTGGAGCATTAGGCTCCGCCCCACCCACTCATTGAAGTGCAGCCCGTCTGGCCACTCACTGCCGCTCTATGGGGGCAACAGTCCCTCCCTCCCTCCCTGGCAAGTATGTACGCCCCTCAGTGCTGGGACAAGGCCATCCTGCGCCCTGGGCAAAGATGGCAAACTGCGCCCCCCCATGTGTATTCACAGTTCACATCTCGGTGTCAGTGTGACACCCGCTGGGAGTGAAGGCAGCTTCTCTTGTCTCCAGTCATGTGATATGTCACATGATAAGACAGTCTGCCCTCACTCTATAGTGGCACTGCGCTGAGACTGAGGCATTGCATGCAGTTCCGGGGAGCATGCAGTGTGGCCCCATTCACTTGAACAGGTTGCCTTCAGCAGATGGTAGTGCATGCTGAAAGTGACGGGCGGTATAATTCCTGCCACTGCTGCAAATCAAAATATTGCAGCAGTGGCATCTGTAAACCTCTAGCTGCTGCCTCTGCAGCTTAAATGGCAGGAGTGATAGGGAGCTGTATTATGAGGCTCAGCAGCATGTTTTACTGCCCGCCAACCGCAAGTGTAAATGAGCCCATGGCTAGGTTCACACTGTTACAGGTGGTTGCATGTGCGGGACAGTGTGTAAATGGCACCTATTCCCACACCCACAACCACCTGCAGGAAAAATTCCCTGCTCTTTAACAGATGCACAAGGCTGCCATTTATTCTTATTGGCACCCCCACGCATCTGAAAATGCAGCATGTTTTTTGGTGCGGGAAATTTCATGGTGCTTTTGCACCATGCGATTTTCCTGCGGCTGCATTTTCATAAAGGTGCAGGGACCTGTTTCCTGCAGGTACATTAGTCCATTTAAATGAATCGGCTGCTGTGCCTGCGCAAATGTGAGTCACAGCAAATGCATTAGTGTGAACACGACATAATAGTCATCTAAAAGGAAAATACATACAGCAAGGTGCCTCCAACATATTTTACTTAATAGCACAAAGTCACTTTATAAAATACTTCTGCTGAGTACTCCCCTATTTATCAATCATATACAAAGTGCTGAGCTGAAAAGAGCAGAACATCACTGCATTGTACCTCTAGTTCATCAGAGTTCTTGGGTTTAATCTGAGCATCTTCTGTCTGCTTCTGTCCCCATCTGAGTGTCCTCCACCTGCATTGCTTTAGTATCCTTAGCTCTGTCATGAGTCCCGACATTTTCTTCATCTTCTGCCGGCCTCTATCCCCGCCCACTGGACCACCCACCACGTACAGCACTTCCCTAGACCATTAACTACAGGTCTGATAGGAGGTGGGCGGGGACAGAAGATGCAGAAAACGCCGGGACTCAACCTGGACAGAGCTAAGAATTCTAAAGCAATGCAGGTGGTGGGCGGGCTGACGCTCAGGGACAGAAGCAGACAGAAGATGCTGAGACTAAACTCGAGCACTCTAAAGCACACAAAAGCCTTGCAGGTGGTGCTCACATTATCAGCAATTCACCTCCGCTGCGCCCTCCCTCCCGCCCACCCCTTGTACCAGCCCTGACGCCCCTTCACTGAAAGCTGGAAACAGTAGACTGTGTGTATGGGAGGAGGCGGCGGGAGGCAGGCAAGGACCAGGGGCAGGGCTGCTGTTAGAAATCGCAGGGCCCCGTACAGACTACCTGGCAGGGCCCCCCCCAAGAAAATATTAAAGATATATTTAGCTAAAATTACAACAAAATCACTATTAGCAGACACAAATATAACATAATTTGCTTAATTCCTGCTAAATCTAAAAAAAAACTATGTTAAATAAAAAAGAAGATGAGATGAGAAAAATATACAGGCTGGGCAGTTGGAGCTCAGTGATCAGAGAGACAGAGAGAGAGATACAAAGTTACAATTTACAAATAAACTCCTGAGCAGAGATAAGTGCTGGGAGGGGGCCCACACAGGGAGGGGGATTAGTGAGGGACAACTGTCTCTTTCTCAACAGATAAAAGCTGATAGCAGGGAGAGGGACAGATCAGATTCAGGTGCTGGAGGAAGATTTCTGTATTTGTTGTCCATCACTAATCCCCCTCTCTGTGTGGGGCCCCTGTGTGCTCGGGGCCCCCTACAAGAGGGCTGGTGGTCCCCCCCTATCAGCGGCCCTGACCAGGGGAGCAGACAATGCGGCGGGACTCGGCACGCAAAGTGACAGGAGCACTACAGACAAGCAGGCGAGACTCACAGAGCGGATCGTTTTTTTTTTTTTATGCGGGGACGGTGGCTTTTTTGCCGCCCCCCGAAAAGTGCCGCCCTAGGCCTTGTCGGCCTAGGCCAAAATACAGCAGTGCCAATGCTGAGGCATTTTCTACAACCCTCCGCCACAGTCTAGCAACCCTAAATTCTGAACAACAGTACGCTGGCCCTTTGTAAATAGGATCCTTAGAGATCGATCACCCAAGCTTCTAAAGAATCTTACCACTTTAAGATTACTTCCACAGGGTGGACTTGGTAAGGCAGGGATACTGCTCACAAAGCAGTATACCTTTCCTGGTCCATAGGGTCCTGCGATTTTACCTTCACACTATATCTGCTGCAAAGGCAGCTTCTTTAAATTGTTTGTCATTATATGTTACTTGATATCACCTAATAAAATTAATTTTGCACCATAAAGCAATTAGTGAGCCTAGTTATTGCAACCCTCTAGAGAGGATCTTTATCCCCTCTACCCCCCAACTTTTCTGTAGAGTCTTTCTTTGGTTGCCTGTGGTTCCTGGTATATACTACCAATTAATTGTATTTACTTTCCCATTATAAGGAAAATTATTTCCTAGACACTCTGTGATCTTCCTGTTTCCCTGGATTTTATTCTTTCCTTTGTTTAGAAAGTTTGGAGACCTCTGGTCTAGAACAACCACATTTCATCACTTTTTCTTTAGGGAAGAGTGACAGGTACTCCATTGCCTGATTGGTGATCTTTCACTTCACTTACTGTCCTGGGGGTGCAACAACAACAAGTGTAAATCCTTTAACCACTTTAAGACCGGAAGGATTTACCCCCTTCCTTACCAGGCCATATTTTGCAATTCGGCACTGTGTTACTTTAACGGACAATTGCGCAGTCGTGCGACGCTGTACCTAAATAAAATTGATGTCCTTTTTTTCACACAAATTGAGCTTTCTTTTGGTGGTATTTGATCACCTGTGTGATTTTTATTTTATAACAAAAAAAGAGCCATAATTCTAGAAAAAAAAACTAAATAAAAAAAACAATATTTTTCACATTCTGCTATATAACATTCCCAGAAAAAAAAATGTAATAATCAATTTTTTTTAACATTTTAGGCCAATTTGTTTTTTGCTACATATTTTTGGTAAAAAAAAAAAAAAAAATTGCAATAAGTGTATTTTGATTGGTTTGCACAAAAGTTATCGCGTCTAATAACTACGTTAAAGATTTATGTAATTTTTATTGTTTTTTTTTCTTACTAGTAATGGCGGCAATCTGCGATTTTTTGCGGGACTGCGACATTGCGGCAGACAGATCGGACCCCTAACTGATATTTTTGACATTTTTGGGGGGACCAGTGACATTACTACAGTAATCAGTGGTAAAAATATGCACTGTTACTGTAATAATGACACTGGCAGAGAAGGGGTTAACACTGTGGGTGATCAAGGGGTTAAATGTGTACCTAGGGGCGTGTTTCTAACTGTGGGGGGCGTGGCTTGTGAAATGACCACAGAGACCTGTGTTCCTATATAGCAGGATCACAGGGGCTCTGTGATCATTTCATGGAGAACAACGGTCGCAGGTGTCAGGAGGCAATCTGAGCTGCCTGCCCGCTGCATCGGCTGGCGCCGCCGGTGGTGTGCGCTTGCCCCCTAGCTGCCTGCGCGCAACCAACGCATAGCTACGTCGGTTCGCCCAGGAGCAGCTGCCTTAAACAGTATAACTGTGGCAGGTGGTCACTAAGCAGTTAATAAAGCCATGAAACTACCATTATTAAGCCTCCTTGAGGTAATTATAGCTGTATTAGTGCACTTGCAACAAGAACAATTTAGTTCTGTCCATGATACTGTTTGCACCAACATCCAATTTTTCAGGACTAGCTTTTGGGGTTTGTCCCCCTTCTTCAAGGCCCAAGGAGTACTGCTTGGGCTGCCTGAAAGCTTGTACTGCAAATTGGATGGTTGTGCAAACAAAAAAGTATCACAACAGTACTCAATTGTTCTTTAACCGCTTGCTGACCGCCGCACGACTATTTACTGCGGCGGTCAGCCCCATACAGGCAAAGTGACGCAGGACTATGTCGCTAGCCTGTAAGCCTCTAGGGGGCGAGCGCGCGCCGCCGGAGGCGCGCTCCCGCCCCCACTCGTTCCCTAACAAGTCCGCGCGTGTGACCGGCGGCTCTGATGTCCGCCCATCACTCGCGATCTCTGTGGAGAGGGAGAAAGGCAGGCGGCTGATGTAAACAAAGCCGCCTGTCATTCTCCCTGATCTAACTGCAGAGATCATACGATCCTGCTATGTAGGATCGTATGTCTCTGTGGTTTTTTTCAATCAGATAATTTTTATTAAAGAAAAAATTAACACTACAACAAGATAGGTACAATAATCAGAACTCAAACACACACACATATATATATATATACCAGTATCGCAACAAATCTATGTAATCCATCAATACATATATATGTGATCATTATTTATCATTGTACAAAAATACCTTCATCTCGTCACATGCATATACTCCAGCATATAACTATTTTTTCCATTTTACATCCTAACAAACTACATTCTTAACACATACCAGGCCCCCCCCCCCTCCCCCCAAAGAAAAAAAAAAAAAGCACCTCTGCCAAGATTGGTATATACTCGAAAATCAATATAGTTTTCTCCTAACACATTACATTGGTCTACCTTTTAGGGTCTCTGAGAGTCAACAGTTTTATAAACTTAAGGAGGTGTGCCTCCAAAAATCCTAATAGCGGCCATCTGTGCCGGGGCCAACCCCGGGCCAGCTAGCCATTATTCCCAAATACGATCAAATTTTTTAAGAATGCCTCTATGTTTGTATGTAAGATATTCACGAAGTAGTGTTATGTTAACCTCCTCAACCCCCTCGGAATGACTGGGGGGAGAAGGAGAAAGCCACTTTCCGCAACAAGCTTTCTGGCTAAAAAAAGCACTCCCAAGAATTGCCATCTGTATATTTGAAGAATAATCCTTCCCATTCAAGCAACCTAACAATCCTATTTTGGTTCATAAGGGAGAGTAATAGTCCATGTATTATTAATAGGTAATATTATTGTTTTCCAGTATCGGGAAAGTTTGGGGCATTTCCATAACATATGAATAAGCGTACCATTATGAATCTTACAACGAGGGCATAGTGGAGAGTCCCTCCTTTGCCATTTGTATAAACGAGTAGGGGTATGGTATGTACGATGCACAATAAATAGCAGAGATGTATAGTAACGAAGTAGAACTACTTAAGTACTGTACTTAAGTACCAAAATGCGGTATCTGTACTTTCCTAGAGTAGAATTTTTTTCTCCTACTTCTACTTTTACTTCACTACATTTTTTCGATGATTTCGATACTTCTACTCAAGTATTTTTTTTTTTGTGCTGCATAGTTACTCGTTACTTTTAAAAAAATTACCACTGCCAGAACAGTAGATGGCAGGTTGCATAAAGCTCAAAAAAATGTGTATAATGTCATTTGTAAATCAGCGCATACGAAAATAAAGGCTGTGTATAATAAAAGCTGCTATACGAAATCTTTCCAATAAAAAGAAAATATGAAACAAACAAATAAATGGTGCTACAGCGCTTAAAGTGCATCAAGAAACTACTAACAAACACAGGTTAATCATTTGAATAAATCATTTGAAATAATAAAAAACAATATGATGTTCAAACTTTTGACTTCTTTCTTTAATAACTACATAACACAGTACTTGTACTTCTACTTTCAGTACTTGAGTAGAAATTTTTTTTCAAAACTACTGGTACTTTTTACTTTTAGTACTTAAGTAGCAATTTTTTTGAAAAAACTACTTGCAATACTTAAGTAAAAAAAATGTTGAATACTTTAGTACTTCTACTTAAGTAACTTTTTCTGTGAGCACTTCCACTTCTACTCAAGTCACTTTTTGATCGAGCACTTGTACTTTTACTCAAGTAGAAATTTCGAGTACTTTATACAAGTCTGATAAATAGCTGTGTTATCTTCTGTGTGGATGAGAGGGAGACCTTAGTCACATTTTCCAGAATATTGGACCATTCCTCATTAGACATAGGACCAATATCCTCCTCCCATCCCTTCCTACATGTTAAAGACATCCCATTGGATAATTGATTCAAAAAGGAGCTATACAAAAATGAGATAGTACCTTTTTTAATATTCTTTCCCAGAAGCCTATATATCACCGGATTAGACAGAGTCCAGAGGGAAATCTTTGCCTGTGCAGATATGGCATGTCTTAACTGTAAATATTGGAAAAACACAGCATTTGGAAGTCCAAACTCCATTTTAAGTGACTGAAAATCCTTCAGTGTTGTACCCTCATATACTTGTGGGATATATCGCAATCCATATTCAGACCACGTAGAAAAACCTTTCAATTTAAATAATTCAACAAAGTTATAATTATAGAAAAGCCGAGAATATCTCGTATATCCCTCGTATTTGAAGTGTTGCTTTGTTTTGATCCACAATCTATTTAGCAGGAGCAATGTAGGACACATTGTCAGTGTCCCCATTTCTTCTGCCTCCAGACACTCCACTACATCTTTATTAGACAAAATAGAGGATATAATCTCCCTGTTTGGTTCCCGACACTCAACATTTCCCCAGCCTGCTAAATGCTGAAGCTGAGCAGCCATATAGTAAAAGTAAGGATTAGGGACTGCAAGACCTCCAGCCTCATTCACTTCCTGTAGCTTTTCCAGTTTTATACGGGGAGTTTTTTCCTCCAAATCAACGCACGAAATAAGGTATTACACCTCCTAAAAATATGTATAGATATCCATACAGGGGCATTATGTAGAGCATACAACAATTGTGGATTCCAAATCATTTTAATCAGGCTACAACGACCCACTACCGAGAGAGGTAATTTAAGCCAACTGATGGTTTGTTCCTTGAACTTAGCCAATAGAGGTTCAATATTGAGTTTGACATAATTATTAACCTTGGAATGGACAACAATACCTAAATATCGAAACTGTTCCACTACTCGGATTTGAGATGCCATTTGCAGCAGTGGAGCAGTGAGGGGGTCTAAAGGTAATAATACAGATTTATCCCAATTAATTTTAAATCCAGAATAGGATCCAAAAGTTTGTATAAGTGTCATCAGTGATGTCAAAGACCTATTTGTATCTCCCAAGAATATAAGAGCATCATCTGCATATAATGCTATTTTTTATTCTAAATCTCCTCTATGGAAACCAGTAATATGGGGATGTGCCCTAATGGCTGCTGCTAATGGTTCCACCGCAAGGGCAAATAGTAATGGGGATAAAGGGCATCCCTGTCTTGTCCCCCTATAAAGTGTAAATGAGGAAGAAAGTGTATTATTTACCCTGATACGAGCTTCAGGGGCTCTATATAATAATTTAATCCATGATATAAATTAATCCCCTAATTTAAATTTCTCTAATACCGACCATAAATAATGCCATTCCACACTGTCAAATTCCTTAGCAGCGTCTAAAGATAAAACAGCTCTATGTCCCTGATTGGTAACAGGTATTTGTAAATTAAGATACATTCTACGAATATTATTAGCTGTAGAACGGTTTGGAATGAATCCAGATTGATCAGGATGTATAATTTTGCTTACGATTTTTGACAGTCGTATAGTAAAGACCTTAGTAAGTAATTTTAAATCAGTTGTTAATAAGGAGATAGGTCTATATGACTCAGGATATTCAGGGTTCTTCCCAGGTTTCAATAGTAGCACCACCACCGCCTCATACATTTAGCTCAGTAGTGAGCCACATTTTTGGGCTTCTAAAAAAGTATCCAAGAGTTCTGGCAATAATATGCCTTCTGACCCCTGACGATGTCACTCTATGACGAAACGCTTCGGGATTGGCTGGCGCCTTGACGCATGCGCAGACGAGGGACGCGGCGGCCATTTTGATGGTGGGATATCCACACAAACTTAGCCGCTGTTTGCTGATCTTGAAAAATGTAAGCTGCTTTTCGTTTATGCCTTAATAAATTGTTTTGACATGCTACACCATGAGGGGATTCTCTCTTTATATTTCCCGAGTGTTTGAAGGAGACTTTGGGGGAACCCAATCTGGGCGCTAGTGAGAGGAAGCGTCTGGATATGATCGGTCCTTTCCTGCCACTGTCTTCAATTGTAACGCTCCTGCGTTTTCTGAAACAAGATGGATTTGCAGCTGCAGAAAAACTCCACTCAGCAGTCATGTAGAGATACGTTGAAACACCAATTCCAACTCCCAAGACTCATCACTGTGGTCTGTCTGATTCAGCATACAAATATACACACTCAATAAGATGTTCCTGGAGTGATAGATGTATATAGCAGTATAGTGGTGATGAGCTGAAGAGACAGGTATGAACAGTGACAATAGGTGAACAGCAGTTGAGAGAAATGTTCATGAGAGCATAGATGGTAACAGGTAGGATGCAGATAGGTTAGCAATCATGTATGGTAGTAGATGGTAGGATAGCAGATGACATACAGGAGAGACTAACCCAGTGCAAGGATAGATGTTAGTAGGCTCAAGAGCTAGCAATCTAATTAGTGCAGATGATAGTAACAGTCCTTAATATGCAGAGCTAGATAGTGTAAGCTTAGTAGGAAGGTTATGGAGGATTCCCCTGCGGGGTACTTATCACTAATAGCAAGCAGTAGTAGAGAGGTTCGGTATGAGCGAGTGATCCGGTAGCGGGATACAGGGATCAGTAGCGAGGTTCCGACAGCGAGGTACGCTTGCAAGCATATGAGCTTAAAGGCAGGTCAGCAACAAGGCACATTGAACGAACATGTGAGTGAGAACGCCGGCGGTTGAAATAGCCGCTCTGCGGCGCTCAGTGATGACAGCATCGGTCTTAAAGGTGTATGCGCACCTACCAGAAGAGAATGGTGGGACGCATACACTGAAGTGGAAAGTGGAATAGGGGTACCAGAGGTACCAGAACATTACATCAATATACTCTGGGCATGTTTTGACCCTGTTGGGTCTATCTAGTTGGCAAGAGTACCCTATTATACTGCTCGGTGGTGGTCTTTCCTGTTTTGCACCCCTCCATATCTACAGTTTATGTGGAATTTAGCAGTACACTTGGGACTTGCTTTTTCCTGTTTCCCAGCATTTCTTGTGTATTTTGGACTAGCGCGACACCATTCCTTACCATTTTCATTGAAGATATAGTTCTCTTGTCTTTTTGTGTCAGCTGCTTTCCTTTAATAGAGTTTCTAGTATTGACTATACTGGTTTTTATACATGCTATTACTAATGACCATAGCGCAGCAATTTTACCATACTTAATAATATGCCTTCAAATTTTTTATATAGTTCTGGTGGTTACATCATTAGCCACACCCCTTTACAGTTAGAAGCACGCCCCTAGGGACACACTTAACCCTTGCATCACCAATAAAGTTAACCCCCTTCCCTGCCAGTGTCATTTTTACAGTAACAGTGCATATGTATAGCACTGACTACTGTAGTAATGTCACTGGTACCACCAAAAGTGTCAAAAATGTGAGTCAAGGGTCCGATCTGTCTGCCGCAATGTCGCAGTCCCACAAAAGAAAATCGCAGATCGCCGCCATTACTCGTTAAAAAAAAAAACACCAAAAATTACAGAAATCTTTCCCTTAGTTAGTAAACACAATAACTTTTGTGCAAACCAATCAAAATACGCTTATTGCAATTTTTTTTTTTTTTACCAAACATATGTAGCAGAAAACAAATTGGCCAAAAATTTAAAAAAAAGTTTGATTTTTACATTTTGGGGGGGGGGGGGGGGGGGGTTGGGGAATTTCATATAAAAAATGTGAAAAATATTGTTTTTTTTTTCAAAATTTACCCTCTTTTTTTGTTTATAGCGCAAAAAGCAAAAATCGCACAGGTGATCAAATACCACCAAAAGAAAGCTCTGTTTGTAGGAAAAAAAGGACATCAATTTCATTTGGGTACAGCGTCGCACCACCGCGCAATTGTCCGTTAAAGTCACGCAGTGCCGTATCGCAAAATAGGCCCTGGTCAGGAAGGGGAGTAAAATCTTCCGGGGCTTAAGTGGTTAAGCCTCCTTCACATGGCAGTATGGCACCATACACTTGATTCCAGCAGCAAGAGTCAGCAGACTGAGGCTGGAGTGACAAATGCATGTACTCAGCCTATACTAATATCTGGCTGACAGCGGCTGATGCTGTTTTTATGTAGCCACACACCAAGGGATGACATGTAGATAAGGGCAGATGTCTGAATCTGGACGAAGCAGACGGCATCCAGGCTTCAACACTGAGTCCTAAATGCAGGCAACAAGGATCTTTCTTCCTAAAAAATCATTTCACTTTTTGCTCAAATGTGAAAAAGGGATGTAGCACTACTCCCAGGGGAGCTGCGGAGTGTGGGTTCTCCGGAGTTACCATTGTCAAACGATAGAACATCCTGACATGTTTCCAAGTGTTTTACCAAGGACCAGTCCAGTTTCTTTGGGTTTTTATGTTTTATTAGGAACTTGGATGGGAGAAGGGATGAGTGGGATACTCCAACTAAACTGAACTATGCACAATAGGCAGGGACGATACAGAAAATGCTGATTAACGCTGGTTAAATACTGATTAACGCTGGTTGGCGCTTGTTGTTAACGCTTTGTTGAGCTAGTCACGGCTAAGCCGTTACTTCACTTGGCCCTTGGCTGTGAAAGAGTCATTAAAGCTCCCCAAGGTATTCCTTTCCTTAGGTAGCTAATCTTTAAGGAAGACTGTATTGATGAACTTCAGGGCCCTTCCTGGCGCCCCCATTTACCCCCTAATCTTCAGGGCTTGACAAATCGGCACCCCCTTTACTGTAACACTCCAGGTTAGCTGGCTCCTTGTTCCCTTTGACTCCTCTGGAGTGGTCCCCTCTCTTAGGCAGTCCCCTGGGCAGATTCTTAAGTACTCATGATACTGTTTTTCCAGAAGTATTCTGCCCAGCAGAACTTGGTCAGCACACTGGATCCTCTTCTGCAACCCCTGGTCCCTAGGATAACTGCCTGGACCACCTTCCTCACTTTAGCAGCAGGAGAGACAGCCGTCCATCTCCTCCTGGGATTTTGCTCCTGCCAAAAGACACCCTGTCACATGCCCCCTCAGGATTTATTTCCAATCCCAGAATGCATTGCAGCAATGCCCACCCACTGGGACAGTCATAAACCCTGGTGTGCTATTGGCTAGGTTTTCTCCACTGTCCAACAAGGTCCCTCATCGGCTACAGTGGGGAGACTCCCCAGACTCAACAGGTCACACCTGGAAGCATGTGACAGGCTAACTAACAGATCAGGCCCTCTTGATAAGCAGAACAGGGCCATAATTATGCTTTGCCTAGCACCTACCTAGGAGGGTGCTACAGGGACATTCTTGAATGGCTGCAGGGACATGTGACCTAGCATATTTACATTATACAGCCATTTACAATTTGGTTAGAGAACATTTATGTATCTTTGCGCTTCCATTAATACACAAAGAATGTTTGGGAGAAGAAATTGCTTGTCTGGGATGGACTTTGTACAGTGACAAGCTTAGGCTGACCATACATTATACAATCTGATTGTACAATCTCCTTTAGGTCCCTTTCACACTTGTAAGACTTCAAAGTTGGGCCGACTTTGGAGTTCAACTTCAATGCAATTTTGACGCAACTTTGGATGGGTGCAACTTGGATACGACTTTGACCAGTTTTAATGGACAACTGTTGCACACAAGTTGCATTGTATAACATTCAGGTATGACTTTCATGCAACTTCGAAGGGTTAACATTGAAGTCTATGACCCTCAAGTTGCACGAAAGTCGGACCAAAGTAGTGCATGATCAACTTTAAGTTGCGCATATATCAATGGGTATCTTTGGAAAACATGGGGAATGACATGTCGTGCAATGCTGATGTCCCAGTTTGCATGGCAAGTTGCACAAATGTGAATGGGGCCTTAAAGTGGAGTTCCGGCCTCGGGGGTCAAATTTAGATAAAAATACCCCCGGGACAGTGAGGGTTAGTACATTCCACAATGGATAGCCTTTGAACTGTCCTGGGTCGCACTTACCTGTAAGAAGAAATACTTACCTTGAAAAGTTCTTCTCCAGCGCTGCCATCTCAGGTGTGGGCAGCTGAAGCCAGCGTGTCCTCTTCTGCGGCCTCTTCGGTGACGTTGGAGTACCACAATGCACTGCACCGGCCCCGCTCGTCACTTCCGGTGCTGTGCATTGTGTGACCGAAGAGGCCGCAGAAGCTGTTTAGCAGGGAATGCTGTGCCTGCGCCGGAAGTGACGAGCGGGGCCGTCAGGCGCATTGACTCCTGGGAGCGATGACGTTCAGCTCCCAGGAGTCATCGCAAACCGGAAGTGACGGCGCGGGCCGCGGCCGCAGAGGGAGGAAGTGGAAGGAAGGCGAGTATATTTTCTTCAATATCAAGGTAAGTGACCAAAAAAAAAATAAAAAATTGGGAGCATCCATTTCTTTTTCAGGTAGCCCTCAGCAAGCGGATGGCCCAAAATCGATTTTTTCGAGGCCAGAACTCCGCTTTAAGCTTACCATGCACTATATCAGGGGTCTCCAAACTTTCTAAGCAAAGGGCCAGTTTACTATCCTTCAAGCTTTAGTGGGGCCAGACTTTGGCCAGTGGGAGTAGAAATGACCCCACTATGCACTATACAATCTGATCTGATCTTAGAACAGTCTCAGCCCCTCTGGCACAACTGGTAAATAAATGTTATTGCAGACACAGTGGTAAAAGGACACCAAGCTATAATAAATCAAAAGTATCTTACTGAAAGACTTTTTCAGCAAACAAACAGTAGATAATAATAGATAATAGACAATCCACTTTGTCATTGCATACATACAACAACATTTATCAGAATGCTCTTTGAAACAGCAAAAAAAAAATAAAAATTCTCAACAAAACCACACATAGATACTCTTAGCACATGTCAACATATCTTTTTAAATATCACAAAAATATAAAATGGTATTTTAAAAATTTTAATTCCACAAAAAAAATCCTAAAGCACTGTTTCTGGTGGGGTTATGGACAATACAGCCTTTGGGGAAAATATACTTTAAGTGACTAGTGTGCATTTTGAGTGTCCAATATCTTTTACCTGATGGCAAGGGGACAAACACTGTAACCTGGGTGAGTTGAATGACTACTAATAGCTTTTGCCCGCTTTTTTAATCGGCTGGCATATGCTATGTCCAAATTTGGTAACGCCATACCTATGATCTACTGTGCTGTCACACTTATGACTTATCACAGAGCAATCCCTAAAATCCGGAGATCATGGGCCCAGAGCAAAAATGTACAGGGAAATGCACAATATGGAATGTTGACTTTTCACTTTGAAAGTGAGAGTTCCCCCTTAATGTATACCAGTGTTGTTCACCGAGTCCATAGTGTATTACAAGATATGTTTAAGTCCTTTTAGTGGAGATGTCAAGTATCTTCAACTAACTCAAAAGGCCCAAAGAGATCTATACAGGCATACCCTCCTCCACGTGCCCCTTCCCCGGAATTCTCTGTCAAGATCAATGGAACAACTATTAGTCCTTCCACACATGCCAGGGTGCTAGGGGTAACCCTGGACTCTGCACTGTCCTTTCAGACTCACATCCAATCCCTGTCCAAATCATTCCGCCTTAACCTCCGCAACATCGCTAGAATACGGCCCTTTTTAACCAATGACACCACCAAGCTTTTAATTCACGCCCTGGTTATCTCTTGCCTCGACTATTGCAACTCCCTCCTCATTGGATTACCCTTACATAGATTATCCCCTCTTCAATCCATAATGAATGCTGCTGCAAGACTTACCCACCTTACCAACCATTCAGTGTCCTCCACCCCTCTCTGCCAATCCCTTCAATGGCTTCCACTCACCTAACGAATAAAATTCAAAGTGCTAACAATAGTTTACAAAGCCATCCACAACTCTGCCCCCAGCTACATCACTAACCTGACCTCAAAATATCAACCAAGCCACTCTCTTCGGTCCTCCCAAGACCTCCTGCTCTCTAGCTCCCTTGTCACCTCTTCCCATGCTCGCCTCCAGGATTTCTCCAGAGCTTCTCCCATTCTTTGAAACTCTCTACCCCAATGTGTCCGACTGTCCCCTAATCTATCCATCTTTAGACGATCCCTAAAAACCCTTCTCTTTAAAGAAGCCTACCCGGCTACTAACTATTAACACTGTTTCACTTGCTCCATCAGCTCATCCCCCACAGCTATTGCCTTTTGTATCAATTGACCCTCCCTTTTAGATTGTAAGCTCTAACGAGCAGGGCCTTCTGATTCCTTTTGTTCCAAATTGTAGTGTAACTGTAATGTCTGCCTTAATTTTGTTAAGCGCTGCGCAAACTGTTGGCGCTATATAAATCCTGTATAATAATAATAATAATACCCCGTTTTAAGTACACTCACTTTACGCACACTCGCGAGTATGGACACAACCTGGTCAGCTTGGCATGGCACTGCTCCTGGTTTTTAACATTGGCATCTATGGGAAATCTTGGTCAGCTTGACATGGCACTGCTCCCAAACCATAAGTGACAGGGATACCAAACTTAGGGAGCACCGAGAGGGGACCCAGGACTACAACATATCCTATTTGTGGCTGGCCAGATTGCCAAGGTAATCTACCATGTCATAATCCTGGATCCCCTTAACATGCTTCCCAAGCTTGGTGTCCTTGTCACTTATGGTTTGGGAGCAGTGCTACTGTATTTCAAGCTGACCAAGATTTCCTATGGAGCTAGTGTATTTACATGCATTGAGAAATGAAAAAAGGTATTGCTTCACTTTAAGTACATTTTCGTTTTACATACAATACATGCTCTGGTCCCATTGTGTACTTAAAAGTGGGGTATGCCTGTATGCAATAACACTCAGTAACAGGGGTTTACCTGTTGTAAACTGTTTCCTGTGAAGGCTCTGATGAAAGATGCTAAAAGGTGTCTGTTTGCAGTGTCTCTCCTAAAATGTATGCACGAGATGGGCTACTGCCTGCCTACCAACCCTGATGACACCAAGGCCTAAAGGAGTGGATGTCCTGGAACAGGCTTCTGAAGGGTGCCCAAATGGCAACCTGGTGACCCAGCCATGTCTGTACAGATGCGCCTGGAGATGACCTGGGTGACCTTCAGCCGATAAGATGTCTGTGACCGGTGACCCAAATCCACAGATGCAACTGGCTGGCTGAGAGGGTCACTACTCCAGCTCCAAGGACAAGCAAAAGGGGCAAGAATGCCTTCAAACAAGCAGGTCTTTCTCTCTGTTTCTCTCCCCGGCCACCAGCCCCATCATTTTATCCTCTGGCTCCTACACCTCCTCTCCCTCAAAGCCTGCTGGCCCTTGTAGTTTCTTCCCAGGCAGAGAGAAAAGGCCCCCTTGACTTTGGGACTACATGTCCCAAAATCCTCCTCTGCTGCTTCCTGATTTGTCCTTCTGTAACAGCCAATCAGCCAGAGGAAAAGAGCGGGCTGCAGTCTGATCTGCCCCGCTCTCCTTTGACAGTGTGAGGAGGAGAGGGGAGAAAAGCCCCAGCAGCTGCTGCTATGTCTGTGTCAGCGCAACTGCCATGGGGGTCTGTGGCAATGGCGATTGGCTGAGCGAGCTGATTGGCACTTGAAATGGTTCTAAAGGTAGTTATTTTTTTCTCTTAATGCACTCTGCATTAAGATGAAAAACCAGTGTGAAGCTCCCCCAGCACCCCTAATACTTGCCTAAGCCCAGTCTTGATTAAGTGCTGTGCCAAAGGGCAGCATCTTTCTCCTCACTGGAGATGGAGGCGGCAGTCATTGGCTCCTGCCAGTGAGGAGAGAGCAGGACCTAGCAAAACTGTAGGAATGCACAGTATGAAAATTATGCAATTTATGAAAGTATGAAATTTACTTGGCCAATAAAAACAGATGCCAACAATCTAGGGCTGAAACAACTAATCAATAAATCGACAACTAATTGCTTTCATAATCTATTAGTGGTCAGTCGATTAGTTGGCCTGCATACAGAATTCATATTTGTTTACACATCAGGAAATACAGTGCAGCACACATACAGCTCAGTACACCGTCCATACATTTCAGCATACACAGTGCAGCACACATACAGCTCAGTACACCATCCATACACGTCAGTAAGTGCCTAAGAAGTTGTGAATGTGAATGTGTGAGGAGCAATGCCTCACGGGACATGTTGTCCTGGGTAGGAAGTAAGTGGCTCTAAAGGCAGAAGTTTTTTTTTTTTTCCATTGCTATAGGGACACTCTATACTATGCTTTGCAGCTTGCAATTGGGGCGCTCTTAAGGCAGGAGGAGCCAGAAGCGTCGGTGGGGGACCCCAGAAGAGGAGAATTAGGGCTGTTCTGTGCAAAACCATTACAGAGAGCAGGTAAGTATAACATATTTGTTGTTTAAAAAAAAAAAATCACTTTAAAGACTCGGGGCAGGGAAGATCCACATCTGACCCCAGAGAAGGTGGAGGCTGATAGACTGGAGGTAATATAAGGCATTACAATCAGGGCCATCTTACCAAATGGGCACGCTGGGCAGTTGCCGGGCCCCATTTTCCCGCGACCCAGCCCCAGCCAAGCATTAGTCCCGACTCCCATGTGCATCCTGCCACCGAACTTAGCAGGTGGCAACGCCTGTGCACCCTGCGCTGCTGTCAAGTCACTTGGGCCATGGAGGGGGAGCCCACAACTGCAGGAATGCCTGTCCGCCTCCAAGGGAACAGGCACACACAGGACAGTCCAGTCTGACTCCAGTCCATGTGTGTGTTCACCGGACCCAGCCGCTGAACTTGGAAGCTGTCATTAGCCTGGCACTGCTGTACCAATAAATATTGCCTTATCAATCATTTTCATTTTTATTCTCATGGGTGATTGAGTAGGCAGGGAGTGCACTACATTGCCCGGGGCTCTTTAATGCTCTTAAGATGGCATTGATTACAATTACATTTAAAGTAAACTTTTACCAGTTTTGTGCACATATTTAAAATGATCATATCCATGACAAAAGTCTCAGCTTTTAGTACCACTTTAATGTAAAAGATTTAGATCTCCCTTCCACCCTTCATATAGCCTAATGTCTGACTCCTAGTTAAAATGTCCATATACCCTACTTCTGGGGGCATTTATTACTATACAGTATATGTGTAGCACCCTCCTAGGTAGGTGCAAGGTAAAATCATCCATTGCTCTTTCTGCTTATCAGGGGAGCCCGATCTGTTAGGTTGACTGTTGCATGTTTCCAGGTGTGATTCACTGGGTCGGAGGGAGTGTCCTCACTGCATCCAATGACGGAGCTTGTTGAACAGTGGAGGAAACCCAGCCAGTGACACCATCGCTTTTGTGGGAGTCCCAGTGGGAGGGAATTCTTGCAATGCATCCTGGGATTGCCCATTAAAGCTGAGGGGACATGTAACAGGGCGTCTTTGGCAGGAAGCAGAGTCCCAGGGGGAGGCTGACGGCTGTCTCTCCTCCTGCTGTGTATGAGGAAGATGGTCTTAGGCCATTGGCATAGTGAACCAGGTGTGGAGCTGAGCTGCAGAGGATCCAGTGTAGCTGACAGTGGAGCTGCTGGCAGAGTCTCTCGGGAAAAACAATGTCCGTGAGTACCAGGAGATTTGCCAAAGGATCTGTCCAGGAAGGGGGGCCACTCCAATGAAGTCAAGGGATCAGGGAGCCAGCTCACACAGAGTGTTACAGTAAAGGGGGTGCCGTGTAGAGAACCCTGAAAAGTAGGAACAAAGGGGGCATCAAATAGGGCCTTTAAGAGTGATTCAGAAGCATACAGTTCATTAAATTATTTTTCACTGCAGTAACAAGGTGAAGCAGCGGCCTTGCCACACTCAGCGATACTTCGAAGTCCTAGCAAATTGTGCATAGTTGTTCAGTTGGAGTATCCCACTCATCCCTCATCAAGTTCTCAAAATAAAACAACAAAAACCAAAACACCTAGACTGTTTTCTGACTGAGCCAAGCAATTTTAAGATGCTATATTGTCAAGTTGTTGCTATGGGTAACCCAGGGGAATCCATAACCAGCAGCTCCCAAGGGAGTAGTGCTACATATTAGTGATTGACCGATCAGTTTTTCGTTGCCGATACCGATATTTTGGGCAATACATATCGGTATCGGCTGATATGCGCCGATATTTTGAACATTTAAAGTTTTGCAAAATAAACACAACTTTTGACACAAATCTCTTACTGAATATGTTAATGTTTGTTTATTAACATTTTTAACACTGCAGTCAGTGCAAATTAAACTGCTACAAAAAAGCTAGACAACAACACAAACAGCTAGACAGTGGATTGGAGGAGTCAGTGGACTACTGCTGCAGTAATGCACTCACTGCAATTAATTTTTTTTTTCAAATATATCTTTTATTATTTTTCCAAACACAAATAGGGGTTTACAACCATTCAAAAGAAAAGTAAATATAACACTGTCCAGCTATAGCAACATTGAAACTCCTTCATACTAGAGAGACTATTCCACTCTTAATTTCATCTATTTGTATATCCCTTCAGGGAGGTCTAAGTTTATATATCTCACCACAATCTATAATCACTCCCACCATTAAGGCCTTCTAATAACTTGCTAGTCTCAACCATATTACCCCATTTCCATACCCATACAAACTAACAAATGCCAATTAAAACAACAAAACACAAAAAAAAAAAACCCCGAAGGTTCCCTCTCCTCCTCCTCCCATCACCGCCTCTGTAGGTCTCCCCCCCTCTCTTCACTCATGTCTGCAACAACCTAACACCCTCTTCTGACAGGATGAAGGTATTCCAGAGCTCCCAAGTCTCAGTATACAATCCCAGTTTACTCTGTGATGTCAACACCAAGTCTTCCATTTTATTAATAGCCTCTACTCTGCGTAACCAGTGCTTTATCGTAGGAGGATGTTGGCTTTTTCATAATGCAGGGATACAGGCCTTCGCCCCATTGACCAGATGTCGCACCACTGACTTCTCATATCTCTGTATGGGAATATCTGAGAGATGGAACAGGAAAAAAGCCGGATCTTCGTGAATAGTATATTCCGTAAATTTTTGGATAATAAGTTTCACCTCCGTCCAATATCCTACTAGTTTCGGACAGGACCAGAAAATATGAAATATCCCTGCATCCTCTCCTCCACATCTCCAGCAGTTCGCTGATGTGTTTGGGAATATCCTGCGGAGTTTATGAGGTGTGTAATACCACCTGTTCAATACTTTAAAGTTGGTCTCTTGGGCAGAGGCGGCTCTAGACTTTGTGAGGCCTAAGGCAAAACTTGGACATGAGGCCCCACTCACGCCCATAATCGGTAAAATAATTCAAGTGATAAAAATGAACTGTATAAATTGCATGTATTAAGAGCCTTAAATCCTTTGAACTATGAATTCACAGTTTCTAGAATTTTCTCTAACCAATTTTCTTCTTTAATCAAAGATCATTAAACATTGTGTGTGTGCATATATATATATATATATATATATATATACATACACACACACACACACACACACACACACACACACATATATACAGTATATTACACGCACACAAATATAGATAAAATGTGTGCGGCTGCATTACCATAGTTGCCAACATTTGAAAAAAATTTCCAGGGACACTTTGCAGCACAGCTATCAATTACTTACCACACCCACTTCCCCGAAGCTCCGCCCACTCTGCATAATTAATCTCCGCCTACTTATCAGATAATAGGGTCTACTTCATAAAGAGAGAATTACAGAAAATTGAAAAGGGAATTGAAAACTTAAGGCCAAAGTAGCAGAGTTGGAATAATTCTCCCATTCAGCTGCACTACTTCTGCCTAAAGTTTAAAATTCTCATCACAATTCCCTGCAATTCTAAAGTGTGAAATGTGCTCAGGTGTGACCATAGAAAAAAGGTAATATGGAAATATAAATAAAGTGCAAGGTGTAAATAAGTATGATTATACTATCTGGTATAATTAGGTTTTATCGTACTTATTTACAATTTGCACTTTATTTATATTTCCATATTCCATTTTTTCTATGGTCACACCTGAACACATTTCACACTTTATTCACCTGTCTTTGAATTCAGCCCTGTGTAGGGTGATAATTTTCATTTACATAAAACAATGTAGCACCCTTTCCTTCCTAACACATTACCCAGTCCATACCAGTATAGATCCTAACACATTACCCAGTCCATACCAGTATAGATTCTAACACATTACCCAGTCCATACCAGTACAGATCCTAACACATTACCCAGTCCATACCAGTATAGATCCTAACACATTACCCAGTCCATACCGGTATAGATCCTAACACATTCCCCAGTCCATACCAGTGTAACGCTCCTGCGTTTCTTATATGGTGTGGATTTTCAGCTGCAGAAATAAATCCACGTCAGTAGTCATGTAAGAGATATGCTGAGATACCATTCCCAACCTCAATGACTCATCATGTGTGGAAGGTCTTATTTCAGCCAGTAAATACACACAATTAGCAAGCTGGTTCCTAGAATGACTTTATGTATGTGGTAACACAATGATGAAGGTTGAGGGATAGGTTGAGTGGAGGTGATAGGTGATAGACACTTGAAGGTGAGACAGTAGCAGATGGATGCAGGAAGGTTTAGCAATGTTGTATGATAGCAGATGATAGAATAGCAGGTGGACATACAAAAGAGATCAACCCAGTGCAGAAAAGTAGCAGTAGTCTCAAGAGCTAGCAATCTAGTTTATGCAGATGTAATAAACAGTCTTTACTATGCAGAGCTAGATAGTGTAAGCTTAGTATAAGTTTATAGAGAATTCCCCTGCGGGGTACTTAGCACTATTAGCGATACAGCCGAAGGGTGGTTCAGGAGAGGCGGATGATCCAGTAGCGGGATAAAGGGATCAGCGCAGCGAGGTTCCGTCAGCGAAGTAAGCTTGCAAGCACGGAAGCTTCAAGCAAGGTTAGCATCCAAGTAAGGGTGTTTGAACGAACACATGTGAGTGAGAACCGACGCCCTAAATAGCCATCTAGTCCGGCGCTGGGTGATGACAGCTCCAGTCTTAAAGGTGTATGCGCACCTTTCCAAAAGTAAATGGTGGGGCGCATACACTTGTGGAAAGTGTAATTTAGGGTACCAAAGGTACCGGAACATTACAACCAGTATAGATCCTAACACATTCCCCAGTCCATACCAGTATAGATCCTAACACATTACCCAGTCCATACCATCCTAACACATTACAGAGTCCATACCAGTATAGTCCATACCAGTATAGATCCTAACACATTACCCAGTCCATATTATCCTAGCACATACCAAGTCCATACCAGTATAGATATCCAGCATGAGATTTTTCCCATTGAGGATTGAGGTCTGTTTTCATTTTTTTGAGCAATATATATATATAGATATATATATATGCACACACATACACATACACGGATATGTACACACATTTATCTAGAGCTAGAAAACTATATATATGTATCAATTAACAGGTGTATAAATTATATCTATAAAAAAACATTATTGATAGTAGTAATTAATGGAGTGTGAGGCCTCCAGCTTGTCGGAAGGTGCTCTGCCCCCCCCTGCTGGCGGATTTTGGAAAGTGCACCATGCTGACACCCTGCCTTCGGTGACACGTTAAATTTGCGACAGGCGGGAAGAGTGAGCAGGCACAGAGAGAGAGAGACAACCTGCTGCCAGTACTACAACTCCTAGCTGGGGTGAGAGTGACACTGTGTGGCACAAAATTAAAAAAAAAATTTTTTTTTTTTTTTTTGTGATTTACATTGTCCCTGATTAACAGGGACACTGTAAAATGCCCGGGACAGGCTCCTATTTGCCGGGATTGTCCCGGGAAAAATGGGACAGTTGGCAGGTATGCATTACATGAAAGCCAGGTTACGATAACCCAGCCAGGACAAGGTTCCTCCTTACATCAGAGTCTGCAGGATTCCTCCTTACAGTGCAAGGGGACCTTTGATGTAAAGGGGAATGCTGCAGACTTCCTTGAAAAGGGAACTTTGATGTAAGGGGGGGGGGGCTCTGGGGATCAGAGATCACCTTATATCAGAGTGCACAGCATTCCCTTTACATTAGAGTTCCTCTTTACATCAGGGTCCGCAGAGTTCCAATGGGAACTATGATGTGGGGGGGGGGGATCTGGTAATCACAGACCACCTTCCACAGCATTAATGCACTAAGGTAAGGGGGCTACTGATATAAGGGGGAACCTTTATATCTGTGCTCCCTTACCTTACTGTATTCACTCCTCAGTTACATCAGTGACCCCCTCCTCAGGCGCTGTCACTGACCTCCTCTCAAGTGCACTGTGCAGGGCTCAGTCAGATGGTCCTCTCTGGGCTTCAGCTTGGCGGCTCTGATTTCATCCTATACTCTCCTCTCCACAGTCCTCACATGTCTGACTTCTCACATGACCCCTGTCCTGGCAGCGCTCCAGCTCTTGACTCCTCTGTAGGCTCCCCCCCCCCCCCCAGAGACTGTGCGGACATGATACAAGAGATGGTCAGAGACTATGCGGACATGATACAAGGGATGGTCAGAAACTGTGCAGACAGGTTACAAGGGATGGTCAAAGGCTGTGCAGACATGATACAAGAAGTGGTCAGAGACTGTGCAGATATGATATAAGATATGGTCAGAGAATGTGCCTACATGATACAAGAGATGGTCAGAAACTGCGCAGATATGATACAAGAGATGGTCAGAGACTGTGCGGACATGATACAACAGATGATCAAAGACTGTGCGGACATGATACAAGAAATGGTCAGAGACTGTGCTCTCCTTCTCTGAGTGCCCTCCTTCTTCTCCAGCCACCAAGGGGCCCTCCCCTTCTACTCCAGCCACCCAGGGGCCCTCTCCTTCTCCTCCAGCCACCCAGGGGCCCTCTCCTTCTACTACAGCCACCCAGGGGCCCTCTCCTTCTCCTCCAGCCACCCAGGGGCCCCCTCCTTCTCCAGCCACCCAGGGGCCCTCTCCTTCTCCTCCAGCCACCCAGGGGCCCTCTCCTTCTCCCCCAGCTACCCATGGGCACTTTTCTCCTCCACCCACCCAAGGACCCTCTCCTTCTCCCACAGCCACCCAGGAGCACTCTCCTTCTCCAGCCACCCAGGGGCCCTCTCCTTCTCCTCCAGCCACACAGAGGCCCTCTCTCTCCCCTTCAGCCATTCAAGGGCCCTCTCGTTCTCCTTCAGCCATTCAAGAGGGCCCTCTCCTTCTCCTCCAGCAATTCAAGGGCCCTCTTATTCTCCTTCAGCCATTCAAGGGCCCTCTCTTTCTCCCCCAGCCACCCAGGGGCCTTCTTCTTCTCCCCCAGCCACCCAGGGGCCTTCTTCTTCTCCCCCAGCCACCTAAGGGTCCTCTCCTTCTCCCCAATCACCCAGGGGTCCTCTCCTTCTCCCCAACCACCCAGGGGCCTTCTTCTTCTCCTTCAGCCACCCAGGTATCCTTTTTTTCTCCAGTCAGCCCTCCTTCAGCTACGTAGGGACCCTCTCCTTTCCCCCTAGCCAATAGCCACCCAGGGGCCCTCTCCTTCTCCTCCAGCCACCCTCTTCTCCCCTAGCCATCCAGGGGCCTTTTTCTTCTCCTCTTTCTCCACCAACCATTCTAGGGCCCCTACAACCACTCTGGGGCTCCTCACCCCCTTTGCGCAGTAGACATCACAAATATATGAACAGTCTGCAGAGAGTGACCAGTCGGGGCCTGGTTACCAGTATGTTCCCAGGCCAGGGCGGAGATCTCCTCCCTGGAGAAGGTGTGTGCCGTGCGCTCATCAGCCATTGTAGGATCGGGACTCGCAAACAGCCGATGATGGCAGAGTGACCAGACAGACTGTGCAGCCACTTCCTACTGATACAGATACACGCCCACTGACTCCCCCACATCATAGGATCACATGATTGGACGGCCAATCTTCAGGCAGAGAAGGTGGGGTAAGTGTCAGAGGACAACAGAAACCTGGCGGCCGCAGTAAAGTGACTGCAGCGCACTGCTCCAATTACTGTATCCGAGGATTTAAAGCAATCTTCTACTGGGGAGACATCACTGGCTGCGAGGCCCATGCAAGCACGAGGCCTTAGGCGACCGCCTAATTTGCCTAATTAGAGAGCCGCCTCTGCTCTTGGGTTTTAGTACAGGTAGATGTTCCAAAAGCCAACGAGATCATATTCTGTATTTGTACTGATGTGAACGTACAATTTAGATCATTTGCCCACTTGGTCACCCAGGGTAAAGCAGAATTATCCGGTACTGGCATTAATAAGTTGTATAATAAGGAAAGCGTATGTAGTAACACTCCCTCTCCCCGACAGTATCCTTCAAATTTAGACATACTCCTTGAGTACTCTGCAGAATTTGGCAGGGTGCCCAGGAAATGATGAAGTTGTAGAGCCGACCAGAAGGTTAACTTAAAATTGCCATCCTGTTTCGTAAGAGTCTCTACTGTCGGTCAGTTATCTGCTACTAGAAATTGCTCAGCTCGAGCATATCCATCTATACCCAACGCATTCAGGTCATGTGATGAGAATCCAGGCCCAAATCGAGGGTTTCCAATCACCGGGAACAGTGGAGAGCAGGGGGGAATGATAGAGTATCTCATTCTCATATTAGCCAGATAGCCTATACGCAACGTCGTACCTATAAGAGGATGAAGTCTTAGTTGTGAGGGTAGATCTGGGTAGCACCACAATGCTCCTCTGAGGGGGATATTTGTCTGTGCTTGTTCTATACTAGTCCATAATTTAAGTGCATGATGTCTACAGCAGTCAACCACCCTGCTCAGGTGGGCTGCCTGAAAATATTTTTGCATATCCGGGAGAGCTAAACCACCGCACTTTTTTGACCAGGTTAATTGCTTCCGCGCTAAGCGGGGTCTTTTCTTTGCCCAGATGAATTTGATAAATAAAGCATGAGTCAGATGGAAGTATCGAGCAGGTAACCGCACCGGTAAGGCTCTTATCAGATAGATATGTTTAGGCAGAATATTCATCTTTATCAAATTACATCTGCCAAACCACGTGGCAGCCATTTTTCCAAAAGGATACGTGTCTCTGCTAACAAAGGGGGGAAATTCAAATCATAAACCCTGGACATGGTGGAATATAAGTGCCCAAGTAGCGTAAAGCTCTATTAGTCCAACGAAAGCAAAAATTTGTCTGTAGCGTTCGCCGAAGTGACGCACTCACCCCCACTCCCATCGCTTCCGACTTACCATAGTTGATTTTAAAATTCGATAGGGATCCGTATCTGGTTAGTTCCCTAAGTAAATTCGGCAGAGAAATAATTGGGTTTGTCAGAGAGAACATAAGGTCGTCAGCGTACGCAGAAATCTTATAATCACCCACTCCCACTTGGAGTCCCTGTATGTCTGGATTCTGCCGCACCGTACAGAGAATGGATGCCAGTGAGAGAGCGAATAATAGAGGAGATAAAGGGCACCCTTGTCTCGTACCATTATTAATGGAAAAAGAGTCAGATAAAAATCCATTCACTTTGACCTGTGCAGTAGGATTTGAGTAAATGCTAGTGATCCAACGTTGCATATTGCTACCCAAGCCTATATGTTTAAGAACCGTAAACATAAATCGCCAGTTCACCCTATCAAAGGCTTTTTCTGCGTCTGTGTTGATAAAGACACTTGATGTTCGAGAGGTATCAGCAACGTGGATCAAATTTAGGATTTTAGTAGTATTATCTCTAGCTTCTCGGCCTGTGACAAATCCCACTTGGTCAAGGTGAACAAGATCAAGGAGATGTGGAGCCAATCGGGCAGCTAGGATTTTAGAGAAGATTTTTAGATCAATATTAAGTAAGGAGATAGGTCTATAGCTACCACAGCATGTAGGGTCTTTTCCCTGTTTCAGAATCACAGTTATATGTGCCGCTAAGGTATCTCTAAGCATATTAGGGTTTTCTCTTGGCGAATTAAAAAGTCTAACCAGATACGGACCCAGGATGGGAAGAAAAACCTGAAAGTACTGAAGCGTGAAGCCATCTGGGCCGGGAGCTTTCTTTAACTTCATAGTGTTGATGGTCTGTTGAATCTCTATCAGGGATATTGGCTCCTCTAATTGTTCTCTTATCTCAGTGTGAAGGGTTGGTAAATGCGATTCTACAAGATAATCTTCCATCTCTGAGATAGAGGCCGGAACATCTGTCAAGGAATATAGCGACGCATAGAATCGACCGAATTCTCTCACTATTTCTTTGGGAGGGGTCAGTTTCTGTCCCTGTGGTGAGACAATATTAGGAACATATGTTGATAATTTTGGGTCTTTTACCGAGCGCGCCAGTAGCTCCCCACATTTATCCCCGAGTTCATATCCTCGGCCTCTGCTCCTCTGTAGTGCCGCTTTGGCCCTAAACAGGAGCAGATCAGCTAATTGCTGCCGTATTTGTATAAGTTCAGCCTCCAAAGTTGGTGTTGTAGAATGTTTGTATTGAGCTTCCAGATGTCTAAGTTTATCTAGAAGCTGTGTTGATTGTTTCTCACGTTCTTTTTTGAGTCTAGATCCGTGTTTAATGAAAAGCCCCCTGAGAACCGATTTATGAGCCTCCCATAGATTCCTTATTTCGCAGTCCTCCAGATCATTCATATTAAAGTATTCTTGAAGGCCCGACGAAATGTCCGTCAAGACCTCAGGGATCTGTAAGAGGCTCTCATTCAGTCTCCAAAAACTTTGACGAGAGGCGGTATACTCCGATACAGCGTAAGTGAGAAGCACTGGTGCGTGGTCCGACCATATTATATCCCCAATTGTTGCCGTTTTAACCGCATGAAACTGGCCGTGTGGGATTAAAAAATAATCAATCCTTGAATAGGATTTATGGGGTGCTGAAAAAAATGTGTAATCCCGGTCTGCAGGGTGTAATACTCGCCACACATCTATCCATTGGGCATTATAAAACGTTTGTGCAATGCTTTTATTTGCGGATGGTAGTATAGCCGAATTACCCGTGGATGTGTCTAGTCGGGGGAGTAGTGGTACATTAAAGTCTCCACCTAGAATAAGCTGTCCTTCCTTAAACTCCAGGAGTAATTTAGTCACTCGCTTAAAAAACCCTGCCTGACCTTCATTTGGTGCATACAGTGTTGCAAATGTAATTAATGTGTCTGCTACTTTCCCCTTAATAAAAAGGTATCGTCCTTCTGTATCTGCGATAATCTCATTCAATGTCCAGGGTATTTTAGATGATAGCAGAATAGATACTCCCTTAGTTTTAGCGTCAGTGTTCATAGAGTGGTAAACTGTATTGTAAAGTCTATTCGTAAGTTTAGGGGCTTTATCTCCTTTGAAATGCGTTTCTTGAATAAAGGCAACATCTACCCTAAATCGCTTAAGGTCATTAAGTAACATCCTCCTCTTTTCCGGTATATTAAGACCCCTGGTATTTAAAGAGAAGATGGTAAGGTCCCCCATCGTCAAGATGGGAAGAGGAGGAGAAAGTAAAAAAAAAAAAAAAACTCAAGTAAACCCCCTCAGAGAAGAAAGGGTGGCGTTACCCCTTTCCTCCTTAGAGCCTATCGCTCTTCCACTAATAAGGGAATTCCCATGTACACTATGTGACTAAAAAGTCACCCCTCAATGTACTGACCTAATTGGGAGAGTGGTATGAATCATACACGAAAGCAGAAATATATATATAAAAGAAAAAAAAAAAGAAAAATCACTGCTCTCCCAGTTCCCCCCCAGCCCCACCGACAAGGATCATGACCTTATTATTCCAACAAAAGGAGGGAGAAAAAAAAAAAAAAAAGGGGGGGGAAGGGAAAGGGAGGAAGGGTGGAGAAGGGAGGGGAAGACAAGGGAGAGGAGGAGAGATAAGAAGGCCCCAGACAGGAAAATGGATAAAAAAAAAAAAAAAAAAAAGAAAAAAAAAATGTTTTCCTTTTTCTTTCTTTTTTCCCTTAATTCCTGTAGGAACCTGTAGGATCAGTATAATACCCACTAATCCAGCTCACTCATTATTATTTACATAAAGCACTATTGGTAATTGGTTATTGGTTACTCATGATCGGTCCACCAGGGTTCATAGCTCACCGGCGTTCAACACCACCCAACCAGGGTCGTCCACTACTAGGGGAGACAAGGATCAGTAGGGTACTCCGACCCTTGTGGACTTATTCGTGAAAAAAAAAAGAAAAAAAAAAAAAAGAGAAGAAAAAATGGTAAGGGGGGAATAAAACCCCTGAAGAGAGGCCTTACATATAGGTCCTCAAGGAAAAAAAAAAAAAAAACAAACGTATTATTATTGTGAAAAAATAAAAAGAAAAGGTGAACCCTTATCATCCCCATGAGTGATTCCGCCCGTCAAATACTCGTCAAATACTCGCAATAATAATATCTTGCGACGTCCCCTTAGTCCCCTTGGTGTGTCTGACCAATAAGCACCGCTCCCCACTTTCGACATCTATTTTACATGTCGGGAGGGAGAAGAGGAAAGAAAAAAAAAAAAAAAAAACGCAAAAGCCAGACCTTAAGTCTTCTAGGGAGCATTAATTCTGTGTCCCTAGGGCTCCTCGTTCCTGCTCGGGCCATACCTTCTCCTCCTCTCCTCAATTCATCTAATATCATTATATCCTCTGTTATCAATAATCTAGCATTATGCCAACCAATTATCTTAAAGAAGGGGTGAGCAATACTATACACTTCTCTATTATTAACTGATCATGGGGTAATACCTCTCAATATGTCTAGGTATAGCTCTGCATGCACGCCCATCGTTTAGTGTGTCGGAAAAAAAAAAAAAAAAAAAAAAACCAAACACCCCAGAAAACAAGTAGGAAGGGGGAAAAGGAGAACCCCCTATTCCATGTCTAAACCCAAGTGGGAAGCCTCTTACCAAGAAGAGGAACTTCACAAAAACACTAAAAGAAAACCCACACCTCCCCCGTTTCAGTGATTACGAGAGCTATATTAGGCTAAAAAAAAAAGTCCCCAACAAGTGAGAGAAAAAAAAAAAAAAAAGAGCACCTTATTATTGCGATGGGAGGGACACGCAGACCCGTACCTCTCTCTATTAAGCATATATCATCACTCCCTCTATTTGAATTCCCTTATATCCCCATCCCCCTCACCCCCTTGCCCCCCCCCGACACTTTTACCCCACCTCATATTAATAGAAAAGTATATATCTAAAGATACCGACATAAGGAGGGGTCGGAGTAGTACCCTCCATTCTCGTTCTGTTTCACCAAAAGGGAGAAAAAGAAAAGGAAAAAAAAAGAAGAAAAAAGAAAGGGGTATTGTCCCATAATACTATATCCCCTTAGACACCTCCAAAAGACGAAAAAGAGGGGTGGGAAAGGACTAAGGAGAAGAGACTCTCAATTCCTTCTTTCTTTTTCTCTTTAAGAGCACACAGTCCTCTCCCCCCACCCCCATAAACATCTCAGGCAAGTGTCTTTATTCTTGGTATGTCTATTGCTTCTTTCCAGGAGGTATCATATCTCTGCTCCTTCTTGTATTGGGAAAAAAGGTTAACCAGTACAGTACTTGTATGGGCTCTATTCCCATAAATGTAAAAAGGCTTGGGAGGTCACTTAACACTCGTAAAGTAAAGGAGCTTTGTGCATTACGGAAAGTGACGGACAATGGGAAACCCCATCTATACTTCAGTCCCAGTTGTCTGGCTTTATCTAGTATGGGTCGGAGTATGGCTCGTCTTTGCAGTGTAGCCTTAGACAGATCTGGGAGTATTTTAATGGGTACCCCCTCTAGATCCACTGAGCCCTTTTCCCAAGCCATACGCACAATTAGTTCCTTGTCCACATAGTGATGAATCCTACATACAACGTCTCGAGGCCTATCTGGATTGGTAGCTCGGGGCCCTAGAGCACGATGGACCCTATCAAGTTGTAATCTAGTAGGATACATTTCCCCAAGGGTCTTTTGAAAAATATCTTTTACAACCACCTCCAGGTTTTCCGTGTCTATGGCCTCTGGAATACCTCTTAGCCTTAAGTTATTACGTCGGCTTCTATCCTCCAACTCCTCCATACGCAGTTGTAGGGATATTTCTGCCTCTAATTTGGAATGGGACTCTTACCCGCCCTTCCAGGGTAGCTATGGCACTCTCATTCACCGTCACTCTCTACGCCGTCTCCTGGATCTCTCCTCTCACCTCCTTAACGGCTGCTTGATGTTTTTCCTCCAGCCGGTTGACCATTGCAGCGATATCCGCTTTGGTAGGCAGTGCGTGCAGCCAGCGCTGTATCTAGGCCTAGGCCGACAAGGCCCAGGCCTAGGGCGGCACTTTGCGGGTGGGCGTCAAAAAAGCCACCCCCCCCTGCACGAACTCCCCCCCAACCCGTCCTCCCGGGACCCGTCGGGTACCGGCAATGTTCTGCATCCTTCCCGCGGCCGCCCTCCGCCGCACACAAGCAGTGACAGACAGTCCCAGGCGGCCGGCGGCTTGAATAAGTAAACACACTTGCGGCTTGTTTCACTGCAGTCTGAAGCTGCTGAAGAAGCGGCGTCGCGGCGACGTACTTTGCCAGAGGGGAGGGAGGGGAGGAACAGTGTCACGGTCCCCATAGATGCTTCTCCTAATTTAGGTGGTGGGGCGGAGCCTAATTCTCCGCCCACCCTCCTCCGCGTGGCCGCCATCCCTGCACATCCATTCCCGAGACGAGAGGACGAGGAGAGAGACAGCACTACTGCAGGGGATAGAGTCTGAGTGAGAGCAGTCTTAGAGCACGGAGCAGAGGAGAACCCGGGAACCCCCAGGCCAGGACAGCAGGAGCAGCGAGCAGGTACTGTACAATTAACCTAAATGTAACTGTGCTGCAGCTGTGCACTGACTGTAGTACATTTTAATAGAATGTAAACTGTTTAATGACGTTGCATTGTGATTTCATCAAGTGTTTCATGCATGCTGAAATCAATGAAAAATCATTAAACAGTTTACATTCTGTTAAGGTTCATGTACTGTTAAAAAAATGTAAAAAAAATATTAAATCTGAAAAAAAAAATGTACTGCAAAATATGCTCTAATTACTACGCTTCCTGTATCTTGGCCTAGGCCGACAAGGCCCAGGCCAGGCCTATGGATGTTCTAGGGATTTTTTGCAGCCCCCCCCACACAAAAAAGCCCCCACCCTGTCCCTCCCTAAACTGTCCCATGCTGCCTCCCACCGCCACAGGCTCCACATTACTCAGAATAACTGGATCTGATAAGATACATAAATATGAGATAATTAAAATCACATAAAATCACATCCATAAAGTCCATTAATAAAGTGCATAGAGCATTTCAAGGTGCATTCATGAGGAGTCCAAAGTGCAATCATGCAGGATCAATGGTGTGAATTATAGGACCACCCTTGCATGCCACCACCTGGCTGTCGCGGCACTGAAGGTGGTGGCATGCAAGGGTGGTCCTATAATTCACACCATTGATCCTGCATGATTGCACTTTGGACTCCTCATGAATGCACCTTGAAATGCTCTATGCACTTTATTAATGGACTCTTGTGGATGTGATTTTATTTATCTCATATTTATGCATCTTATCAGATCCAGTTATTTTGAGTAATCACATTGTATTGGCACTTGGCAGTGTGTTATAGTGGGACGTCATCACCATCCCTGCGCTACTGAAATTCCAGTTAAAGAGCCAGTTCTTTTTTGGTGAATTTTATTTTACATGCTGTGAAATTATTAGGCCCCTTTCACACTATCCCTCCGTCGGACGGATTCCGTTTTTCTCAGCGGGGGATCGAGCCGCTGATCCCCCGCTGAGCAGCAGGAGGACAGCTGTGTCTCCGCGCTGTGTGCGGAGACACAGCTGTCAGTTCCCCATGCATCTCTATGGGGGAAATCGGATGGAAACAGACCGTCTGTCCGTTCTCATCCGATCCCATCCGATCCGCTGGATGGATGGAAAATAGGGTTTCCATCTGTCCAGATTTGACGGATCGGATCGGATGTCAGCGGACATGTCTCCGCTGACATCCAATGCCCCATAGGAATGCATGGGGGGACCGTTCAGATCCGCCAAAAAAACAAACAGGCCGATCTGAACTTTCCGCCTGTGTGAAAGGGGCCTTAAACTGATGATGCTGTACCAATGGGCACTGATGACGGTGTGTGATGGGTACTGATATGCTTTATGTTAATATTGTTAAAGTTGTTGTTAATGTTTATTTTTGGAACCTAACTCTGCATAAAACATTTAATAGTGTCCTTTCATGAGATAATTTACAGGGGTGTGTTTAGGGGTGGGGGAGGAACTCTTAAAGCGGAGTTCCAGCCTCGGGGGTCAAATTTAGATAAAAATACCCCCGGGACAGTCAGGGCAAGTACATTCCACAATGGATAGCCTCTGAACTGTCCTGGGTCGCACTTACCTGTGAGAAAAAATACTTACCTTAAAAAGTTCTTCTCCAGCGCTGCCATCTCAGGTGTGGGCAGCTGAAGCCAGCGTGTCCTCTTCTGCTGCCTCTTCCGTGACGTCGGAGTCCCACAATGCACTGCACCGGCCCCGCTCGTCACTTCCGGTGCAAGCGCGGCATCCCTGCACAGCTTCTGGGCATGCCCAGAAGCTGTTTAGCAGGGAATGACACGCCTGCACCGGAAGTGATGAGCGGGGCCGGTGCAGGCGCATTGATTCCTGGGAGCGATGACGTTCAGCTCCCAGGAGTCATCACAAGCCGGAAGTGACGGCGCGGGCCGAGGCCGCCGAGGGAGGAAGTGGAAGGAAGGTGAGTATATTTTCTTCAATATGAAGGTAAGTGACCAAAAAAAATAAAAAATTGGGAGCATCCATTTCTTTTTCAGGTGGCCCTTAGCAAGCGGAGGCCAGAACTCTGCTTTAAGTGGTTTGGTGGTGGGTTACTCTTAAGGCCTAGCTAGCTCAGGACTTTAAATTTTGATTTTTGCATTGCACATTCACATCAGTTCCCTGCCCTCAAGGAGCTTACAATCTAAGGTACAAGTGCCAATTTAGACAGGAACCAATTTACCTACCAGCATGTCTTTGGAGTGAGGGAGTAAACCAGAGTACCCGGAGGAAACCCGCACAGGGAGAACATAAAAACTCAAGGCAGCTAATGGCTTGGTTGGGATTCAAACCAGAGACCCTTTTACTGCTAGGCAAAATTGCTAACCAGTCACTACACCACTGTGTAGGAAAGGGATTAACATCAAGAGCAATCAAAGGCTTAAATGTGTGCCAAAAATGTGCTTACTCACTGTGTGGGATGTGCTTGTACTGTGGGAAGGCAGCGATCTGTGTTCCTGCTTTGTGGTAACACAGGATCACGACCTTTACTATTGACTTGTTTACATAGGCAGACCGCCGTTCTGCTTCTCTCCCGAAAGATCGGTGGGTCCCAGCGGACTTGCTGATTGGCTCTCCCTGTGTGTCCAATCACAGCGGGAGCAGGTCTTCAGTGGCATGTGTGGTACGTGATTCTGCACAGGAGAGCCGCCTTGCATGTACAGTATACAGTCAGCAAGCCGTTAACTAATACAAAGTCCCAGAAAATATCTAACATATTAGCTAAGATCTGTAGTATATTTCCTCTCTACAACATACTTTACAGTGTGCAATGCATATTCTAATATCCATGTCAGCACTTTCTCATTGTTAATTCTTGTAAGTAATAAATCATTCAAGGTTTTATAATATGAATATTTTTATTGCATATATATATATATATATATATATATATATATATATATATATGATTCTTCATTGTTTTTTTAATTTAACTGAAGTTAAGATAATAATAACCATAAGGCATTCATTTTTGTCGTCACAGCCATGAGAAGCTCTGGGCATCGGTACATACTGAATCTCACAGTCTGTCTGAGAGTGATAGGACTCATCACTTTGAGGCAGGCTGTAGTGTTCATTTATACTTTAGCACCCTAAGTGCCGGTTCACTTTTTTGCGATGTGGGAAGGCTGCGAATATGCATCGTGTTCCCGCATCGCATCCGCACATCTGGCAGTTCACACTGCCATATGCGATACGCAGGGCGTGTCAATTAAAGTTAACGACACCCCCAGTTGCGATCGCATATCGCAGTGCGATCTGCAAGTTCGCACAGAATTGGATCGCACTAGTGTGAACCACTATGCGATCCGATTCTGATGCGGCTCAAAAAAAAGCCTCATGTGCGAGTTTGCTGCGGATGCGCTGCAAATTCAGCCATACAAACTGTATGGCTGAACTCGCATCCGCACATGAGATCGCATGTAATTTAGGAGCAGTGCGCTCCGAATTACATGCAATCTCGCAAACTGCACAAGTGTGAACCGGCACTTAAAGTGGATGTAAACCCTCACATATACCCAGTGAAGTGAAGCCTCAGATGACACACCGAGATAAAACAAATAGAAAGAATGGTGCACTTTACAAAGTGCACATCGTGTTAGAGATTTTTTTTTCCTGTTTAGCACTGGGGGTGGATTCTTGGCATACACTGTGTGCCAGCTGATTGGAGGAAAAGCACTCCCCCCCCTCCCTCCACATAGGCAAAGGAAGGAAGGAATGTGCAGAGCTGTGCTGTGACAAGACAAGCTTTCTGCTAATCTATTTATAGAACCCCCTCCCCAATACAAACCTTAGGTTTTATCTCGGTTGTCAAGAACTTGTCAGAAGTTATCAGGCTGATAACAGAAGAACAAGCGTGGCGGGATTTAGGGCTTTGGAGAGAGATAAGAAAACACTACAGATTAATGTGCATAGGTCAAATTTCATGAATCAGGATTAATTAACAATTTGGCTAACAATATATTGATAGTAGCTATATGGTACCATCCATGTTTTTGTTTCTTTTTATATATAGATCAGAGCTACGCTGTATCTTGCCTGTCAAAAGGGAGTGATCCTGTCGCCATTAGTGGCTTGCTGTGTAGTGATTGGGCTTTAATAGCCATGAGTGGCGGTGGCGGGAGAAAAAGGCTAAGTGGAGCAGAGTACAGAAAAAATGCAAAAATTAGGCGTGAGAAACAAACTAAGGAGATTGAAAAGACAGGAAAAATTGATCTATTTTTCACAAAACCTGTAGCTACTTCTAGTACTGAGCAGGGTGAGGAGGTGGGGGAAGATGTAACTGATGATGTAGTAGCTACATGCAGTTATGACACTTCAGAAGCTACCAGCAGTATTGTCAGGGAAACTGAGGCTTCTGAATCTGGTGCAGAACGACCTTCAAGTTCAAGAGAGTGTGATGATCCTGTTGTACTATTAGGAGTGAGCTCTGACCCTGCTGAATGGGATATAAATGATTCTACCCAAGACCATGTGGCTAAACATGGAATAGTACAAAATGAGAATCTGGACTTCACACAGTCTAGAAGGCTCTATGCTGACAAAGCTAGGGTGCTAACCAAACATTTATTTGAAAAAAAAAATTTTAATGGAGAGAAACAACAAAGAAGCTATTTGGTTTACTCCCAAAGCAAAGGAGTAGTGTTTTGTGCTCCATGCCACTTGTTTGGTGGCAAATCCCAGTTGGCAGAGAGTGGTTTCAATGACTGGAAAAATGACACAGCGAGATTAAATGAACATGAGCGTTCAGCTGAACACAAATCTTGCGTGCTCGCTTTAAAATCAAGAACATGTGTATTGGGGAGAATTGACGAGAAACTTACAAAACAGCTTTCCGATGAAATCCAATATTGGAGAAACGTACTAAAAAGAGTAGTTGCTGCTGTTAAGGCACTTGGCACTCGAGGGCTTGCTTTTAGAGGGAAAGATGACCGTTTTGGTTCCACACATAACGGAAACTATATAATGATGTTAGAATTTCTTTCAGAATTCGACCCATTTATTGCCGAACATATTGCCCGTTATGGTAATGCAGGAAAAGGAGTCACATCCTACCTCTCATTTGCTACATGTGAGCAGTTCATTCAGCTTATGGCTGATCATGTTACATATCAGATAGTTCAAGAGGCAAAGACTGCAAAGTATTATTCTATCAGTGTCCATTCAACACCTGATAGCTCCCACACGGATCAGCTGGCCTTCATCGTAAGATATGTCAAGGAAGATGGTTTACCAATTGAACGCTTTCTACGGTTCATCCCAAATCCTGGACATAAATCTGAACAACTTGCTGAAGTGGTCCTCACCACTCTTAAGTCATATGGCCTTGATATTGCCAACTGCCGTGGTCAGTCATATGACAACGCAAGCAATATGTCTGGTCATTATAGTGGATTGCAAGCCAGAATTCTGGATAGAAACCCACTTGCTGTGTACATTCCATGCTCTGCACACTCTTTAAACCTAATAGGAAAGCATGCTGCTGAAAGTTGCCATGAAGCCTGTGCATTCTTTTGTCTCCTTCAGTACCTTTATACCTTTTTTACTGCTTCCACTCACAGATGGGAGATATTACAAGAACATTTATCATCTGTTCCCAACACTCTAGCTTTAAAGAGACTATCTGACACACGGTGGTCAGCCAGGGAAGATGCCTGTCGAAGCTTGAATCGGAATTGGACTCAAGTTGTTGAAGCTTTAACGACTATCAAGGAAAATACAGCAGAGTCACCAGCAACATGCAAGGAAGCAGAAGGTCTGCTGAATAAACTACAACGTCTGGAGACTGCACTCATGAGTGGTTTGTGGGGTACTATCCTAGAAAGGTTTGGTGCAGTTAGCAAAAAAATCCAAAGCATTGCCATTGATGTTGGAATTGTGGTGGAGCTATACGAGTCACTAATCCAATTTGTTAGAGACACCAGAGAAATGTTCCTGACTTATGAAGCAACAGCAATTGAAAAATCAAGTGTCAAGGATTATGAGATCAAGAGGAAAGGTATGAAAGCGAGAAAAAGCTCAGAAACTTCCAGCAAGACAAAAGAAGAGGAAGCTCAAGATAAGTTTAGGATCAACACCTTTTATGTCATTTGTGACAACTTAGTTGCCAGAGGCGGCTCTCTAATTAGGCAAATTAGGCGGTCGCCTAAGGCCTCGTGCTTGCAGGGGCCTCGCAGCCAGTGATGTCTCCCCAGTAGAAGATTGCTTTAAATCCTCGGATACAGTAGTTGGAGCAGTGCGCTGCAGTCACTTTACTGCGGCCGCCAGGTTTCTGTTGTCCTCTGACACTTACCCCACCTTCTCTGCCTGAAGATTGGCCGTCCAATCATGTGATCCTATGATGTGGGGGAGTCAGTGGGCGTGTATCTGTATCAGTAGGAAGTGGCTGCACGGTCTGTCTGGTCACTCTGCCATCATCGGCTGTTTGCGAGTCCCGGGCTCTGAGGGTTGCGGCGCTGGTGAACACGATCCTACAATGGCTGATGAGCGCACGGCACACACCTTCTCCAGGGAGTAGATCTCCGCCCTGGCCTGGGAACATACTGGTAACCAGGCCCCGACTGGTCACTCTCTGCAGACTGTTCATATATTTGTGATGTCTACTGCGCAAAGGGGGGTGAGGAGCCCCAGAGTGGTTGTAGGGGCCCTAGAATGGTTGGTGGAGAAAGAGGAGAAGAAAAAGGCCCCTGGATGGCTAGGGGAGAAGAGGGTGGCTGGAGGAGAAGGAGAGGGCCCCTGGGTGGCTATTGGCTAGGGGGAAAGGAGAGGGTCCCTACGTAGCTGAAGGAGGGCTGACTGGAGAAAAAAAGGATACCTGGGTGGCTGAAGGAGAAGAAGAAGGCCCCTGGGTGGTTGGGGAGAAGGAGAGGACCCCTGGGTGATTGGGGAGAAGGAGAGGACCCTTAGGTGGCTGGGGGAGAAGAAGAAGGCCCCTGGGTGGCTGGGGGAGAAGAAGAAGGCCCCTGGGTGGCTGGGGGAGAAAGAGAGGGCCCTTGAATGGCTGAAGGAGAATAAGAGGGCCCTTGAATTGCTGGAGGAGAAGGAGAGGGCCCTCTTGAATGGCTGAAGGAGAACGAGAGGGCCCTTGAATGGCTGAAGGGGAGAGAGAGGGCCTCTGTGTGGCTGGAGGAGAAGGAGAGGGCCCCTGGGTGGCTGGAGAAGGAGAGTGCTCCTGGGTGGCTGTGGGAGAAGGAGAGGGTCCTTGGGTGGGTGGAGGAGAAAAGTGCCCATGGGTAGCTGGGGGGAGAAGGAGAGGGCCCCTGGGTGGCTGGAGGAGAAGGAGAGGGCCCCTGGGTGGCTGGAGAAGGAGAGGGACCCTGGGTGGCTGGAGGAGAAGGATAGGGCCCCTGGGTGGCTGGAGGAGAAGGATAGGGCCCCTGGGTGGCTGGAGGAGAAGGAGAGGACCCCTGGGTGGCTGAAGGAGAGGGCTCCTGGGTGGCTGGAGGAGAAGTAGAGGGCCCCTGGGTGGCTGGAGGAGTAGAAGAGGGCCCCTGGGTTGCTGGAGGAGAAGGAGAGGGCCCCTGGGTGGCTGTAGTAGAAGGAGAGGGCACCTGGGTGGCTGGAGGAGAAGGAGAGGGCCCCTGGGTGGCTGGAGTAGAAGGGGAGGGCCCCTGGGTGGCTGGAGAAGAACGAGGGCACTCAGAGAAGGAGAGCACAGTCTCTGACCATTTCTTGTATCATGTCCGCACAGTCTTTGATCATCTGTTGTATCATGTCCGCACAGTCTCTGACCATCTCTTGTATCATATCTGCGCAGTTTCTGACCATCTCTTGTATCATGTAGGCACATTCTCTGACCATATCTTATATCATATCTGCACAGTCTCTGACCACTTCTTGTATTATGTCTGCACAGCCTTTGACCATCCCTTGTAACCTGTCTGCACAGTTTCTTTTTTTCAAATTATTTCTTTATTTCTTTAAGTTCAGTTACATATACACTGTATTCAGTACATTCCAACTTTCACAGTTACAAATTATACAATATTCAGTTCAACTCAAAAGGGCCATAGCCTTCCTTAAACATTCTATAACCGAACATTTCAACTTTCACGATTACAAATTTCAAAATATTCAGTTCAACTCAAAAGTGACCATAGTCTTCCTTAGGCATTCTATAACCGAACCCAAATCTCCCATTTCAATCCTTTTCCCTCTCTCCCCTCCTCCCCACCTCCCAAAAAAAAAACAAAAAACAAAAAAGTAACAAAAAAAAAAAAAAAATTTAAATTTCCTCTCCCCTCTCTCCTCATCTCCCGAACTCTTTCCTTATACTTATTTATCCGTTATATCTAATTCTTGCTCTGTATTTTAAAGTTGTCCTCCTGAGTTTACGCAATCTATCCATTGTTTCCATTTCTTCTCATATTTGTCAGTTTGTTGGCGGGCGGAAAAGACGAAGCTTTCCAAGTTATTTATTTCCTCCACCTTCCTGAACCACATAATTATGTTAGGTGGCTCAGTCTCTTTCCACCTGAGAGGAATACATGTCCTAGCTGCATTTATTAAATGTGGTATAATAGATTTATTATAATTTTGTATCGGTATGCTAGGGACGTGGAGCAGAAACAAAGCCGGTTCTTTGGGGATATAGCTTTTCGTAATTTTCTGTATTATCTTCAAAATCTGTTCCCAATACATTTCTAATTTAGAACATGCCCAGAATATATGAAGCATTGTGCCTCTCTCTGTCCCACATCTCCAGCATCGATCTGTGTTTGCTATAGAAATTTTATTCATTTTAACCGGAGTATAATACCACCTAGAAAAAATTTTATAATTCATTTCTTGAATTCTAGCACACATTGAAGTAGCAAATACTGACTTAATTATTTGATTTTCTTGTTCTGGTGAGAAAGTAATACCCATTTCCCTTTCCCACTCCCTCAAGAAAGGAAATGTATGCTGTACTACTGATGTCATTAACAAGGAGTACATTTTGGATATAGTATGTTCCAGTATTCCATTTTGGGTGCATATTTTTTCATAGGGTGTTACATCTTTATCTCCCTGAGGGGGGGCTTTCAATGTTCCCAAAAAATGGCGTAACTGAAAAGCCCTCCACGAGTCTAGGCCAAAATGGCCTGACCCATCTGTTAACTCATCTGTGGTCACCCATCCTATCTCTGAACGGAAATCAAGAATCTGAAAGATTCCCCTTTCTGCTAAAGCCTTAAACTTCCTGTCTTGACATCCTGGCTCAAAGAGGGGGTTCCCCAAGACCGGGTATAGTAAGGAGTTCTCCCGTATAAGATTGTCTTGTTTAAATATTTTTGCGCATATTTTAATCGTGTTTCCTATAATAGGGTGATTCTTAATAGCTGTTGGCAGGTTCTTATGACACCAGGGGGCTCTTTTCAGTGATACCTCACATTGTGCCTGCTCTATGTTCGGCCATAACTTATATTCTCTATGGCGACACCAATCAATCATTCTGCCTAATTGAACGGCATGATAATATCTCTTCATATTCGGGATCGCCAGCCCCCCATCTGTTTTGAATTTAAATAAGTATTTCTTCCCTACCCTGGGGCGTTTTGATTTCCAAATAAAATCCATTATCATGGTTTCAATCTGGGACAAGTATCGAGGTGGAATGTGGATGGGAAGTGCCTGGAAAATATACAAGAATTTTGGTAAAACACTCATTTTAATTATATTGCACCTTCCCATCCATGAATACATTCCTCCTTTCCACTTTTGTAATAATGCATTTATGGATTTTGATAGGGGAATGAAATTCATCTTAAACAATTGTGATATTTTTGGAGTAATTAACGTCCCTAGATATTTTAAAGCCGTCTTTGTCCAGTTCAACTTAAAATTTGCCCTTAATTATTGTTGAAGTGTCCCTGCTAATTTTATTCCCATTGTTTCGGATTTAATAAAGTTTATCTTCATATTAGATTGGGTTCCGTACTTCCCTAATTCGGTTAGTAAATTAGGAAGTGATATAACTGGCTTCGTAATCGAAAATAGAACGTCATCGGCGTACGCTGATAATTTATGTTGGTCCCTCCCCACTTTGATACCCGAAATGTCTGGGTTCATTCGGATTCTACACAGGAAAGGTTCCAATGATAATACAAACAGGAGCGGAGACAGGGGGCATCCCTGTCTTGTTCCGTTTGTAATTAAAAACTCTGTGGAAAGAATTCCATTTACTTTTACTTTTGCTGAGGGGGTTGAGTAACTCTGTTTTATCCATCTTAACATTTTTTCCCCTATTCCTATGTAACGAAGGACTACAAACATATACTCCCATCGTACCCTATCGAACGCTTTCTCTGCGTCGGTATTAAGTAGTACGGTTGGTATCTTATTTTGGTGGATTATATGTAATAGACTCAGCAACTTGGTCGTATTGTCCCTCGCCTCACGGGTTGGGACAAATCCCACCTGATCCAGATGGATCAATTTCATCAAATATTTCTGTAATCTAACTGCTAGGATCTTTGTAAAAATTTTAAAATCCGTTTTCACCAGGGAAATTGGTCTGTAGCTTTTACACGAGGTGGGGTCTTTCCCCTCCTTGGGGATTACCGAAATATGTGCATGTATAGTTTCTTTGGGGATTGTTTTCCCTGCCCCCCACGCATTAAACATGTCTTTCATGAATTCTTTCAGGTATGGAATTAATTTCTTATAATAATGAATCGTAAACCCATCAGGTCCCGGCGCCTTCCCAACTTTCGTATTTTTTATAGTCTCCATTATCTCTGTTAATGTAATTGGTGATTCAAGTATCTTACTCTCCTCTTCAGACAGCTGGGGCATTTGTGAAGTTTGTACGTACTCCTCCATTTGAGATTGTGGGGTTATGGGGGTTTTTAAATTATATAATGTTTCATAGTATTTTTTGAATTCCTGAGTTATCTGTTTAGGGTATGTGAGTTTCTGTCCTGCGTCCGTTACTAAATGTGGAATATAAGTTGTCAAGTTTTGGTCTCTAAGTGATTTTGCTAATAACTTCCCACATTTATCCCCTGATTCATATGTAATCCTTTTAGTTTTTTGAATTGCTGCTTTAACTCTAAAGGCTAGAAGTTCGTTGATGTCCCTTCTTATCTTCAGAAGTTCTGCCTTTCCCTCCTCTGACGGTGCATGTTTATGTTTCGCTTCTATTTTATTTAGCAGTTGGAGTAACTGTTCTAGTTGTTTAGTTCGTTGTTTTTTGATCCTAGCCCCATGCTTAATGAAAATACCTCTTATAACTGCTTTATGCGCTTCCCATATTATCCCTGGGTCTGAATCTGCAATAGTATTGGTTAAAAAAAAAATTCAATTTCTGATTCAACTTCTGTCATAGTCGCCTGGTCTTGTAAAAGGTTTTCATTCAATCTCCACGTTGTTTCTCTCCTTTCTCTTTTGTCTGGTAATTCGTAGGTTATTGTGATTGGGGCATGGTCTGACCAAGTTGCTGAGCCTATCACTATGTCTTTTATTGCATGTAATTGATTATGTGGGATTAAAAAGTAATCTATGCGGGAATATTGTTGATGTAAAGAGGAATAGAATGAGTAATCTCTTTCTCTTGGGTGCATTATACGCCATGCGTCTATTAATTGTCCCTCCTGTAGTATCTTAGCGAACTGCTTTCTTACTCTAGGCAGAATTGATGATAAGCCCCTTGATGTGTCTTCTGAAGGGATCAAGGGTATATTCATATCCCCCCCTATTATTAAATGGCCCTCTCTGAAGTCATTAAGTGCATCCATGCTCCTCCTCAAGAAGCAATCCTGTTTTACATTTGGGACATACATGTTAGCTAATGTGACTATGGTCTCTCTTATAGTCCCCTTCACAAACAGATAACGTCCATTTGGGTCGCTCGTAATTTGGGTACATTTCCAAGGTATGTTCCTTGATAGGAGGATGGATACGCCCCTTGACTTTGCCTCCCAGTTGGTAGAGTGGTATACTATGGCAAAGGAATTATTACCCAGCTTCGGACATTTATCCTCTCTGAAGTGTGTCTCCTGCACCATTGCAATATCTACCCTAGATCTATTCAGATCGTCCAGCAAGATTCTCCTTTTCTCTGGAGTGTTCAGGCCTTTTGCATTAATAGATAAAATTCTTATGTTTTCCATTGCTCGAGAGGAGAGGAGTGGAAGAGAGAGAGGAAAAAAAAAAAAAAAAAAAATTTAAGGAGGGCAGGGGGGGAGAAGGGGAGGTACCCTCTTGGCCTCTCAACTTTAGAGAGGTCACTAAATAGCTTTACGCTGGGTAGCTCATCCAAACTATGTTGGTTCTTTGAGCTATTTCCTAAATGGGGTTATGGTTGGATTGGATTAGAGAATACCACTCTCCCTTCCCTCTCCCAAACACCGACACTAATCATCTCCATAGTCTCTCGGCATGTCTAAATTCATTCCTTTTCTCTATCTACTTCTCCCGGCCTGCTTTTCTCCCATCCTCCCTCTGTATCACAACAAAAGGAGGAGGGGGGAAATTGGAAATAAGCGTTACGTTGCGCCTATGCCCCAGGGAAAAAAAAAAAAAAAAGGGGAGAGAGGGGTCCCATTTCTGTCCCCTTTCTAGAATCATTCAGTCCATCAAATCTTGACTTGGGCGGTTTAATGGCCGTTCGGTCTCCGATCTAAAAAAAAAAAAAAAAAAAAAAAAGAGGAAAACAGAGCCCTTGATAGTAAAAAGAGAGAGAGATGGGAGCCAATAAATTTAATATGTAAATGAAAGGGGTCTGTGTATTACCCCCAGTCTGCTCCCTTCCCCTCTTCCCTAATATAATGTCCCCTTCACTCCATATACTGTTTCCGATACCTACCACGCCCTCTATTGGTTTATTAACATACTGGTCTCGGGAAAAAAAAAAAAAAAAAGGGGAAGGGGGTCCCATTTCTGTCCCCTCTTTAAAATCATTCAGTCAATCAAATCTTGACTTAGGCAATTTAATGGCCGTTCGCCTACGATCCAAGGAAAAAAAAAAAAAAAAAAAGAAAGGGAAAAAGGAGACAGAGCCCTAGATAGTAAAAAGAGAGAGAGATAGGAGCCAAATAAATTTGATATGTAAATGATAGGGGTCTGTATATTACCCCCAGTCTGCTCCGTTCCCTTCTTCCCTAATACAATGTCCCCTAACTCCAGGTACTGTTTCCGGTACCTACCACGCCCTCTATTGGTTTATTAACATGCTGGTCACAAATACAAACAAAAAAAAACAAAAAACAGAAAGGGGGAAGGGGAAGGGAAGGAGAGGGGGCGACCTCCTCTGTCCCCTCTCCCTCCCCTCCTCCCCACCCCACTTCCACTCTCACAATGCTTCAACTGTCACCCCCTCTCCCCCCATACAGGTTCTTCAAGCCTACCGGTAGTTAATTGATTCTTTCACCACCCTTCACACCTTCTGAAAAATATCTGTAATATACCGCTATCCCAGGGGCATAATAAAAAAAAAAAAAAAAAAAGGGGGTGACCCTCCTTCTCTCTCCGTGATCTTCCACCTTCTTAGGGACCCAAAAAAATGGTCCTTTAGGCATATGTATTCCATATGTATTACAAAAAAAAAAAAAAAACCCGTGGTGCTATTCGTGAATCAATTTTACAACAGTTTGCAATATTATAAATGTGAAGGCAGCTCCCTGCTGTCTTACCCCGCCTTCTTCAATTAAAAGATAATCTAATAATTGTGTACCAAAAAAAAAAAAAAAAATTAATATGTAGCTTCACACAACCCAAACCAAAGAAACACCCCCAAAAAAGAAAAAAAAAATTATACAACAAACTAAAACACAGGCCCTTCATATCCCATAAGGGCCCCCTACACTCTCCACACTCGTGATTCGTGACTCTTGTGCTCTATTGAAGTAAGTACAAAAGAAAAGACAAACAACACAAAAAAAAAAAAAAAAACCCTCTTTTTCAAATGTCTCCTTATAAATAAAATATGTATCAAATTCACTGAGAATAAATTTTATACGAGGGTGTGAAGGGGCAAATGTCTCTTGGTCCCTATCATAGGAAGGGGTTTATATAAAAAAAAAAGGAAAAGAGACCCAGGCTGGGGAAGGGGGGAAACGAAAGAAAAAAAAAAGGGGGGGGGGCAAAAAAAAAAAATATATATATAAAAAAAAAACAAAAAAAGGTCCCTGTGCTGATAGTCCTACATCATTTCTTCATTTCCGCTTTTTCCTTCAATTTGATCCTCCAGTCTCTCGAGCTTCTTGGATCTGTGCTTTTCTATTTCTGTTTCCATTCATCCCCCCTTTGAGGGGGTTCCAGTTTAAATACCCCATTTTCCTAGGGTCAATTGCACACCAGTCCTCCACCCGGACAGGTTCAGTACCAAGAAATTCAAATAAACTGGGTAAATCTGTCGGGTGCGCAAAACAAACATGTCTCTTTCTTTGAAAAAGGTTACCGCCAGCGGGTAACCCCATCTATATCTAAAACCTTGCTGCTTAGCTCTGTCCAGTACTGGCCGTAGTAGTGATCTGCGATATAAAGTATTTTTAGACAAGTCCGGGAGTATTTTTATTTTAGACCCTGCGATTTCGATTATGCCTATATCCCAGGCTTTGCGAAGGATCTCCTCTTTTTGTGTATAGTGATGGATCTTGCATACAATGTCACGAGGTCTGCTGGGGTCTATATGTCTGTACCCTGTTACTCTGTGGACCCTGTCTATTTCCAAGGGGGCCGCAGGGTGGGAGGTAGGGGCAAGTACTTTTGAAAAAATGTCTCTCACCTTCTCCTGCAGGTTTTCCCCTTCCACTTCTGGTACACCTCTCAGCTTTAAATTCCCTCTGCGGCTCCGATCTTCTGAGTCCTCAATACGAAGCTGCATATTAATAGTGAGCTCTAGAAGTGTCTCTGTGGTTCTCTTTATATCAGCCACTTGATCTTTTACACGTATAGTTTCCGCTTCGTTTGAGGTAACTTTGTTGGTCAATTGGGTCATATCCTTACGGAGCTCCTGTATGTCTCGCCGGTGTGTTTCCTCAATCCTCATAATCAGAGCTTCAATCTCTGTTTTTGTCGGCAGAGCTTTCAGTAAGTCCTTAATTTCTGGGTGACTACTCTCCTGCTGGTTACCGAGGTCTGCTTCGGCTTCTCTCCCCATCACCACAGGGTTTGCTGGGCTCTCTTCCGGCAGCTTTTCTCCTTTCTCTGCTCGCTGCTGCACGCTCTGTTTGGACTGTGAACCCCCACGCGCCGCCGCCATCTTTGTTTCAGGTGCTCCGGGCGGATGATTTTGAAAGTATCGCTGAATACCGCCGTCCGACTTCCTCTGCGGCTGGTGCCTGTCCGCCACTGGTCGTTCGCTGGTCGAGCGAGTCACTGGGCGGTTCTTGGCCGAGTTAATCGTTAGCATGCCGCTATAGCTGTGCCGTGTCGGATAGGTCCGGGAGAGGGGTTAGCGGGAGCTCCTTCTCACACGTCTTCACATCTCGTCCTCTCCAGGCCACTCCCCCCTCGGGCGTCTGCACAGTTTCTGACCATCCCTTGTATCATGTCCGCATAGTCTCTGACCATCTCTTGTATCATGTCCGCACAGTCTCTGGGGGGGGGGGGGGGGAGCCTACAGAGGAGTCAAGAGCTGGAGCGCTGCCAGGACAGGGGTCATGTGAGAAGTCAGACATGTGAGGACTGTGGAGAGGAGAGTATAGGATGAAATCAGAGCCGCCAAGCTGAAGCCCAGAGAGGACCATCTGAATGAGCCCTGCACAGTGCACTTGAGAGGAGGTTAGTGACAGCGCCTGAGGGGGGGGTCACTGATGTAACTGAGGAGTGAATACAGTAAGGTAAGGGAGCACAGATATAAAGGTTCCCCCTTATATCAGTAGCCCCCTTACCTTAGTGCATTAATGCTGTGGAAGGTGGTCTGTGATTACCAGATCCCCCCCCCCCACATCATAGTTCCCATTGGAACTCTGCGGACCCTGATGTAAAGAGGAACTCTAATGTAAAGGGAATGCTGTGCACTCTGATATAAGGTGATCTCTGATCCCCAGAGCCCCCCCCCTTACATCAAAGTTCCCTTTTCAAGGAAGTCTGCAGCATTCCCCTTTACATCAAAGGTCCCCTTGCACTGTAAGGAGGAATCCTGCAGACTCTGATGTAAGGAGGAACCTTGTCCTGGCTGGGTTATCGTAACCTGGCTTTCATGTAATGCATACCTGCCAACTGTCCCATTTTTCCCGGGACAATCCCGGCAAATAGGAGCCTGTCCCGGGCATTTTACAGTGTCCCTGTTAATCAGGGACAATGTAAATCACAAAAAAAATTTTTTTTTTAAATTTTGTGCCACACAGTGTCGCTCTCACCCCAGCTAGGAGTTGTAGTACTGGCAGCAGGTTGTCTCTCTCTCTGTGCCCGCTCACTCTTCCCGCCTGTCGCAAATTTAACGTGTCACCGAAGGCAGGGTGTCAGCATGGTGCAATTTCCAAAATCCGCCAGCGGGGGGGGGCAGAGCACCTTCCGTCAAGCTGGAGGCCTCACACTCCATTAATTACTACTATCAATAATGTTTTTTTATAGATATAATTTATACACCTGTTAATTGATACATATATATAGTTTTCTAGCTCTAGATAAATGTGTGTACATATCCGTGTATGTGTATGTGTGTGCATATATATATATATATATATATATTGCTCAAAAAAATGAAAACAGACCTCAATCCTCAATGGGAAAAATCTCATGCTGGATATCTATACTGGTATGGACTTGGTATGTGCTAGGATAATATGGACTGGGTAATGTGTTAGGATCTATACTGGTATGGACTATACTGGTATGGACTCTGTAATGTGTTAGGATGGTATGGACTGGGTAATGTGTTAGGATCTATACTGGTATGGACTGGGGAATGTGTTAGGATCTATACTGGTATGGACTGGGGAATGTGTTAGGATCTATACCGGTATGGACTGGGTAATGTGTTAGGATCTATACTGGTATGGACTGGGTAATGTGTTAGGATCTGTACTGGTATGGACTGGGTAATGTGTTAGAATCTATACTGGTATGGACTGGGTAATGTGTTAGGATCTATACTGGTATGGACTGGGTAATGTGTTAGGAAGGAAAGGGTGCTACATTGTTTTATGTAAATGAAAATTATCACCCTACACAGGGCTGAATTCAAAGACAGGTGAATAAAGTGTGAAATGTGCTCAGGTGTGACCATAGAAAAAATGGAATATGGAAATATAAATAAAGTGCAAATTGTAAATAAGTACGATAAAACCTAATTATACCAGATAGTATAATCATACTTATTTACACCTTGCACTTTATTTATATTTCCATATTACCATTTTTCTATGGTCACACCTGAGCACATTTCACACTTTAGAATTGCAGGGAATTGTGATGAGAATTTTAAACTTTAGGCAGAAGTAGTGCAGCTGAATGGGAGAATTATTCCAACTCTGCTACTTTGGCCTTAAGTTTTCAATTCCCTTTTCAATTTTCTGTAATTCTCTCTTTATGAAGTAGACCCTATTATCTGATAAGTAGGCGGAGATTAATTATGCGGAGTGGGCGGAGCTTCGGGGAAGTGGGTGTGGTAAGTAATTGATAGCTGTGCTGCAAAGTGTCCCTGGAAATTTTTTTCAAATGTTGGCAACTATGGTAATGCAGCCGCACACATTTTATCTATATTTGTGTGCGTGTAATATACTGTATATATGTGTGTGTGTGTGTGTGTGTGTGTGTGTGTGTGTGTGTGTGTGTGTGTGTGTGTGTGTGTGTGTGTGTGTGTGTGTGTGTATGTATATATATATATATATATGCACACACACAATGTTTAATGATCTTTGATTAAAGAAGAAAATTGGTTAGAGAAAATTCTAGAAACTGTGAATTCATAGTTCAAAGGATTTAAGGCTCTCAATACATGCAATTTATACAGTTCATTTTTATCACTTGAATTATTTTACCAATTATGGGCGTGAGTGGGGCCTCATGTCCAAGTTTTGCCTTAGGCCTCACAAAGTCTAGAGCCGCCTCTGTTAGTTGCTGAACTTGAGAGAAGAAAAAATGCATATGACTGTTTCTTTGGAAAGTTTAAATTCCTTACAGACCTCACAAAAATTGAACCATCTGTAATATCACAGCATGCTACAGAGCTTTGTACTTCCTACAGCAAAGACTTGGAACAGGAGTGTTTTTTTGATGAGTGTCTCCACTTTCGTTCGTATCTTTTAAGTTCTTCTGCAGAACATACCTCTGTTCTAGCGATGTCTGGAGTGATCAGAGAGAAAGGATTGCAAAGCATTTATTCAAATGTGGACATTGCTCTGAGAATATTTTTATGCACAGCAGCAACTAACTGCTCAGCTGAGCGTTCTTTCTCAACTTTGAAACGCGTAAAGAACTACTTACGATCCAGAATGGGAGAAGAGAGATTGAACTCACTGGCTGTGTTGGCAATTGAGTCAGAACTGTATATGTGGTGTGGGGTGCGCTAAACAACAAATAAATAATGAATATATAACATATATCTATGTGTGAACCAAATCAACAAAAGTAAATATATATAACATATATCAATCTGTGAAGCCAATTGATAATGCAAATCAATTGGTGCATAAACATAAAAGTTCATAAGTGTCCATAAATATTGTGCAGGTGAGTAGAATTGTATTCTATCCAAATAATACGTGTATCCACCACCGAGTGAAATTCATCCTTACCAAACGGAAATAAATAAGGTGCAACTATATTTTCTAGTGCTGAAAAAATATCCAATCTCCTTGTGAACAAACACCACGTGTAAATCACCAAGAATTAGCCTCTTACCAGATGGTAATAGGTATGCACTTGTTCAGTGAAACCACCGCCTTGCTTCCTCTTTAAAATCCTGAAGTGGGATGTAGAACCGCTCTACCTTTCTTTCTCCACTAGATGGCAACGAGTACCAGCAAGAAACACAGCCTCATCCTTCTTTACAAGCTCACAAATCCACCGTGTATTAAAGGAAAAAAGAGGACTAATAGTGTATTACCCTTGAGATTTATTCAAAAAACAGTTGATAATGCACTTACAATTAGATGTCTTGTATTCAGCATAAACATAGGCATACGAATTCCTGCAAAGGCTTGCGGCCGGCTGCAGCACGGACCGCAAGTTGTGTGTGACGTGTGCGCCTCCTAATCTAACCGGTTTCTTCCCATAGGACTTCTACTGAGACAGGAGTCTCCTGTCTCAGTAGAAGTCCTATGGGAAGAAACCGGTTAGATTAGGAGGCGCACACGTCACACACAACTTGCGGTCCGTGCTGCAGCCGGCCGCAAGCCTTTGCAGGAATTCGTATGCCTATGTTTATGCTGAATACAAGACATCTAATTGTAAGTGCATTATCAACTGTTTTTTGAATAAATCTCAAGGGTAATACACTATTAGTCCTCTTTTTTCCTTTAAAGCGGTAGTATCCCCCTTTTTTACACTTTTACCTACAGGTAAGCCTATAATAAGGCTTACCTGTAGGTACAAATAATATCTCCTAAACCGGCATGGTTTAGGAGATATTTACAGTGCATGCAGCCGCTCGCGCGAGCGGCGCATGCGCTCTGAAGGTCCGGGGGGACCTTCAATCTATTTGCCGGGAGATTGGCGGCCAATCATCGCCAATCATCCGGCTCCGGCCAATCATCGCGCCGGAGCCGTCTCTTCCAGCCAATCACCGCGCCGGAGCCGCCGAACCCGGAAGAGACGGCGAGGGATCATGGCAGCGCCCGCAGCGATGTCCGGGGGTCCGTGTCGGGGCTTCGTTCTAAGGTAAGTAATACATAATGAGCTAGTATGCGATGCATACTAGCTCATTATGCCTTTGTCTTGCAGGTTTTTTTTTTTGAACTTTGGGTTTACAACCGCTTTAATACACGGTGGTTTTGTGAGCTTGTAAAGAAGGATGAGGCTGTGTTTCTTGCTGGTACTCGTTGCCATCTAGTGGAGAAAGAAAGGTAGAGCGGTTCTACATCCCACTTCAGGATTTTAAAGAGGAAGCAAGGCGGTGGTTTCACTGAACAAGTGCATACCTATTACCATCTGGTAAGAGGCTAAATCTTGGTGATTTACACGTGGTGTTTGTTCACAAGGAGATTGGATATTTTTTCAGCACAAGAAAATATAGTTGCACCTTATTTATTTCCGTTTGGTAAGGATGAATTTCACTCGGTGGTGGATACACGTATTATTTGGATAGAATACAATTCTACTCACCTGCACAATATTTATGGACACTTATGAACTTTTATGTTTATGCACCAATTGATTTGCATTATCAATTGGCTTCACAGATTGATATATGTTATATATATTTACTTTTGTTGATTTGGTTCACACATAGATATATGTTATATATTCATTATTTATTTGTTGTTTAGCGCACCCCACACCACATATACATTTATCTATATTCAAAAGCACTGAATACCGGGAGCAGCTTCAACACACTATCAGCGCACCCATCCCCCCTTACAAAATTGTGTCAGAACTCACAAGATCTTTGGACTACGATGAGCTTATCAACAGCTTTGCCACACAGAGAGTTCAGTGAAAGCCACCTTAATTTGATTTTGGCATCCTCTCTGATTCAACAATTTGCACTTATTTCAGTCTAAAATAGTTATTTATTAGTTTATTTACTGTTACCTAAGTTATGAAAAACATCATCATGTCAGTTTCATGATGGATTGATTGCAATTTGCACTTATTTCAGTTTAAAATAGTTATATATTAGTTTAATTAAAGTTATCTAAGTTATTAAAAACATCATCGTGTCCGTTTCATGATGGATTGATTGATGAAGTATGGAGTGAATGGTGTGTGATTGTGTGTGCTAAGGCGTAAGTAGTAAAAAAAGATTGTATGTGTTGGTATGTACAGTGGCACTGTCTTGTATGCATGATGCAAATGGTGTATGAATGTCAAGTAACAGTGGTTGAAACCTTGGTGTGGTGTCTACGTGACTAATTCAACCAATTAGAGCTGCTGTGATCGATATAAAAGACTTGACATGGATGACTGATCTGTGTAAAAATGGTTGAATTTACACTTTTCATTATTTTATTTGATGATTTCTATCTCTTAAAATAATAGATCCAACATTTGAAATGGTATACAAAACAACAAAATATACAAGTAGGCACTTGGTACCCACTTTTAATGTACAGAGAGGAAGAGGTTGGGCCTAAACAGGAATGGGCGTGGTTTGCAGATGACAGGGCGGGTCTTAAACAGGAAGGGGTGTGGCCTTGACAGGAAGGGGTGGATCATATTTAAATTAGGGGGTGCACGAGATTAGTCAGGCCTAGGGCAGCACAAAACCTAAATACACCACTGCCTGCAGCAGTGCCCTTAGCTCCGCATCAACTCTCAGTGCCAGCACTCCCTCTTCACCTCCATGCACACCCGGGATATCGGCATCTACCCCCGAGGTCTCCGGCATGGTAGGATGTACTAGACCTGTGCTCTCGTCCCTCGGTGCGCTCTCACTGGCTGTATCCATCGCTATAGCATGCCGGCCACGAGGCACAGCCATCTTGGACCCTGAGGGGAATGTAACCGGGAAAAACTGCAGGATCTCGCCTTCGGGTTTAGATACACTGTTTTTCTTAACTGATCCTTTGGTTCTCCTTTTCTTTGTCAGAGTCATCTCTCCCTTGTTAGCTCCGTGTATGTCGGCGGAGCGGGGGGAGATCCCGGGAGCTCAGCAAGCGTGTAGCTCTACTCCGCCATGTCGAGACCACGCCCCCACTGCAATGATTTTAAATCACTAACTGCAGTCAGTGGAAAACAAAAAAAGCTAGACAAAAGCTAGACAAAAAATTGATTGGAGTGGAGTGGACACTAGTACTATATTACTACACTTTCAATACTCCCAGTTAAGTAGAACAATATTATAGTGCAGAAAGCATAACATTTCAGCATGTTCACCAGTTAAACGGCTTCTTTTCTTTTCATAACTTGCTGCAACTTCACTAAAAACACGCTCACTTGGTACCGAGAAAGGAGAAGCAGAAAGTTATCTTTTAGAATGAAAAGTAAGTCTTTTGTAGCATGCCTCATTTTCTTTCCACCACTGAAGAGGATCGCTTCTTCTGTCAATTACTGGTTTATTCAAAATGAGATGAAGTTCATCATCCAGGCTCATTATTGCAGATTCAGAAGAATCCTCCGCATGAGGCCCCAATAAAACACTGAACATTATTATTATTATTCTTCAGGATTTATATACGCCAGCAGTTTACGCAGCGCTTTACAATATGAAAGGGAGACAATACAGTTACAATACAATAAAATAAAATAGGATTAAGAGGGCCCTGCTCAGAAGAGCTTACAATCTAATGGGGTGGGGCAGGTGTTACAAGAGGTTGTACCAGAATGAGCTGACGGAAGATTAGTTGGCAGTGTGATAGGCTTCCCCGAAGAGATGAGTTTTCAGGGATCACCTGAAGGCAGCCAGTGTAGGAGATAGCCGTACAGGTTGAGGTAGAATGTTCCAGAGGATGGGAGAGGCCCTGGGAAATTCTGGAGACGAGCTTGGGAGGAGGAGAGCAAGGGAGCTTGAGAGTAGGAGGTCTTGAGAGGAGCGGAGAGGACGGTTTGGGTGATATTTGGAGACAAGATTGGTAATGTAGCTCGGGGCAGAGTTGTGAATTGCTTTGTATGTTGTGGTTAGCATTTTAAATTTAATTTGCTGGGCAATCGGGAGCCAGTGTAGGGATTAGCAGAGAGGGGAGGCAGACAATGAGCGGTTAGTAAGGTGGACAAGTCTGGCAGCAGCATTCATGATAGACTGAAGAGGGGATAGCCTATGAAGTGGTAGGCCTATGAGAAGGGAGTTGCAATAGTCAAGGAGAGAAAAAACAAGGGAGTGAATGAGTAGCTTGGTGGTTTCAGTTGTTAAAAAGGGGCGAATTTTAGAGATGTTGCGGAGGTGAAGTCTACAAGCTTTTGACAATGATTGGATTTGGGGCTGAAAGGACAGATCAGAGTCTAGGATTACACCTAGTACCCTGGCTTGAGGGGAGGGATTGACGGTTGCATAACTAATTTTGATGGAAAAGTCATGGAGGGTGGCATGGGCAGGGGGAATATTACCAACTCAATTTTAGAGAGATTTAGTTTAAGGAAGTGGTGCGACATCCATGTTTATATGACAGTAAGTAAGTTAGCAATGCGAGAGGAGACTGAAGGAGTGAGGTGAGCGGTAGACAGATAGATTTGAGTGTCATCGGCGTATACAATAGATGTTATTGGAAGCCGTGGGCGGTTATCAAGTAACCAAGGGAGGTGGTGTAGATAGAGAAGAGGAGGGGTCCAAGAACAAAGCCTTCAGGAACCCCAACAGAAAGGGGCAATGGGGAGGAGGAGGTAGAGCTGTGGGTAACACTGAAGGAGCGCTGTGATAGGTAGGAGGAGAACCAAGATAGAGCAGAATCATGGAGGCCAAGGAAACTGAGTTTATTAAGAAGTAGCGGGTGGTCAACAGTATCAAAGGCCGCAGAGAGGTCAAGTAATAGAAGTATGGAGTAGTGGCCATTGGTTTTAGCAGTTAATAAATCGTTGGTGAGTTTTAGTAAGGCAGTTTCTGTGGAGTGCTGCGAGCGAAAGCCAGACTGTAAGGGATCAAGAAGGGTATTTTCACTGAGGTAGGAGCTGAGACCGTTGTAGACTAAGCGTTCTAGAAGTTTAGAACTGAATGGGAGCAGTGAAATGGGTCTTAAGTTGTTCAGGTTGGTGGGGTCCAGTGAGGGCTTTTTAAGTATGGGAGTGATCTGCGCATGTTTTAGAAGGGAGGGGAAGGTGCCACTAGAGAGGGAGAGATTGAAGATGTGAGTAATGGAGCATAGGATAGAATAAGAGGGTGTCCGTAGTAATTGTGAGGGAACAGGATCCAGGGAACAGGTGGTTAGGTGGGCATCTGAGAAAACATTTTTAACCTCTTCAGTATTAGCCAGTTCAAAGGAGGAGAGTTTTGACTGTGCTGCTGTTAGGCAAGGTATGTTGAGTGGGGAAGATGTGCGTACAGTGGAGGTGTCCTCACGTATTGCATCAACCTTGTCTTTGAAGTGATTGGCAATCTCTTGGGCAGTGAGTGAGTTAGTGAGTAGAGGGGGTGGGGGATGAAGCAGAGTTAAAAGTTGAGAAGAGCCGACGGGGACTGGATCACAGGGTAGTAATAAGAGAGACAAAGTAGGCTTGTTTGGCAGCATGGAGGCATGAATTGTATGTTTGGAGGGCAGATTTATATAGGGTGAAATCCTGCAGGCATTTGGTTTTACGCCACCGTCATTCAAGAGCACGGCAATGTATCTTGAGATTTCTATTGTTGTCAGTTTGCCAGGGTTGCAATGGTCGGGAGCCGATTCTGAGCGTAGTTAGTGGAGCAAGTGCATCAAGAACACATCAGAAACCTTCTCTTCTTGAATTTTCTTTTCGTCAGGAACCTCCTGCACCTTCTGTTGAATATCTTCTGTCAGCCATTGTTTTGCCTTGGCCAATACATCATCAGAATAGAAAGAATGGTTCTTGTATCGAGGATCCAAAAGACATGCAAGCACAACATTTTTATTCTCCTCATGCTTCTCAAAACATTTGGCGAGATTGTCCCTCATGGCCTGCCTACACGTTTTAATGCCACGTGTGTTGGGTCCTTCATTCTGTTGAAGAAGCATCTTCAGCACTCTCACACATGGGATGACAGAGGACACAGGTGAGTCGTAATGACTCACCTCTAGTGTCACTTCCTAAATGGGCAGGAGGGTCTCAATGATATTGGCTACTATGTCCCACTGATCAGCAGTAGGACAAGAATATCCTCCAAGTCCATATTCACCTGAATATATGGTAAGAGCTCACGTCTGCTCCAGCATTCTTTGCAGCATGTGTAGCGTTGTGTTCCATCGTGTTGGAACAGCCTGAACCAAGTGGTTTTTGGGTAGGCCAGGGTCTTCTTGAATGCACCTCAGGCAAGGATAGAAACGTGGAAATGGCCTGCGCACTTCTTCAGCATGCTGATTATGTCAAGCAAAGCTTTCTGGTTTGGTAGACCATCATTTACCACAAGTTGGAGGGGTGTGCCATGCAACTGAGGTCTGACACTTCGGCAAGTCTCATTTCTTTCACTATGTTCGCTCTGCTGTCTCGAAGCACAAGCATCACTCTGTCTTTGGTGATTCCCCATTCTTCTAGCATGCCTAGAAACATTTCTCTTATGTACTCCCCAGGGTGGGATCCTTGCATCACTTTTGTATTCAACACCAAATGCCTTCTTGTCCATCCTCTGTAAATGAAGTGGCATGTAAGACTCATTAGTGATTCTGTTTGTCCTAACCAGCAGTCAATTGTGAATGAGAGTGAGTTGCCAGCATTCTCTGGTTTCAGCATAGCCTTTACTTTCTCAACTACCTTTTGATGAATCTTTCCCAGCATTTCGGGTTCAATAATACTTGTCACTCTTCAGTGTGTTCCTTGCCTGAACTATGGACATCAACCGCTTAAATCCAGAGTCAGACACTATTGTAAATGGCTGGTTATCAGTGAGCATTAGGGATGAGCTTCAAGTTTGAGTTGAAGGTAAGTTCGACTCAAACATCGCCAATTCGATCGTTCGGCGAATGACGAACAAATGTGCTTCTTCGCGGGAAATTCGAGTTTCCCATAATGCACTGCACGCACGCTGTGCGTGCAATGCGTTATGTGATTGGCCAAAGCGTACACCCTGACCTCTTGCTTCAGCCAATCAAATGATCTCTGCCATGATTGGACTAAAGGCAGGCTGCCATTAGCCAATCAAGGCTCAGGGGCCAAGTACATGCCCCACACTACATAAAGGCTGCTCGCGCAGCCGAAGTGTGTAGTGTCATTGTGCGGGTGATCAGACAGGGACAAGCACGTGATTCAGGCAGGGAGAGAGTCGTTCTTTCTGGAGTTAGACAGAGCAGAGAGACATTTCTAGTAGTGTAGGGAGGGCATGGTTCCTGTGTGAGGTAGGGATAGATTGATTTCTTTACATTATATCAGACAGTATAGCACCAATGAGTGAGTAGCAGTGTGGGGAGGGCCAAGGTTCCTGTGTGAGGTAGGGAGAGCTGTCTTTCTTTACATCCGATACCAGTCACAGCATTGTTTATCAGTCAGTTTCTATAACATTCTAAAATATTCATAGACCTGTAGGAATAGAGATCACTGCAGATATCAGCCACAGTAACCTTTGCTCAGTTGTGGATCTTTCTATAGGGGTCTCAGAGTTGTAGGAATAGAGATCACTGCAGATATCAGCCACAGTACCCTTTGCTCAGTTTTGGATCTTTCTATAGGGGTCTCAGAGCTGCAGGGAGAGAGATCACTACAGATATCAGCCACAGTAACCTTTGCTCAGTTTTGGATCTTTCTATAGGGGTCTCACAGCTGTAGGAATATGGATCACTGCAGAAATCAGCCACAGTAACCTTTGCTCAGTTTTGGATCTTTCTATAGGGTTCTCAGACCTGTAGGAATAGAGATCACTGCAGAAATCAGGCACAGTAACCTTTGCTCAGTTTTGGATCTTTCTATAGGGGTCTCAGACCTGAAGGAATTGAGATCACTGCAGATATCAACCACAGTAACCTTTGCTCAGTTTTCAATCTTTCTATAGGGGTCTCAGACCTGTAAGAATAGAGATCACTGCTGATATCAGCCACAGTAACCTTTGCTCAGTTTTGGATCTTTCTATAGGGGTCTCAGAGCTGTAGGAATAGAGATCACTGCAGAAATGAGCTACAGTAACTTTTTCTCAGTTGTGGATCTTTCTATAGGGGGTCTCAGAGCTGTAAGAATAGAGATCACTGCAGATATCAGCCACAGTAACCTTTTCTCAGTTTTGGATCTTTCTATAGGGGTCTCAGAGCTGTAGGAATAGAGATCATTGCAGATATCAGCCACAGTAACCTTTGCTCAGTTGTGGATCTTTCTATATGGGTCTCAGAGCAGTAGGAATAGAGATCACTGCAGATATCAGCCACAGTAACCTTTGCTCAGTTTTGGATCTTTCTATAGGGGTCTCAGAACTGTAGGAATAGAGATCACTGCAGAAATCAGCCACAGTAACCTTTGCCCAGTTCGGGATCTTTCTATAGGGGTCTCAGAGCTGTAGGAATAGAGATCACTGCAGAAATCAGCCACAGCAACCTTTGCACAGTTCGGGATCTTTCTATAGGGGTCTCAGAAATGTAGGAATAGAGATCACTGCAGAAATCAGCCACAGTAACCTTTGCTCAGTTGTGGATCTTCCATAGGGGTCTCAGACCTGTAGGAATAGAGATCACTGCAGAAGTCAGCCACAGTAACCTTTGCTCAGTTTTGGATCTTTCTATAGAGGTCTCAGACCTGTAGGAATAGAGATCACTGAAGAAATCAGGCACAGTAACCTTTGCTCAGTTTTGGATCTTTCTATAGGGGTCTCAGACCTGTAGAAATAGAGATCACTGCAGATATCAGCCACAGTAAGATTTTCTAATTTTTTTATCTTTCTATAGGGGTCTCAGAGCTGTAGGAATAGAGATCATTGCAGAGATCAGCCACAGTAACCTTTGCTCAGTTGTGGATCTTTCTATAGGGGTTTCAGACCTGAAGGAATAGAGATCAATGCAGAAATCAGCCACAGCAACCTTTGCCCAGTTCTGGATCTTTCTATAGGGGCCTCAGAAATGTAGGAAGAGAGATCACTGCAAAATCAGCCACAGTAACCTTTGCTCAGTTGTGGATCTTTCCATAGGGGTCTCGGAGCTGTAGGAATTTAGATCATTGCAGATATCAGCCACAGTATCCTTTGCTTAGTTTTGGATCTTTCTATCAGGGTCTCAGACCTGTAGGAATAGAGATCACTGCAGAAATCAGCCACAGTAACCTTGGCCCAGTTCTTGATCTTTCTTTAGGGGTCTCAGAGCTGTAGGAATAGAGATCACTGCATAAATCAGCCACAGTAACCTTTGCCCAGTTGTGGACCTTTCTATAAGGGTCTCAGAGCTGTAAGGAATAGAGATCACTGCAGAAATCAGCCACAGTAACCTTTGCTCAGTTTTGGATCTTTCTATATGGGTCTCAGACCTGTAGGAATAGAGATCACTGCAGATATCGGCCACAGTAACCTTTGCCCACTTTTGGATCTTTCTATAGGGGTCTCAGAGCTGTAGGAATAGAAATCACTGCAGAACTCAGCCACATTAACCTTTGCTCAGTTTTGGATCTTTCCATAGGGGTCCCAAATCTTTAGGAATAGAGATCACTGCAGATATCAGCCACAGTATCCTTTGCTCATTTTTGGATCTTTCAATAGGGGTCTCAGAGCTGTAGGAATAGAGATCACTGCAGATATCAGCCACAGTAACCTTTGCTCAGTCGTGGATCTTTCTATAGGGGTCTCAGAGCTGTAGGAATAGAGATCACTGCAGAAATCAGCCACAGTAACCTTTGCCCAGTTCGGGATCTTTCTATAGGGGTCTCAGAGCTGTAGGAATAGAGATCACTGCAGAAATCAGCCACAGCAACCTTTGCACAGTTCGGGATCTTTCTATAGGGGTCTCAGAAATGTAGGAATAGAGATCACTGCAGAAATCAGCCACAGTAACCTTTGCTCAGTTGTGGATCTTCCATGGGGGTCTCAGAGCTGTAGGAATTGAGATCATTGCAGATATCAGTCACAGTAACCTTTGCTCAGTTCTGGATCTTTCTATAGGGGTCTTAGAGCTGTAGGAATAGAGATCACTGCAGAAATCAGCCACAGTAACCTTTGCCCAGTTGTGGATCTTTCTATAGGGGTCTCAGAGCTGTAAGGAATAGAGATCACTGCAGAAATCAGCCACAGTAACCTTTGGTCAGTTTTGGATCTGTCTATAGGGGTCTCAGAGCTGTAGGAGTAGAGATCACTGCAGAAATCAGCCACAGTAACCTTTGCTCAGTTTTGGATCTTTCTTTAGGGGTCTCAGACCTGTAGGAATAGAGATCACTGCAGAAGTCAGCCACAGTAACCTTTGCTCAGTTTTGGATCTTTCTATAGAGGTCTCAGACCTGTAGGAATAGAGATCACTGAAGAAATCAGGCACAGTAACCTTTGCTCAGTTTTGGATCTTTCTATAGGGGTCTCAGACCTGTAGAAATAGAGATCACTGCAGATATCAGCCACAGTAAGCTTTTCTAATTTTTTTATCTTTCTATAGGGGTCTCAGAGCTGTAGGAATAGAGATCATTGCAGAGATCAGCCACAGTAACCTTTGCTCAGTTGTGGATCTTTCTATAGGGGTCTCAGAGCTGTAGGAATAGAGATTACTGCAGATATCAGTCACAGTAACCTTTGCTCAGTTTTGGATCTTTCTATAGGGGTTTCAGACCTGAAGGAATAGAGATCAATGCAGAAATCAGCCACAGCAACCTTTGCCCAGTTCTGGATCTTTCTATAGGGGCCTCAGAAATGTAGGAAGAGAGATCACTGCAAAAATCAGCCACAGTAACCTTTGCTCAGTTGTGGATCTTTCCATAGGGGTCTCGGAGCTGTAGGAATTTAGATCATTGCAGATATCAGCCACAGTATCCTTTGCTTAGTTTTGGATCTTTCTATCGGGGTCTCAGACCTGTAGAAATAGAGATCACTGCAGAAATCAGCCACAGTAACCTTGGCCCAGTTCTTGATCTTTCTTTAGGGGTCTCAGAGCTGTAGGAATAGAGATCACTGCATAAATCAGCCACAGTAACCTTTGCCCAGTTGTGGACCTTTCTATAAGGGTCTCAGAGCTGTAAGGAATAGAGATCACTGCAGAAATCAGCCACAGTAACCTTTGCTCAGTTTTGGATCTTTCTATATGGGTCTCAGACCTGTAGGAATAGAGATCACTGCAGATATCGGCCACAGTAACCTTTGCCCACTTTTGGATCTTTCTATAGGGGTCTCAGAGCTGTAGGAATAGAAATCACTGCTGAACTCAGCCACATTAACCTTTGCTCAGTTTTGGATCTTTCCTTAGGGGTCCCAAATCTGTAGGAATAGAGATCACTGCAGATATCAGCCACAGTATCCTTTGCTCATTTTTGGATCTTTCAATAGGGGTCTCAGAGCTGTAGGAATAGAGATCACTGCAGATATCAGCCACAGTAACCTTTGCTCAGTTGTGGATCTTTCTATAGGGGTCTCAGAGCTGTAGGAATAGAGATCACTGCAGAAATCAGCCACAGTAACCTTTGCCCAGTTCGGGATCTTTCTTTAGGGGTCTCAGAGCTGTAGGAATAGAGATCACTGCATAAATCAGCCACAGTAACCTTTGCCCAGTTGTGGACCTTTCTATAAGGGTCTCAGAGCTGTAAGGAATAGAGATCACTGCAGAAATCAGCCACAGTAACCTTTGCTCAGTTTTGGATCTTTCTATATGGGTCTCAGACCTGTAGGAATAGAGATCACTGCAGATATCGGCCACAGTAACCTTTGCCCACTTTTGGATCTTTCTATAGGGGTCTTAGAGCTGTAGGAATAGAAATCACTGCAGAACTCAGCCACATTAACCTTTGCTCAGTTTTGGATCTTTCCATAGGGGTCCCAAATCTGTAGGAATAGAGATCACTGCAGATATCAGCCACAGTATCCTTTGCTCATTTTTGGATCTTTCAATAGGGGTCTCAGAGCTGTAGGAATAGAGATCACTGCAGATATCAGCCACAGTAACCTTTGCTCAGTTGTGGATCTTTCTATAGGGGTCTCAGAGCTGTAGGAATAGAGATCACTGCAGAAATCAGCCACAGTAACCTTTGCCCAGTTCGGGATCTTTCTATAGGGGTCTCAGAGCTGTAGGAATAGAGATCACTGCAGAAATCAGCCACAGCAACCTTTGCACAGTTCGGGATCTTTCTATAGGGGTCTCAGAAATGTAGGAATAGAGATCACTGCAGAAATCAGCCACAGTAACCTTTGCTCAGTTGTGGATCTTCCATAGGGGTCTCAGAGCTGTAGGAATTGAGATCATTGCAGATATCAGTCACAGTAACCTTTGCTTAGTTCTGGATCTTTCTATAGGGGTCTTAGAACTGTAGGAATAGAGATCACTGCAGAAATCAGCCACAGTAACCTTTGCCCAGTTGTGGATCTTTCTATAGGGGTCTCAGAGCTGTAAGGAATAGAGATCACTGCAGAAATCAGCCACAGTAGCCTTTGCCCAGTTGTGGACCTTTCTATAGGGGTTTCAGAGCTGTAAGGAATAGAGATCATTGCAGAAATCAACCACAGTAACCTTTGGTCAGTTTTGGATCTGTCTATAGGGGTCTCAGAGCTGTAGGAGTAGAGATCACTGCAGAAATCAGCCACAGTAACCTTTGCTCAGTTTTGGATCTTTCTTTAGGGGTCTCAGACCTGTAGGAATAGAGATCACTGCAGAAGTCAGCCACAGTAACCTTTGCTCAGTTTTGGATCTTTCTACAGAGGTCTCAGACCTGTAGGAATAGAGATCACTGAAGAAATCAGGCACAGTAACCTTTGCTCAGTTTTGGATCTTTCTATAGGGGTCTCAGACCTGTAGAAATAGAGATCACTGCAGATATCAGCCACAGTAAGCTTTTCTAATTTTTTTATCTTTCTATAGGGGTCTCAGAGCTGTAGGAATAGAGATCATTGCAGAGATCAGCCACAGTAACCTTTGCTTAGCTGTGGATCTTTCTATAGGGGTCTCAGAGCTGTAGGAATAGAGATTACTGCAGATATCAGTCACAGTAACCTTTGCTCAGTTTTGGATCTTTCTAAAGGGGTTTCAGACCTGAAGGAATAGAGATCAATGCAGAAATCAGCCACAGCAACCTTTGCCCAGTTCTGGATCTTTCTATAGGGGCCTCAGAAATGTAGGAAGAGAGATCACTGCAAAAATCAGCCACAGTAACCTTTGCTCAGTTGTGGATCTTTCCATAGGGGTCTCGGAGCTGTAGGAATTTAGATCATTGCAGATATCAGCCACAGTATCCTTTGCTTAGTTTTGGATCTTTCTATTGGGGTCTCAGACCTGTAGGAATAGAGATCACTGCAGAAATCAGCCACAGTAACCTTGGCCCAGTTCTTGATCTTTCTTTAGGGGTCTCAGAGCTGTAGGAATAGAGATCACTGCATAAATCAGCCACAGTAACCTTTGCCCAGTTGTGGATCTTTCTATAAGGGTCTCAGAGCTGTAAGGAATAGAGATCACTGCAGAAATCAGCCACAGTAACCTTTGCTCAGTTTTGGATCTTTCTATAGGGGTCTCAGACCTGTAGGAATAGAGATCACTGCAGATATCGGCCACAGTAACCTTTGCCCACTTTTGGATCTTTCTATAGGGGTCTCAGAGCTGTAGGAATAGAAATCACTGCAGAACTCAGCCACATTAATCTTTGCTCAGTTTTGGATCTTTCCATAAGGGTCCCAAATCTCTAGGAATAGAGATCACTGCAGATATCAGCCACAGTATGCTTTGCTCATTTTTGGATCTTTCAATAGGGGTCTCAGAGCTGTAGGAATAGAGATCACTGCAGATATCAGCCACAGTAACCTTTGCTCAGTTGTGCATCTTTCTATAGGGGTCTTAGAGCTGTAGGAATAGAGATCACTTCAGATATCAGCCACAGTAACCTTTGCTCAGTTTTGGATCTTTCTATAGGGGGTCTCAGGCCTGTAGGAATAGAGATCACTGCAGAAATCAGGCACAGTAACCTTTGCCCAGTTCTGGATCTTTCTATAGGGGTCTCAGAGCTGTAGGAATAGAGATAACTGCAGAAATGAGCCACAGTAACTGTTAGCTCTATTCTCGTCAGGAGGCAATCACGATGATATTACAGCCCTTCAGTTGCTAACCTCCCCCAATAGATAATGGATTTCCCCTCCAACCAGCTGGGAGTTATGACGACACATCGTACTCAAACTTCGTGCAGTCACAACTAATTTTATTGAATGTGAAGCTCCTATTTAAAGCATATTTGTTGAGCAGGAAAAGACTGCTCCAAACCGGTTTTACAGTTCATCAGTCGAATTACATATCAGACAGAACAATACCTGAAAGGGCCTTGCATTTGTGTCAATGTGAGGTGTTCCCGTATAATAATTTGTGTCTGAGATGGTGTTTGTGGACAAGGGCTGTTCCTCCTCTACTCAGCTGTCAAGTGTTAATGCAAGCAATTGTCAAATGTGTTTAGGTGGTGTCCCTAATTTCCATGCGCAGACTTAACTTTGTCAAGTGTCCCAATGAATGAATGAACAGGTGTTTACATGTCGTCTAAATGCAAAACATAGCTGTCTGCTGACCAAGGTGGATGAATGGCTGTCAGTGCCAGCTCGTTAATATGTAAATGCAAGGGCCTACACTTCATCACAGAATGGGCACAAACCGAAATATATCTAAAAAATCATAAGGCATATTAATACAACCTTTCAACCCAACCTTTGATCCCAGCTTATTCATAACGGTGGGATCACTTAGAGTCTCTGAATAGCACAAAACAGGTGACATTATTCTAAGGTGTATGTAGGCTGGTGACTTGGTTGTGTGCACATAGGGATATAACTTCTTAGAATTCTATCAAATCAAAACAGACATGTTCAATGGGGAGGGCCATAGCTTGCAAGAGTCCATGGCCTGAAAAATCCAACTCCATTATTATGGCGATAAAGTCACTACAAATAGACCATGGCAGCACATACCACCTGTTGACGATGGCATGTGATTTTTCAACATGTCCTAAGGCCTTTTCCAGGAAAGGGCAAAAAATAAACCTCCCGTTTTTAATGAGAGGAAAAAAATTTCCTTTCAACCCTCATTCAGAGCGGTCAGACCAAGTCCCTGGCGGCTATAACGAAAAAACAATGTCCTTTGTGTCCAATCGGCTTGACTTTGACTGTAAAGTGGAGACATGAATGTCTCGTGTTTCTCTCTTTTCCTGGGGTGAGCAAGGGCAAAATGAGGAGAGGTTCTCGAGTGGTGAGCACATGTTGCAAGTAACCAGACAGTGGCTACTAGTGCTCAGCTTGCTACAAAGCGTACCACTGTCGCACAAATGCGAAGTCTTCCAGGAGTAGAGGTGTCCGCTGGCATTGTACCAATGCGTCTGTCTAAATCCAGCTGGAATTCGTCTGGTGCTTGTCGTCACCATCTCCAATGATTCGCCTGGTGCTCGTCACAATCTCCGGTAAGTTGTCGTGGGGTCCAGGGGTGGGGCTTCCGTCTGTCGCGATGCGTGGATCCAAACCGGGGAGTCGTCTGTCAGTACCGCTGTTCTGGTCACTGCTTGAACTATTGCAGGGGGTCCGTAGGGTCAGTCTAGCGACGTCAGCTTATGGAGGGGCCTTCACCAGGATTCTGTCACCAGGCTTGAATGGGTGGGTTGGCGCACCTGTTGGCAAAGGAAACGAGAGCGAGAGATCACCATAATCACTGTTTGATTTTCCAATTAATTAATTCTGCCACATTTTCCTCTTGCAAAATCTCTAGATATGAGAATAAATGGACTCATGGGGTTGAGACGGGTCTGAAGTCATTCTGACTTTAGCAAGAATAGCAGGTAAGTACTGAGACAAAATACAAGTTTTACAAGAATGGCAGGAGTATTTTGCGCCACTGGGCGTCTGGCCTATAGACAGGCAGCAAAAATAAATGCTAGTGAAGCTACTCGCAGCACTGAGGTTTAGGGCCTACAGGAAGGCAGGTAACAGGAAAGATACTTAATGGCACTGTTTTGGGAGAACACAGCATGTCTACACATGCAACAATGGTGAGGACCCTTGGAGGGGTTGAACTGCCTTGTATTCCTCCAAAGGTGGAGATGGGTTAAATTGCAGTCCTCTGACTCACCCAAGCAGGCAGCTACCTAGAACTGAGTATCCCTTGCATGGCTAAGATGCTGTGATCACTGAACAACAGGGAGTGAAATTCAAGCTGTCTTGTGTACATGGACACATAGAGACACACAAAACAGCTAGAAGTCAGTACTCATGCAGACATAAATCTATAAGTGATTGCACAGTTTGCTTGGTGACACCTGAACAGGAAATTGAAACCCAAATAGCCTTGGAGACACAAAATCTGACTTCAAGGACCATTCATATGCAAAACCTGGGCAGTGAGTCACTTTCAGGATGAAAAGAGATCAACTAATTGAATTCACCGCAGGAGGTTACCTCTAAAATTTTATCAGAGTAGTAACGCTGGCATAAATTCATTTTAATTCTTAGCATACTATCAATAATCCAACCACTTCCATCCTATTTTTTTTTTTTTTTTTGAATGACAGCTTTCTCTTCTACTATTTAACAATACAGATTTCACATACTGCACATCTGATAATGTGCTGTGACATATAAATGACAATCAGCTCACTAGTTTCCAGAGTTACATATGGTATACGTACACAAATCTGTAAAATTTCATTTGTATCCAAGATTATTATATAAGAGTAGTACTACAGTATCTGCCTGAGCACATTATCCCATACCAACAATCTTGTCAAGAGAAAAGGTAGTAAAAGCATAAGTGCATAAATTCAAAAATTAGTGTCTAGCACCAGAATACAAAAGTATGTACCAATATACCAAAGGAAAACTGTAAAAAAAGACCAGAGATGCTTAATTATCTAAAGCATAGCACCTCATTTATGCCAGAGCTCATATATGTCAAATTAGAACACATCAAATATCTGACACCCAATAAATAAAAACTTTCTAACACCCATAAAAACAGTCTAATCAATCAGAAAAAAAATCAATTTGGAAACAATACTCCCATGAGGTTGGTTGTTGTTGAAGGCTGTGCTTGGTCATTCTGAAAATCTCAAATTTCACTTATCTGAGGAATAAGCATCAGAAAGGTTTAGTAACAAAACATTTTACTTTTCCTCCTAAAAATAAACCAACGGTTAGAGGAATTGAGCATACAGTAAGCATATCAAACATTTTTCTTCCTAACAGTGCACTTTTCTAATACCAAAAATTGTTGACGTCAAATTAATTATTACCACGTGGATTTCTATATTTTTTTGTTATTATTATGGTATACCATAAACTTAAAGAAAAAAATTATTATTGTTCACCATGGTTGAAAAAAAAATGAGCAGCTCAAAACATTAGTAATTTCTCATTTGAATATAAGAACCCATACGTCACCCATTCTTTAGCAATTCGGAACATTCCTTAAAACTTGTTTTCTCTACAAGGCAAAACTGATCGTTAATTTGTATGACAATACAGCTGTTTACAGTTCTTCTTTCTATTACCTGTGTCACAGACCGAAAGAGGTGGGGGGGGAGGGGGGTTTGTTTGCTAAAAGGGCACTTAGAAAATATATACTTTTTTTTTAAAAGCCAGTGATAAAGAAAGAAAAGTTGGTGACACAAAACCTTAATGATGAAAGTTTCAAAATTGCTTACGATTTTTAAGGATAGAAATACAATTTTAGTCCTTAAGGTCACACTTTACACACCAAATATATATTTCCTTGCTTCTAAAAGCTGCCATGACCAGCATAGTACGGCAAAATCACATCACTTTTAAAACATAAGTAATAACCACAAAACAAATTATTATGCAACCAATATTCATTTAGTGTTATGAAATGCTTTGCTTGATACAGCACCTTTAGGAATAGTGTTAAAACGAACACAACATAACGATTCATGGATCTAAGGTTGCCCATACACGATACAATTTTCATACAATCTTCCTAAACGTAAATTTCATCATTTTCTCGGAATTCTCCTTACCTTGAAAATTTCCCATTATCTTAAGCTCAGAATACAAAGTGAGATCAGCTGAGTTTGAAGGTTTATATCTCTATGGGTAGTGACATCAGTGTTTTATACTTTATTGGAAAAACCTAGTTTCCCAATTTATGTGGTTTGCTGCGCCTAAATAATCAGATTTATACATATCCAACTCATGGTCTGCTGATTAACTATCCTTGGTGGGCAAGACTATACCTTCAAGCTCAGCTTAATATCACATACAATCTCCACATACATCTATACAATGGCATGCAATCTTATATAACGACTAAATACACTTAAGTGTCTATACAAATATATACAAGGTTTTTGGAGGGGGAATTCACCATCACACACAGTACTGCTTTGTAACCGGGTTCCAGACCCCTTTTTATCTTTGGCGCTCCAAGCGCTGGAGTATCAAACCCCATCTTTGGGAATTTCAGATTCCCGGGAGTTGCTAAAATTAGCGGTTAACTGGGTACCGTTTATCTGCTCTGACAGTATAGGGTAGTAATAATAATAATAGAAAATATAATCACTTACCCCATACTGTGTTTTTTGGCAGATCTCACTTTCTGACACCAAACTGTTAGCTCAATTCTCGTCAGGAGGCAATCACGATGATATTACAGCCCTTCAGTTGCTAACCTCCCCCAATAGATAATGGATTTCCCCTCCAACCAGCTGGGAGTTATGACGACACATCGTACTCAAACTTCGTGCAGTCACAACTAATTTTATTGAATGTGAAGCTCCTATTTAAAGCATATTTGTTGAGCAGGAAAAGACTGCTCCAAACCGGTTTTACAGTTCATCAGTCGAATTACATATCAGACAGAACAATACCTGAAAGGGCCTTGCATTTGTGTCAATGTGAGGTGTTCCCGTATAATAATTTGTGTCTGAGATGGTGTTTGTGGACAAGGGCTGTTCCTCCTCTACTCAGCTGTCAAGTGTTAATGCAAGCAATTGTCAAATGTGTTTAGGTGGTGTCCCTAATTTCCATGCGCAGACTTAACTTTGTCAAGTGTCCCAATGAATGAATGAACAGGTGTTTACATGTCGTCTAAATGCAAAACATAGCTGTCTGCTGACCAAGGTGGATGAATGGCTGTCAGTGCCAGCTCGTTAATATGTAAATGCAAGGGCCTACACTTCCTCACAGAATGGGCACAAACCGAAATATATCTAAAAAATCATAAGGCATATTAATACAAGTGTTGGATCTTTCCATAGTGGTCTCAGAGCTGTAGGAATAGAGATCACTGCAGATATCAACCACAGTAACCATTGCTCAGCTTTGGATATTTCTATAGGGGTTTTAGACCTGTATGAATAGAGATCACTGCAGAAATCAGCCACAGTAACCTTTGCCCAATTCTGGATTTTTCTATAGGGGTCTCAGAGCTGTAGGAAGAGAGATCACTGCAGAAATCAGCCACAGTAACCTTTGCCCAGTTCTGGATCTTTCTATAGGGATCACAGTTTATCCATCTAGAGGATTATAGATTACATCAGATATCAGTGAGAGTATTGATAATCGGTCACTTGCATACATCTGTAAACACCACAGCTCATCTATAGGACTATCAATTACATGATATCAGGCCATTGAGTTTCTATTGGTCATTTGGGTATACCCTATATTGATCTGTATCAACATCATGCCCGAAAGGGCAAGCAGCCTCTGTGTCCATTGTGAAAAGTGGTAGTCACAGTCGACACCTGCTAACAGTACACCACCGCTTGATATGAGCAGCAGGCAAATTTCACTACCCCAGTATTTGAACCGTAGAAAGAAATACTGTCCCAGCCATCCACATGCTCAGCATCTTAATGCTAGCTTGGCCAAAGTGCTAGCATTACAGTTTCTGCCTTTTCAGCTGGTAGACTCGGCTCCCATTCGCAAATTTGTGGAATGTGCTGCACCACAGTGGCAGGTCCCAAACAGGCATTTCTTTTCATGTAAGGTCATTCCGGCTCTCTACCGTCATGTGGAAGGTAATGTTTTGGCCTCGTTGGACAAAGCGGTCAGCAGGAAGGTGCACATTACTGCTGACTCTTGGTCCAGCAGGCATGGCCTGGGAAGTTACATTTCTTTCACGGCGCACTGGGTAACTCTGCTGCCAGCTGGGAAGGATGCAGAACAGGGTTCGGTCTTGCAGCTTGTTTTGCCACCACGCCTCAAAGAAGCTGGTGCTGGTTCTGCCACATCTGGCTACTCCACCACAACCTCCTCCTCCATGTCCTCCTCCTCCATGTCCTCTTCTGCTCAATTCTCCTCTGCAGCAGCAGTGTTCCCAAAGCGTTCAAGGGGCTATGCAAGCAGTCAGGCTAAAAGATGACATGCTGTGCCTCAGTTGGTCTGTCTGGGGATAGTAGTCATACCGGTGCAGAGATTCTGTCAGCTCTGCAGGGGCAGGCTCAGAGATGGTTGACGCCACGACAGCTTGAGCCAGGAATGGTTGTATGTGACAATGGCACCAACCTTCTCTCTGCCCTCTGACAGGGACACTTGACACATGTTCCATGCTTGGCACATGTTCTGAATCTGGTGATGCAGCGTTTCTTGACCAGATACCCAGGCTTCCAAGATCTCCTGAGGCAGGCCAGGAAAGTCTATGGCCATTTCCCCCGTTCGTTCAATGCCAGTGCTCGCTTATCTGTCATTCAAGGGGAATTCAACCTGCCCACCAACTGCCTCATTTGTGACATGCCCACCAGGTGGAACTCAACGTTGGCAATGCTGCAGCGGCTGCACATGCAGCAGAGGGCCATCAATGAGTACCTGTGTGTGTATGGCACAATGACAGGGTCAGGGGAGCTTGGCTTTTTTTCGCCACGCCAGTGGCTTTTGATTAAGAATGCATGCATCATCCTGTCACCATTTGAGGAGGCCACAAGGATGGTGAGCCTGGACGATACATGCATCAGTGACACTATCCTGCTAGTCTAGCAGCAGGTCCCATTCCTGCACCTACCAAGAGTAACTGTGAGGCCTTGGTTACGGTGCTCAGGCACCATCTTCCGCAAAGGCCCAATTTTTGGCACTTGTATAGCACATGCAATTTAATATTTGCAAGGAATTCTTACCAGCAGGTCCAATTCATGCACCCAGCAAGAGTAACTGCGAGGCCCTAGTTACGGTGCTCAGGCACCACCTTCCGCAAAGGCCCAATTTTTGGCACTTGTATAGCACATGCGATTTCAAATATGCATGGAATTCTTACCAGCAGGTCCCATTCCTGCACCCACCAAGAGTAACTGCAAGGGGTTTCGGTGTTCAGGCACCATCAACAAGCAAGGCCCAATTTTTCTGCACCTGTATGACAAGTACATGCGATTTGATACTTGTATGTATATTTGTATATGACATTTTTTGCTTTAGAAATGTCAATATAGCTGCAGCAGGCTACATACATCGTAGAGATGCCCTACTTTACAGGCACATTCAGGGGACCCCCCCAGGCACGATATTTGACGGAATGTTTCATTTTTATAGTTTCACTTTAAGCCTCATTAAAATCAGTAAATCAGTGCTCCTTTAAAAACGATCATTTTTAAAAACCTTTTTTTCATTGCTTCAATAACTTGCATTTAAGCCTTCAAAATGAGGCCCTTTACGAGGTTTGAGTCCCATAGCCTTTAATGGGGTTCATTTGTTCGAACAAACTTTTCCTCTGTTCGCGGTGTTCTGGTGCGAACTGAACCGAGGGGGGTGTTCCGCTCATCACTAGTGACCATCATCTCTGCGATTACTCTGTCCAGCAGTTTGGATCTTCTATCCAATTCTAGCCACCTATTTTTCTTTCTGAAACATATCTGTTATTGTTGCCTGGGATAGTGATGTTTCACCTTGTGATTCATTTTGTTTTTTCTGTGCTGCATTATACAATTCAACATGAACTCTTAGATGGGCCCAAAGATTAGACATATTTTTGGATTTTGCAGTTATTGATCCCATGCTTACATTGTTTTTGCACGTGTAGCACAGTGCTGCTGCTTTTTCTGGAGTTCGAGATAGGAAATAGTCCCAGACCACATTTTTAATTTTTCTATCTGCATCCATCTCCATTGAAATTTAAAAGACACTGATGAAATTTAATATAGGCTTAAAAAAAACTGGCTGGCTGGCACCCTGTGGTGATGAGTGGCTGGCACCCTTTGGTGGGTGGCTGGCTGGCTGGCACCCTTTGGTGGCTGGCTGGCTGGCATCCTGTGGTGGGTGGCTGGCTGGCTGGCACCCTCTGGTGGGTGGCAGTCTGGCTGCCTGGCTTGCACCCTGTGGTGGATGGCTGTCTGGCTGGCTGACACCCTTTGGTGAGTGGGTGGGTGGCTGGCTGGCTGGCTGGCACCCTTTGGTGGGTGAGTGGCTGGCCAACAACAAATTGGCCAAAAAAAAAAAAGCAAAATAAATGCAAAGTGCAAATCGCAAAGCAAAAAGCACTGTAGAAATGGATCAAAAGCAAACTGCATAGGTGTGAACCGAGCCTTATGCTGGCCATACACGTATCGCTTTTCGGATGAGAATATTCATATGAAAAAATGTTGTACATTTGCTGAATGAAAGAATGTTAAAAATTTCACTTGCTTTTAACATTCAGTTTTAAAATGAATGTAATTTCTGAACGAAAACCACATACATTGTCTGAAAATTCCTTTAACCATAAAGTTTTCTATTCTTCTCCTTTGAACTTTCCCGTCACTGTGGTCGAAAACAAACATTGATTTGATCCCACTAACGATTAGATAATCGAACGAACATTCTTAAAAGGAAAAGTTTATGGAAGGAAGACATTGTTTTTGTTTGGCCAGTAGGCACAGGTAACTTTTATCAACCCACCTGCCCATGACAAGGGAGTCATACATAATATATTACAGTTCTGTCTAAAAATCAGCAAAATAATCTTTCATTTTTTTTCTTTAAATTTAACCACTTCCCGCCCTATTACAAATTGACGGCGGGAATGTGGTTGTGTTATCCTGACCGGACGTCATATGACGGCGGCAGGATAACACAGCTCTGGGCGCCCCCCGGGGGCGCGCAGAGCGGCGATCGGTGATGCGAGGTGTCAGTCTGACACCCTGCATCTCCGATCTCGGTAAAGAGCCTCTGACGGAGGCTCTTTACCACGTGATCAGCCGTGTCCAATCACGGCTGGTCACATAGTAAATAGGAACAGCCGTTGATCGGCTTTCCTTAGTTCGTGCCTGACAGGCACGAGTAAAGGAGCGCCGATCGGGGGGGGGGGGGGTCGGCACTGGTAATCAGATCATTGATTACCAGTGCAGACCCTCGGGGGGGGATGCCACTAGATCCACCAGGGATGCCCACTATGACCCCAGGGATGCCCACTATGGCCACCAGGGATGGCAATCAGGGCTCAGGGAGCCCCCCATTGCCCTCCCCATCAGTGATGCCCACCAGTGTCCTCCCTATCAGTGCTGCCCACAAGTGCCCATCATTGCCATCCTTTAGTGTCGCCCACCAGTGCCCATTATTGCCCCCCGTTGCCGCCTATCAGTGCCCATTAGTGCCCATCAGTGCCACCCGTCAGTGCCGCCCATCAGTGCCCACCAGTGCCGCCTATCAATGCCCATTAGTGCCCGTCAGTGCCACCTATCAGTGCCCGTCAGTGCCACCTATCAGTGTCCATCAATGCCGCCTATCAGTGCCCAGCAGTGCTGCCTATCAGTGCCCACCAATTCTGCATATCTGTGCTACCTATCAGTGCCACATATCAGTGCCTATCAGTGCCGCATATCAGTGCCGCCTATCAGTGCCGCCTATCAGTGCCACCCCATCAGTGCCACCCCATCAGTGCCTCCTCATCAGTGCCTCCTTATCAGTGCCTGTCAGTGCAGTCTCATCAGTGCTCATCAGTGCAGGAAAAAATTTATTTATTTACAAAATTGTATAACATAAACAAAAAAACTTTTTTTTTTTTCAAACTTTTCGGTCTTTTTTTATTTGTTTAGCAAAAAGTAAAAATCGCACAGGTGATCAAATACCACCAAAAGAAAGCTCTATTTTTGGGGGGAAAATGACATAAATTTGGTGTAAGTACAGTGTTGCATGACCGCGCAATTGTCATTCAAAATGCAACAGCGCTAAAAGGGGAAAATTGGCCTGGGCAGGAAGGGAGGGAAGTGCCCTGTATTAAAGTGGTTAAAGTTTGATCCTGAAGTTTGATGATATTTACCAGATTCAACCTCTAATAGTATATACAGTATATTCTGTCTGTCTGTTATTCCCACAGCATACCTCCCAACTTTTTGAGATGAGAATGAGGGACACCTATTAGCAAAAGTATAGAGGCATAGGACACACCCCCTGCCACGCCCCCTTCAAAGGAGAATTATACAAAAAAATGACTACCGGTAGTTAAACCCACAAGTGCTTTTTTTTATATTGGCTTTTTAAAATTGCAGCCATTTCGAAATTGGATGAAAGGTTTAGCACTGGGAAACACTTTTTAAAAGATAAATTGTGCCTTTTATATACAACTATATAGAAAAGACCAAAATGAGGGACAAATGAGGGAGAAAGAGGAACAGAGGGACTTTGCTGCAAATCAGGGACAGTCGGGAGCTAAGTCAGAGTGGATCAGAGATTTTGCTTCCTAACCATATAGCCGGTTATTTATATTTACCACTGCATATAGATATTTAAGAATAAATTTCCTTTTTTTTTTTTTTAAACTTTACATAATAACTAAATTATACACCACACTTGTATAAGGTTAGTATCCGACTAATCAACCAAGTTATCTATTATGAAAAACATCATTAGTTTCAGCCCTACAAGAATCAATCACAATGTGGCACTGAGCAGCTTTAATGCAAATGTAAAGATTTGGTGAGAATTAAAGCTAGCACACAAAACAAGAGATGTCCTAAAGAGCCCTATCCATACTAGAACACTGAGAATTACAATCAGCTTACAGAGCAAGAGAGCGACTGTGCATTGTCCATACATACAATGCAAGACTACGCTCATACCTGTTCATGTGTGATGGTACATGCATTTTTCTCTGATTTTGCATATCATGTTTAGGGGAGTCCATTTGAAACAGCTTTCCTACACAAACATGCATGGTTCTCTGTTACCATGTAAGTATCTTGGCATGTGCATTAGCACGGTGTGTGGTGATATCATTAGGAATCAATTGCATTGCTATACACCTACAAAAGACTATATACAGCTGATTTCCTGATGATGCCTATCTGGTGAAATGCATAGAGATCGGGTTGCTGCCCCTTCTGTGAATAACCATCTGAAGTCACTTCCGGGAGTGGTGGAACACATGCCAGCTGAGGAGCTGCGGTCTGGCATGGGAGAGAGTGAGTTCCCGATACATCCCACAGTGACCTTAGGACATTTTCTCACAGAGCTGGTGCCGTTTGGGGCACTATTTAATGTAAGGGCAACTACTGCAGAGTTTTTTCTTATTTATGGGTTTTAATAAATGGTGTTGCACTATCATTTTGTTATTTGTCTTCTATTCCTGTTGACATCATATACCTGAGGGGAGGAAGCTGTCATATCTGGATCATTCTCCATATTGGGAAGGCTTATCAATGGCACATTAAGATTCATCTTTCATTTTACGTGTTATGGTCCCTGGGGCCTAGGGGCTCTGGTGAGTGCATCATATTTTTTGCACGTGGTGGAGCACTTTTATTTGGAAAAAGCACGCATTTTGCATGGATATGGATATATGGAGTTAAAAAAAAAAAAAACGTGATGGTATTTGACTGTCCCTTTTTATTTTTTTTTTTCCCGTAAAGTTTATTGAAAATCAAACATGGAAAAACAGAGTTCACAATAATAAATAACAACTTGTACAATATACTGGACTACTACACACAATATTAATTGGTTTTCACTGATATCGATATTTGTGTTACAATATATTTTATATTCTTGGTATTCATATTTATACACAATTTAGATATTATTTTGTATCAAAACTTTATTTTGTACAAAGAAAAACAGATTGTCAATACAACCAATATACAAGTGATAGACGAAAAAAGTTAAAAATTGCAAGGACAGATCACCCTCAATATGGAAGACTCCCAGGTACAAATGGTGAAGATATTATTTTGGCACACACACCCACTGGCGCATGTGTGTTTAAAAGGAAACTATTTTTCTTGTTAGGTATATGATATTTTTAGTTCATTGTATATGATTGTGTGGAGTATTTTTTACATTATTTTTTGCATGCTCACAGGCAAGGTGAGGACCACTGATGATTATTAATATTGTGTAACAAAGAGATGTGCATTTTTGGTGCATTGCAGAGACATGTACAATTGTGTGTGTGTGTATTCCCACAATGTAGAAGTGTGATTCTTGCCTTGGAATAAATGCCAAGACCTACACCCAGCATCCATGACAAGACCAGATGCCCTGTGCAGCCGCCATACAGACAGTTAAGATAACACATTTGATACCATCAAAATATATGGCTTGTGTTATTGTATTATGCAGGATGCACACACCACAATGATATCTTATACACAATGCAGTCTTCATGCTGAATGAATAGATGATTACTTTGAAGTACAAACTGACTTGGACAAGCAAGTGCCGTCTTTGACTTATCTGAATAAAAAGTCTTAAAATCACTATGAAAAAAAAGGGTGCACTAAGTCATGCTCTGAACAGAAGGGAGCCGCAAAGGTCATTAGGTGACTATAAAAAGTCTTATAAGTGGTCAGGTCTAAAGTGGATTAAATGTTGATTGAGTCTGCAGCTTTTCAAATGCTAATGGAGTATGTGTCCCCTCATTATGAGTCACAATTCTCTGTTTACCTCTAGACAGGCACCTGTGTAGAGTAGCACAAGGAGGGGTCATGCAAGCAGATATGTTATCAAACTGTAAAATATTTCTTGACCTGAATTTTCTTAAACAGTCCAATAGGTATCATAACTTTATTGTAGAAAACAAAAAAATGCATTTACATAGTTACATAGTTACATAGTTAGTGAGGCTGAAAAAAGACACAAGTCCATCCAGTTCAACCTATGATGTGTGTGTGTGTGTGTGTGTGTGTGTTTGCTTTTAACCGTACATTGTATACCCCTGTATGTTGTGGTCTTTAAGGTGTCCATCCAATAGTTTTTTGAAACTATCAATGCTCCCCGCTGATACGACTGCTTGTGGAAGAGAATTCCACATCCTTACCGCTCTTACAGTGAAGAACCCCTTTACGCACTTTAAGGATAAACCGCCTTTCCTCAAGTTTTAGTGAGTGGCCACGTGTCTTATTGTATCTCCTTTCTCTGAATAGTTTGTTCCTTATGCTAGGGTCACCAGTACAGTATTTGTACATTGATATCATATCCCCCCTCAATCGTCTCTTCTCCAGAGAGAATAGGTTCAGTGCTTGTAGTCTTTCCTCATAGCTGATGTCCTCCATTCCCCTAATTATTTTTGTTGCCCTTTTCTGGACTTTCTCCAGTTCCAGCACATCCTTCCTGAGGACCGGTGCCCAGAACTGGACAGCATACTCCAGATGTGGCCGGACCAGAGTCTTGTAGAGTGGAAGAATAATCTCTTTATTTCTGGAGTGAATCCCCTTTTTTATACAACCCAGTATTCTGTTGGCTTTGCTTGCGGCGGCTTGGCATTGCATGCCACTGCCAAGCCTGTTGTCTACCAGTACCCCCAGGTCCCTTTCCATCCTAGACTCACCCAGAGGTTCCCCCCCTAGTGAGTAGCTTGCTTTCTGGTTTCTGGCCCCCAAGTGCATTACTTTACATTTTTCAACATTAAATCTCATCTGCCATGTAGTTGCCCACCCCGTTATTTTGTTCAGGTCTGCTTGCAAGATTTCCACATCCTGCATAGAAGATATTGGCATGCCTAATTTAGTATCATCTGCAAATACTGAGATTGTACTAGATATCCCCTCCTCTAGATCATTTATGAATAAATTAAACAGGATTGGTCCCAGGACAGAACCCTGGGGGACCCCACTTTCCACACCCACCCAATCCGAGTACTCCCCATTAATCACCACCCTCTGTACTCTCCCCTGGAGCCAGTTCTCTATCCAGGTACTCACCTTATGGTCCATACCTACCTTCCTTAGTTTGTACAGTAAGCGTTTGTGGGGAACGGTGTCAAAGGCCTTTGCAAAGTCCAGATACACCACATCCACAGGCTTACCTTTATCTAAGTGGCAGCTCACTTCATCGTAGAAGGTTAATAGATTGGTTTGGCATGAACGATTTTTCATGAATCCATGCTGATTACTACTTATAATACCGTTTTCATTACTAAAGTCTTGTATGTGGTCCCTTATCATCCCCTCCAAAATTTTGCAGACTACTGATGTTAGGCTGACCGGCCTATAGTTACCCGGGATATATCTCGGCCCCTTTTTAAATATTGGTACCACGTTGTCTTTTTTCCAATCAGCTGGCACCATACCCGTCTGTAAACTATCCTTAAAGATGAAGAATAATGGTCTGGCAATCACCTGGCTGAGCTCATTAAGAACCCTTGGGTGCAAGCTATCCGGTCCCGGGGATTTATTTATGTTAAGTTTCTCTAGTTTAGCTCTAAGTCTATCCTCTGTTAGCCATGGCGGCACTTCCTGAGGTGTATTATTTAGTTCGGCCTTACAAACGGGGTTCGTGTAGCCCCCCGATTCCTTTGTGAAGACTGAAGAAAATAAATTATTTAACACTTCCGCCTTTTCTCTGTCCTCTGTGGCCATTTTTCCTTTATCATCTTTTATGGGGCCAATGTGCTCTGGCCTCGCTTTCCTACTGTTTATATACTTAAAGAACTTCTTGGGGTTCTTTTTACTCTCCTCCGCTATATGTCTCTCGTGTTCTATTTTAGCCGCCCTGATTTCGTCTTTACATTTCTTATTACACTCTTTGTAGTGCTTAAATGCTGCCAATGACCCCTCAGCCTTGTATTTTTTGAAGGCCTTTTCTTTAGCTCTAATATACATTTTTATGTTGGAGTTTAGCCACCCAGGGTTTAGTTTTGCTCTTTTAAATTTATTTCCCTGTGGAATGCACTGGCCCACACCCTTGTTAAGTATGCTCTTGAAGCACTCCCATTTTTCCTCCGTGTTCTTTGTTCCCAGGGTTCTATCCCATTTGATATTTTCTAGCAGCGAGCGCAGTTTAGGGAAATTGGCTCTTTTGAAATTCAGTGTCCTTATATTACCCTTGTGTTTCCTATTACTGTAATTAATACTGAAACCAATTGACCTATGGTCACTGTTCCCTAAGTTATCCCGTATTTCTATATCCGTGAGCAGGTCTGTATTGTTGGTAATCAGTAGGTCAAGTACCGCATTGTTTCTTGTCGGTGCATTCACCATCTGACCCATGAAATTGTCCTGCAAAACATTTAGGAACTGCCGAGCCTTGGCTGAATGCGCGGTTCCTTCTGCCCAGTCTATATCCGGATAATTAAAGTCCCCCATTATAATGACATTTCCCATCCTTGCTGCCAATCCTATCTGTAACATGAGGTCCGCCTCACCCTCCTCCCTCTGGTTGGGGGGCCTATAGCATACGCCCAATATTACCTTCCCCACTGTGCCTTTCCTTTGAAGCTCAACCCATAGGGATTCTGCCTCGTCCATAGCTCCATTATTAATATCATCCCTCATATTTACCTGTATACTGTTCTTAATATACAAAAATACCCCTCCCCCTTTTTTACCCTCTCTATCTCTGCGATAAAGGGAATACCCCTGAATGGTCGCCATCCAGTCATGAGAGCTGTCAAACCAAGTCTCTGTTATCCCCACAAAATCTAAGTCCTCCTCAAACATCAGCAGCTCCAGCTCTCCCATCTTGTTGGCCAGGCTTCTGGCATTGGTATACAAGCCTCGTAATTTTGATGTTTTTAGGCTGCTCTCTTGATTTTTCCCCATACCCACCCTGGGTATAGGAGCTCCGAACACCCTACCGCTAATGCCCCCATTTCTGCCCTCTGAAACTTGCTTTCCACTGGCTAATTCTACATCTGTACCCTCCCCCCCATTCCCTAGTTTAAAAGCCCCTCTAACTTTTTGGCCATCCTCGCACCCAGTACGGCTGCACCCACCCCATTTAGGTGCAATCCGTCCCTACCAAAGAGCCGGTGACCGACTGAGAAGTCGGCCCAGTTCTCCAGGAACCCGAAACCCTCCTTACTACACCAGCTCCTCAGCCACTCGTTAACTTCCCTAATCTCCCGCTGCCTCTCTGGTGTGGCTCGAGGTACAGGTAGTATTTCGGAAAATACTACCTTGGAGGTCCTAGTCCTCAACTTAGCGCCTAAGTCCCTGAAATCGTTTAGGACTCTCCGTCTTCCTCTGCCTATGTCATTGGTACCCACGTGTACCATGACAGCTGGGTCTTCCCCAGCCCCACCCAATAATCTGTTCACCCGATCCGCGATGTGCCGAACTCGAGCGCCCTCCTAACTGTCACCCCTCTACTCTGCTCTGATGCCTGCACCTCCAATACTCCGCCCACCTCTGTGCAGACCCCTGCCTGCACCTGACTGGTACGATCCTGGCTCTCCTCCGGTATGGACATTCGTCTCAGTGTTGCCAGCTGCTTCCCCAGTCAGACGCACAACACTGAGTCGCACAACCCGGTCAGACGCACAACACTGAGTCGCACAGCCCGGTCAGACGCACAACACTAAGTCGCACAGCCCGGTCAGACGCACAACACTAAGTCGCACAGCCCGGTCAGACGCACAACACTGAGTCGCACAGCCCGGTCAGACGCACAACACTGAGTCGCACAGCCCGGTCAGACGCACAACACTGAGTCGCACAGCCCGGTCAGACGCACAACTCTGAGTCGCACAGCCCGGTCAGACGCACAACACTGAGTCGCACAGCCCGGTCAGACGCACAACGCTAAGTGGCACAGCCGGTCAGACGCACAACGCTGAGTCGCACAGCCCGGTCAGACGCACAACACTCAGTCGCACAGCCCGGTCAGACGCACAACACTCAGTCGCACAGCCCGGTCAGACGCACAACACTCAGTCGCACAGCCCGGTCAGACGCACAACACTCAGTCGCACAGCACGGTCAGACGCACAACACTCAGTCGCACAGCCCGGTCAGACGCACAACACTCAGTCGCACCGCCCGGTCAGACGCACAACACTCAGTCGCACAGCCCGGTCAGACGCACAACACTCAGTCGCACAGCCCGGTCAGACGCACAACACTCAGTCGCACAGCCCGGTCAGACGCACAACACTGAGTCTCACAGCCTGGTCAGACGCACAACACTCAGTCGCACAGCCCGGTCAGACGCACAACACTGAGTCGCACAGCCCGGTCAAACGCACAACACTGAGTCGCGCAGCCCGGTCAAACGCACAACACTGAGTCGCACAGCGCGGTCAGACGCACAACACTGAGTTGCACAGCCCGGTCAGACGCACACACTGAGTCCCACAGCCTGGTCAGACGCACAACACTGAGTCGCTGGACGGGAACGAGCCACTTTGCCACAGTACGCTCAATGTGAGCGGTCGGCAAGTGGTTAAAGTCCATCCAATCCTCCCAGATGTCATCCCATTCTATAGTCTCATCTTCCTTCCACTCTTTTAAATATTCCAATGTTCTTATTTTTTCTACTCTTCTCACCCAATCACCTAATGTCGGTGCTTTGCTTTTTTCCCAGAATAACGGCATCAGACCCCTTGCAGCGTTCATCAAATGGGGGATTATTGTCACTTTATATTGTTTTATTGAGTTTTTGTACCATGAAATAAACAGAACCAAGGGTCTTCTTAAATCTCTATTTTCGTAATTTCTTTAATTTGAGATAAGACCTCCTTCCAGATTTTTTTTATTTTCGGGCATTCCCACCATAGATGGGCCATTGTGCCAACTTCTATACATCCCCTCCAGCAATATTTTGATTTCTCTTTTTGGTAATTGTGGGTTCTATCAGGGGTATTGAACTATAAATGCATCGCAAGATGATACATTTCCACTGTGTTCACATCTACTGAAGAACTGTGTATTAATCTAAGACTTTTTTCTAAGTGATAATCTTTATTCCGTATTCCTAATTCCCTTTCCCATTTTTCAATGTATGGCAGTACTCTCGGCCCCATCATGTCCACCAATATTTTATATATGTTTGAAATACTATTCTTGTATTTTTCAGATGAGCAGATTTGCTCAAATGGGAGCAAGTCGTCTCCCGATCTTAACGGTTTTGGTAGGGAGGACACAAAATGTTTTCCATCAAATTTGGGAGGGTTACTCTTGGATTGGAGATGTAAAGCAAAACATTGTCCGCAAATGCAGCTACTATGTGTTCCACCTCTCCAACCACTACTCCCGTCACATCAGGACTCCTCCTAATTGTTGCCAGGAGGGGTTCCAGAGAGAGAACAAACAACAGCGGAGATAGGGGACATCCCTGCCTCATGCCATTGCACATCCCAAATGGCTCTGAGTGGATCCTATTAACCCTCACCTTAGCAGTAGGGTGGCTATACAATGTTTTTATCCAAGCCATCATTTTTGTACCCATCCCCAATTCCTCCAGAGTTTTAATCATGAATTCCCAACCTACTCTGTCAAATGCTTTTTCCGCATCTATTGACAGTATTAGTCCCTGGGATCCACTCCTTACCATTTGCTGCATCAATAGAAGTGTTCGTACTCCATTATCTCTCCCCTGTCTCCCCGGTATAAAACCCACTTGATCATCTAATTCCTAATTGTGAAATTATATATTTTTCTTTCCTGATCACTTGGTAAGGAGGAATTATTTCCCATTGAATATCGGAGTGGGCACATAGGACAGTGGTTGTCTTTCCCCAGTCCACCTCCCCTTCCTCGACCCCATCCCCCATCCGCTCCCCCTCCACCCCCCTCCCCTCCCTTCCTCCACTCCAATGGGTTTTTGGCCCTCGCCCCTTGGACCTTTTTAGTCAATCTACTCCCTCCCTCCTTAAATCGACTTCCTCCCCTGGGGTGGGACTCTGCACCTGTACACCTGGCTCGCCTCCCTTCTTCCCTGGAGCCATATTAGAGAAGAGTTGTTGAGTTCCCCAGCGAACCGTCCAGTCTCCTAATTCTATCTTTAACTTATTTTCCTACCCCCACCCCTCACTCTCTATATATTTTCTATCTTTTTTGCTGTATCTATTTCTTCTTAGTCTTCAGATGCCATTGTTCATCTTCTTCTTCAACTTCTTTACCCCTTATGGCTGACCATTCAGGGATCTCAGGCATGGGTATTTTCAGATTGTGACAAAAGTCTTCTAATTCTTCCGGGAATCTTAGTTTTACTATCTGACCTTCTTTTCTAACACCTAAACATGCCAGAAATCCCCAGAAGTATTGTGTTGTTTTAATATTTCAATCATCGGTTTAAGTGTCCGCTTCGTAGCCATTGACTCTTGTGACAAGTCGGCGTATACTTGAATTTCTACTTTAAATTTTAAAAGTGGACGGCTTCTTAATTTTTTCCATATCAGGGAGCTTGTTTCGTATTTGTGTAACCTCACTATGACGTCTCTCGGGGCCTCTTTTGGTGAGTTTCGTGGTTTCCCGATTCTGTGAGATCTTTCAATTTCCATCTGTACACCTTCTTTATGTTGGATAGTATTGCTTTTTCATTTATCTCTGTTGTTTTCTGATTACGGAATTTTTTATTCCAATCACTGCTATGTTTTGGTTTTGTTGATACTTGTTTCTCCTTGTTTTCTGTAGTTCTTTCTGGAGTCATATAATTTTTAATGGATCCTGGGCTGGCACTTAAATTTGGTGGTTTTCCTCCCACATCTTTTGTTCATTTTTATGCCTTTTTTAACTTGTGTTTGGAAATTGCACATTTTTAGGCAGGATTTTATAACCCAACAGCTACCACCATCAGTATCACTTTTACTTTGGTGCACCAGGCGACCTACCCAGTAATGGTCTTAGTTTCTATATAATAGTCCACCTGAACACTTTCACCACGATTAACAGGTGTGTTACTGGTGATGTTCTCAGGTCAGTCTGAGTCACTTACATCATTTTTATTTTGTTGTTAAGTTCAGAAAAACAGCATCCTTAACCATAACCTCAGTCCATAGAGAACTTTTAAATGTAATAAAGTGAGTATTTCACAGATGCGTTACCGACCACAGTCTAATTTTATTACAGTTGATGATCTTTCTTCTGTGTCATTTCTACCAAACAATCTCCCCAATTATGGCAGCATTTTTCATATAGAGATTCAACATATTCGGCAGTCTTAGTAACTCATCTTCAATATTTTCTTAACTTCTATTTCACAAAATGTTTCTGTGCATCCTTTTTTCTTTTTTTAATTCTAAAGGCTTCCAGGGGATTATACCACCTTCAGCCCCGCTCTGCTGCCTACAGCCGCCTGCTCATCCAGCTGGAGCATCCTTCCGTGCAGCTCAGAGAGATCCTCTTCATCTGAGCTCTCTGCACACCGCCCGCCGGGCACACGTGAACTCCCGGCGTCCGCGGTGTCCGCTCTCGCTCCGAGCTCCCCTGCACCTCCCTCTCAGCTGTTCCTCCGGCGGCCACCAGACCGCCTCTCGGGAAGTGCAGGCACGTTTGAGCATCCAGGCAGGCACAGAGGTGTAGGGTAGGACCGGCGGGGTTAAACAGGCTTCTAGGAGGGGGGGGGGGCAAAATACTGCAGCGTTCAACATGTTCTGGAAGGGCGCTTTCTCCAGGCTCACTCCATTCTCCTCACTGGCGCCATTAGCAGGCCCCACTCCCCCGTGGTGCAGTGCTGTTCCGTTTTTAACATTGACGTCTATGGGAAATCTCGGTCAGCCTGGTGCGTTGCTGTTCCGTTTTTACCATTGACGTCTATGGGAAATCTTGGTCAGCCTGGTGCGACGCTGCTCCGTCTTTAACATTGACGTCTATGGGAAATCTCAGTCAGCCTGGTGCGGCTCTTTTCCTTTTTTAACATTGACATGTATGGGAAATCTCGGTCAGCCTGGCACGTCACTGTTCCGTGTTTAACATTGACGTCTACGGGAAATCTCGGTCAGCCTGGTGCGGCGCTGCTCCGTTTTTAACATTGATATATATATATATATATATATATATATATATATATATATATATATATATATGTATATATATGGGAGATCTCGGTCAGCCTGGTGCTGTGCTGTTCCGTTTTTAACATTGACGTCTATGGGAAATCTCGAACAGCCTGGTGCGGCGCTGCTCCGTCTTTAACATTGACGTCTATGGGAAATTTTCACCAGCCTGGCACGGTGCTGCTCCATTTTTAACATTGATGTCTATGGGAAATCTCGGTCAGCCTGGTGCGGCGATGCTCCGTCTATGGAAAATCTTGGTCAGCCTGGTGTGGTGCTGTTCTGTTTTTAACATTGACATTTATGGGACATCTCAGTCAGCCTGGTGCGGCGCTGCTCTGCTTTTAATATTGACATCTATGGGAAATCTCGGTCAGCCTAGTGCGGTTCTTTTCCATTTTTAACCTCCTGCCATCCGCGCTACAGCCTATATACGGCTGCAGCGCGGACTCGAATTTTCGGGAGGCCGTTTTTAAACGGCCTCCCAGTGACACGCCCCCCGCGCGCTCCCGCGAGCGCGCAGCGGGGAAAATCTGTGTCGGCCGTGTCCCTTGGACACAGCCGATCACAGATCGTGGTGAATGGCCAATCACAGCGGCCATTCACCACGTGATCAAGCCGTCCAATGAGAGATGATCTCATATGTAAACATATGAGATCATCTCTCATCGCCGGCGCTCCTTCCTCACACAGAGCCTGCGTGTGAGGAAGGAGGGAGAGCTGCACAGCGCCGGGGACACAGAAAAAAGTAATCAGGGCACCGATCACCAGTGCCCTGATTACTAGAGGTACACCAAACACACCTTCAATGCCCACAGTGCCCACCATCAGTGCCCCCCATCAGTGCACACAATCAGTGCCCATAGTGCTGCCAGTCAGTGCCCATCAGTGCCTGCTCATCTAGGCACTGATGAGCACTGACTGGCAGCACTATGGGCACTGAGTGTGGGCACTGATGGTGCTGCCCATCAGTGCCGCCCATAAGTGCTCATCAGTGCCACCCCCCAGTGCCCATCAGTGCCACCCCCCAGTTCCCATCAGTGCCGCCCGCCAGTGCCCATCAGTGCCGCCCGCCAGTGCCCATCAGTGCCGCCCGCCAGTGCCCATCAGTGCTGCCTGTCAGTGCCACCTCTCAGTGCCCAGCAGTGCCACCTCTCAGTGCCCAGCAGTGCCACCTCTCAGTGCTCATCAGTGCCGCCTATCAGTGCTCATCAGTGCGGCATATTAGTACCTCCTCATCAGTGCCACCTCATCAGTGCCCATAAGTGCCACCTCAGCAGTGCCCATAAGTGCCACCTCATCAGTGCCCATCAGTGCAGCCTATCAGTGCCCATCAGTGCAGCCTATCAGTGCCCATCAGTGCCGCCTCATCAGCGCACATCAGTGAAGGAGAAAAAATTATTTATTTTCAAAATTTACTCGCAAAAAATAAGAAAAACTTTTTTTTTTCAAAATTTTCTGTCTTTTTTCTTTTTTTTTTGTAAAAAGAAAAAAAACCCAGAGATGATTAAATGCCACCAAAAGAAAGCTCTATTTGTGTGAAAAAAATGATAAAAATTTTATATGGGTACAGTGTAGCATGACCGCGCAATTGTCATTCAAAGTGTGAGAGCGCTGAAAGCTAAAAATTGGTCTGGATGGGAAGGGGGTTTAAGTGCAAAGAAGGCAAGTAGTTAACATTGACGTGTATGGGAAATCTTGGTCCGCCTGACATGGCAGTGCTCTGTCTAACATACGTCTATGGGAATTCTTTTCCAGGGAGGTTACCCACCCCCTAGGCGACACACAATGTGGAGCTCGAACCTCAGGTGACCACAGGATCCAGAGTTAGGGTGTTTTGTCCCAAAACTTTTGAACACTTAAATCGTGTCCACTAGGGGCCAGAGACACCCTCAGGCCCGGAAACTTAAGCCCCAGGGGGCTTGCCCAGGCCCTTGGACCCTTAAGCCAGGTACCCTGCGGACCCCCCCCCCCCCCACCCGGATGGTACCATGCCAGGGTGACCAGAGAGCCTTAAGCCTACCCACCCCCTCTGGACCTTGGACCCTTAAGCCGGGTACCCTGCAGCCCCCCCCACCAGGCTGGTATGCTGCCAAGCTGACCAGTGACTCAAGGCCAGGAGGGATCTGCCCACTCTGGGTGGGTCCATGAAAAAGGGTGGGTAGACTGAAACCGGGGGCGAGAGAGTCGGGGAACGGCACGGAGCGCTGCTAGGGTCCCGCTGTCATGCCAACTGCCATGTCAGGTTGACCGGAGTTTGAAACTGCCATGTCAGGATGACCGGACTGTGAATTTACCATGTCAGGATGACCGCATTTTGAAACTGCCATGCCAAGATGACCAACTTGTTGAAGCTGTCATGCCAGTATGACCAGATTTTGAAACTGCCATGTCAAGACGACCAATTTTTTTGAAGCTGCCATGCAAGTATAACGGGATTTTGAAACTGCCATGCCAGGATGACCAACTTTTTTAAGTTGCAATTCCAAGATGATCATGTTTTTACGGCTTTGGTGGGCCGCTGCTCCCCGGCCATAGGTTCCATGGGCCACAAACTTAGCACAATTGTAGGGGAGTCCATTTTCTACCACTAGTGAAAATTGGGGACCCCCAGCACTTATGGCCGCCCTGCCATGCCAGGATGACCGGCTTTTGAAGCTGCCATGCCAGGATGACCAACTTTTCGAAGCTGCCATGCCGGTATGACCGGATTTTGAAACTGCCATGCCAGGATGACCAACTTTTTGAAGCTGCCATGCCAAGATGTCCAGGTTTTTATGTTTTTGGGGGGCCGCTGCTCCCTGGCCATAGGTTCCATGGGCCCCAAACTTGGCACGCTTGTAGGGGAGGCCCTTGGCTACCACTGGTGAAAGGGTCTGGTATTGATTGGGGGGGACAACATGCCATTTTATTTTTCAAATTTGGCGTACAGTTCCCCTGAAAATCTATACCAGATCCAAAGCACCCAGTATAGGTTGGGGGGGGGGGAGACCCATGCAGTTTTTTTTTTTTATTCAGTGATGGGGTTCCCCTTAACCACTTAAATACAGGGCACTTTCACCGCCTTCCTGCCCAGAAAAATGTTCAGCTTTCAGTCCTCATTGGCATCTATGGGAAATCTTGATCAGCCTGACATGCAACTGCTACATTTTTTAACATTGAGGTTTATGGGAAATCTTGGTCAGCCTGAAATTGCACTGCTCCTTCTTTAACATTGGAGTCTATAGGAAATCATGGTCTGCCTGACATGGCAGTGCTCTGTCTAACATTGACGTCTATGGGAAATCTTGGTCAGCCTGACAAGGCACTGCTTTGTCTTTAACATTGACGTCTATGGGCAATCTCAAGAAGTCAAGAAGATTTAATGAAGAGAGTGCAGGCTTAAGGAGTATGTTCTTTACAGTGAGCATGAATCAGGGGTGTGTAAAGCAGGGTTTAATATAAAAAGTGCAGGAATCAGGAGTGGGTAATGTACATGGTTCAGGAGGAGTGAACACGATGCAGCTCTCGGCTCGCAGAGTCATCGTTCCGTACCACGGGTGTCGCCGTTCATGGAATAATGTGCTCAGATGTGCAAAAGAGTCCACGCAGAAACAGAAGCCCTGTCCTTTAGACATGCTTAGGTGTATGTATGTCATTTAGAAAACAAAGGTGTCAACAAGATGTAATGAGGAGTATGGACTGTACAGTGTGCATGAGTCAGGGGTGTGTATAGGAGGATTTAATATACAGAGTACAGGGGTAAGGAGTAGGCAACGTATACAATGCAGGGGTCTAGAGTATGTCACATACAGAGTGCACGGGTCAGGTGGGAAATATGCATAGTTCAGTGGTCATGAGTGGGTAATGCATGGAATGCAAGAGTACTAGAGTATGCAAAATGCAGAGTCCAGGGGTCAGAAGGGGTAACAGGTAAGGGCAGCAAATTGGGGTGTACAAAAAATACACACCGTTGAAGGGGCTGCCTTGCAACCATGTACAATGAATGTAGTTGCAGCAAAGTGGTGCAGGTTTATAGGGATTAGATCAGGAGGTGAGGATCAATATATGTTGACCCAGACAGTTTAGATTTTGATACATGCATCTGGTTTTCGATCCACCCGAAACCCAGACACACAGACCTTAAGTCTAACCATATCGGGATTAAATTCAAGTAATTCCATCCTATGAATGGAAGCCCCAATGCCAAAGCAAGCTCCGTGTGCTCCCAGTGCACCATTGAAGATTCTTGTTGGGCCAGCACCGTGCTTGCATCACCTTCCTGTGCTCCACCTTTTCCCACTACTTCCCCCCAATGCACTGAAAATAGCAATAGTGTAGTAAGAGCTGCTACACCTCTGTCACAGGCAAGGAGCCGGTCCTAAAGCAAGTTTGGGGTGCTCACAGTGAGTGAGATCACCAGTGAGGATTTCCGTGTCTTGCTGGCACAGTGGTGCAGTGCATGCCTCTACTGTGGCTTCTACCCTCTCTCCCTACTGTGGAAAAATGCCTTCTCTCCAACCCCCCCTCCCTCAGCGTCGAAGAAGGAAGAAAAACAGCTCGAGAGCAGAGCAGCTCCGCCCCAAACTCCAGCTCCAACACTTCCTGGCTCACAGCAGGTCCCAGTAAGGCGATCTAAAGGGGGTCTTTAGGGGCAGGGGACACAAGTATGAAAGCGTTTTCTTGATCTAATAGAGGTCTCTAAGGGGAGGAGGTGTTGAATTAAGGGAACTCTGAGCTAATGGAGCAGTCTGTAATGGGGGGGGGGGGGTGTGCTGAGAGCAATGCTCTTAGAGACCCCCTATTAGATCATAGTCACCTTATATTAACACCCCCCCTCCCTTTAGAGACCACTATCAGATCGGAGAAACTCATCTTATATCAGTACCCCCTTAGGGACACCAGTTGGTCCCTGAGGGGTGCAGTTAATATAAGAGGAGATTCTCTTTATTAAAAAAAAAAAAAAAACTCTGTAAACCCACCCTGAAAGCTTGTCCTGAAAATTTGGAGGTTAGTGCAAATAAAGTATCATGGACAGTATTCGATTGTTATTGTTGTAAGTACACCAAAACTCAAGCATGATGTTGCTTAGAAAGGCCAGACATGGGGGACCAATTGTCTGCCCAATATGAGCTCATAAAAATTGAAAATTCATTAACACTACTGAGCATGCTCTCTAGATTACAATTACTGTGAATACACAGATTATAAAACTATTACTGTGCATACAGTTTACATGCACTTGCTGTTGCTTAGAAACAGCACATTTTATTTTGTAGTTGCATACCAATGCCAAAAGCAGCCCACATTATCTGCAGAATAATGAGCTATTACAAACTCATATGAATGCATGCGCTCTAGATCACTATTACTGTGAATACAGTTTATATGAGTTTGTTGTTGCTTAAGAAGGCCACAAGATGTCCCCACTGTCTGCAGGATGAGATCTTGTAAGCTAGCAAACTCATATGAACTCACCTGAGCATGCTCTGCTTTGCCATTACTATGATTACAATACACAGTTTATTTGATTTTGTAGTGTCAAAACAATGACAAAAGAAGCCCACATTCTCTGTAGAATAATGAGCTCTTGCTAGCTTGCATACTCACATGAATGCTTCTGAGCGTGCTCTAGCTTGTCATTACTATGAATACACCTTGTTTTTGATTTTGTAGTGTCAAAACATTGACAAACAAAGCCCATATTGTTTGCAGATTAATGAGCTCTTACAGACCCATATAAAAGCTTCTGAGTGTGTTCTCTAGATTATTATTACTGTGATTGTAATCTATAGGCCCATGTTGTTGCTTATAAAGGCCACAAGATGTCCCCATTGTCTGCAGGATGAACTATTTTAAGCTAACAAACTCACATGAACTTGCCTGCCCATTGTCTTCATTTGCCAGAATAATGTGCTCTTACAAACACATATGAACACACCTAAACATGTTCCCAAAATTACCATATCTGTGTATAGTTTATAAGAGCTTGTTGTTACTCAGAAAGACCACAAGATGTCACCCTTGTCTGCAGGATGAGCTCTTGTAAGAAAACAATATCATGTGAAATCATGTGAAATCACCTGAGCATGCTCTAGCTTGTCATTACTATGAATATGCCCTGTTTTTGATTTTGTAGTGTCAAAATATTGCCAAATGAAGCCTGCATTGTTTTCAGATTAATGAGCTCTTACAGACCCATATAAAAGCTTCCGAGCATGCTCTCTAGATTATTATTACTGTGAATGTAACCTATAGAACGTTATTGTTGCTTATAAAGGCCACAAGATGTCCCCAAGTGCGGCAAAAGAGCTATTTTTAGCTAACAACCTCACATGAACTTGTCTGTTCATTGTCACCGTTTGCCACGACTATGAATAAACAGTTCATTTGATTTCGTAGTTGCAAATCAATGCAAAAAAAAAAAAAAAAGAATAAAAACATTCTCTGCAGAAAAATGAGCTCTTACAAACTCATATGAATACACTTAAACATGCTCTCTAGAATAGATTACCATAACTATGTACATAGTGTTTATAGGAGATTGTTGTTACTCAGAAAGACCACAAGATGTCACCCTTGTCTTCAGGATGAGCTCTTGTAAGCAAACAATCTCATGTAAACTCGTCTGAGCATGCTCCATTTTTCCCTTACTATGAATACACTGTTTATTTTATTTTGTAGTGTCAAAACAATGACAAAAGAAGCTCAGCTCGTCTGCAGAAGCCCTCCTTGTCTGCTATGAATGCTTCTGAGCATGCTCTATAAATTACCATTACTGTGAATATAGTTTACATGAGTTTGTGTTGCTTGGAAAGACCACAAGATGTCCCCATGGTCTGCAGGATGAGCTCTTGTAAGCAAACGCATAAAGAAAAAAAAAAAAAAAAAAAACAATCTCATGTAAACTCATCTGAGCATGCTCTAGCTTGCCATTACTATGAATTCACGGTTTATTTGATTTTATATTTGCAGACCAATGCATAAAAAGCCCTCATTGTCTGCAAAATAAAAAACTCTTACAAACTTATATGAATGCATCGAAGCAGGCTCTATTTATTACCATTACTGTGTATAGAGTTTGTAGTTACTTAGAAAGGCCACAAGATGTCACTTTTCTGCAGGATGAGCTCTTTTAAGCAATCAAACTCATATGAAGTTGTCTAAGCATGCTCTAAATTGCCATTACGGTAAATACACAGTCCAATTTTGGAGTTGAACACCAACACCAACAGAAGCCTACATTGTCTGCAGAATAATGAGCTCTCAAGAAGACTCTTATTTGTTTAGCAAAAAGGAAAAAACCCAGAGGTGATCAAATACCACCAAAAGAAAGCTCTATTTGTGGGGGGAAAATTACATAAATTTGGTGTAGGTACAGTGTTGCATGACCACGCAATTGTCATTCAAAATGCAACAGCGCTAAAAGGGGAAAATTGGCCTGGGCAGGAAGGGGGTGAAAGTGCCCTGTATTGAAGTGGTTAAAACAGAAACATCTAAGTGTGCAGGCATCTGGGGTAAAGCTGTCCACATAGACCATCCTCTGCACAGCCATTCTTATCATCCCTTCCCCGCTGCACTCCACGAGTGATTCAAAGCCTAGCTTTCAGATCACTCTACTGCAGGCTATTCTTCCACAATTGCAGACTGACAGTGGTGAGAGCCGTGGTTCAGAGGATGGTTTATGTGGACAGCTTTACCCCGCCCCGGATGCCTGCATACTTAGGTGTGCCTATTTTAATCATCAACCATGTGAGTTGCTAAATGTTGAACCTTCATTAAATGTAATCATATTGCTACACTTAGAGGCGCCTCTCATCTCTCATATTCTGTAGCTCTGCTAGATTTTGCTTCTAATCCCCTTGGGAAGGCTGCATATTGTGGATGGACATTTTATGGTTACACAATCTATCACATTGCTATAATCTTTGTATATAGACTATAAACTGAAGGACTTGTGGAACGAATCATCTGAGTTTCCATTATTTCCATTATTTCTTATGGGGAAATTCGCTTTGATATACGAGTGCTTTGGATTACAAGCATGTTTCCAGAACAAATTATGCTCGCAATCCAAGGTTTTACTGTATCTGAAATTGTCACATGTTTATTATGTTACCAATACTGGTGCAAATGCTTGTCTGAATTTAGCACCACCCACAGAAAAGTCCCAATACAGTTATTTTTACTCAAAAGTATTAAAAGCACAGCCAGCCACGAAACTAGCATTTGCTCAAGAAGCATAACCAAAAATTGTTTTATCAGTTTTTTTTATTTATTAGATTAATTTTAAATACATGCACGTATAACAAACTTTTTTTTTTTTTTCTAGCCCTGACCAAGACACTTGTGCTTTGATCCTAATTTTTCATTTGCACATTTTGAACCATTGATCTTGGTGTTTCATTTCTTTCTCTTTAATCCTGTGGAAGGAGAAAAAGTTAAATACTTTGTCAGCTATGTGAGGCGCAAGCATTGAATTAAACTGCATGCAAACCATGTCTCCTGTTTAGTTTGTGTTCAGCTTAGTGAGTGTCTCACTAATCCGGAACATCTAGCACTCCTGCTCCTTATTCCAGCATCCTGGTTTTGGCTATGGCATTCTCCCTAGCTTGTCTGTCCACCTGAAAGGTGATTAATGTGGCCAGTCTCTAGGTGAAAACCAAACCTGTTATAAGCAAGATAAACCTTGCATGCTTGTGACAATTCCTGATCAAATGCCTTGTCTATCTGACCTGCTAGTTTGGATTTCCCTGTGTATGACCTTGGACCAGATATTGGACTATTCTCTGAACTATGCATGTCTTTTTACCCGGACTGTCCTAGAACCACTCTACCTGCCTGCCATTTGCAAGTACCTGTTTGATTTGCTCACATTGCACCTGTCCTGGCATGGTGGACAGACACTATAGCATTCTGTATAAGACCTGGGGGCAACCGAGTACCGTTAGGTTTGTTTGCCTTATGGGAAAGAGGTAGCCAAGAACACAGTAGCCAGCTATAGTGCCTGACCACCTGTGTTTGGGGTAAGTGTGACGGTGAGGCTTTACTCAACTCTGTCCTAGGGATTTTGATTGTATGCAAAAGATGGAGTAGTAAGGAATGTTTAACTGGACATACTGAGGAGAAATAGTATAAGAGAATGACCAATACATAGGTTCCAAGTCTTTGGTCAACACTTTCCGAAATGTCCACTATTTTAGCTTGGCTATAAAATGCAGTTACAATGGGCTTACTCTAACATTCAATAGAGCAGTGTTTCTCAACTCTGGTCCTCAGGGCACACTAAGGGTCCTTTCACACGGTCCGTTCAGTTTTTTCCTCCACTCAGTGACTTTTTTTTTATTTTAAACGGACACTGATGCACTTATGGAGGGTCCGTTCCATTTGTCCGTTTTTATCATCCCATCCATTTGTGGATGATAAACGGAGATAATGTATGTCAATGGGATTGTAGATGACACCGCTGACATCCGTTTTTGCGTCCGTTCCATTTTTTAAACGGGAGAAAAATAGGGTTCTCTTCCGTTCCAAAAAAACGGAAAGGACGCAAATCGGATGTCAGCAGATTGTCATCCGTTGACATCCATAATCCCATTGACATGCATTATGTCAGTTTTTCATCCGCAAACGGATGGGAGGAAAAACAGACATACGGACCCCGCCCCTGTGAAAGGACCCTAACAGGCCAGGTTTCCAGGAAAACTGAAATATATCACAGGTGATATCATTTGCTGCTCAGTGATTGCAGTATTCTAGTCTGCATCTCCCCAAGGTAATACCTAAAATCTGACCTGTTAGTGTGCTCTGAAGACTGGAGTTTAGAGAAACCCTGCATTAGAGGACAGTGTGCTTCTATAAACTTGGGGCATTATGCCTAATAGCTCTACTGTGGTTTTCCCTAGGCCTAGGTTCCAGGGTCAGCCAGGAGAAAGCTCAGAATTTCTCTAAATTATTTGTTGAAAGGCTCCCCGCAAGAACCTTCTGATGGTTCCATTTAGGGCACTTGCTCACATTCTGCTAGCAGCCTAGTGCTGTTTTGCTATGCATTTTCCTCCAACTCAATTCAAGGCATTTTGGATTTTTAAATGGCCTTTCCTTTAAGCCATTACAGTAAGCAGATTGGTAGTCAGTTTAAATATGTACAACAGACCTAAAACATGTACTTCTCTGAATATTGCTGCAAGCCTCTCCTGTAAGGTACATGGCACTCTGCTACCATCTACAAAGCATTAACTGCCTAATGCCTCGGCAAGTTCCTACGGTCTGACAGCCGAGTACTAGCTCCTTTTTTAACATGTGACTCTGAAAGTGCATGTGTACCTAATCTGCTTCTAGTGCAGTGAACATGTTGGCTTGGTGGTTTATAGAGGATATGATTACAAAGTGTGTGTGTGTGTATATATGGGTGCTGGGTGAGCTGGCCTGTAAAATAATTATGCCATTATCTTCTATTTTGCTAAATAAAGCAGATTTTAGAATGAATGATTGAACCACCTACCCCCTCGGATCCTGACCACACACACACACACACACACACACTACTTACTATGGATCCTGTTGGAACGTCTAATTTTACTTTCAGGTTCTATTGAGACAACTTCAGGTTCTTCATTTCTGTAGGGGGAAAAAACTGAATTTTTGTAAAATCTTACCTGTAAAATTCCTTTCTCTGAGTCCTCCGACAGTCGCCGCCTCTTCATATTTGTCACAATGGGGTATTAGACTTTGCTCCGAAGGAGTAGCTAGGCAACAGAATATGTTAACATTAAAGCTTTTAACATATCCCACCCTCAAGGGGTGGTCCCCTCAGTCAATACCCTCCTACTTCCTGCAACCATATCTCAGTTTCAGTGGAATAGCAGTAGAGTATATAACCAAAACCCCAAAAGAGGGGCGGGGGCGGCGACTGTCGGAGGACTCAGAGAAAGGAATTTTACAGGTAAGATTTTACAAAAATTCAGTTTTCTCTTATGTCCTCCGACAGTCGCCGCCTCTTCATATTCGTCACAATGGGGACGTCCCAAAGCAGTGCAAACATGAGGGGTGGGAAACGCATCCGCGCCGTAAGGCAACGCAGTCTCCGCATCAAAGAAAGGAACCTTACCAAAGGAAGGAAACCAGCTGGGCAAAAGGAAAAAACTTGCTCAACAGGAGCAACAACCCAGGAAAAACAAACAACCAGGGGATAAAAGACATATCCCAACAGCCAGGGATCCCAACAGGTGATCCTAGGGAACAGCCGCACTAAGAACCTTGCGGCCAAAGGAAGCATCCGCCGATGCCTGAACATCTACCTTGTAGAATTTTATGAAAGTGTGTACGGTCGACCAGGTCGCCGCCTTACACACCTGGGCTACAGAAGCCCCATGACGACAGGCCCAAGACGTACTCAGAGATCTAGTAGAGTGCGCCTTCACAGGCACAGGGGGAACCTTCCCCTGCAAAGCATAGGCCTGTTCAATGGTCTGCCTGATCCATTTGGCGATGGTAGAGGCCGACGCCGCCATGCCCTTCCGAGGACCCTCTGGAAGAACAAACAAGGAATCCGTCTTTCGAAAAGACTCAGTCGATTTAAGGTAAACCCTTATCGCCCGAACAACATCCAAAGAATGTAGTCTCACCTCTTTCGGATGTTTAGGCTTCGCGCACAGTGAAGGCAAGACAATATCCTCATTGAGATGGAATTCCGAAACTCGCTTCGGAAGAAAAGAAGGATTAGGTCGCAAGACCACCTTATCCAAGTGAATAACCAGATACGGAGACTTGCAGGACAAAGCCGCCAGCTCCGACACTCTGCGAGCCGAAGTGATCGCAACCAAAAAGGCGACCTTTTTGGACAACATAGACAACGAGATCTCCCTGATCTGTTCAAAAGGAGCACGTTGTAACACAGATAGAACGAGATTCAAGTCCCAAGGGGGCAGAGGATCCCTCCTAGGAGGAACCAGATGCCGCACTCCCTGAACAAAAGTGCCAACTAAGGAGTTGGAAGCCACGGGACGTTGAAAAAGAACGGCCAGCGCAGACACCTAACCCTTTATCGTAGCCAGCGCCAAACGCTGATCGACACCTGTTTGAAGGAAGGACAACACTCGGGAAACCGAGTACGTGCGGGGTGAAAACCCCCTGGACTCACACCAGGCAAAATAGGCCTTCCAAGTACGATAGTAAACCTTCCCCGAGGAAGACTTCCTCGCGTTGATCAAGGTATGAACGACCTCAGGGGAGAGACCCCTCTCCTTCAGGACCTCGGTCTCAACAGCCAGGCCGTCAAAGCCAGCGACTGTAAAGCAGGATGGTATATCGGCCCTTGAGACAGGAGATCGTCTCGAAGAGGCAGACGCCACGGGGCGTCGACCGCCAGATTCACGAGGTCTGCGTACCAGGACCGGCGTGACCAATCCGGCGCCACAAGAATCACTGTGCTGCGTTCCGAGTGTAACCTGCGAAGGAACCTGGACAGCAACTGAATCGGTGGAAACGCGTACATCAGCTTGTACTGATGCCACAGGGCCACTAACGCGTCCGACGCGTCTGCCCGAGGGTCGCGCGTCCTTGCCACGAACCTTCTCACCTTGTTGTTGAGACGAGACGCGAACAGGTCCACATCTGGAAGACCCCACTTCGCGCACAACATCTGAAAGACAGCCGGGTGGAGAGACCATTCCCCCTGATCCAGGGTCTGGCGACTCAGATAGTCCGCCTGCCAGTTCTCCACCCCCGGAATGTGAACCGCCGTTATCGCCAGGACATGAGTCTCGGCCCAGGACAGAATGTCGGCCACTTCTCGGGCCGCTCGGGCACTCCTGGTGCCCCCTTGGTGGTTGATGTAGGCCACCGCCGTGGCATTGTCCGTCTGCACCCGAACCGGGCAGCCCTGCAGCCGGTCCGTCCAACGATGAAGACAGAGATTTATCGCACGCAATTCCAGAATGTTGATCGGAAGGGAGGACTCCCCCTCCGACCAAGTTCCCTGGGCGGACAGAACGCCCAGAACACCACCCCAGCCCGACAGGCTGGCATCCGTGATGATCACCGTCCACGAGACAGGACGAAAAGACTTGCCCCCCGACACCATCGGGGACTGGAGCCACCACAGAAGGTCCCTTCTGGTGCGATGGCCCAACGAGATTTGAAGATCCAGAGATTGAGGTCGCCCGTCCCACCTGGACAGGATCTCCGCTTGGAGACCCCGCGTGTGAAACTGGGCGAAGGGAATCGCCTCGAAGGCCGAGACCATCAATCCCAGACATCTCATGCACGTCCGCAGAGACGAGTGCGGAAAGTCCCTGAGGGACCTGACTTCCTCCTGAAGAGTTCCGAGTTTGTTTTCCGGCAGGAAGACCTTCGCCTGAACCGAATCCAGGATCATTCCCAGGTAGGGAAGACGAACCGACGGACTCAGTGTCGACTTTGGAAAATTTATCGTCCAACCAAACTCCTGCAGAGTTTGCAGCGTGACAGACAGGTCCTTCTCCAGACCCTGGCTGGTCGCAGACCGAACCAGAATGTCGTCCAGATACCCCAGGACAGAGAAGCCCTGGGCTCTCAATAATGCCAGAACCGGTGCAAGCACCTTGGTGAAAACCCGCGGAGCCGAGGCGAGACCAAAAGGTAATGCCACGAACTGGTAGTGATCCTCCGCAATGGCGAATCGAAGGTACCTCTGGTGACCCTCGAAAATGGGGATGTGAAGATACGCATCCTTCAAATCGATGGAGGCCATGAATTCCCCTGGAACCAGGGCAGCCACCACCGACCGCAGGGATTCCATGCGGAACTTGCGAACCCGCACAGAGCGGTTTAGAGCCTTCAAGTCCAGAATTGGACGAACCTTGCCCTCCTTCCTGGGCACGGTGAACAGATTGGAATAAAACCCCCGAAATCTGTCCCGATGAGGCACCGGAACCACCACTCCCTGAGCCCTCAGGTCTCGCACCGCCAGGTGCAGGTCCCGCAAACGCTCTGGAGACAGTTAAAGATTTGAGGGAAAAAATCTTCTCTCCGGCCGAGAGAGAAACTCGATCTTGTAACCAGATCGAACGATCTCCTGAACCCACCTGTCCCGCACGCGGGCCAACCAGGGTTGAAGAAAACCGAGCAAGCGTCCCCCCACCCCAAAACTGGGTGAGGGCGCCCCTTCAGGCCGCACTATTATGGGCAGCGGGTCCGGACTGACCGGACTTTTGTTTACCAGACCAGGGCTTCTTTTGAGAGCCTTGTCCCTTGAACGGTTTGCCCTTGTAGTGCGACCGAAAGGACCCCTGAGGGGGCCGAAAATTAGCATGCTTCTTCCCAGAAGCCCCCTTAGCCTTGGGGAAATGGGGCAAGAGAGTGCTCTTACCTCCGGTGATCCCCTTAATCAACACATCCAAGGACTCCCCAAAAAGGCGAGACCCATCATAAGTCAGATTGGCTAAGGTCTTACGTGAAGATTGGTCCACCGACCAACACTTCAACCAAACCAGGCGGCGAGACAACACCGCCACGCTGTGTACACGTGCAGCCAACGGGACTAAGTCCAAGTCCGCATCACACAGATACATGACACCCTGGTGGATTTGATCCACCATATCCAGGGTCGCCGGCGAGGCCGAATCGGCCACTAGGACGCGCCTAAGCATCTGCGTCCAACTAGCGACAGCCTGGGCCGCCATGAGAGAGGCAAACAGAGCTTTAAGCATAGAACCCGTAACAGAATAAGTATGACGGGCAAGAGACTCCATTCTTCTATCCGTGGCATCACGGAACACCGGGGAATCCTCTGCAGGAATCGCAGTGGATTTGTTCAAAACCGCAATTGCGTGATCCGCCGGGGGTGGTACACACCACCGTTCATCAGTGGAAGGCGAAAAAGGATAACGCAGCTTGAACCTACTTGGCACAGCAAAAGGTTTGCGTAAATTGCGCCACTGTTCCTTAACAGCGCGCTGAAAATCATCATTGCAGGGAAAAACCTGTGGCGTCCTGCGTTTTCTCTGCGTCCCATAAGCCGCCAAGGCAGCGGGGGGACACACTTCATCCTGCAAACGCAGCGTTTGTTTTATGGAAGCAATCAAGTCATCCATGATTGCAAGCTCTTCAGGCGAGCCAGGGGGAGAATTATCAACCCCCTCAACCTCAGCCTCCACCTCGGACCCCACTAGATCCAGGGAGGAGCGGGACCCCGATAAGGAGACCCCCGCCATAACAGCCCAATCACCTTCACCCTCAGAATCAGAGGAAATAGAAACTCTGGGTCTTTTAGTAGATTGAGCAGCCACCAGCATCTGCACCTGAGCAGCAAGGCCGGGCCACAATAGTGGCCAAATCCCCCCCTGGGGGGGAAACAGCGGTCCCCTGGCTTTCCACCAAGGTGGCAGGAAATTTGCCCTCCTGAGAATCCATTGCCCCAATATGATATGCCGGAGAATAAAGGGTTAACTGCCCCTTTAACAAGCGCGGCGAGCGCAGCCCACCGCACCACACACAAGCACAATGAGACCCCCACAGGGACAATAAACTGACACAGGCAATGGATAGCAAGAACAGAAGGATAAAACCTGAGGAGACCCTCGCCGCTGCTGCTGCCTCGATCGGTGTACCCAGGAGAAGAGGAAGTGATGAGACCAGGGCACTTTTTAAGGGACCAAAAGCAATGGAACAGATTAACAATCATAAATCAAACTTTCACTTTTTAATCCTTTGCAGTCAATTACAGCCTGAAGTCTGGAACGCATAGACATCACCAGACGCTAGGTTTCATCCCTGGTGATGCTCTGCCAGGCCTCTACTGCAACTGTCTTCAGTTCCTGCTTGTTCTTGGGGCATTTTCCCTTCAGTTTCGTCTTCAGCAAGTGAAATGCATGCTCAATCGGATTCAGGTCAGGTGATTGACTTGGCCATTGCATAACATTCCACTTCTTTCCCTTAAAAAACTCTATGGTTGCTTTCGCAGTATGCTTGGGGTCATTGTCCATCTGCACTGTGAAGCGCCGTCCAATGAGTTCTGAAGCATTTGGCTGAATAGGAGCAGATAATATTGCCCGAAACACTTCAGAATTTATCCCGCTGCTTTTGTCAGCAGTCACATCAATAAATACAAGAGAACCAGTTCCATTGGCAGCCATACATGCCCACGCCATGACACTACCACCACCATGCTTCACTGATGAGGTGGTATGCTTTGGATCATGAGCAGTTCCTTTCCTTCTCCATACTCTTCTCTTCCCATCACTCTGGTACAAGTTGATCTTGGGTCTCATCTGTCCATAGGATGTTGTTCCAGAACTGTGAAGGCTTTTTTAGATGTTGTTTGGTAAACTCTAATCTGGCCTTCCGGTTTTTGAGGCTCACCAATGGTTTACATCTTGTGGTGAACCCTCTGTATTCACTCTGGTGAAGTCTTCTCTTGATTGTTGACTTTGACACACATACACCTACCTCATGGAGAGTGTTCTTGATCTGGCCAACTGTTGTGAAGGGTGTTTTCTTCACCAGGGAAAGAATTCTTCGGTCATCCACCACAGTTGTTTTCTGTGGTCTTCCGGGTATTTTGGTGTTGCTGAGCTCACCGGTACGTTCTTTCTTTTCAAGGATGTTCGAAACAGTTGATTTGGCCACACCTAATGGTTTTGCTATCTCTCTGATGGGTTTGTTTTGTTTTTTTCAGCCTAATGATCGCTTGCTTCACTGATAGTGACAGCTCTTTGGATCTCATATAGAGAGTTGACAGCAACAGATTCCAAATGCAAATAGCAGACTTGAAATGAACTCTGGACCTTTTATCTGCTCCTTGTAAATGGGAGAATGAGGGAATAACACACACCTGGCCATGGAATGGCTGAGCAGCCAATTGTCCCATTACTTTTGGTCCCTTAAAAAGTGGGAGGCACATATACAAGCTGTTGTAATTCCTACACCGTTCACCTGATTTGGATGTAAATACCCTCAAATTAAAGCTGAAAGTCTGCAGTTAAAGCACATCTTGTTTGTTTCATTTCAAATCCATTGGGGTGGTGTATAGAGCCAAAAAGATTAGAATTGTGTCAATGTCCCAATATTTATGGACCTGACTGTATATGCAGTCTTTCAGCAGTGAGTGGATACCTGCAGTTGCGCAAGACATGTGTAAAGCTATGTCCCAAAAAGACCCTGCGTTCACTCACCGGGGTCCTAAAGAAACCCTACACAAGAAATGCCTGTGAAGCAAAGGGGCCTCCGTTTGGAAATTGTGAACATTGTGCTTTTTCTGCCTCCAGGAGGTAGACCCACCCTCTCAGGTACTGCCCTGGAAAGACTTTTCAGAATTTAAAACTTTTCTTATTTTGATACACTAACAGTTTGGTAACCAAATATAGTACAGTACTGGTTTCATACCTCCTGTTTATAGTTCTATATCTCCAATGTTTCACACAAATATGATGTGAAATCTTTGAGATCTGGTGCATTCAAAGAATGCCTTTTATATAGTCCCGCTTTTCTCATTTTCAACCTGGTCTTCGTGGTCCAGTTGGTATAATGAATCCTTTTGAAAAAAAAAAAAAAAAAAATACATTGGAAATGCAGAAGAATGGAGAGTTAATGTAAAGAATTTTTTAACAAAATTTTTTAGTTACCGTAAAACACCATCATTATAAGGTACATCATCTCCTTCATCCTCTTCTTCCTGCTCTGTATTCTCCACTGTGGGCAATTTATGCTGTGAGCCATGAGAGGCCTCTTCAGATGGAAGCCTCTTCAGATGAACATGGTTCAGGTTCTTTAGGCAATAGGTTCCTTATGGGGATGAGGTTGTATGAGTCTTGATCATTTGAACATGGCAATGTTGTGGAGTCTGCTACAGATGTTGCCTGAACTCTCCTTAAATCTTAAGAATTTGGCACATATGGTGAGACTGCTGTATTTACTTGAGGCCTTACGGTTGCCAATGAATGTTCCCTTTGGACTCTTTGGGGGGGGGGAGATAAAACATTTTAGAATGCATTAGAATAAAGCATAAAGAATTATGTTTTGAGTAATCTGTTTTTAGAACGCATGAGTAAAGAATTATAATGGTTAAACAACATCACGTTGGATAGAGGGTGAGAGTGTGGTAAAACAAGGGAACGCAAGTGAACATTAGATAGGAGCCTAAGAGCGCATGAGAGAATGAATGGTTCAAAAAAAAAATTATGTTGGAAAAATTAAAATGACCAACTCAACTAAACTACTTACAAAATCGCAAGAGGGCCAGAACTTTTTTTTTTTTTTTGGAATTTTGCATTCTATTCTTTGGAAAAACACTTTAGCTAGTATTTTACTAAAGGAAACATCTATGCAACGATCTTAGTACAGATTGATTTGATTAGTAAAACTTAAATCTGCTGGATAAAGATTTAGAAAACAGAGGTCGTTTATTCCGTTGTATGTTGTGTACGTAAGAATAACTTCCAAAACATTTATGTCTTCCATACTGTGGTCTAGTGTGTGAGCCATTTCCCACAACCAGACAACCCTATAAAAGACATGAATGTTTAATTTCTTAACCGCTTCCATACAGAGCAGTTAGACCCCCTTCCTGCCCAGACCAATTTTCAGCTTTCAGCACTCTCACACTTTGAATGACAATTGCTCAGTCATGCTACACTGTAACCAAACAAAATTTTTATCATTTTTTTCACACAAATAGAGCTTTCTTTTGGTGGTATTTGATCACAACTGGGTTTTTTTTTTTTTTTCGTGATATAAGCAAAAAAACAAGCAAAAATTTTGCAAAAAAACACTTTTTTTTTTAGTTTCTATTATAAATTTTTGCAAAAAATTAATTTTTCTTCATACATTTGGGCCAAAATTTATACTGCTACATATCTCTGGTAAAATTAACCCAAATTAGTGTATATTTAGTCTGTGTGAAAGTTATTGAGTCTAGAAGCTATGGTACCAATTACTGAAAATTGATCACACCAGATGTACTGATGGCCTATCTCCTTTCTTGAGGCCCTGAAATGTCAGGACAGTACAAATACCCCCCAAATGACCCCTTTTTGTAAAGTAGATAGTCCAAGGTATTTAGTAAGAGGCAAGAGGTCACTCCTCCTGAGTATGGCAATACCACATGTGTGAGACTTTTTCACAGCCTAGCCATATAGAGGGGCCCAACATCCAAGGAGCATCATCATGCATCCTAGCCACTTGCCTAGGCCTATTTTTGACATTTGGTGTTTACAAGCTAAAATCAGTTGTTTTTGCTAGAAAACTACTTAGAACCCCAAAACATTATATATTTTTTTTAGCAGAGACCCTAGAGAATAAAATAGAGATTATTGCAATATTTTTTATCATACCGTATTTGCGTAGCGGTCTTCCAAACGCAATTTTTTGGGAAAAAATTCACTATTTTTAATTAAAAAAAATAAGAAACCAGTAAAGTTAGCCCAATTGTTTTCCATATTGTGAAAGATAATGTTACGCTGAGTAAATAGATACCCAACAGGTCATGCTTCAAAATTGCGCACGCTCACAGAATGGTGACAAACTTTGGTACTTAAAAATCCCCATAGGCGACACTTTAAAAATTTCTACAGGTTGCTATCTTAGAGTTACAGAGGAGGTCTAGGGCTCAAATTATTGCTCTTGCTCTAACGATCGCGACAATACCTCACATGTGTAGTTTGAACACTGTTTACATATGTGGGCGGGGTTTCCATATGTGTTCGCTTCTGCGCGCGAGCTCGCGGGGACAGGGCGCTTTAATTTTTTTTTTTTTTTACTATTTATTTTATTTATTATATTTTATTTTTACACTGTTTTTTTTAAAAAAAAAAATTTATCATTTTTATTTCTATTACAAGAAATGTAAACATTACTTGTAATAGAAAAAGGCACGGCAGGACCTCCTTTTTTTGTGAGATCTGGGGTCAAAAAGTCCTCAGATCTCACAAGTACACTAAAAGATAGAAGAAAAAAAAAAATTAAATAAAATGAAAAAAAAAAAGGGACCTTTTAAACTGGTTGCTAGGCAACGACGTTTACCGTAGCTCCGGTCCTCCAAGACCATCGAGTGAGGGCAAGCTTGCCCTCACTCGACATCCTGTCTGTGAGGATCTGGGACCGGATCATTTTCCCCCCGCTGCCGGCGGGTCCGGTAAATGGGGAAAAGGACCAGAATGCGGCGGGAGGGGGGGGGGGGCACCTCTTCCGCCACCCCGGAAGGGTGATCCCGCGGCGAATCCGCCGCTGGGACCACCCTTATCGGAAAGCCAACCGTCCACCGTTTAAAAAATACCAGGGTTATGGCAGCTATCTGCTGCCATAACACCGGTATTTAGGTTTAAACGGAGGACATATATAAACCTTTTTGGACTTAGACATGGTGGCTGTATGAAGGGTGACAGGTACTCGGGTACTTTGCTGGGCAGGTGACAGGTACTCTGGTACTGATGAGCAAGTGGCAGGTACTCGAGTACTCCGATAGGCAGGTGACAGGTACTCGGGTACTCTTATGGGCAGGTGATAGGTACTGATGAGTAGTACTGATACTGATAGGTGATACTGTACTGATGGGTACGGATGATCAGTACTGATACTGATAGGTGATAGGTACTGATGAGTAGTGATGGGTACTGATGAGCAGGTGGCAAGTACTCGGGTACTTCAGGTGTCAGGTACTCTGATGAGCAGGTGGAAGGTACTTGGGTACTCTGATGGGTAGGTGACAGGTACTCGGGTACTCTGATGGGTAGGTGACAGGTACTCGGGTACTCCAATGACGGGTACTCGAGTACTCCGGTGACGGGTACTCAAAGTACCCGAGTACCCGTCATCAGAGTACCCGAGTACCTGTCACCAGCCCATCAGAGTACCTGTCATCAGCCCATCAGAGTACCCGAGTACCTGTCGTCAGAGTACCTGATGGGCTGGTGACAGGTACTCGGGTACTTTGATGGGCTAGTGACAGGTGCTTTTTATTGGGGGGGGGCAATCAGTGTGGTTGGGGTGCACTGTACTTGGTAACTAGCTGTTACCACAATCTCCTCCTCACACAGGATCAGTGTGTGAGGAGGAGAACACGGTGACAGCTAGTTAGCGTGTTCTCTGATGACATTTGTGACCGGCTGTGATTGGACACAGCCGGTCACGTGGTAAAGAGCCAAATTTCATTGGCTCTTTACCTAGATCGGGGATGGGCTCTGTCCGAGGGACGAGCCTCGTCCCCGATCGCCACGCTGCGCGCCCCCGGAGGGCACGCATTAAGGAAGGAACGGGCGGCTCGCGCTGGAGCCGCTCATGTGATCGGCTGTGATTGACACAGCCGATCACGTGGTAAACAGCCAATTTCTATTGGCTGTTTACCTTGATCAGGGATGGGCTATGTCCGAGGGACGAGGGGCACGCACTGGCAGCTAGAACGGGCCGACGTCATATGACGGCGGCCTGGATCGGTAAAGGAATGTTGCCGACGTCATTTTACAATGACTGGGTATTAAAGGGGTTAAAGAACTTCAAAACTACTCAGGAAAGGAGAAGTTTTGAAGAATAATTCTATTTGAAAAAGATAATGGACTAAATGCAGACCTCAGTAATCTTTACTTCATCTTTATACCAGTTTTCCCTAAAACGTCTTTCAGGACAGCACCTTAGAGAGATGAACATAAAAGTGAAGTCAGCGCCTTAAAATAAAATACTTAATCAGCAGCTTGCAAACAATGTGAATATACAAACATAAAAAACATGTGAAAAAATAGGTTGCAGCGCTAAAACATAAAATTGTGATGAATGGTGGGAGAAGCCTCCTTTTTAAAATCTGGTGGATGGGGTGTTTCCTGTGGATGAGAGGGAGGAGCCATCTCGCCAAGGTGTGAAAAAATAGGTTGCAGCGCTAAAACATAAAATTAGTGAACATGTAGTGCATATGATCAAAAATAATGAACTCAGTCCATAAAACTACAAAAAAGTCCATATGGATAATCAGTGTCAGTGTAAACAAGGTCAATTCTCCACCACTGGTCCTTCACCCAAAAACAGAAATGCGCACTCCCCAGACCATGTTGCTGTCTTATTAGGACAGCTAATGCGTTTTTGTATCTTATACAGCAGGTCTTGAGCCAGAAAGCAAATCAGAAGAGATGATGACACCGGAAAAAATTCCTTCAACTACTCCAACCAGCAGGAAGTTATATCAATAGATATGCAAGAGAGAAAATGCTTTCCATAGTGTAGTATTTATTAAAAACAAGAAAAAACTGACAGTGACTGCTATGGCAGGGTGACCAAACCCTTCCATAGCAGGGTGACCGCTATAGAGAAATGATCATTTCTCTGAATTGCTTCGGCACACCCATATGGCTTCTCACCAGCCAAGCATTTTTTATGCTGCAGGGGCTGCCACTGTCGGTGCTTTTTTGAGGACATGTTTGATGTCAGACATGACATCTGAACATGTGTATAGGGGATATATATACACATATATGTCTGTATATATACCCCTAGCCATATATAGGTGTGATAGTAGCAGAAATATATGCTTGCGCTAATGAAATCATTTACAGGAATATATTTCTGCTACTATCACACCTATATATGTCTAGGTGTGTATATAAATATATGTATGTGTGTATATTGTAAGGGATTAGCTCGGTGGTAGGCGTATGGGTGACCCCTTTGGGGGTGCGTTTTCACAGAGAGATAGCCGAGCAGAGGTTGAAAACAAGACTGATTTATTCATGCAATTTACTTCACATAATTGCAAGCGTCAAAACAGCCAAAATAAAATAAAAGACAAAATAAATCCTTGCCTCTGTGGGCGGCTACCTTCTCACGCTGGAACCTACCTAAGAAGTCTTTCCAACCTACTGTTGGGCCGACACTGCTGATCCTACAGCAGACACTCAAATGTCCATTTGTTTGCTTTTCACTCAGCACAAACATTGTCCATTGAACATGTCCCTTTGTTTTCTTTCACACAGCACATGTTCATTTATAACAGGATCCTTTACTCTTCAGATTCTTCATATTGAACACAGTTCATTTAACAGGTCCCTTTACTCTTCACACTCTTCACATGGAACACTTTGTCTTCTCACCTTTGAGACGTCTTCACTCGTGGTTACCCTCCTTAGCTTCACATCGCTGTAGGGGGTCTTCTCCCATGCTCACCAGCTTGTCGGGAGGCACACATCCGACTGTCCCCCTCTCCCAGCCCACACGGCGACAGGCGGCAGCAGTCCTTCTCCCATGCCCACACGGCGTCGGGAGGTACACGTATGTCTGTCCTCCTCTTCCCAGCTCACACAGCGACAGGAGGCAGCACTCAATAGATTTTCTCTGGACAAATTATAGAGTCCTTGATCTCCTCATTCTGAACAGCTGAATGGTTTTCAACTTCCTGCTGGCTCTCTCTGCAGCCAACACCCTATAGTATCAGTGAACTTTCAAAGCAGGTGGGAATGTGTCTCCTCTCAGTGACTACATTCCCAGATTTACCTGACTTCCTGTCACAATATATACCACTATACACAAGTTCAGATGTTTTGCCTGCCTCAAAAGAACCCCAAAAAAATGCCAAAAAAACGCTAGCGTCAAAAAAAAAATGCCCAGGTGTGTTTTTTGCTGGCATTTTTTGGGGGGTTTTGGAGGCAGGCAAAACATCTGAACTTGTGTATAGTGGTGTATATACACACATACATACATACATATATTTATATACACACCTAGACATATATAGGTGTGATAGTAGCAGAAATATATGCTTGCGCTAATGAAATCATTTACACTAATATATTTCTGCTACTATCGCACCTATATATGTCTAGGTGTGTATATAAATATATGTATGTGTGTGTATATATACCACTATACACAAGTTCAGATGTTTTGCCTGCCTCAAAAGAACCCCAAAAAATGCCAAAAAAAAAACGCTAGCGTCAAAAAAAATGCCCAGGTGTGTTTTTGCTGGCATTTTTTGGGGGGTTTTGGAGGCAGGCAAAACATCTGAACTTGTGTATAGTGGTACTGTGCACAAGTTCAGATGTTTTGCCTGCCTCCAAAAACCCCCAAAAAATGGCAGCAAAAACACACCTGGGCAATTTTTTTTGACGCTAGCGTTTTTTTGGCATTTTTTGGGGTTCTTTTTAGGCAGGCAAAACATCTGAACTTGTCTATAGTGGTATATATACACACACATACATATATTTATATACACACCTAGACATATATAGGTGTGATAGTAGCAGAAATATATTAGTGTAAATGATTTCATTAGCGCAAGCATATATTTCTGCTATCACACCTATATATGTCTAGGTGTGTATATAAATATATGTATGTGTGTATATACACCACTATACACAAGTTCAGATGTTTTGCCTGCCTCAAAAGAACCCCAAAAAATGCCAAAAAAAATGCCCAGGTGTGTTTTTGCTGCCATTTTTTGGGGGTTTTTGGAGGCAGGCAAAACATCTGAACTTGTGCACAGTACCACTATACACAAGTTCAGATGTTTTTCCTGACTGCAAAGAACCCAAAAAAAGCCTGCTTTTAAACCGGCAAGGTGTTACTTACAGCAGCGAAGCCAACATCCTGTGCTGAAAGATTTCTAATACAAACAATCTTTTTTTTCTGGTTCTGGACATGCTACAGAGCTGAAACTTCACATGTACACTTTTTAGACCCCCCAGATACAAAATCCAAAGTAAAAATCAAAAAATCTTTTTTTTTTTTTTCAATAATTGGCTTTTTTTATCAAAAATGACAATTAAGAACTTTTTTTTTTGTGTGATTTTGTGTCTGGGGGGTCTAAAAGGTGTACCTGTGAAGTTTCAGCTCTGTAGCATGTCCAGAACCAGAAAAAAAAGATCATATAGGTGTAAAAGGAGGGTCCCACATCCCTGTTCTACTGAAAAATTTTTATCTTTTTTTTTTTCATGGTTCTGGACATGCTACAGAGCTGAAACTTCACATGCACATCTTTTAGACCCCCCAGATACTAAATCCAAAGTCAAAAAAAATCTCTTTTTTTTTTTTAACCACTTGCCGACCGCTCACATGGAGCGTACTGCGGCAAAGTGGCTCGTTCCCGTCCAGCGACGTAGACCTACGTCGCTGGACTCCTCCCCCTGTAGGCGGCGCTCCCGCTGTTTTCATTCACAGCGGGAGTCGGGCCAGGGGAGGAGCAGCGGCGATCGCTGCTGCTCTGCCCCGATCGTCGGGGAATCTAGTGAGGAGATCCCCCGCCTGTGTAAACAGAGCGGGCGGATCTCCATAGTGACAGGGACTGACAGATCGGAGTGTTCAGCATAGCTGAACATCCGATCTGTCCTTCTGTCACTCAGTCATCTCCCCCCCCCCCCCCACACGTCAGTAAGCACCAGGCATACATTAACCCCTCCCTCTCCAATAAAATTAACCCCTTCACTGCCAGTGTCATTTTTACAGTAACAGTGCATATGTATAGCACTGATTACTGCAGTAATGTCACTGGTACCCCCAAAAGTGACAAAAATGTCAGTCAAGGGTCCGATCTGTCCGCCGCAATGTCGCAGTCCCGCAAAAAAAAAAAATCGCAGATCACCGCCATTACGCGTTAAAAAAAAAAAACACCAAAAATGACAGAAATCTTTCCCTTTGTTAGAAAACGCAATAACTTTTGCGCAAACCAATCAAAATACGCTTATTGCGATTTTTTTTTTTTTTACCAAACATATGTAGCAGAAAACAAATTGGCCAAAAATTTAAAAAAAAATTGATTTTTACATTTTTTTTGGGGGGAATTTCATATAAAAAAAATGTTAAAAATATTGTTGTTTTTTCAAAATAAACGCTCTTTTTTTTTTGTTTATAGCGCAAAAAGTAAAAATCGCACAGGTGATCAAATACCACCAAAAGAAAGCTCTGTTTGTGGGAAAAAAAGGACATAAATTTTGTTTGGGTACGGCGTCGCACGACCGCGCAATTGTCAGTTAAATTCGCACAGCGCCGAATCGCAAAAAGTGGCCTGGACGGAAGACAGCAAAATCCTCCGGTGGTCAAGTGGTTAATTTTTTCATTAATGGCCTTTTTTAATCAAAAATGACAATTTTTAAGAACTTTTTTTTGTGTGATTAATAGTTAATGGGGCATGACCCAGAACCCTAGGCACTTTTTAGGGGCATTTATTGGGTTTTAGGGCTTAAAAATTGTGTTTTTTGATTCCAGAAGTTCGGGTCCCATTGATTTCAATGGGGTTCTGGAATCCAAACTTTCCTGAAATTCGGGTGTTCTGGTCGAACCGAACTTTTCAAAAGTTCGATCATCCTTAGTGCCAAAACCCTCAGGGAAATTCCAATTGGTTATAAACCTCAGGAAGTTAAACAAGTATCTAATATACAAAAAATTCTCAATTTCGAATATTTATGCGGTCAGAAAAAATCTGTTAAAAGACATTTTTATGACCATGATAGATCTAAGAGATGCCTACCGCCATATTCCAATTCATCTGGAACATCAGGCATTCCTAAGATTCACAGTGGTCACAGAGGAAGGCACGGCCCATTGGCAGTTCAGAGCCCTTCCCTTTGGCTTGGCAGCCAGTCCAAGGATTTTTACAAAAGTACTAGCGGAGGTAGTAGGCCACCTTCACTTACAGGGCCTAACACTAGTCCCTTATCTGGACGATATTTTGATCTTTGCTCGTACAGCAGAACAAGTGAGTGCAAACACCCAAAAAGTGTTAACTGTTTTACAGACACTAGGGTGGCTGATAAATGTGGAGAAATCCACATTGAAGCCAGCACAGGTTCAAACCTATCTAGGCTATCAAATAGACTCCAAGTCTCAAAAGCTTTTTCTCCCAGAAGAAAAGGTGGAAAAAGTGGTCGCTGCAGTGAAAAGTGCATGTTCTCTTCCTCTGTGCTCCAGGAGACAGATCATGAGAATACTGGGTCTGACGACAGCCTGCATCCCAGCAGTAGAGTAGGCTCAGCTCCACTCCGGAGAGTTGCAGTTCATCCACCTCTCTTCTTGGAACAAGAGACAGGATTCACTAGACGAGAAAGTGATTCTTTGCCCTCAGGTAATATCTTCCCTGAAGTTATGGACAATTCCTCAAAATTTGAGGAAAGGCAGACTCTGGGCGCAGTGGCGACCCTTAAAAATCACCACAGATGCAAGCACCTGCGGGTGGGGAGCCCTGCTAGGAGCTCATGCTCAGGGCACTTGGGTGACCCAGGTGAGTCAGGCCTCGTCAAATTACAGAGAACTGAAAGCGTTAGGAGAAGCCTTGAGGGCATTCGAGAAAGACATATCGGGGAAAGAGATCCAGATATGCTCAGACAATGCTACAACAGTAGCTTACCTGAACCATCAGGGAGGGACCAGGTCCGACACCCTGTTAAGGTTAGCACAGGAGATACTGTTATGGGCAGAACAGAGTGATCTCTCTATCAGCAGTACACATAAGAGGAAAGGACAATGGCGAAGCAGATTTCCTCAGTCGCCATTCCATTAAGCAAACAGAGTGGGAACTGAATCCCAGAGTGTTTCAGCTTCTGGTTCAAACATTTGGTCATCCAGAAATAGATCTGTTTGCCACTCAGCAGAACAGAAAAGTAAGCCAGTTCTTTTCCCTATCACAACAGAGGGACATGTTGGGCCTGGATGCTCTAGCACAGCCTTGGCAGTTCAAACTAGCATATGCCTTTCTTCCTCTGACTCTGATTCCGAGAGTTCTACAGAAACTCAGCGGATTTCCAGACCCAAGTCTCATTCTGATTGCGCCTTGGTGGCCCAAGAGGACTTGGTTCGCAACACTGATGGCCCTGTCAACATCAGCTCCTTGGAAACTCCCAGAGATTCCAGACCTGTTACTACAGGGACCATTTATTCACACCAGACCTCCAATTTTTTCAATTGACAGCCTGGTTAGTGAGTGCCAAATTCTAAAGAACAATGGGTGTTCTGATAAAAGTCATTGATACCCTCCTCCTTAGTAGGAGACCTGTCACAAGAAAAATTTATTCCAAAGTTTGGAAACAATTCTTTACCTGGCAGAGTCAGAAGAAGGATGGGGTAGATAAGGGTGTGGCGGTTAACACCCTTAGGGTACAGATAGCGACGCTGTTTGTTTTTCTAGATAAAGGACTTGCCAAAGAACCTTTAATTAAAAGATTTCTGTTAGCAAGGAAAAGTTACCCCGATTAACAAGATTAGTTTTCCAGCATGGGATTTAACTAGGGTACTAGAGGCGTCATCTCCGATGATGACGAAACGCAGGTGCCAACTGCTGCGGCACTCAGAATTGTGGAGACCGACAAGGAGGGCAGGGGTGAAGACTGGGTGGAAGATGATCTGGAGGACGATGCGGTCCTTGACCCCGCATGTAATGAAGGTCATGCAGGTGACCTGAGTAGTTTGGAGGAAGAGGCGGTGGTCGCACAGAGCCACCAGCACAGCAGAAGAGGGAGCAGGGTGCAGAAGCGGAGCGGCCATGCCCTAGACACTACGCCTGCTACTGCCTAATGTAGCAAGGGACCGAGCGCACCAAAGCCAGCTCAAAGGAGTTCTCTAGCGTGGAAGTTCTTCAGAAAATGTGCTGATGACAGGACACGAGTGGTTTGCACCCTGTGCAATCAGAGCCTGAAGCGAGGCATAAACCTTCTCAACCTGAACACAACCTGCATGATCAGGCATCTAAGTGCAAAGCACGAGCTGCAGTGGAGTAGACACCTTCAAAACCAAGAAAGGTCTCTGGCTCCTCCTGCCTCCTCTTCTGCTGCAGTCTCGGCCTCTTCATCCACCTCTGTAGTGATACCGGCACCTGCCACCCCGCAAACAGACGATCTGTCAGCAACACCACCACCTGGGTCACCAACCATCTCCACAATGTCCCGTGGAAGCGTTCAGCTTTCCATCTCCCAAACACTTCAGAGGAAGTACCCCCCTACCCACCCGCGATCCCTGGCCCTGAATCCCAGCATTTCAAAATTCTTGGCCTTTGAAATGCTGTCATTCTGTCTGGTGGAGACGCACAGTTTTAAAAGCCTTATGTTGGTGGCTGTCCCACGGTACGTCGTGCCCAGCCGCCACTACTTTTCCAGGCAAGCCATCCCTTCCCTGCACAACCAAGTGGGGGAAAAAATCAGGTGTGCACTGCGCAACGCCATCTGTGCCAAGGTCCACCTAACTACCGATACGTGGACCAGTAAGCACGGTCAGGGGCGTTATATCTCCCTAATGGCACACTGGGTAAATGCAGTGGTGGATGGGCCTGAGGCGGATAGCAATTTGGCGCATGTCCTTCCACCACCGAGGATTGCAGGGCGCTTCAGTTTGCCTCCTGTTCCTAACTCCTCCTACTCCGCTTCCTCATCCTCTACCGCCTCCTCATCCGGTCAGCGTAACACCTTCACCACCAACTTCAGCACGGCCAGGGGTAAACGACCGCAGGCAGTTTTAAAACTTGCCTGTTTGGGGGAAAAACCGCACACCGCGCAGGAGTTGTGGAGGAGCATGGAACAGCAGACAAATGAGTGGTTGCTGCCAGCGAGCCTCAAGCCCGGCCTGGTGGTGTGCGATAATGGGCGAAATCTCATAGCAGCTCTGGGCCTAGTCGGTTTGACGCACATCCCTTGCCTGGCGCATGTGCTGAATTTGGTGGTGCAGATGTTCCTTAAAAATTACCCCGATATGTCAGAGCTGCTGCAGAAAGTGCAGGCCGTCTGTGCGCACTTTCGGCGTTCTCACCCTGCTGCTGCTCGCCTGTCAGCGCTGCAGCGTAACTTCGGCCTTCCCGCTCACCGCCTCATATGTGACGTGCCCACAAGGTGGAACTCCACCTTGCACATGCTGGAAAGACTGTGCGAGCAGCAGCAGGCCATAGCGGAGTTTCAGCTGCAGCACGCACGCGTGAGTCGCTCTGCGGAACAGCACCACTTCACCACCAATAACTTGGCCTCCATGCGAGACCTGTGTGCCTTGTTGCGCTGTTTTGAGTACTCCACCAACATGGCCAGTGCCGATGACGCCGTTGTCAGCTTAACTATCCCACTTCTATACCTCCTTCAAAAAACAATTCGGGCGATGATGGAAGAGGATGTGGCACAGGATGAGGAGGAGGATGAAGAGGTAACATTTCCAAGGCTTTCAGGGCAGTCATTCGCAAGTGGCTCCGAGGGTGGGTTCCTGCACACACAAACGCCATGTACACAATTGTCCAGCAGGGGCACAGTTCTGGAGGATGAGGAGGAGGAGATGGAACCATGTTCACAGCAGGGTGGCACCCAGGCCAGCTCATGGCCATCACTGTTGCGTAGCTGGGGGGATACAGAGGACACAGACGATACACCTCCCACAGAGGACAGCCTTTCGTTGCCTCTGGGCAGCCTGGCACACATGAGCGATTACATGCTGCAGGGTCTCCACAACGACTGCCGAGTTGCCCACATTCTAACTTGTGCTGATTACTGGGTGGCCACGCTGCTGGATCCCCGTTACAAGGACAACGTACTGTCCTTAATTCACTCACTGGAGCGCGATCGCAAGATGCGCGAGTACAAGCGCACGCTGGTAGACGCGATGCTGCTGGCATTCCCACCTGACAGCAGGGCCACAGTGGAAGCACAAGGCAGAGGAGGAAGAGGAAGAGGTCGCCAACGCAACCAGGGCACCGCCAGCACCTCAGAAGGCAGGGTTAGCATGGCCGAAATGTGGAAAAGCTTTGTCAGCACGCCACAACAAACAGCAGCACCAGCAGCTCATACAGAACGTCTTAGCAGGAGGCAGCATTTCACCAACATGGTGGAGCAGTATGTGTGCACACGCCTACATGTAGTGAATGACAGGTCTGCCCCCTTCAACTTCTGGGTCTCCAAATTGGGCACATGGCCTGAGCTTGCCCTTTACGCCTTGGAGGTGCTGGCGTGTCCTGCAGCCAGTGTATTATCTGAACGTGTATTTGGCACGGCTGGGGGCGTTATCACAGACAAGCGCAGCCGCCTGTCCAGAGACAATGTGGACAAGCTCACGTTCATTAAAATGAACCAGGCATGGATCCCACAGGACTTTTTTGTACCTTGTGCAGAATAGAGATGAATACCGACCTTACCCAGCCATTGTTATATTTATATTATATATTATATTATATTTTTGATCTTTCTGACTCTTTTGGGGTGTACCCTAATTTAAAATGACTGAAAAAAAGCAGTGTTGGCTACCTCGTCCCCCTCCACCGCCGCTTCCACCGCCACCTCAACCTCCCTCCTACTCCATATGGGCCTCGTCCTTCACAGATGAAGAAAATTGTTTTATTTTTATTTTTTTTTTTTTTGTGGTTTTAAGTCATTTCCCTATCCACATTTGTTTGCAGAGCACTTGCCATGCTCTTTACTACATTTTGCTGCCATTTGCAGCACTCTAGCCCTTTCCATTGGTGTTTTAGAGCCATTTTAGTGCCTGAAAGTTCGGGTCCCCATTGACTTCAATGGGGTTCGGTGTCCGGGTAAAGTTTGGAAAAAGTCCGGGACACGGACCCGGACTTTTTTTTCAAGTTCGGCCGAACACGGACATCCAGGTGTCCGCTCAACTCTAGTTATAAAGCCTAAACATCCCTGTGATGGAACAGGACACCCGAACTGGATATCTCCGCCAAGAAGCTGCTTGCTAAGAAATCTGGAACACTGGATCCGTGAATCTAGGCTTAAGTTACCCCAAGAACTCGACAGTACAAGTTTTGGGGTCAAACCAGAATGAACTGTTTATTAAACCACCTCAAAGACTTTTATACATTTGAGAAGTAGGTCATTGGCCAGTCAAATATTTACACAAAACATTACACAATAGTTACGATAACGAGGTAGGGCTGACCATGATATCATTAACATACCAATTAACTGAGCACTTAAATCAGCCTAGGCGGAATGCACAGAATGCTAGCAGGCAAACAATAGATGACCCGATCAACCACCTGAACAATCAGGGATCTCATGCCAGGCCAGACACACCGGCATCGAGATCCCAAAGAACAATAGACAGCATTAAAGTGTAACACATCCCCACAGCAGACAATGGGTTGCTGTGTGAAGGATGGCTTGAGTTGATGAGACTACCAAAAATAATTGCTCCACACAGACAGTGGCCAGGAGTCTAGCCTCCTAATTCTGTGACAATACTCCCCCCCCCCCCCGTTCCATAGTCCGGCAGACCCAGCTAGATCCAATACGGGTCAGCTTGGGGATGCCATACTACAATCACAGTTCAGTTTGCCGAGAAAGTCCATCTGTCGTCCCGGCCTGTACTGCACAGAAAAGTTGTAGGGCTGCAGGGCAAGACTCCACCTCAGTAAGCGTCCATTGTCCCCGGATACTCGATTCAACCAGATTAAAGGGTTGTGGTCAGTAAGCACCGTGAAGGATTGTCCATAGAGATATGGCTGAAGTTTTTTTTTCAGGGCCAAAACCAGAGCTAAACATTCTTTTTCCACGGCTGCATACCCAACCTCCCGGGGTAGTAACTTGCGACTGATGTAGGCAACAGGGTGCTCACTGCCGTCGGCTCCCACTTGGCATTAGAACTGTTCCCAACCCAAAGGTAGAGGCATCTGTATGGACACAAACGTTTGGTTGGGTCAGGAGAAGCTAAAACTGGAGCAGAAATCAAAGCATTTTTCAGGCACTGGAAAGCATTTTCGCACTCTGGGGACCACAGGACCTGGCGAGGAAGATTTTTTCTGGTCAAGTCAGTCAGGGGTTTAGCTATTGTGCTAGTCGAGTACAAACCTCATATAGTACCCTGCAGTGCCTAGGAATGCTAGGATCTGGGTTTTTGTCCGGGGGGTGGGCCAGTTTGCAATGGCCTCTACTTTTGCTGGTTCGGGTCGCTGTTGCCCACGGCCTACGCGATGCCCAAGGTACTGAACCTTCGGATGTCCCTACGCTGCATTTCTCCGGTTTTAATGTTAGTCCAGCAGCCCTGATGCGATCGAACACAGTGCCCAAGTGGAGAAGATGTTCCTCCCAGGTATCGCTGTAGATCGCAATGTCATCCAGGTATGCACAGGCCTAATCCTGGAAGCCATCAAGGAGTTGATCTACCATCCTCTGGAACATTGCCGGAGCATTCTTCATCCCAAACGGCATGACCTTTAGACTGGTACAAGCCAAAAGGGGTGATGAATGCTGATTTTGGAACAGATTCCAGATCCAGAGGAATCTGCCAGTACCCTTTGCATAGGTCAAGGGTAGTTAGGAAACTACCTCGGGAAATGCGGTCTAACAGTTCATCGACCCGGGGCATGGGGTATGCGTCAGTCGTTGTGCAGTTGTTTAGTCGGCGGTAATCTATGCAGAAGCGGGTAGTACCATCCCATTTTGGTACTAACACTACTGGGGATGCCAAGGGGCTATTGGAGGGTTCGATCACTCCTAAATCGAGCATGTCCTTTATCTCCTTCCGCATACCTTCTCTCACTGACTTGGGTACCCGGTAAGCTGCTTGCCGGATAGGTGGCTGTCCTGGGGTCTCCACCCGGTGCACTGTCATTGTAGTGTACACAGGCTTGGTGGAAAACATGTCCTGACACTGCCTAAAGACCTGCCTGGCCTGGACCTGTTGCTCTGGCCCTAGCTGCCCATCTAACCTCACTGTCTCTACACCTGCTCTGTCACTATCTCCCACCGGCAGCTCTGGTAGGGGAAGGTTCTCGGAATCTTCCCCGGCGGGAGCACATATGGCGACCATCTCTTTGGGCCTCTCTTGGTACGCCTTGAGCATGTTCACATGGAAGGTCTGCATGACTCTTTCATCCGAGCACTTGGCTACCAAATAGGTAGTGTCACATATTTGCTGTACTACCTTGTAGGGTCCCTGCCAAGAGGCCTGTAATTTGTCCGTCTTGGTAGGCTTGAGGGCAAGAACTTTCTGCCCTACAGCCAAGGTGGGGTCCAGGGCAGTACGATCATACCACCGCTTCTGCCGCCCCTGCGCGGTCTGAAGGTTCTCCCGCACAGTGTCCGTGAGTTCCTTCAGCCGATCCCTGAGCGCTAGTACGTATCCTACAACAGACGTCTCCTCAGCCCCTACACCTCCTTCCCAATGGGCTCCTAAGTAGATCTAGTGGCCCCCTCACCCGTCTTCCAAAAAAATGCTCAAATGGGGAGAACCCCGTAGATTCCTGTGGCACTTCCCTGTAAGAAAACAGGAGGTGCGGCAGAAATTTCTCCCAATCATGGTGAGTAGTTGCGAACGTCCACAGTAGTTGCTTCAGCGTTCCATTGAACCGCTCACATAATCCATTAGTCTGAGGGTGGTAGGGAGAACTCTGTAGAGGCTTTATTCCACAGAGCTTCCACAACTGCCGGGTCAGGTCCGCAGTAAACTGGGTCCCTTGGTCTGAGATAATCTCCTGAGGGAAACCCACCCTGGCAAAGATCCAAAGCAGTGCCTCCACCACTGTCTCTGCATGGATGTTTGTCAGGGGAATTGCCTCCGGGTAACGAGTAGCATAATCTACCACCGTCAAGATATATCTCTTCCCAGAGGGACTGGGTCGGGGTAATGGTCCTACCAGGTCTACGGCTATCCGGCTAAAGGTCTCAGCTATGATTGGTAGGGGGTACAAAGAAGCTTTAGATCGGTCACCCTTCTTTCCCACCCGCTGACAAGTGTCACAGGTATGACAATACTGTTTGATGTCCCTAGTTATCCCTGGCCAGAAGAATAGCCGAGTCAACCGGTGATGGGTTTTGGTCACTTCGAAGTGACCAGCTAGGGGAATGTCATGTCCGATGCTAAGCAGGTCGCGCCGATATTTCTGCGGCACGACCAGCTGTCGCTTGGGCACTGGATGGGATCTCTTCCCTTCGGTCACCCGATAAAGTAATTCCCGATCCCACTCTATCCGTTCCTTTTCTAATCCCCCGGGGTCCATTCCTGCCCTTTCCCGGTAACCAGCTAACGTAAGGTCAGATAGTAGTTCCTGGGTAAAGTCATTTGGGGTAGCCCAGGTAAGGGGTGGTACAGTCTGGTCGGGGTTAGGGAAGTTAGGTCTTACCTGGGTCCCATCATTGAGTGCCGCCTCCGCTTGCCTTGCTTGGTTTCGGGTGGTCACAGGGAAGGCTTCTGGGGATAAATCCACAAGGAAAGATGAAGAAAGATGCCCAAATCATTTACAAGTAGAACATCTGCGGGTAAATCTCTCATAACTCCAACTTCCACATCTCTGGATCCTAAACCCCAATCTATATGCACTTGGGCCGTAGGAATGCGTAAAACTTTTCCTCCAGCCACTCGCACGGCTATGAACCTCCCGGTCTTCTCGGTCGATGTAACCATCCTGGGTTGTACCAAGGTAATAGTAGCTCCGTTGTCCCTGAGTCCTTGGGCAGGTCGCCCATTCACCCTTACAGCCTGCCAGTGATGCCTGCGGTTGTCATCTGCAGCAGCTTGGATCGGGTTCACCTCATGGAGTAGCCCAAACTCCTCTTCACCCCAACTGGTAGGTAGATGGTGAGGAGGCCCCCAGGCAATGAGCGGCCGCTCGGGCTGGGCTAGGGGCAGCACGGTGCCATGAACTGGCATTGACATTCAGAGGACAGTTAGCTCGTTGGTGTCCCATTTGATTACACCCATAGCAGCGAGGCCCAGTCTTCTGGATGGGTATAGCCGGTCGGGCCTTTGCAGGGAGGGTGACTGACTGCCGGGCAGATGGTTGGATATGGACAGGTGCTGGCAGTGGTCTGGGGAAGCTGCGAGGCTCTGGTTGGTGGGATCTCCATATACTGGTCTGCTAGTTCCGCTGCTTTTTCTACCGTCAAGGGCTTTTGGTTTTGAACCCACTGGCGCACCTCAATAGGGGATTATTTGTAGAACTGTTCCAGTAGGACCAGCTGGGCAGCATCCGCTAAGGTAGTCGCCTGACAGCCAGAGAACCATGCATCTACCGATCGGGACATCTGATGAGCCCATTCCGTATAGGGCTGACCCTCTTCCCGTTGTAATCTGCAAAATTTGGACCGATGAGCTTCCGGGGTGATTGCGTATCTTGCCAGCAGCCGCTCCTTGATCCGCTCATAGTCTTTTTTGTCTTCTGCAGGTATGGCTTCGAAAGCATCCAGTGCTCGACCAGACAGCTTGCTGATGAGGATGGTGACCCAGTCAGCTTTGTCAATTCCCTGGAGACCACACTGTGTCTCGAAGACATGTAGGTATCGGTCGATTTCCTCCACCCCATCCTGGAAGGGTCGGAACGCTGCAAAGGGAAGTTTCTTGCGGATACCCTGTTCTGCAACCGCAGTACCCCCGATCTCCTTCTGGACCTCAAGCATTTTCAGGCGGGTCATGTCTGTAATTATCTGGTTGATCACCTCTTGGGGGGGGGGGGGGGAGTGGTGCTGTAGAGTGACAGCCGCCACTGGATCTCTCGCTGGAGCTCTGACATTCCGGACCCCTCCATAGCTGGCCCTCTGCTTTGGTCGCTGGCTTGGTCACTCTCCATCAACTCAGCAATTAAGGTGGCCTTTGACTTGTTGCCAGAGTTCTGTCCTCTTGATTCCAGCAGATCCTTGAGTGTGGTTCGCTTAAGGCTGGAGTAGCAAAGCTCCATCCGACAAGATCCCGTTGGTGGTTTTAATGTTCAGGCACAAGGAAGCATCCCACCGCTGCCAACCAAATGTGACGGAACAGGACACCCCGACTGGATATCTCCGCCAAGAAGCTGCTTCCTAAGGAATCTGGAACACGGGATCTGTGAATCTGGCTATAATTACCCCAAGAACTCGACAGTACAAGTTTTGGGGTCAAACCAAAATGAACTGTTTATTAAACCAACTCACAGACTTTTATACATTTGAGAAGTATGTCATTGGCCAGTCAAATATTTACACAAAACATCACACAATAGTTACGATAACGAGGTAGGGCGGACCATGATATCATTAACATACCATTTAACTGAGCACTTAAATCAGCCTAGGCGGAATGCACAGAATGCTAACAGGCAAACAATAGATGACACGATCAACCACCTGAACAATCAGGGATCTCATTCCAGGCCAGACACACCGGCATTGAGATCCAAAGAACAATAGACAGCATTGAAGTGTAACACATCCCCACAGCAGACAATGGGTTGCTGTGTAAAGGACAGATGGCTTGAGTTGATGAGACTACCAAAAAGAATTGCTCCACACAGACAGTGGCCAGGAGTCTAGCCTCCTAATTCTGTGACAATCCCTTAATGCATTCCTTGCATTAAGAAAAAAAGTTTAGTCCTCAATATCTCCCCCATCACCCCCTTATACTTACCTGAACCCTCATTCAATCCAGCACTGTGCACATCTGCAGGTTTTCTCTCCCCTTACTCCCTGCCGAGGCACCAGTAGCCATTGGCTCCCACTGATGTCAATAAAACCCAGAGATGAGGGAGTAGGGGGCAGGGCCAAATTCCATTGTATATGGCCAGAGACAGCAGTGCTCGGGAGCAAGCCTGCGCAAGTGCCCCCGAAGGAAGCAGCTTCCTATGTGGGCACTGGAAAGGGAAAAGACAGGGTACCCGAGAAGAGGTGGTTCGAGCCACTCTGTGCAATTCTATTGCACAGAGAGCACGCAAGTGTGAACCTCTGTGGGTTTTTTTTTTATTTTTTCATTTTATATTGACAATCAATTTAATGTTTAAACACCTTTTTAATTTCTAGAGCCACAAAGACAAGGATACAGGGTGACGAAGAGGCGCCAATCGATGACAAGGAGGTGGCCTTCTGGGAAGGTCCTAGATGTGTTTCCAGTGGGACTCGACAAGAAACCGCCAGGTCTGAAGGAATGTCGCATCTTTACTGCGGAACACCAAGCTTACTGCTACAAGAGGTGGCAAAGGCAGCAGTACGCGATGCGTGTCAATGAGATCGTCGGTGAGCATTTATATATTCCCTTGTATCTTTCAATTAAGTGCATTATATTCTTGCATTATATTGTAATACACCATCTTCTGCTTGCAGGACGTTTCAAGAGGAATCCTCCCCCAGAAGAGCAGGTAACCTCTTATGCTCAAACAAAGGGATGGATGACGAACCAGCCAAAAGCAGAGGACGTCCTGGACAGCTGGAAGCCGACTGCAGACATCCAGAATGTATAAGAAGAAGCAGACCTAGAAAATCGGATCACCTCGCAAGACTGGAAAGGGCTTGCCATCGTACAAGACCGCATTGGAAACACCGGCGACATGGTCTTCACAACTTTACCCTTCAAGAAAGGCGAGGTGGTCTGTGACTATCATGGACCCATCGTCACCCGTGAAAGAGGCGAGGAGCTTGTGAACTCCATGGCATCAGGTAAGATGGTGAAGTTGGTAAATCCTAGTATCTGGTGTTTGTGTTCATCTGATAGTCATCGATTTTCCACACAAGTCTGCACACTGCACTTCCCTTGCTGTCAATCGCAGCCAGTGAGAATGGAGCAGGGGTTGGGTCTGTAGACACAGCTAGCTTAGGATCAAGCAGCCTGGTATGGAGGCAATTGTTAAAGGGAGGAGCCAGGAGCACTGGCAGTGGACCCAAGAAAAGGAGGTTCAGGGCTGCTCTGTGCAATGATTGCACAGAGTAGGGAATATCCTATTTATAGGAGTGTTTATAGGTATAAGGATATATTGATATATACATTTGTCCATTGTTACTGATTTTTCTGATTGAGAGCCAACATTTTTTCATTTTTATTTAAATTATTAGCATGCCACTTAATTCATTTATTTGGCAGGTGAAATGGGGTACCTATTCTTCTTTGAGGACAAGAAGAACCGCCGAAGGCTCTGCATGGATGCCAAGAATGTCCCGTGTCCCTGTCATCCATCCCTACCAACCACTTTTAGACGGAAGATCAATCATTCAAGGAAGAGGCCGAACTTGAAACCCCAGCTGAGATACTGGAGCGATGGCACCACCCCTGTTCTTCTGTTAGTGGCCAAAGAAGATCTCTCCGTTGGAACAGAGCTGAAATAGGACTACGGGGTCACAAAGAGCTCGTTCAAGGGGGAAGGGGCAGAAGTCGACTGGTTAAATACATAAGAACCCAGCTGACAGCTGCCTCTACGCTAATGGCAGCAGGATAAGCTCTAGTAAGCTGGTAAGTCATGTTTTTCCCCTCATTCTAAATTGCCCTTCATCTATTCCCCAAATACTTCATTCCCCCCCCCCCCCCTCCCTAATGCTTCACTGGAAGCTGTGTATCCGAGTGAAAATAACGGAATTTTTGTAAAATCTTACCGTAAAATTCCTTTCTCTGAGTTCTCCGACAGTCGCCGCCTCCTCTAAGTCATCACAATGGGGGTATTGTCCACCTGTCCGTAGGACCAGCTAGGCATATAGACTTAGTCAAAAGACAAAAAGCATTAGCATATACACACCCACGGGGGCTGTCCCATCTGGCCAATACCCCCCCCTGCATCACCACTCCCAACTCAGTTTGGTAGCATAGCAGTAGGTAATAAGAACCCCACAAAAAAGGGGCGGGGGCGGCGACTGTCGGAGGACTCAGAGAAAGGAATTTTACGGTAAGATTTTACAAAAATTCCGTTTTCTCTTACGTCCTCCGACAGTCGCCGCCTCTTCTAAGTCATCACAATGGGGATGTCCCAAAGCAGTATAGACATGAGGGGTGGGAGACGCAACCGTAGAAAAGGCAACGCAGTACCCACATCAGAGAAAGGAGTCTTACATGCACTGTAAGAACCAACTGGGCAACAGAGAAAAAAACAAGCTCAACCGGAGCAACAGCCCAGGAAAGCAAATGCCAACAGCCAGGAACTCAAGGGTCCATCATGGCACAGCCGCACTGAGAACTTTGTGGCCGTCTTCCGAAAAGACTCCGTAGACGACAGGAAAACCCTGATCGCCCTGACAACATCCAAGGAATGCAAGGCAATCTCCTTAGGATGTATGGCCTTCGAACAAAGCGAAGGCAGGACAATGTCCTCATTAAGGTGATAATCCGAGATCACCTCGAGAAGGAAGGATGGGGGTGGTCGCAAAACCACCTTATCCCTGTGAACTATCAAGTAATGGGAGCGGCAAGACAACGCCGGCAGCTCCGACACTCTGCGAGCCGAAGTGATCGCCACAAGAAAAGCAACTTTCTTCGACAGCAGAGGCAACGACATCTCCCTGATATATTCAAAGGGAGCCCGCTGCAACGCGGACAGGACCAAGTTCAGGTCCCATGGAGGTAAAGGCTCCTTCCTGGGAGGAGCCAAATGTCGCACACCTTGAATGAATGTGCGCACCAAGGAACGAGACGCCACAGGGCGTTGGAAAAAGGACCGCCAGTGTTGACACCTGGCCCTTTATTGTGGCCAGCGCCAGGCGCTGATCCACTCCAGACTGGAGGAAAGCCAAGATTCTCGACCCCGAGTAAGAACGAGGGGAAAACCCCCTGCACTTACACCAGATGAAGTAGGCCATCCAGGTACGGTAATAGATCTTACCAGAGGAAGATTTCCTAGCCTTGATTAAGGTAGGAATAACCTCAGAGGATAGACCCTTGTCCTTCAAGACCTGGGTCTCAACAGCCAGGCCGTTAAAGCCAGCGACTGTAAAGCAGGATGGAAGATCGGACCTTGAGACAGGAGATCTTCCCGCAGAGGCAGGCGCCACGAAGGTGTCACTGCCAGGCGAACAACGTCGGCGTACCAGGACTGGCGAGGCCAGTCCGGTGCCACCAGAATCACCATGTGCGGTTCCGAGGCCAATCTGCGAAGGAACCGGGATAGCAACTGAATCGGAGGAAAGGCGCACAGCAGACGATACTGATGCCAAGGGGCCACCAACGCATCCGATGCGTCCGCCAACGGATCGCGTGGTCTTGCCACAAAGCTTTTCACCTCTCGGTGTAGCCGGGATGCGAACAGATCCACATCTGGGGATCCCCAATTCGCACACAGCATCTGAAAGACCTCCGGGTGAAGGGACCATTCCCCCTGGTCCAGGGTCTGGCGGCATCAGATAGTCGGCCTGCCAATTTTTCACACCCGGAATGTATCGCTCTTAGTTCCAGTACATTTATCGGGAGGGAGGATTTCCCCTCCGACCAAGTGCCCTGGGCAGATAGGATGCCCAGGACTCCACCCCAGCCCGACAGGCTGGCGTCCGTGGTAACCACTGTCCACATCACAGGGTGGAAGGACTTGCCTACCGCCACCGACGGGGACTGGATCCACCACAGAAGAGTCAATCTGGTCCGGCGACTCAAGGAGACATCCAGATCCAAGGACTGAGGAAGTCTGTCCCACCCGGCCAGGATCTCCGTCTGGAGAGCCCGCGTGTGGAACTGGGCAAAGGGAATCGCCCCGAAGGTCGACACCATCGACCCCAGGCCCCGCATGCAGGTCCTGAGTGACGAGGACGGATTGTCCCCGAGGGACCTGAGTACGTCCCGCAAAGTCCGGAGCTGTCCTCCGGCAAGAATACCTTTGCCTGAGCAAAGTCCAGAACCATTCCCAGATAGGGAAGGCGAAGCGACGGAGACAACGCTGACTCCTGAACGCTGATGGTCCATCCGAACTCCTGGAGCGTCTGTACCGTGATGGACAGATCGCGCACAAGGTCCTGGCTGGCTCTCGATCTCAGAAGCAGATCGTCCAGGTACCCCAGGACCGCAATGCCCTGGGCCCGTAGCAGGCCCAGGACCGGTACCAACACCTTGGTAAACACCCTTGGTGCCTAGCGAGACCGAAAGGTAACGCCACAAACTGGTAGTGGTCCTTCGCAATAGCAAACCAAAGGTACCGCTGATGACCCTCGAAAATGGGGACGTGCAGGTACGCATCCTTCAGATCTATCGAAGCCAGGAATTTTCCCGGCCTCAAGGAGGCCACAGCCGAACGGAGAGACTCCATTCGAAACCTTCGAACTCGCATGAAGCAGGTCAGTGCTTCCAGGTCCAGAATAGGACGCACTTTGCCCACTTCCCTGGGCACAGCGAACAGATTCGAATAAAAACCCCGAAACCTGTCCCGATGAGGCACCGGGACAACCACTCCCTGAGCAAGCAGGTCCTGCACCGCCCGATGCAAATCCTGCAGACGCCCCGGAAGCAGATGGAGATTGGAGGGAAAGAATCTGTCTGCCGGCCTTGAAAGGAATTCGATCTTGCATCCTGATCGAACGATTTCCTGGACCCACCTGTCCGATATCCAGAGCAGCCAAGGTTTGGAGGAAACCGCGCAAACGTCCCCCCACCCCAGAAACGGGTGAGGGCGCCCATTCAGGCAGAGGCGGAGTGTCCCGCCGAGCCGGCATTGCCGGCTGTCTGCTAACCCGCCCAGGGCTTCCTCTGGTTGCCCTGGGCCTTGAAAGGCTTGCCCATGGATTGGTTCCGAAAGGCACGAAAAGACCCCTGATTAGACCTAGGCGCAGAACCCCGCTTGCCTCGGAAGGACTTGTTCTTCGGGTTCTAGGGCAGTACAGTGCTCTTGCCCCCCGTGGCGCCTTTTACCAGGGTATCCAACGCCTCGCCAAAAAGACGAGCGCCAACATAGGGAAAATCAGCAACAGTTCACCGTGAGGACTGGTCGGCCGACCAGCTCTTCAGCCATATCAGTCGCCGGTTAAGCACCGCGACACTCGAGAGGCGAGCCACCAAGGGGGCCTCATTTAAGGCAGCATCACACAGACGCATGACTCCTTGGTGGACCTGATCCACCATTTCCAGTCGGGCATGCGGCACGTCATCAGACACCAGGTAGCTACGACGCACCTTGATCCAAACAGCAACCGCCTGAGCCACCATAACGGACGCGAAAACGGGTTTGAGCAACGAACCCGCCACCGTATAGGAATGGCGGGCTAGAGACTCTAACCGCCGGTCCGTGAGATCCCGGAAAACCGCAGTATCCTCAACAGGAACTAAGATAGCCTTGTTCAGCACGGCCACAGTGTGATCTACCTGTGGAGGCACACACCAACGCGAGTCCCTAGCCGGCGCAAAAGGATAAAGCAATTTGAACCGACTAGGCACCACGAAACGGACGTTTTAACGAGCGCCACATTTCATTAACAGTGTAATGAAAAGCAGCTGGGCAGGGAAAAACCTGCGCAGACTTGCGGGTTCTGCGCGTCCCAAAAGGGGACACAATGCCCGGAGGATCGGGCTCGCCCTCTAAATGCAAAGTTTCTTTTACAGAAAACAATTAACTCAGCCATGGTCGCCCGTTCATCAGGGGACCCTGGGGAGGATGTGTCAACACCCTCAATTTCAGCCTCCCCCTCAGACCCCGGGGGGTCCAGGGATGAGCGGGACCCTGAAAAGGGCACCCTCGCAGCAGCAGCATCAGCCATATCCCCATCTGAATCAGAAGAGAGAGACAGCCTGGGCCGTTTTCTCGCAGCCCGTTCAGACATCAGCATTTCCACATTTGCCACTAAAGTCGCAACTACAGCAGCCAGATCAGGTCGCAGCGGGGCCACAGGAGAACTGGGGCCCTCCACCAAAGCTGGAGGAAACTTGTTTTCCTGAGAATCCATGGCTCAATACAGTAAAAAATTACAGTGCAAGAAATCAGTGTACTGTCCCTTTAAATAGCGCTGCGGAGTGCGCAGCCCACCGCTACTGTCACAGCAATGAAGACCCCCAAAGGAGAAAGAAAAACTGAGCCAGAAGCAGTATACAGAAGAAGACTGAGAGGGATACACTGCAGAGCCCGCAGATCGTTGCCATCTGTGCCTGTGCTGTCACAGAGAAAAAAGGAAATGCTGTTGGGAGGGGCTGGCTATAAGCCAGACCTCAGGGAAAATGGCTGCCCCATAGGGAATCATAGGAGGCTTCACTAAAATGGCCGCCGACATGCGGCCGAACCGATCGTTCTCCCGCCCCTAAAATGGCGGCGGAGGGCGCCAAAAACGAGCGGTATACTCGCCCCAGAGGGGCCACACAGTGTGCATAGCAAAAAACATGGTGGACCACGCGAATTTTCGCCCGCAGCGGTCGCCGCACCAGACACACGGCTGTACCCCCAAACATGCACCTAAGGTGACACAGGGACAGGGACCCCCAGCAATCAGACATATCTGTAAAAAAAAAAAACGAACCCCGCAGGGATCGCACAAGGAGTCACACAGGCACAGACATGGGGACACACAGCAACACAGACTGCCACCCCAGACAGAGGCCCCACACAGAAAAGTACTTACCTGTACCCGATGGCGTGGGGAAGCCTCCATGCACGGATAAACCTCTGTCCTCATCTGACAGGGAGTGCCGTGAGCCAGGGACATGACGCTGCAGCATCGCAGACGAGTCCTGTGAGATAGCCACCTCACGGCTGCATCCCTGCATCGAACAGGGATGGGTCGTTCTTAGTGCCAGGGCGAACCATAGCTGAATGCTCGATGGCGGGCCGGGGGTCCATCTGACCCTCAGTGCCCTGGAGAACCAGGGCGGCCAGTCCGAATCCCAGCACCGCATGATCCATCTTCATCCGAAGACTAAACTAACACTAAAGCTGACAAAATAAACAGCTAGTAAAGTGAGAGAAAAAAAACTGAAATTTTCAAAGAAAATCAAATAAAAGATTTAGGAAGGCTGAGACTAAAGCCCCAGCACAAGGAGAGCCTAACTAGTCCTGATGCTAGGCAGATTAAAACTGAGTTGGGAGTGGTGATGCAGGGGGGGTATTGGTCAGATGGGCCAGCCCCCGTGGGTGTGTATATGCTAATGCTTTTTGTCTTTTGACTAAGTCTATATGCCTAGCTGGTCCTACGGACAGGTGGACAATACCCCCATTGTGATGACTTAGAGGAGGCGGCGACTGTCTGAGGACGTAAGAGAAAAAGGGAACTCTATGCTAATATGTATATCTCTCTCTCTCTAACAGCTGAAGACACGGATGCTGCAAACTCTCTACTCTATGAAGACCGTCGATGACAACCTAAATGTAGAGAAAAAAGCGTAAGTATTAAATGCCAAAGGGTGCTTTAAAGTATTTAAAGTAATTTCAAAGTTTTCATTTTAAACAGCAAACGCATATACCTGCTCTGTGAGATAAGGTGTGTGAATATGTATATCTCTAATAGCTGAAGACACGGATGGTGCAAACTCTCTACACCGCCGATGACCTCCTAAATGTAGGGAAAAAGTCCAAACTCTCCCTATCGCGTAAGTATTAATGCCAGTGTGCTTTCCACCCCTGTATACTATGAAAACAGAACAGTCCAAAATGTAAATGTGAAAGACAGTCACCAAAAACATTTTCCCAATTTACAGAAAATGACCCGAAGACACCACTTTGAAACTACAGAAGAGCCTGAATGAGAAGCCTTTTAATTACAGCACAAGATTAACCCAATCAAAGAATAAACACAATGGCTCTTTTCAGAGCCGCCACAACATCCACAAAAGAGCTTGGATACTTTTATTCTCCATAGACATACATATATATGCACATGTGGGGAGTTAACCTGGCCACACAAGCATAAAAATTAGGCCAGTTCAACAGGGACCAGCCACATTTTGAAATCATCCATGGAAAAATAAATGAGTGGATGAATTCGCGAAAACCGCCAAATTTTCTATAGGTTCTGTCTGATGTGAGTAAAAGGAGGATTGCGATGGAGATGGAGGGGAGACCCTTAACATCAAATAACAAAGAATTCAGCAACATTACAAGCATTTGTAGAGACTCTTAGTGAAATTATAGTTACCAAAATCGACGTCTCGTCTAGTAGAGGCATATCAAAAGTCAAGAAAGTACAGCCCGGAGCAAAAAGAGAGCAAAGAAATAGGCGGAGGGATAGCATGACTTGGCCATCAGTGGAATTGTAGCTGTAGGGGTTAACATGTTAGGCAGTCTGGGGTTGTTACTTCTATTGGTCAGGGCAGCTAAGGGAGGGGCTGTAGAAGGGGGGAAGTGAGGTCACTGTAGTCTTTCCCGGGCTTCAGTTCCAGCGTGGGTGAAGAAGAATTCGGATCGTCTGCTGCCGTCGGGTATCGTGCCCCACCCTCCCCCCGCCATTGTCCCGCGCTGCCAGACTATCTCCCCGTGCTTCCTCCACCTCCATCCTACTTTTCAGCCCCATGTCGGACGCTCGGTCCCTTGTGGAGCAGCTGCGGTCCATGGCTGAGTCCATGGGACAGGACTGGCTGCAGCAGCAGGTCTCCGGACTGCTTGCCTCGGCGGCAGCAGATGCAGGGGTGAGACGTGCTCGGAGGACACGTCCCCCGGAGTGCTTCAGCCCCCCCCTCCCTCTAGAGCTCAGCGCCACTTTGGGAGTCCCTCGGAGGACCCTCCAGGCACGTCGAAACAGCGCTCTCCCGCTGTCTCCGGTGCTGGCACTGGGAGGAATCCCCGTCATCGGCGGGTCTAGTGGTGCCTTCTCCCGCCGTGAGCGGGTTTTCCTCGCCCCAGACAGCGGGCATGGCGTCTGCCGTCCCTGATTCCGTCGCAGCGTTTCAGGAGCTGGTGGCGGGTTTGCGGGTTTTGGTACAACGTTTGGACGCGGCTGCTCCTCCCGCAGTGTCGCCGGTGTCGGCTTGGGTGGCTGCTCCTTCCTTGTTTTCTTCACAGAGTGGGCAGTCTTCTGGGGGGGTGAGTGGGGGGGTGGGGTCCCCCGGGGCGGGTCTAGTGGCGCCTTCTCCCGCCGTGAGCGGGTTTTCCTCGCCCCAGACAGCGGGCATGGCGTCTGCCGTCCCTGATTCCGTCGCAGCGTTTCAGGAGCTGGTGGCGGGTTTGCAGGTTTTGGTACAACGTTTGGACGCGGCTGCTCCTCCCGCAGTGTCGCCGGTGTCGGCTTGGGTGGCTGCTCCGCCTGGGGTTGGCGTGGCGGTGAATCAGGGGCAGGCTGCCCCCCCTGCTGTGGTTCCGTCGGGTGCGGCGCTGGCGGTGGGCGCGGTGGGTGAGCGGCCCACGGCCGAGGCGTCTAAGGACGCTGGCAAGGGCGCGGATTCGGTGCGTTTGGCGGACTCCGCCAAATGCGAAGTTTGTTTGTTTTGAGGGTCCTTTGGGCGCCCATCTCAAACCGGAGGTGCGGGAAAAGATTTTGAAAGGGGACTACGTGGAGATTTTTACCCTTTTGCCCTTAGAGAAGTTTAATCTGGACCAGATTAAGCCTGAGGAATCCAAGAAGGAGGATGAGGAAAAGCGCCGGTATCGCCTTATTCCGTGGACGTTTAGCAATTGGCTACAAGCGTTTGCCATTTTTGCTAGCGTGATTGGGGAGAAGCACCCCGAGAATTGTTCACCTTTATTCTGCTATCTTAATGCCATCGGCGAGGCCCACAGGGTGTATGGGGGTGTGGCCTGGTTGCGGTATGATGAGCAGTTCTGTCAGCGGAAGGCGGTGCGGCCGTCGTTGCGTTGGGATCATAAGGACATCGGGCTATGGATGAACCTTATGACCTCGGCGCGGGCCTCCTCTTCGTTTTTTCCAGGGGAGGGCGGGAGTCCGACCACCCCAGGACAGCCGGCCACAAAACGACGGGGTTGCTGTTGGCAGTTTAACGAAGGTACCTGTAAATTTGGCGCCAGCTGCCGTTACAAGCACGAATGCTCCCACTGTGGCGGATCCCACCCCTTGTCCCGGTGCTTTAAGGCAGGCAAGTCCCGTTCCGGCGACGCTTCGGGAAAAAGGGTGGACTCCGGTGAGGGTGGACAGGATGGCCCCTTTCCTAAATAGGTACCCGGATCGACAGGCCGCTCGCTTGTTGGAGGCGGGTTTCTCGGGGGGGGTTTTGTCATTCCTTGCTCCCTGGCTCAGATTCCTCCCCTGGCTAACAATTTGCGGTCGGCTCAGTTGCACTCCGCGGTGGTTTCGGAGAAACTCGCCAAGGAAGTGGCGTTGGGGCGTATGAGCGGCCCCTTTTCTGTCCCTCCTTTGCCTGATTTGGTGGTCTCCCCATTGGGGGTGTTCCCGAAGAAGGAGCCGAATAAGTTTCAGCTGATACACCACCTCTCTTTTCCGAAGGGTGGGTCGGTCAATGATGCCATTGCCCCAGAGTCATGCGCGGTTTCCTATACCTCTTTCGATGCTGCGGTCTTCTGGGTCCGGCACTACGGCAGGGGTTCTCTGATGGCGAAGACTGATATTGAGTCAGCTTTTCAGCTATTGCCAGTTCATCCGTGCAGTTTTCATCTCTTGGGTTGTAGATGGTCTGGGGGTTTCTATGTGGATCGCTGTCTACCTATGGGGTGTTCCATTTCCTGCGCCTTGTTTGAGACCTTCAGTTCCTTTGTGGAATGGGTGGTCCGGGATGTGGCGGGGGTGAATTCGGTCATCCATTACTTGGACGACTTCCTGTGCGTTGGCCCACCTTCTTCTAAGCTCTGTGGTGTACTGCTGGCTACGGTTCAGCACATAGCGGAGCGGTTCGGTATTCCCCTGGCGGCGGATAAGACGGAGGGCCCCCTCGCCGTCATAAAATTCTTGGGGATCATTATAGATTCCCAGGCCATGGAATGTCTGCCGGAGGACAAGCTGTCGGCTCTCAAGGATGAGGTGCGGGTGGTTGCCGGTAAGCGTAAGGTACAGCTTTGCGAATTGCAATCGCTCCTGGGCAAACTGAATTTCGCCTGCCGCATTATGCCGATGGGCCGGCTCTCTTCTGCCACGGCTGGGATACGGTCCCCCGGGGACTTTATTCGTTTGACTGGGGAGCACGCAGCTGACCTGAGGGTGTGGCAGGTATTCCTGGAAACGTTCAATGGGCGGTCGTTGTGGATGGACGGGCCGGTCAGCAACAGTGATATTGATCTTTTCACCGACGCGGCCGGGTCGGCCGGGTATGGTGCATACTTTGGGGGGCGTTGGAGTGCGGAACGATGGCCGGAAGACTGGCGGGGGGCAGGTTTTTTGCGCAATCTGGTCCTCCTGGAATTGTTTCCGGTTCTAGTGGCAATTGAGTTGTGGGGGGAGTTGTTTCGTGACAAGAAAGTCCGTCTCCACTGCGATAATTTGGGGGTTGTCCACGTCATCAATACTCTGTCTGGGTCTTCTCCGCCTGTGGTGCGGCTCCTGCGTCATCTGGTATTGCGTTGTCTGCAATTGAATGTCTTTCTGTATGCTGTGCATCTCCCGGGGGTAAAAAACACTTTGGCTGATGCATTGTCTCGTTTTCAGTTGGACAGGTTCCGGGAGTTGGCACCGGGAGCGGAGCGACACGGCACCCCTTGTCCACGACGGCTTTGGAAGATTGCATTGGCATCGCCTCCGGGTTGATTCGCGGCTCCTTGAGTGGGTCCACGTGGTCTGCTTACACCAAGGTTTGGCGGGAGTGGGGGGCCCTGTTACTTGAGGCAGGGGTGGACATGCTCGGGACGGAGGTCAGGAATCTTTTGATCTATTTAATATGCTTGAATTTCACGGCGGGGGTGTCGGTTTCTGCGGTCAATCGTAAACTGTCGGCTATTGCTTTTCTGTGTAAGTTGAGGGGCGTTACGGACTTTACCAAAGATTTTTTGGTCCGGCAGGCGCTGAGGGGTTATCGGCGGGGTGCCCCAAAGCTTGACGGGCGCCGGCCGATCACCTTTGAGCTCCTGCAGACGTTGTTCGCCCAGGTGGGCGGGGTGTGTTTCTCCAGTTTTGAAGTCCTTTTGTTCCGGGTCGCCTTTGCGATGGCCTTTTATGGGGCTCTTAGGGTGAGCGAGCTCATCAGCTCCTCTAGGGCGGCACAAGGGGGATTACAGATGGCGGATGTTCACAGCGATGGTTCGTCCGTGTTTTTGCTTATCCGCCGTTCAAAGACGGACCAAGTCGGCAGAGGCGCATCCGTGCGTCTTTGTCACATACGGGGCTCGCCCATTTGTCCGGTTTCGGCGTTTCTCGACTATCTCAGGGTTCGACCGGGTGGGTCCGGTTCTTTCCTGGTGCACGCGGACGGGTCGGCCCTGTCCACTTTTCAATTTGTTTCGGTGATGCGCCGTTGTCTTACGGCCGCAGGCTTGCAGGCACTGCAATATTCTTCCCACTCCTTCCGCATTGGGGCTGCTACAGAAGCTGCTCGGTGGGGTTTGGATGAGTCCATTTTACGGCGTATTGGTAGGTGGGAGTCGAACAGATTCAAGCTTTATGTCCGCCCCCATTTGGTGTAACCACGGTTTGTGCGGGGTTTCTTTTTGCTTGTTATTTACTTATTATGCTTGTTTTGCCCCTTTTTTCCTTTCTCTGGCGCTGTTTCGTAGTGTTATCGTTGGTCTGTTTTCGTTTCAGGTGCGGTGGCCCTCGTGTGGATTTTAGGACACTCTTTTTTGTCTATTGGGGGGCCAGACGGGCGGATGTTCAGCCGCAAGGGCGACAGCTTGGTATCCCTCGGTCTGAGGCTACCGTCCGGTGGATCGGCGTTCCAGGCATGTTGTGGGGCAGGGTGCTTCCAGAGGTACACAGGGTATCCCGGTTGGACAGGGCCCCGGACGTTTTAGTCATCCACGCCGGCGGTAACGATACGGGTGTTAGGTCTTGCCGCCACCTGATTCGGGACGTCAAATTTGACATTCTCCGGCTACGCATGGAGTTCCCGGACACGGTGGTGGTATGGTCGGACATTGTTGGCCGCGCGTCTTGGCGTCAGGCCCGGTCCGTGGAAAAGTTGAACAAAGCCCGGGTGAAGGTCAATAAAGAGGTTGCCAGGTTCCTCGTGCGTAACGGGGGGTTCGTGGTCAGACACAGGGAGTTGGAGGTCGATACATGGCGGTATTTGCGCAGTGATATGGTGAACCTCAATGCGGTGGGCATAATCTTTGGGCCCTGGGTCTGCAGGAGGGGATACAGAGAGCGTTAGGTTTTTGGCGGGGCACAATGGTGTGAGGTTTCCCACCTTGTGCTGTGGCGGTTGGGGGTCTTTGGAGGTGTGTCTGGTAAAACCTGCTGTACTTAGCAGCTGAGGGACCCATCTAAGGTATGGAGTCACCTGGGGAATGCCATGTTAATAGATGGGTTAACTGGTATTTTAAATTGGGAGGTATCTGCTGTGTGTTGAGGTCGTCCCCGAGCCGGTGCTGCGGCTGGGGACAGTTAAGAGTTACACAGATACACAAATGGTACTTGGTATTTGGGGCCTCCAAAGATCGGCAACCTTATGTGATCTTTTATTTGAATATTTTGGTTCCAGTTTTAAGGAACGTGTTCTATATATTTTGTTATTGGTTAATAAATGGCCACGTTGGCCAATTTTACTCCAATAAAGGTGTCCGTGTATTTATTGCAGGAAGTTCATTGAAAGGGTTTGGGATTTGAGATAAGGGTTATGGTAGTGTCCAAATTTCATCTGGGGTGCCTTAGTCATGCGTAGTTGTATGTAGTTTTATATACTGTAAGTATGGAAAGAGTGAGAATGAGAAGAAGAAAACAGCTATGAAAGAGAAGTGTGGAGGAATCAGGTAGAAGTTGGCAAATATAGTATGTGATCACGTCAGGACCCAAATAAAGCGATGCTTTAGGGTTAGCGGATCCAGGAGACATCACAGTTCTTGCTAGAAAGTGAGGTGTTGGTAAGTGAGAACAGTAAGAACGGTTCGGCCTCTGGTGTTTTCATAGAGTTCAGATAGTACTGTTTATCATGAGCATAAGAAAGTCAAAAATGGGTTGATAGGGTGTGAAAACTGTGCACACACAGACTGGATTTGTTAAGAGATGAGTCTTCCTGAGCGAAAATCCGTTTGAAGTATGAGTTTCATGGGCGGAGAGTTTGCAGTGGATTGTAGGAGTTATTCTCTTCTCGCCTTCCTATGAGCAGGGGATGCAGAAACGCCGTCTCCTCCTGAGGAGTGTCTATTTGCAGGTGGGGTGGAGGAGCAGTACATTGCTCTAAGACGTCGTTGTGTTGAATCATCTGAGTGTTGGGAGTCCATTCGTTCGGCTAAACGGTGGAGAGCTGAGTTGTTGTGTGTGTGTACCAATCTGGAATATCTACAAAAGGGATATTCAGAGCAGCACAGAAGGATGAAGAATATTCCAGAAATCTCAGGGTTATAGTGTGGCCTGCAGTGCCAGCAGAAAGGCAAAATGGAAATTTCCATCGATAGGGTATATCACAATCTTTTAATACATCAAGAATGGGTTTAAGGTCTCCGTTTTTATAAGGTTATCTGAGAGAGATCCTGGAACAGTTTAATTTCTGTGCCTTGATATAAAATGCGTCTCCTCAGCCTGGCTTGTCGTAAGATTTCTTCTTTAAGTTTTAAATTGACCAGGCATCCGATGACATCACGTGGGGGGTCATTTTCTCTGCCTTTCAGGCGGAGAGCGCGGTGTAGACGTTCTATATCAAATGGAGTATTCAATGACCTTCCCAAGAGGTCATTAAATATAGATAGTCACTTGTGTAAGGGTAGCGTTGTCAACTGATTCAGGGAGACCCCTGATTTTAATATTATGGCATCTCTCTTAGTTGTATGGTGTGTACGTCTATGGTCTGCGAGTTATCTTGTATGGTTGCCTCTTGTCGCTCTGAAATGTCTTCCATTCCATCAATTCTTGAAGTGAGTGACTGCATTTCTGATTTTAAGTCTGAGATAGCTGCAGATAATGTGTCTTTGATGTCTGCTGCAATTATTTTGAGATCATTTATACAGAGAGGTTTGGGGCTCTGGGAATGGAGCGGTTGGTGTGAATGGTCTTCAGGTGATTGGGCTGGGCTGCTACTCACCGCCTGGTATAGCTCCTAGTTTGTGGGGGAGAGGCCCCATCTTGTGATCTGGACCAGAATATTTCAGGTATTGTGCCAGTATTTGGAAGTGGAGAGTCTCTTGATGATCTGGATTGTGATAGGGAAGAGTTGTGGTCTGATTTCCCCATTATCAAGGTAATGTCACCCTTAAAGGATGCTGGGAGAGCTGTGGGGGATCAGTGTGGATGGATTAAGCCTTAATCCACAACAATGCCCAGGCCAGGCCTTAAAAAAAAGAAAATAAGGTTATTAGATTGCCCCCCGAGGGGAGTGGGAAGCAGGTAATTGGGTGAGGGGGTGTCCGGGGGGGGGGGGGATTGATGTTAGAGACCCCGTTTGCCTTAACGCTCTCCCGTCGGCGCGCCGCGTACCGCGGCAAGAAAGTCCGCGGCTTTTCCCGGTTGATAGGCCCCGATTTCAACCTTCCTCAAAACGGGCTCAAACAGGCAATACAGGGTTAAAGATGTTCCTCTGGGTTAGAGGAATCCCCTTGAGGTAGTTTGAATTCCGCAGATGACATATTTTTGGAGGATCGCAATGGATTGTTGGCGGTGGCGGCGGAGCACTCTCCACATGCGTCTTGCTCCGATGGCTGCCGGACACTCCCCCTCAATATTTTATTATCTTTTCATATGACAACACTGAAGAAATGACTTTTTCATATGACAACACTGAAGAAATGACTCTTTGCTACAATGTAAAGTAGGGAGTGTACAGGTGGTATAACATTGTAAATTTGCTGTCCCCTCAAAATACCTCAACACACAGCCATCAATGTCTAAATCACTGGCAACAAAAGTGAGTACACCCCAAAGTGTCAGCATTTTGTGTGGCGGCCGGTGTGTTGGGGGCGCAGGGGTGCCGCGCCTGCACTGGAAGTGACAAGCTGGACGCATGGAGTTCAATGGAATTTCTTTTTTTTTTTGTCACCCGATTAGAGCCAAAGGCTCTAATAGGCTTCAGAAGAGGGTGGACCCGGGGCGCAGAGCAGTGCGCCCGAGCCCATCCATTGTGTGACAATAGCGAATGAAAATTCGCTATTGTCACACGGATCCTCCTCCTGGCCAGTCTGAGGCCCGAAAGGCGAACGCATGCCATTGGCCGAGAAGGAGGCGGGAGGACTCGAGACGCCGGGGGACAGGAGAATCCGCGGCTGCAGGTAAGTCTCACTGCATTGATGGGGGCACGGCCTGCTGGTCACTGCATTGAATGGGCATGGCACGCTGGTCACTGCATTGAAAGGGGCACGGCACGCTGGTCACTGCATTGAAGGGGGCACGGCACACTGGTCACTGCATTGAAGGGGGCACGGCACGCTGGGCACTGCAGTGCTGGGGCACGGCACACTGGTCACTGCATTGATGGGGGGGCATGTTGGTCACTGCATTGAATGGGGGCACGCAGTAGTAACTATGCATTGAACGGGGGCACGCTGTAGTAACTGTGCATTGAATGGGGGCACGCTGTAGTAACTCTGCATTGAATGGGGGCACGCTATACTTTTGTGACCTCAAAGTCATGCAGTTTTTTGCCGCAAAGCAATGCCTATTAGATTTTTTCTGTTTGCGCCCCCACCAAAAATTTTGAGCACCAGCCGCCACTGGTGGTCACCATTATTTTCTAGCACTGCCTTAACCCTCCTGGGCATGGAGTTCACCAGAGCTTCACAGGTTGCCACTGGAGTCCTCTTCCACTCCTCCATGATGACATCACGGAGCTGATGGATGTTAGAGACCTTGCCTCCACCTTCCGTTTGAAGATGCCCCACAGGTGCTCAATAGGGTTTAGGTCTGGAGACATACTTGGCCAGTCCATCACCTTTACCCTCAGCTTCCTTCTGGGATGACAGCCATGCAGACCAATTTGATGCAATGTGCGGTGTATGGTCTGAGCACTGACAGGCTGACCCCCCCACCCCTTCACCCTCTGCAGCAATGCTGGCAGCACTCATTCATCTATTTTCCAAAGATAACCTCTGGATATGAAGCTGAGCATGTTCACTCAACTTCTTTGGTCGACCATGGCGAGGCCTGTTCTGAGTGGAACCTGTCATGCTAAACCACTGTATTGGTCTTGGCCACTGTGCTGCAGCTCAGTTTCAGGGTCTTGGCAATTTTCTTATAGCCTAGGCCATCTTTATGTAGAGCAACAATTCTTTTTTTCAGATCCTCAGAGAGTTATTTGCCATGAGGGGCCATATTGAACTTTCAGTGACCAGTATGAGAGAGTGAGAGCGATAACACATAGAAACATAGAATGTGTCGGCAGATAAGAACCATTTGGCCCATCTAGTCTGCCCAATATATCTGAATACTATGAATAGTCCCTGGCCCTATCTTATATGAAGGATAGCCTTATGCCTATCCCATGCATGCTTAAACTCCTTCACTGTATTTGCAGCTACCACTTCTGCAGGAAGGTTATTCCATGCATCCACTACTCTCTCAGTAAAGTAATACTTCCTCATATTACTTTTAAACCTTTGCCCCTCTAATTTAAAACTGTGTCCTCTTGTAGTAGTTTTTCTTCTTTTAAATATGCTCTCCTCCTTTACCGAGTTGATTCCCTTTATGTATTTAAAAGTTTCTATCATAGCCCCTCTGTCTCTTCTTTCTTCCAAGCTATACATGTTAAGGTCCTTTAACCTTTCCTGGTAAGTTTTTTCCTGCAATCCATGTACTAGTTTAGTAGCTCTTCTCTGAACTCTCTCTAGAGTATCTATATCCTTCTGGAGATATGGCCTCCAGTACTGCACACAATACTCCAAGTGAGGTCTCACCAGTGTTCTGTACAGTGGCATAAGCACTTCTCTCTTTCTACTGCTTATACCTCTCCCTATACATCCAAGCATTCTCCTGGCATTTCGTGCTGCTCTATTACATTGTCTTCCCACCTTTAAATCTTCTGAAATAATTACTCCTAAATCCCTTTCCTCAGATACTGAGGTCAGGACTGTGTCAAATATTCTATATTCTGCCCTTGGGTTTTTACGCCCCAGGTGCATTATCTTGCACTTATCCACATTAAATTTCAGTTGCCAGAGTTCTGACCATTCTTCTAGTTTTCCTAAATCCTTTTCCATTTGGCGTTTCCCTCCAGGAACATCAACCCTGTTACATATCTTTGTGTCATCAGCAAAAAGACAAACCTTACCATCGAGGCCTTTTGCAATATCACTTATGAAGATACAGATCCCTGAGGTACCCCACTGGTAACATGACCTTGTTCTGAATGTTCTCCATTGACTACAACCCTCTGTTGTCTGTCACTCAGCCACTGCCTAATCCACTCAACAATATGGGAGTCAATGCTCAATGACTGCAGTTTATTGATAAGTCTTCTATGTGGGACAGTGTCAAAAGCCTTACTAAAATCTAGATATGCAATGTCTACTGCACCTCCACCGTCTATTATTTTAGTCACCCAGTCAAAAAAATCTATAAGATTTGTTTGACATGATCTCCCTGAAGTAAACCCATGTTGTTTTTCATCTTGCAATCCATGGGATTTAAGATGTTCCACAATCCTATCCATTAATAGGGTTTCCATTAATTTGCCTACTATTGATGTCAGACTCACTGGTCTATAGTTGCTCGATTCCTCCCTACTACCTTTCTTGTGAATGGGCACGACATTTGCCAATTTCCAATCTTCCGGGACGACTCCTGTTACTAATGATTGGTTAAATATATCTGTTAATGGTTTTGCCAGCTCACCACTAAGCTCTTTTAATAATCTTGGGTGTATCTCATCAGGACCCTGTGACTTATTTGTCTTCACTTTAGACAGCAATCTTAGAACGTCTTCCTCTGTAAAGACACATGCATCAAACGATTCATTAGTCATCCTTTCAAGTGGAGGTCCTTCTCCTTCTTTTTCTTCCGTAAAAACTGAACAGAAGTATTCATTAAGGCAGTCGGCTAGCCCTTTATTCTCTTCTACATACCTTCCGTCCTTTGTTTTTAATCTAGTTATTCCTTGTTTTAATTTCCTTTTTTCGTTTATATATCTGAAGAATGTCTTATCCTCCTTTTTCATAGACTGAGCTAGTTTTTCTTCTGCCTGCGCTTTAGAAGTTCTTATAACTTGCTTGGCCTCTTTCTGCCTAATCTTGTAGATTTCCTTATCTTCATTGCTCTGGGTTTTTTTATAATTACAAAATGCTAGCTTTTTATTTTTAATGATTTGGGCCACTTCTGCTGAGTACCACAGTGGTCTCTTCCTTTTTTTGCTTTTTCTGACAAGTCTAATGCAATTTTCTGTTGCCTTCAATAATGCACCTTTTAAGTAGTCCCATTTCTCCTGGACTCCATGTAATCCGTTCCAAATTTAAAACACCTGCTCCCTATTCACACCTGGGATCTTGTAACACTAACTAGTCACATGACACTGGGGAGGGAAAAGGGCTTATTGGGCTCAAGTTGGACATTTTCACTTAGGGGTGCACTCACTTTTATTGCCAACGGTTTAAACATTAATGGCTGTGTGTTGAGTTATTTTGAGGGGACAGAAAATTTACATTGTTATAAAAGCTGTACATTCACTACTTTACATTGTAGAAGAGTGTAATTTCTTCAGTATTGTCACATGAAAAGATATAATAAAACATTTACAAAAATGTGAGGGGTGTAATCACTTTTGTGAGACACTGTACACATTGTGAGGGATTAGCTCTGTGGTAGGCGTGGATGACCCCTTTGGGGGTGCGTTTTCACAGAGAGATAGCCGAGCAGTGGTTGCAAACAACACTTTGTTTTATTCATGCAATTTACTTCACACAATTGCAAGCCTCAAAACAGCCAAAATAAAATAAAACAAAATAAATCCTTGCTACTGTGGGCGGCTACCTTCTCACACACTGGAACCTATCTAATGAAGTCTGTCCCCAACCTACTGTTGGGCAGACTTGGCTGGTCATACAGCAGACTCAATAGTCCATGTTTTATCTCTCCACCACAGCAAACAGTTCATTTAACATGTCCCTTTTCCTCTTCATATGGAACATGTCCCTTTGCTCTTCACACTCTTCACATTGAACACAGTTCATGTCCTCACCTTTGAGAAGTCTTCACACTTGTTTACCCTCCTTAGCACACATCACTTCAGGGGGTCTTCTCCCATGCTCACCAGCTTGTCGGGAGGCACTCATCTGTCTGTCCTCCTCTCCCAGCCCACACGGCGACAGGAGGCAGCAGTCCTTCTCCCATGCTTCCTCAGCGTCGGGAGGCACTCATCTGTCTGTCCTTCTCTCCCAGCCCACACGGCGACAGGAGGCCGCAATCCATAGACTTCCTTTGGACAAATTATAGAGGCCTTAACTTCCTCATTCCGAACAGCTGAAGGCCTTTCAACTTCCTTAGACAGTTCTGGCTACCTCTGCAGCCGACACCCTATAGTAATTAGTGAACTTTCCAAACCAGGTGGGAATGTGTCTCCTCTCTGTGACTACATTCCCAGATTTATCTGACTTCCTGTCACAATATGTACTGATACCAATGCAAGTATTGGCACCGAATGCTGAGTACTCCCTCCAAAACCGGAACTGCTGGTTAAAGGGAGATTGTTTACAATCTCACCGAAGGCAGGAAAACTGGGATTCAGAAAACCTCCTTCTGACCCGCTGCACTGTGAGGAGCATGGAACTGCCTTCCCAATTAATCAGTAAGCCAGGCAGGGACTCCCTAAAGGTACAGCAGGCCAGAAGGAGTTTTCTCCCGATCTCTCTGCCATCGCAAAGATTGAAAAAATAACCCCCTAGTCAGGAGGTGTTCCTTAACCTCCCTGGCGGTATGATTCTTTCGGATTTTATGTGCTGAAAGCGGTACCATTATTTTGCATGTAACTCTTGAGAATGAGCAGCCCAAACCAACTATTTACATTTTTTTTTTTTACTGTGCGTTCTTCTTTATAACATCTCGGGTATGATAAAGTTTGAGACACAAAATCATAAATTATAATATAATAAAAAACTATAAATAAGTTAAAGTATGTATGTACGTATACATACATACATATATATATATTGTGAGGGATTAGCTCAGTGGTAGGCGTGGATGACCCCTTGGGGGGTGCGTTTTCACAGAGAGATAGCCGAGAAGTGCTTGCAAACAACAGTTTGGTTTATTAATGCAATTTTCTTCACCAGACTGCAAGTGTCAAAAACAGCAAAATAAAATAAAACCGCAAAATAAATCCTTGCCTCTGTGGGCGGCTACCTTCTCACACTGGAACCTACCGAAGAGTCTGTCCCCAACCTACTGTTGGGCAGACTTGGCTGATTGTACAGCAGACTCTCAATAGTCCATGTTTTATCTCTTCACACAGCACATGTTCATTTAACAGGTCCCTTTTCCTCTTCTCATTGAACACGTCCCTTTGCTTGTTTCTTCATAAAGCAAACAGTTCATTTATTTCTTCCACATAGAAATAGTTCATTTTCTCACCTTTGAGAAGTCTTCACAACTGGTTACCCTCCTTAGCGCACATCACTTCAGGGGGTCTTCTTCCATGCTCACACAGCTTGTCGGGAGGCACACGTCTGACTGTCCTCCTTCTCCCAGCCCACACGGCTTCAGGAGACAGCTTCCGGAGGCAGCCATCCATAGACTTCCTTTGGACAAATTATAGAAGCCTTAATTTCCTCATTCTGAACAGCTGAAGTCTGTTCAACGTCTTTAGACATTTCTGCTGGCTTCTGCAGCCGACACCCTATAGTAATTGGTGAATTGTGTCTCCAATCTGTGACAACACTCACAGATTTACCTGACTTCCTGTCACATTTATTTGACGTCCTGTCACAATATATATACTGTATATGTATGTGTGTATATATATATATATATATAATATATATATATATATATATATATATATATATATATATATATATACATAAAAAGTACAGTAAAACTGCAGGAAAGGGCACTGGAGGGCAATGTAATGTGAATTTATTTTATTTTGAATGGTATCAGTGTGTTTGGTGTGTTTTACATTTGAATTTGCCACCGGTTCCACCCCCCTGCGAACATCACGTCGCAGGAGACGGAAGCCGGGGCACGGAGACGATCGGGAGGAAGATCCGCCGCCGCATACCGCTAAGATACATCGCTGGATCCCGGTGACAAGTTTTACAGGATCCAGCGATGCTTCTGGCGGTACCCCGAGTGTGGCTCGGGGTTACCGCTTTTGGCTCTGAAATTTAACCCCGAGCCACGCTCGGGAATACCGCTGAGAAGGTTAAAATAAACCTCATAAAGTTTTTAATTACATACTTTAAAATGTTTTTTCTTGCTTTATTTCAGTTCATAGTTATGTAAACACGTTTGCTTGCTGGTTAAAAAAAAAAAAAAAAAAGTGATGGGTGTACCTGTAAACATAAAATCAATACATGTTGTGTATACAAGTAGTTGAATACTGAAAATTTCGATTTCAGCTACTTTGGACTACAATATAAAATTATCTTGGAAAATTATCAGATTTAACCACTTGCTGACCGCTCACATTGAGCGTACTGCGGCAAAGTGGCTCGTTCCCGTCCAGCTGGACTCCTCCCCCTGTAGGCGGCGCTCGCGCGCCGCCGGAGACGCGCTCCTGCTGTTTTCATTCACAGCGGGAGTCGGGCCAGGGGAGGAGCGGCGGCGATCGTCGGGGAATCGAGTGAGGAGATCCGCCCGCCTGTGTAAACAGAGCGGGCGGATCTCCTAAGTGACAGGGACTGACAGATCGGAGTGTTCAGCATAGCTGAACATCCGATCTGTCCTTCTGTCACTCAGTCACCTCCCCCCCCACACGTCAGTAAGCACCAGGCATACATTAACCCCTCCCTCTCCAATAAAATTAACCCCTTCACTGCCAGTGTCATTTTTACAGTAACAGTGCATATGTATAGCACTGATTGCTGCAGTAATGTCACTGGTACCCCGAAAAGTGTCAAAAATGTCAGTCAAGGGTCCGATCTGTCCGCCGCAATGTCGCAGTCCCGCAAAAAAAAATGCAGATCACCTCCATTACGCGTTAAAAAAAAAAAAAAAAATGACAGAAATCTTTCCCGTAGTTAGTAAACGCAATAACTTTTGCGCAAACCAATCAAAATACGCTTATCGTGATTTTTTTTTTTTACCAAACATAGGTAGCAGAAAACAAATTGGCCAAAAATTTTTAAAAAATTAGATTTTTACATTTTTGGGGGGGAATTTCATATAAAAAAATGTTAAAAATATTGTATTTTTTCAAAATAAACGCTCTTTTTTTGTTTATAGCACAAAAAGTAAAAAGCGCACTGGTGATCAAATACCACCAAAAGAAAGCTCTGTTTGTGGGAAAAAAAGGACGCAAATTTCGTTTGGGTATGGCATCGCACGACTGCGCAATTGTCAGTTAAAGTCGCACAGCGCCGAATCGCAAAAAGTGGCCTGGACGTAAGACAGCAAAATCCTCCGGTGGTAAAGTGGTTAAAAGAACATTAAGAGCAGTGGGGCACCATAATAGCTAAATCTGAATGAATAACTTTAACTATTGTGGACTTAAAGTGGGAAGTTGTGAATGATTTCCATGTGTGCTAAGGAATTTATAATTAATTTGTGATGGATTGTAAAATAACATAATAATAATAATAAATATCACGAAAGTATGCTTTCTTAAACAATTATTTTTATTTACACTAACAAAAGGTTTTCCAAAAGTAGCAAACAACACGTAAAAAACCTGATTAACAAAAAAAACAAATGTAAATAAAAAATAGTTCTGGGTACAGATCCTTCCTGTTTTTAGGTTAGCTGCCTTGCTTGGGTCCTGGGGTGGATGAAGTTTTAGCCTTCAAATTTCACTTTTAGAGGGTGCTCTGCTGCTTTGTGATGTGGAGGAGCTCTCAGGCAATGGAGAATTGTACCTGGAAATTGCTTCCAGTAAAGAAAGTCTAACTTGCTCCATTGCCTGGTTCTGCTGCAGGTTTGCCTGGGCCAACATTAATTCAAACTGGACAGTCTGTTCTCTGCCTACCAGATGAAAGGCCTGGGTTAGCCTTCCTATGTCATTTGACAGCCTCCTAACTTCTGTAAGCACCCCCTGTAGAAGTTCCTTGACAGTTGCTGGGCAAGGCGGTAGAGCAATAGGTGGCATCTGGGCAGAAGGCGGCAACAGCTGTGGCTCCTGCAGTACAGACACACTGGTGGGGGCAGCATCAGAGACTGGTGGTAGGATGATGAGGGGACCTTGGTCCATGTCCTCCTCCTGTGGCCATGGGGAGAAGGCAGGAGTCTGGGGATTCACAGGGGACAGCTCTTCCTCTTTCTCACTGCCTTCATTTGAAAGGACAGGTGAGTGAGGCGTTCTGCACTGCACTCTCCCCTCACACTGGTCTTGTTGATCTGAAATAAATGAGATAGGCAATGTTGATGAGAACGTTCAAAGAAATGGATTTATCGAGATTAGACTTGAAACAAGTAGTAATAATGAATTATGGAGAGTATGATAGATTAGGTGGGGGAGGGGGTAAAAGTTGTTTAAACACAAAAACGGCTGGAACGCTTTAATTATTAAAAGTCAGCAGATCCCCTTTTTGTAGCTGGTGACTTAATAAACACTCACACACCTGTCACATGATCCAGCGATGCAGCCACTCCAAGCCTCGGAACTCTCCCCTGCCACTCCCCGGCGCTGGATGTGACAGCTTGCGGGTTTCGTAGCTGGGTGTACACTGCGCATTCGCGTGTTGCTCTGTGTGTCATGAATGGACGGGCAATCTTCTGGGACTTTTGACATGTCCCAGAAGATTGCAGTAAGGGAGGGGGAGAAGACAACTTCCACAACTGCCGCCTAGGCAGCTGAAGAGGAAGTGGGAGCAGGTACCTTTTAAAAACTAGGTACCGCCCCCCCAAGAAAATGACATGCCAAATGTGGCATATCCGGGGGGGGGGGGGTGAGGAGTGCTTAAAGCGTAACTTTCACTTTTCGAGTGAAACTCCGCTTTAAGAGAGAATCCCAAAAAGTTTTATCTAGCTAAAATACAGTTACAACCTATTTTGCTAGATCTACTCATTAGTGTAAATTGGATTTATATGTTATATAGCCATAGTTTGTTTTCTCTTGTCTTTAAACTAATATTCTAATCTATCACTCCTGGATGCGGAAGCCTAAACCTATTTACAAGATGATTATATATAAAATTCAAACCACAATTAATATTTGATTTCCCACTATTTTTTAATCAAATAACCTTTAAATAAATTCTAAAAAAATGTAATATAGAAGATAAAGCCTTAAAACAAAAGTTTTTTTTCTTCAATATATGTTTATCTAATATTTTATTTTAGCTACTCTTTCATAAGTTCCACCCTAGTTACAGGCGCCCTACTGTAGTGGAGGATACTAAGATCCAATGAATTTCCAAATAATTTAGAAATATAATAAACAATTCTAGGTTACACATACAAACATTGTTTCATACATTAAAACACAACACTTCATTGGATGATTTCATGAAAAAGGGATTGAGAGGTATGGGGTATGTGTATGAATTTGAAAATGGATTGTTGTTAAAAATGGATTTTTGTAAAATCTTACCGTAAAATCCTTTTCTCTTAGCTCATTGACAGACGTAGTCCTCGGTGATACAGCACCTTCGGGTTATGTTGCCTCCACAGGAGTAGGACTAGACAGGAAATAAAATGCTCTGGCCACACCCTAGGGGCAGTCCCAGAGGGTATATCCTCTCTCTCTCTGCCTCAGCAATTCAGTTATGTCATAAAAGCAGTCTTTAGAGAATTTAACCCAACCCAACTCAAAAAAAAAAAACAGAGGGGCGGGTACTACGTCTGTCAATGAGCTAAGAGAAAAGGATTTTACGGTAAGATTTTACAAAAATCCATTTTTCTCTATCGCTCATTGACAGACGTAGTCCTCGGTGATACAGCACCTTCGGGAAGTCCCAGAGCAGTATCACAAATGAGGGGTGGGAAAATGGAAATCAAATCCAAATCTAGAAGGCCCAACCGGTGCCAACTAGAAGTTTACAATGCTCATCCTTAATGATGAGACTCAACAAAAAAATTTTCAAACAGAAAAAAACCCTCGAGGTTGGTTATTGGTAATCTGGATACTATCGGAAGAAATGACTTCCCCTGGTTGAGCATCGGAGACTTCCTGGTCCGCTCGCTCAACCGGATCCGATTGTCCAGGGAATCGGAATTCTGATTCCATTAAAAAAGAATCTCCTTCAGGAGAATTCGGGTATGAGACTGGGTATACGGTACTGCCTCTAAGAAGGCCACCATCAGTCCCAGCCAATTGACGGACAGCAACATCCGAATCGTTGACTGAACCTTCTGGAGTTTCCCAGCAAGGAGAAACTCTCTTGCCCAGGATGTATCCAACCTTAGGCCCAGATAGTTCAGTCTCCTGGTGGGAACCAGGGATGATCTTTGGGAAAGCGAAAAAACGCTGATGTCCTGCGATGATGGGGATATAAAGATAGGCATCCTATATGTCTATGGACGCCAGGAAATCTCTTTTATGCAGGGAGGCCACCACTGTACGGATGGACTCTATTTCTTCCCAAGTCCAGATTTGGACGCACCTTGCCCTCTTTCCTGGGCATTGTGAATAGGTTCGAATAGAACCCCTGAAACCGTTCAATGTTAGAAGGGCAGAATCGCACCGGTGGAAGTGATCGAAACTCGATCCTGTGTCCTCCAGAAACCGGTGAAGACATCCCCCCCCCACCCCAGAGATGGGTAGGGGCGCATCAGGCTATATTCTTCAGGCTTGGCTGAGCCGGACTCTTTGTTTACCCGACCAGCGCCCTTTGAAACCCCTCTAAAGGGGCTTTGGAGGGTTTCGCCTTATCGCCCGCCCTCGCGGAACGAACAACTCTATATGAGCAGAAAAGGAAGGTCCTAGTTAGTTACGAGGTCTTTTTATCCTAACAGTCTGTGGCAAGACAGCAGGTGGTACCGTCTATCCTATAAAGAGGAATTCCTCAAACGGATAGCACCTAGCCATGCGTTTGGAAATAACAGGGGTTCGTTTCAAAACGACCCCATTTGGGTAAAGGAAAATCCTTCGCCCTTTTGGTAGGCTAACAAGTACCAAAAAGGAATCTCAGTCTCAGCTAACTCTGCCGGTGTAACCTCAAGACTAAAGGTTTCCCGGACGGACACAACTAGTGCATCCACCACTCTTGTGCTATGGCGGAGGCAGAAACGTGCTCCTCACTGCTGAGGAGATATTACCTGAGACAACAGCCCCCTAAGAGGGACCTGCAACTGCATTGACCAGTTCCGAATCCGTATCTGAAGTATCTGATAAACAATAGGGGTAGGCGGGGGTCGCTACTTGACCCCCGTCCCTGACAGGCCACCTCCACCCGGGATACCAAAGACTCCAAAATTGCCGATAATGCATTAAAAACAAGTGGGGTACTGGAGGGTCCTGTGGCCACCTTGAGGTGATCAGGTGGGGATACCTATGCGGCAGGGTCAATGATTATACAAGACACTTGCCAGCGACAAAAAATGACAAAGTAAAAAAAAATGGATTTTTGTAAAATCTTACCGTAAAATCCTTTTCTCTTAGCTCATTGACAGACGTAGTCCTCGGTGATACACCACCTTCGGGTTATGTTGCCTCCACAGGAGCAGGACTAGACAGGAAATTAAAAAGCTCTGGCCACACCCTAGGGGCAGTCCCAGAGGGTATATCCTCTCTCTCTCTGCCTCAGCAAATCAGTTATGTGAAAAAGCAGTCTTTAGAGATTTTAACCCAACCCAACTCAAAAACAGAGGGGCGGGGACTACGTCTGTCAATGAGCTAAGAGAAAAGGATTTTACGGTAAGATTTTACAAAAATCCATTTTTCTCTAGCGCTCATTGACAGACGTAGTCCTCGGTGATACACCACCTTCGGGACGTCCCAGAGCAGTATCACAAATGAGGGGTGGGAAAATGGAAATCAAATCCCAATCTAGAAGGCCCAACCGGTGCCAACTAGAAGTTTACAATGCTCATCCTTAATGATGAGACTCAACAAAAAAGAGAAAAATTTTTTTTTTTTTTTTTTTTTCAAACAGAAAAAAACCCTCGAGGTAGACCACCGGTCTCCTCAAATTGCGGCCTGCAAAACCTTGCGGCCAAATGAGGCATCCGCCGATGCCGTCACATCAATTTTATAGAATTTTGTAAAGGTATGTACCGACGACCAGGTGGCCGCCTTACATACCTGGACCACTGACGCCTGATGGCGAAAGGCCCAGGAAGTACTGAGCGCTCGAGTGGAGTGCGCCCTAACAGGGAACGGAGGACTCTGACCCTTAATAGAATAAGCCTGTACCACCGTTTGTCTAATCCATTTGGCAATGGTCGCGGCAGATGCAGGCAAACCCTTTCTGGGGCCATCCGTGATCACAAAAAGTGAATCCGTCTTACGGAATGATTCCGTAGCTTTCAGGTATACCCTGATTGCCCGAACCACATCTAAGGAATGCAACGCATGTTCCCGATGATGCTTGGGCTGAGGACACAAGGAAGGTAGTACAATATCTTCATTCAGATGAAAATCTGAAACCACCTTAGGAAGAAAAGATGGCTTAGGATGAAGTACTACCTTATCCCTATGAATCACTAGGTATGGGGACTGGCATGATAATGCAGCCAGTTCTGACACCCTGCGAGCAGAAGTAATAGCCACCAAGAAGGCCACCTTCTGGGATAAAGTAAGCAAGGGAATCTCCCTGATGTTTTCAAAGGGAGGTTTCTGTAGAACCGACAAAACCAAATTAAGATCCCAGGGCGGTAAGGGCGCGCGGACTGGAGGAGCCAGGTGCCGCACCCCCTGGATGAAATTCCGCACCAAGGACTTGGTAGCTAAAGGTTTCTGAAAGAAGATTGCTAATGCTGAAACTTGACCCTTGATGGTGCTCAAGGCTAGCTTCTGCTCAACCCCTTGTTGCAAAAAGGCCAATATTCGAGTCACCGAATAGGTACGTGGAGGAAATCCTAAAGATTCGCACCACGCAATATAAGTCTTCCATGTGTGATAATAGACCTTGCTGGAAGTCGCTTTCCTTGCTTTAATAAGGGTAGGAATGACTGAAGTAGACAAACCTCTGTCCTTCAGTACTTGGGTCTCAATGGCCAGGCCATTAAACCCAGCGACTGTAAAGCATGATGGTAAATTGGTCCTTGAGACCACAGACACTCCCTGAGACGAAGTTCCCACGGAACGTCTGCGACTAGCATGTCCAAGTCGGCCAGGCCGGCTTGAGGAGGCCAGCCTAGAATTTCTAGGACCACTGGCGCTGATAGAATCTGAACCAGGCGTCCCTAGAGGTATCTGGCCCCGACCATCCGAGAAAGTCTGGTCGTTTTCTGTTCCCACACATTTATCAGATACCTGATTGTTATCAGGAAGGGTGATCTTTTCTGGTTGAACCTCAGGGACCGAAGTCACCCGAATAGAGGCTACTTGGCCTATCTGGTCAACCAGATCCGATTCCTGTGAGGTATAGGGACTAATCTTAGGAAAAGGTAAAGGAAAAGATCTATTCAGGGAACGGTAACTACCGCTTCCTGTAGTACTTAAATGTTGGAAGGGAAGAATCGCACCGGTAGTAGTGGTTGAAGCTCGATCTAATGTCCTGAATACCGGTGAAAACGTCCCCCCACCCTGAAACCGGGTGGGGGCGCACCTTCAGGCTGTGTACTCCTTTGCTTCGGGTTTGGCTTTGTTGGTCCTCTGCTTGTCCGACCAGCCCTTCTTGAACCCTCCTGGAGGAGTCTTGCCTTTCCCGCTAGTACCAGCCGGGCGCCCTTTATAAGCGGTAAAGAAAGGTCCTCGCTTGTTGCGAGGTCCCTTAGCTTTAGTAGCCTGTGGCAAAAAAAGTGCTCTTGCCCCCAGTGTCATCCTTGATGATTTCATCTAGGTTGGCCCCAAATAGACGATTCCCCTGAAAAGGGAGATTTGTCAAGGTCTTTTTGGAACCTAGGTCAGCTGACCAGCATTTTAACCACAGCACACGTCTGAGGATCACCGCTGACATAGATGCATGCCCTAATAAGGGAGTAGTGTCCAAGGCTGCGTCACAGATAAACCGTAGCCCTTGTATAATCTGTTCCATCAAATCAGATGTCTCCTGGGGAATATCTTTTCCCCTAAGGTCTTGGCGTACCATTTTCGCCCATTCCGTAAGTGTCTGGGAAACTAGACCAATAACAATTACTGGTCTAAATGCTGACCCTATCAGAGAGAAGATGGTGCGGGACTCTGCTTCCATCTTTCGATCCACCGGATCCTTAAAGGACGAAGTGTCCTCCACTGGGATAACCGTGGCTTTATTCAGCCTGGAAATAGGTGGATCCACCACTGGTGGTACCGTCCATTTCTTAATGATGGATTCCTCAAACGGATAGCGTCTAGCAATACGCTTGGAAATAGTAAAGGTACGTTTAGAATGCTCCCATTCTCCTTTAATCTGATTACCGAAACATTTGGGTACAGGAAAAACCTTCACCGTTTTGATGGGCTTATTAGTACCAAAAGGAATCTCTGTTTCAGTTGCCTCTGCCGGTAAAGCCTCAAGTTTTAAGGTTTCCTGCACTGCCACAACTAGTGCGTCCACCAATGCTTCTTCCTGAATTATAGCAGGAGAAGAAGCGTCCTCCTCACTGTCTGAGGGGGCTTTACCTGGGATAACAGCCTTTGCAGAGGAACCTGCAACTGCAGTGACCATCTCTGAATCAGAGTCAGAGGTGTCAGATAGTATAGGGGTAGGCGGGGGTCGCTTCCTTGACCCCCGTCCCTGACAGGCCGCCTCCACCCGAGCCACCATAGACTCCAAAATTGCTGTAAATGACTCTACACTCTGTGCACCGGCGGGTCCCGTGGCCCCCCTCGAGGGAAACAGGTGGGGGAATATGTGTGGCAGGGTCCATGATAATTCCAGTCACTTCCTGGATAATATAATTCAAAAATGAAAAACTTTTTTTTTTTTTTTTCAGACCCCCAGCGCCACAAAAAGCCCCTTAGTGTTACCTGCTAGGGATCCCTATCGATCGAGAGAGAGAGAGAGATAGACCCCCAGGCTCACCACTTGATGCTCAGAGTTTAACTGCAACAGGTTACAGCGCTGTCTTGACAAACAGGAAGTCTTTTGGCTGGCTGCCCAGGAAGAAAGGAGGCGGCTCCGCCCCTCTGCACACCTTCCGGCGCCTCCCCTAGCTCCACGAGGTGTTTGGATCACCTCAAACATGGCCGCCCCCATGCTGGAGACACGAGGCTACGCCAAAATGGCGGCTCGTGCGATCCAGCAAAAAAAATGGCGGCGGCCTGTACTGAATAGCGGTGTGCTGCAGGGCACACAACACTCTCTCTGCATGGGGATTTGGCGTGGTTGGCGGTACCGGCCCTGGCGGACCGCATGGCCATTCGGGAGGCCTGCTAATAGCTGGAGATCTGATTAGGAAGGCAGTCTACATGTCCGTGGCTTCTGACTGGTAGGTAGCTTATTCTTATCACCGTAAGATTCCCAGAATGCCACAGATTATAATCTTTTTAACATGTATACAATTAGATTGTTAGCTCCCAAACCAAGACCCCTGGCTTTTTGCACATAAAATCACACTCAAAGTAGGAGGATCTGTGTCATTTATAGGATAGAGAGGGACTCTATCTTACCATACAGAGAGGGGCCCGCGTTCACCACAAGACCCGTCAGGGGAAAAGGGGGAACATACTACTCACCATACCGGAACCAGGCGGGCACCAACTCCTGACAGTACCCCTCTCCACCGGGGCGGGAGGGCTGTCGACCGATATGGACGCCGTGACTCATGGTCTTTGGCGTTTCAGCGAGACGTTTAACTCGCGGGGTCAGTCCTTTAATGGGACTTTGTCGCGGCCGACCCAGCGCGGAGCTATGGCCTGCACGCGCTCGTAGGCTGAACTGGGGTGACCACCGGATCTCAACATCCAGCCCGTCGCCCAGTTCAGCTTTCTTGCTTGAAGATCTCACAGGAACACTGGAGAAAAAAAGCTGTCTAAAAAATCCTTTAAGAAAAAAATCTTGCCAGGACCTAAGATCCCAGCAAGGTATCTAGGTCCTTACTCCTAACTAGACAGAAAATAACTGATTTGCTGAGGCAGAGAGAGAGAGGATATACCCTCTGGGACTGCCCCTAGGGTGTGGCCAGAGCTTTTTAATTTCCTGTCTAGTCCTGCTCCTGTGGAGGCAACATAACCCGAAGGTGGTGTATCACCGAGGACTACGTCTGTCAATGAGCGCTAGAGAAAAAATTTTTTTTTTTTTTTTGTGTCCCCCAGTCGCAACAGCGCCCCTCAGTGTTACCTGCCTTTTTGGACCCCACAGAGAGAGAGACAGACCCCAAGGCTCATCCCTGATGCACAGAAGTTTTCATCAGCTTGCTCAGTGCTTGTCTTGTTACAGACAGGAAGTCTTTGGCCCTATTTCCTGGGTAAAAGAGGCGGCTCCGCCCCTTAACACGCCTGCCGGCTCCTCCCCCTGGCTCCATGAGGTGTTTGAGTCACCTCAAACATGGCCGCCCCCATGCTGGAGACACGAGGCTACACCAAAATGGCGGCCTGGTGCGATCTACCAGACAATGGCGGCGGCCTGCACAGAATAGCGGCATGTCTTCAGAAGGATCTCGGCCTCACAACCCTTCACCCTCATGGTGGTCAGCGTGGTCGGAGGTACCGGACCCTAGCGGGCCGTATGCGGTCCGCTGCTTAGCTGGAGGAATGATCTGGAATGCAGTATACATGTATAGACATTGCCCTGTGGCTACTGACAGGTAGGATACCTTATACTATCACAGTAAAGTTCTAGTACTGCCACTGACTACAATCATTTACACATCTTTACAATTGATTGTCAGCTCCCAAACCAAGCCTCCTGGCTTCTTGTACACAAAAATCACACTCAATTAGGGGGATCTGTGACATGTTATAGGATAGAGGGGAACCCATCCTTACCATTACAGAGAGGGGCCCGCGCTCACCACAAGACCCGTCAGGGGGAAAGGGGGAACATACTACTCACCATACCGGAACCAGGCGGGCGCCAACTCCTGACAGTACCCCTCTCCACCGGGGTGGGAGGGCTGTCGACCAATACGGGCGCCGTGACTCATGGTCTTTGGCGTTTCAGCGAGACGTTTAACTCGCAGGGTCAGTCCCCGTCCAGTGGGACTATGTCGCGGCCGACCCAGCGCGGAGCTATGGCCTGCACGCGCTCGTAGGCTGAACTGGGGTGACCACTGGATCTCAACATCCAGCCCGTCGCCCAGTTCAGCTTTCTTGCTTGAAGATCTCACAGGAACACTGGAGAAAAAAAGCTGTCTTAAAAAATTATTTTCTAAGAAAAAAATCCTGCCAGGACCGAAGATCCCAGCAAGGTATCTAGGTCCTTACTCCTGACTAGACAGAAAAAAACTGAATTGCTGAGGCAGAGAGAGAGAGGATATACCCTCTGGGACTGCCCCTAGGGTGTGGCCAGAGCATTTTATTTCCTGTCTAGTCCTACTCCTGTGGAGGCAACATAACCCGAAGGTGCTGTATCACCGGGGACTACGTCTGTCAATGAGCGATAGAGAAATCTCTTTTATGTGTTTATATCAGTAGCGGCTTGTGCGTTGGGGGCGCAGGGGCACCACCCCCCTATCCATGCGTCCGGCCCCCTAATCTACATGTGGGGCACCGGACGCATGGATTTCAATGGGTTTTTTTTTTCTGAATCACCTGATTAGAGCCAGAGGCTCTAGAAAAGGGTGGACGCGGGGCGCAGAGCACTGCGCCCTAGCTCACCCATTTTCATTCGCTATTGTCACACAGATTCTCCTCCTGGCCAATCAGGAAGCGGGTCTGAGACCCGCTCGCCGATTGGCCGAAAGGCGAACCCATGCCATTGGCCGAGGAGGAGGCGGGAGGACTTGAGCAGATGCGGGGGACTGAGAAGTTGCCGCTGCAGGTAAGTGCACTGGTCTCTCTGCATTGAAGGGGACACTGCGCGCTGGTCTCTCTGCATTGAAAGGGGGCACGCTGGTCACTCTGCATTGAAAGGGGGCACGGCACGCTGGTCACTCTGCATTGAAAGGGGGCACGCTAGTTACTCTGCATTGAAAGGCGGCACGCTGGTCACTCTGCATTGAAAGGGGGCACGATGGTCACTCTGCATTGAAAGGGGGCACGGCACGCTGGTCTCTCTGCATTGAAGGGGGCACGATGGTCTCTCTGCATTGGAAGGGGGCACGATGGTCTCTCTACATTGAAAGGTACATAGAGTGTGCTCATGTGTGATCACTCCAAATTGTGCCACATCCCGTATTTGAAAACTAGAGAAGAAGTTCCCCTTGGGGTGGGACTTTATAGGCACATATAATAATTTGTAGCTTCAAAAGTATTAAACAAAATATTGAATTTATTGAAAAAGATATACATATACAAAAAATGTTAAAAGAATATGGCAAGCTGTATACAATTCATATGGTCATGTGGCAAAGGAGATACCGCTGTATTGAAGGTAAGTGCCCGACGCGTTTCAAAGACATAAGTCACAATTCCTTCTTCAGGGGCAACCTTGCACCAAACATCCACCTTCAAGTGAGTGAGCAATACTCAGCATTGCTCACCTTCAAGTGAGTGAGCAATGCTGAGTATTGCTCACTCACTTGAAGGTGGATGTTTGGTGCACGGTTCCAAAATAGCCTACGAAATTGCTAAGATTTCCCATTTTTCTTGGGTTTCAGCTGTCTCCATTCAGCTTCTAGCTGATAGGCACACACAATTGGAACTTGCTTGCATGAATTGTTTTTTTCTAAAGTCACCCGTCTTCCCCAAGGAGGCACCCCAATGCAGCGATGAGAGCAATCCAGCTACTTGCTTTTAAAATTATTGGCAGGCACACACTTTAAAGAGTCATACGGCAGATTCTACCGCTATCTAAAGGTTGCCCCTGAAGAAGGAATTGTGACTTATGTCTTTGAAACGCGTCGGGCACTTACCTTCAATACAGCAGTATCTCCTTTGCCACATCAATACAGCGGTATCTCCTTTGCCACATGACCATATGAATTGTATACAGCTTGCGATATTCTTTTAACATTTTTTGTATATGTATATCTTTTTCAATAAATTCAATATTTTGTTTAATACTTTTGAAGCTACAAATTATTATATGTGCCTATAAAGTCCCACCCCAAGGGGAACTTCTTCTCTACTCTACATTGAAAGGGGGCACGCTGGTCTCTCCGCATTGAAAGGGGGCACGCTGGTCACTCTGCATTGAAGGGGGCACGATGGTCACTCTGCATTGAAGGGGGCACACTATACATTGATTACTGAAGGCCCCTTTCACACTTTTGTGACTTCAAAGTCACGCAATTTTTTTACAGCGTTTTTTGCTGCAAAGCAATGCCTATTACATTTTTCTGTTTGCGCCCCCCCACCCAAAAAAAAAACTTTTGAGCATCATCCGCCACTGGTTTATATGATAATGCCTGTGTATAATGCCATGTGTAGATGATGATGATGGGTCCTGTTTCTTTATGTTGGCAGCTTGTGTACTTACGCTGAGGAGTAGGGTTGAGCGAGCCCGAACTGTAAAGTGTAGGGTCATTTTATGCAAGCTCAGTGCACTAGCACTGCATATGTGCTTTTGTGAAATTTTTGACACCCTTTTTTGGCAATACCCTCCAACTGGGGCCTCTGCAGCATTATTCAGTGTGCATTTTCAGCTATAATTTTCTGGGTTTTTGAAAACACCCTTTTTGGGCTGAAATCCACAATTTTACAGCCCTTGCTGCATCTGTATGTGTAGAATTCAAGCGTTATATACTGCTGTCATATTGTATTAGTAAAAAAAACACCCTTTTTGGGCAATATACACAATTTTACAGCCCTTACTTGGTGCATCTGTATTAAAAACAAGCTTGAAATACTTCAAGAATTTTCTGACTTTGAAAAAAAACCCATTTCTGGCAATACCCTCCATCTGGGGCCTCTGCCGCATTATTTAGTGTGCATTGTAAGCTATATAGCTATAATTTTCTGGGGTTTTAAAAACACCCTTTTTGGGCTAAAATCCACAATTTTATAGCCCTTGCTGCATCTGTCATTGTGAGATACACCCTTTAGATACTGTTGTTCTATTCTGCTATTCAAAAAACACCCCTTTAGGGCATGATCCTAAATTTGAGAAATATGAGAACGTCAAATAAGGGACGTGGCCCCGGTCGTGGTGCTGCTGGTGGAGCTCCTGTTGCAAGGAGAGGACGTGGTCGATCTGTGCCAGCTACACGCACAAGCAAAACGCCTTCCTCAGGTCAGAGTAGGCGACAGAACCTGCAGCAGTATTTGGTTAGGCATAATGCGGCTCTACGAATCTTGAGGCCAGAACAAGTACAGGCGATAGTAGATTGGGTTGCTGACAGTGCCTCCAGTTCCCATCACATTGTCTCCAACCCAGAGAACGATCAGAGTTGGCACCTGCAGCGGATGCCCAACGCAGCAAGGGACTGAGCACACCAAAGCCAGCTCCAAGGAGTTCCCCAACATGGAAGTTCTTCAGACCATGTGCTGATGACAAGACACGAGTGGTTTGCACGCTGTGCAATCAGGTTGAGAACGTTTATGCCTCGCTTCAGGCTCTGTGCACAACCTGCATGACCAGGCATCTAAGTGGACAGCACGAGCTGCAGTGGAGTAGACACCTCAAAAACCAAGAAAGGTCTCTGGCTCCTCCTTCTTCCTCTTCTGCTGCTGCAGTCTTGGCCTCTTCATCCACCTCTGTACGGACAGTGGCACCTGCCATCCCGCAAACAGAGGATCTGCCAGAAACACCACCACCTGGGTCACCAACCATCTCCAGAATGTCCCATGGAAACGTTCAACTCTCTATCTCCCAAACACTGGAGCGGAAGAGGAAGTACCCCCTTACCCACCAACGATCCCTGGCCCTGAATGCCAGCATTTCAAAATTTCTGGCCTTTGAAATGCTGTCATTCGATATGGTGGAGACGCAGAGTTTTAAAAGCCTTATGGCGGTGGCTGTCCCACAGTACGTCGTGCCCCGCCACCACTACTTTTCCAGGCGAGCCATCCCTTCCCTTCACAACCAAGTGGGGGACAAAATCAGGTTTGTACTGCGCAACACCATCTATGGCAAGGTCCACCTAACTACGGATATGTGGATCAGTAAGCACGGTCAGGGACATTATATCTCCCTAACAGCACACTGGGTAAATGCAGTGGCGGCTGGGCCTGAGGCTGATAGCAGTTTGGCGCATGTCCTTCCACCACCAAGATCGCAGGGCTCTTCAGTTTGCCTCCTGTTGCTAACTTCTCCTACTCTGCTTCCTCATTCTCTATCACCTCCTCATCTGGTCAGCGTAACACCTTCACCACCAACTTCAGCACAGCCAGGGATAAACGACAGCAGGCAGTTTGAAAACTTGCCTGTTTGGGGGAAAAAACCCACACCCTGCAGGAGTTGTGGAGGGCCATGGAACAACAGACCGATGAGTGGTTGGTGCCAGTGAGCCTCAAGCCCGGCCTGGTGGTGTGCGTTAATGGGCGAAATCTCAGAGCAGCTCTGGGCCTACCTGGTTAGACTCACATCCCTTGCTTGGCGCATGTGCTGAATTTGGTGGTGCAGAGGTTCCTAAAAAATTACCCCGATATGTCAGAGCTGCTGCAGAAAGTGCAGGCCATCTGTGCGCACTTTCGGCGTTCTCACCCTGCTGCTGCTCGCCTGTCAGCGCTGCAGCGTAACTTTGGCCTTCCCGCTCACTGCCTTATATGTGACGTGCCCACAAGGTGGAACTCCATCTTGCACATGCTGGCCAGACTGTGCGAGCAGCAGCAGGCGATAGTGGAGTTTCAGCTTCAGCACGCACGCGTGAGTCCCTCTGCTGAACAGCACCACTTCACCACCAATAACTGGGCCTCCGTGTGAGACCTGTGTGCCTTGTTTCGCTGTTTCGAGTACTCCACCAACATGGCCAGTGCCGATGACGCCATTCTCAGCGTTACTATCCCACTTCTATGCCTCCTTGAAAAAAACGATTCAGGCGGTGATGGAAGAGGATGTGGCACAGGAGGAGGAGGAGGAAGAGGGATCATTTCCAAGGCTTTCAGGGCAGTCCTTCACAAGTGCCTCCGAGGGTGGGTTCCTGCACCCACAAACGCCAGGTACACAATTGTCCAGCAAGGGCACAGTTATGGAGGATGACGAGGTGGAGGATGAGGAACCATGTTCACAGCAGGGTGGCACCCAGACCATCTCATGGCCATCACTGGTGCGAGGCTGGAGGGATACAGAGGACACAGACGATATACCTCCCACAGAGGACAGCTTTTCGTTGTTCCTGGGCAGCCTGGCACATATGATTGATTACATGCTGCAGTGTCTCCGCAACGACCGCCGAGTTTCCCACATTATAACTTGTGCTGATTACTGGGTGGTCACGCTGCTGGATTCCCGTTACAAGGACAATGTACCGTCCTTATTTCCCTCACTGGAGCGTGATCGTAAGATGTGCGAGTACCAGCGCTGGTAGACACGCTGCTGGTGGCATTCCCACCTGACAGCGGGGGCACAGTGGAAGCACAAGGCGAAGGCGGAGGAGGAGGAGGAAGAAGTAGCCAACGCAGCCGGGGCACTGCCAGCACCTCAGAAGGCAGGGTTAGCATGGCCGAAATGGGGAAAAGCTTTGTCAACACGCCACAACAACAAGCACCACAAGCTGATATGGAATGTCTTAGCAGGAGGCAGCATTTCACCAACATGGTGGAGCAGTATGTGTACACACGCCTAGATGTACTGAATGATTGGTCTGCCCCCTTCAGCTTCTGGGTCTCCAAATTGGGCACATGGCCTGAGCTTGCCCTTTACGCCTTGGAGGTGCTGGCGTGCCCTGCAGCCAGTGTATTATCTGAACGTGTATTTAGCACAGCAGGGGGCGTTATCACAGACAAGCACAGCCACCTGTCCAGAGCCAATGTGGACGAGCTCACGTTCATTAAAATGAACCAGGCATGGATCCCACAGGACTTGTCTGTACCTTGTGCAGAATAGACATGTATACCGGCCTTATCCAGCCATTGTTGTATTTTTGATCTTGCTCACTCTTTTGGGGTGTACCCTAATTAAAAAAACAAATTAATTAAAAACAAAAACCAGTGTTGGCTACTTCATCCGCTTCCACCTACACCGCCACCTCAACCTCCTACTCCATATGGACCTCGTCCTCCGAGATCAAGATTATTATTTTTTACTTTTATGTATTTTATGTTATTTTAAGTTATTTCCCTATCCACATTTGTTTGCAGAGCACTTGCCATGCCAAAACAACATTTTGTTGCCATTTGCAGCCCTCTAGCCCGTTCCATGACTTTTTTAGAGCCATTTTAGTGCTCAAAAGTTCGGGTCCCCATTGACTTCAATGGGGCTCGGGTTCCATTTCGGGTTAAGTTCGGGTCCCGAACTCGAACTTTTTTGCGAAATTCGGCCGATCCCATCAAACCCGAACATCCAGGTGTCCGCTCAACTCTACTGAGGAGTAATGGACCGCTGCGTCCTGCCAGAAGCTATCATTGGAGGGATATGGCTTTCTGTTAAAGACGGAAGTATTAGGAGTCAAGGTAATGTTCAATATAAAGTCAATAGCTCTATTTATTTTTGCTTGTACAGCAACATATTTGATAATCAAAGTGACTCTATTCACAAAAAAGTGCACCAAGGTGAATTTGCAATGGAACTGTAAAATCTAATCTAGAGTTGCTGATGTGTTAAAAACAGATGTTAAATTTCTTTGCAAATTTACCCCAAATAACATTTTTGTGAATAGGCTTTACTATACCACAGGACTTATTTGAGCTTTTACCACTTCAGCCCCAGATGGTTTTACCCCCTTTCTGACCAGGCCATTTTATGCCATACAGCACTGCGTTAAACTGACAATTCCGCGGACGTGCGGCACGAACAATAAAATTGATGTCCTTTTTCTCCCACAAATAGAGCTTTCTTTTGGTGTTATACTATTTGATCACCTCCTGAAGTTTTATTTTTTGCTCTATAAGCAGAAAAAAGCAACAATTTTGAAGAAAAAATACTTTTTTTTACTTTTGGCTATAAAACACATCCAATAAAAAAAATTAAAAACTGTAATTTCTTCATAAATTTAGGCCAATATGTACACTGCTTCTGCTACATGTTTTTGGTGTAGCACTACTCCCAAGGCTGTAGCACTAGACCCAACTGCTGAGTGTGGGTCCCCCTGGGTTACCGCTAGCAACAACAGTACCTTTAGACATACTTCTCCAAGTGTGAGCACCTCAGACAAGGACCAGTCCAGTTTCTTTGTTTTTTTTGGTTTATTTGGGAACTTGGCTTGGAGAAGGGATGAGTGGGATACTCCAATAATTGAACTATGCACAAATGAGCAGGGACCAGTGGCGGCTGGTGAAGTTTTAGGATGGGGGGGGCGCAAGACCCCGCCCTTCTATTTTGACCCCTCCCATTTCTCAGAAGCCCCACCCAATATAGACTCCACCCATTTTGTCCCCTGTATTTTGCTTGCATGACCAAATTCTCCCAATATATCACATATTAAGGGGTCCATCAGTACTAGTATATCCCATAATAGGGAGCAGGGGCCCTATTATGGGATATACTGTGAGAGACACCCTATTATGGGATACACTGACTGAGAGTGGCACAAACCCCACAGTACAGACCCCCTAGCACAAACCCCACAGTACAGACCCCCTAGCACAAACCCCACAGTACAGACCCCCTAGCAAAATCCCCACAGTACAGCCCCCTAGCACAAACCCCACAGTACAGACCCCCTAGCACAAACCCCACAGTACAGACCCCCTAGCACAAACCCCACAGTACAGACCCCCTAGCACAAACCCCACAGTACAGGCCCCCTAGCACTAATCCCACAGTACAGACCCCCTAGCACAAACCCCACAGTACAGACCCCCTAGCACAAACCCTACAGTACAGACCCCCTAGCACAAACCCCACAGTACAGGCCCCCTAGCACTAATCCCACAGTACAGGCCCCCTAGCACAAACCCCACAGTACAGGCCCCCTAGCACTAATCCCACAGTACAGGCCTCCTTTCAATGCAGTGACCAGCGTACATGCCCTTTCAATGTAGTGACCAGTATACAGGCCCTCTTTCAATGCAGTGACAAGCGTACGTGACGTCACCGGCCACTTCTAAAGTATCTCCTAAATGCTGTATGTTTTGGCGATATTTACTGTACCTATAGGTAAGCCTTATTCTAGGCTTACCTATAGGAATGAATCAACAAAGGGAGTTTACTCCCACTTTAAATGTGGTGGCTGCATTCATTTTCTTTTTAGGCTTTTTTCCTTTATTTTCACCTAGTAATCGGGCCAATAACTAAGGTGCTGTCTTAGGGTGTCTCCACTCTGGATAGAGAGGCAAGGGAGACACCTTTGGGCATGATCATGGTCAGTGTAGGGATCACCCAGCGCCCAGTGTTCATATTACTGCATGGGGAGTTGTCACTGTACTCATAACTGAGCAAGCCACGTGAGCAGTGGCGTAGCGTGGGTTGTCGGCGCCCAGGGCATGTTAAATGATATGCGCCCCCTAACCCATGGACCTTTAGCTCTGGTCACGTGATCCCCTTGTGTCAGTTAGTGGTGGCTGCAGGGGAGAGGAGAGAGCGCTTGACAAAGGCCAGTAAAGTCTGGAGCGGGGACATCATCCATAGGTTCCCATGTCCCATCTGTTGTTGGCGGTTGTATGGTCACATACCTCAGAACTCCTAAACCTTGGGTGTTCCAATATGCAAATCTTTACCAGCAACTGTTGTAGAATGCCCGTCCTCTCCACCCTTTATGTAAGGGAAGTCATCCATTAAAGTTATGAACCAATACCATTGGACCCTGACCACTTCCTCTGGCTGGACTAGATCGGTATATGATAGAGCTCTTGGGGGGAATTTTTCACCAGGTACATAACTGGAATGCAGCACCTACAGAGCCTCTTTTTATGCCCTGAGATAGTTTGGAAGGCTTAAAAAGTTCAGTTTTTTCACTTTATGCTATACATGAAAATGGAACAGAAAGGAGGGGGGGCAGAGGAAGGGGAGTCGAGAGGATGGGGGAAGTGGAAAGAGTGGAGGGAGGAGAGAACAGGGTGGGGGGGAGGACAGAGAGAGGGAGAGAGAGGGAGAGAGGACAGGGGGGAGAGGACAGAGGGAGGGGGTGAGAGAGGACAGAGGGGAGAGGGGGTGAGAGAGGAGACAGGGGGGGGGTGAGAGAGGAGACAAAGGGAGGGTGAGAGAGGAGACAGAGGGGGGTGAGAGAGGAGACAGGGGGTGAGAGAGGAGACAGGGGGTGAGAGAGAGAGGACAGAGGGAAGGAGGGGGGAGAGAGAGGACAAAGGGAGGGAGAGAGAGGACAGAGGGGGAAGAGAGGACAGAGGGGGAAGAGAGGACAGAGAGGACGGAGGGAGAGAGAGAGGAAGGAGGGAGGGAGAGAGAGGACGGAGGGAGGGAGGGAGAGAGAGGACGGAGGGAGGGAGGGAGGGAGAGAGAGGACGGAGGGAGGGAGGGAGAGAGAGGACGGAGGGAGGGAGGGAGGGAGAGGACGGAGGGAGGGAGGGACGGAGAGAGAGAGGACGGAGGGAGGGAGAGAGAGGACGGAGGGAGGGAGAGAGAGGACGGAGGGAGGGAGAGGACGGAGGGAGGGAGGGAGGGAGGAAGAGGACGGAGGGAGGGAGGGAGGGAGAGAGAGGACGGAGGGAGAGAGAGGACGGAGGGAGGGATGGAGAGAGAGAGGAGGGAGGGAGGGAGAGAGAGGTGGGAGGGAGAGAGAGAGGGAGGGAGGGAGAGGACGGAGGGAGAGAGAGGACGGAGGGGGAGAGAGAGAGAGAGGAAGGACGGAGTGAGAGAGAGAGAGGAAGGAGCGGGGACAGAGAGAGAGAGAGGGGGGACAGAGGGGGATAGAGGGAGGGAGAGAGATAGAACAGAGGGAGGGAGAGAGAGGACGGAGAGAGAGAGAGGACGGAGGGGGAGAGAGAGAGAGAGGAAGGACGGAGTGAGAGAGAGAGAGGAAGGAGCGGGGACAGAGAGAGAGAGGGGGGACAGAGGGGGATAGAGGGAGGGAGGGAGAGAGATAGAACAGAGGGATAGAGAGAGAGGACGGGAGGGAGAGAGAGAGAGGACGGGAGGGAGAGAGAGAGAGGAGGGAGGGAGAGAGAGAGAGAGGAGGGAGGGAGAGAGAGAGAGAGGAGGGAGGGAGAGAGAGAGAGAGGAGGGAGGGAGAGAGAGGAGGGAGGGAGAGAGAGAGAGAGGAGGGAGGGAGAGAGAGAGGAGGGAGGGAGAGAGAGAGGAGGGACAGAGAGTGAGAGAGACAGAGGGAGGGAGAGAGATAGAACAGAGGGAGAGAGAGAGAGGGAGAGAGAGAGAGGAGGGGAGGGAGAGAGAGGACTGGGGGAGAGAGAGGGAATGGGAGGGAGAGAGAGAGAGAGAGAGAGAACAAGAGGGAGAAAGAGAGCGTATAGGAGGGAGAGAGAGGGAGAGGATTGGAGGGAGAGAGAGAGGATAGAGGGAGGGAGAGGACAGAGGGAGGGGGGGAGAGAGAGGACAGAGGGACTGAGGGGGGGGGAGAGAGGACAGAGGGGGGAGAGAGGACAGAGAGAGGGAGGGAGGGGGGGAGAGAGGACAGAGAGAGGGAGGGAGGGGGGGAGAGAGGACAGAGAGGGAGGGAGGGGGGGAGAGAGGACAGAGAGAGGGAGGGAGGGGGGGAGAGAGGACAGAGAGAGGGAGGGAGGGGGGAGAGAGGACAGAGAGAGGGAGGGAGGGGGAGAGAGGACAGAGAGAGGGAGGGAGGGGGGAGAGAGAATAGAGAGAGGGAGGGAGGGGGGAGAGAGGACAGAGGGAGGGAGAGAGAAGGGACAGAGGGAGGGAGGGAGAGAGAAGGGACAGAGGGAGGGAGAAGGGACAGAGGGAGGGGGAAGAAGTAGGAGAAAAGAGAGAGCGGGGAAGAGAGGCCAGAAAGGGGGAGAGGGGAGAGAGGACAGAGAGGGGGAGGGGGGAGAGGATAGAGAGGGGGAGGGAGAAGATGGAGAGCAGGATGGGGGTGAGAGGGCAGAGAGGGGGAGGGGAGGAGAGAGGACAGACAGGGAGAGGGGGGAGGACAGAGAGAGGGAGGGAGGAAAGGGAGAGAAGAGAAAGGGGGGAGAAAAGAAAGGGGTGGGTGTGCTCCTCCTCCATAGACATGCTGGACATTGTAGTCCCCCGAACTCCCCGGCAATCCCGTCCAGCATCTGCCTCTATCACACACAGTCCTGTACTCACCAAGCACCTACTTCTTGCAGGGCTAGCCTACTCCCGAGTCCTGCTGCACCCCACAGGTCCTGTTCTTATCACTTCATGGAATGTGTCAGGGAAAGATAACTGTGTGGCTGTGTGACAGAGACTATAGTAAAATAGTGCAGGACTGAGGAGTGAATTGGACAGCACGCTGCAGCATGGAACAATTGCAGGAACCGTGTCCCTGTATCTATGTCCCTCTAGGAGCTGAAAGCCAGGGGGGGGGGGGGACACATAGATACAGGGACATGGTTCCTGCAATTGTTCCATGCTGCAGCGTGCTGTCCAATTCACTCCTGACTGAGTCCTGCACTATTTTACTATAGTCTCTGTCACACAGCCACGGAGTTATCTTTCCCTGTGTCAAGTCAAGTGTCATATTGTGGTTGCTGGGAGGACACTGAGCTGTGAAGTGTGACATGATCCGAGGAGGGAGCAGAGCCCAGCCAGCGCAGCAAGTGGATGAATCTCAGTACAGTGCTTACTGTGTGTGCTCCGATCCCCCTCCCGCCCCGGACTGACAGCCACACACTGGGAGCTGCTGGAGGAATCAGAGAGAAGAGAGTTCTACCGACCTACACCCGAATCCGGTCTGCTCTCCGGTCCGCTCTGCAGTGCCCGTCAGTCCACCGTCCACTGACTCGTGACTGACGTAGGCGACGTCAGCGGGGTCACGGGTCAGCATCGGATGTCCTGGATGATGATTGGTCCAGGCTGGAGACTGGACCAATCACAGCCAGGAATCCACGAAGTGGGGGTGTCCAAGCGCTGTGCCCAGCGCCCAGGTTACGCCCCCAGAAGGCAGCCAATCGGCGCCTCTTCCGGGTCGTAACCCCACCCCCCCCCAGCCTCCACATAGGCCGGCGGCGGCGAAGTTTGCGACGCAATTTTTTTTTTTTGTTAAACTTTATTGTTCATTTTGTCTTTTTTTTTTTCTTTTTTTAGGGGGGGCGGCGCCCTGGCGCCACCCTATGCACGGGCCGCCACTGGCAGGGACTCTAGAAAACACTGACTTGACGCTGGTTAATGCTAGCTTGATGCCGGTTAACGCTGACTTTGCCTTTGACTGCTAAAAGTCCTTTGAGCTCCCTGAGGTACTCCCCACCCTGGCGCCCCTTTACTTCCCTATCTTGCTTCAACAACTGGTTAGCTGGCTCCTGGATCAGCTTGAGCTTCTGCCGACCAACTTTTCAGCCAAATCAGGCGACGGTTAAGCACCGCGACACTGGATAGACGCACAGCTAACGGGGCCTCATTCAAGGCCGCATCTCACAAGTACATGACCCCTTGATAAATCTGGTCCACCATCTCCAGCATAGTAGGGGGAGCAGAATCAGCCATGAGGGTGCGTCTGAGCACCTTGGTCCAATCCGCCACCGCTTGAGCCACCATGACAGAGGCAAAAATAGGTTTCAGCATGGAACCCGCCACCGTGTAAGCATGGCGAGCAAGAGATTCCAGCCTCCTATCCGTAGGATCCCTAAACACCGGAGAATCCTCAGTGGGTACCAGAGTGGCCTTGTTTAACCTGGTCACAGTTTGATCCACAGTAGGAGCCACACACCAGCGCAAATCCGTGGGAGACGCAAAGGGGTAAAGAAGTTAAAACTTTTTGGGCACCACAAAAGTGCGCTTTAAGTTACACCATTGTTCATTCACAGTGGCATGAAACTCAGCAGGGCAAGGAAAAACCCACGCCACCTTACGGGATCTGTGTGTACAAAAAGAGGACACTATCCCCGGAGGATTGGGCCCATCCTCTAAATGTAGTGTTTCCTTAACGGAAAGGATCAGTGCATTCATAGCTGCGCGGTCTTTGGCCGTCTCAGGGGGGGAATCATCCACCCCCACAACCTCCGCCTCCCCTTCCGACTGAGAAGAGCGAGACCCTTCAAGGGGCACGCTACCTACGGCAACCATGTCAGATTCAGATTTAGAAGAAAAAGAGAGCTTAGGCCTTTTTCTAGCACCTTGTGCGGACATCAGAAGATCCACCTTTGACGACAAAGTCGCAAGTGCAGCAGACAGAGTAGTCAGAGCAGAGGATTCAGAAGACCCTGAACCATCCAACAAAGTTGGGGGGAATTTGCTGTCCTGGGATTCCATTTTTTTTTTATTTTTTATTTAAAAGTACTGGCCCTTTAAGCGCACCGCGATCCCAACAGTACACTGCTATGAGGGACTATGCAAAACGACCCCCCAAGCAGGAAGAAGCTGACAGCCAGAGGTATTCCCACAAAAAAGACAGCCAGACAGACCCCACAAGTGTTACCTACACGCCTGCCGATCTCCTCTATGCAGAAAGAGGAAGTGATGTCACCGCAATAGGCTGAACTAGGATTTAAGACCAAGGAAAAATGGTTGCCCATAGAAGGTAATAGGAGGCTTCGGTAAAATGGCCGCCGACATGTGCTCAGCAAAAAAACACATTGCCACACACAAGATGGCGATGCAAGGCGCCAAAACACACTACATACACTGCTGTATAAGCGCACACAGTGAAGCCAGCATGCTGCCCACACCTAAAATGGTGGACCGGCGGTTTTTAACCCCGCAGCGGTCGCAGCACATGTCTGCACCTCCAAAAGCACCATAAAGTGATATAGGAGAGGGACCCCCACAAACCCACATAGCGCACCAGCTGTGAGAGAGCCCCCGCAGGGACCGGGATCAGGGAGCCCAAAAACGCACAGACATGAGGGGATAACACAGACACACAGGACTGCCAGCCCCAGAAAGAGGCCCCACACAGAGTGTACTTACCGTACCCAATGGCGTGGGGTGCCTCTCATCGATGGGAAACCTCCCACCCTCAGATGGCGGGGTGCCATCAGCCAAAAACACAGGACGCTAGCAGTGCACAGAGAACCATGGGGAGACTTCCAGGTGAGGTAGCCACCTCACAGGCTGCATCCCTGAGGACAGGGATGGGTCTTTTGCGAAGCCAGGGCGAACATATAGCCTGCTAAACGATCGATGGTGGGCTGGGATTCCATAAGGCCCACAGTCCTGGAACACCAGGACGACCAGTGCGACTCCCAGCTCTGCAACGCCGTCATCATCTTGAAGAAGTGACTAACTAAACGCTGATAAAATAAACAGCTAGTAGTGCAAAGAAAAAACACATTTTTCAGAAATAAAATCATAAAAACAGAAGAAAAGGCTGAGACTGTAGCCCCAGCACAGGGATAGCCTATCTCACTCCTAACCAGGCAGAAGACAAACTGAGTTGGGATGGCTGATAGCAGGGGGGGGGGGGTATTGGACCAGTGGGACAGCCCCCATAGGTGTGTCTATGTAAATTGCTTTGTTTTTAACAAGTCTTAAGCCTAGCTTGCTCCTATGGAAAAGAGGTCAATACCCATTGGTGAAGACTGTATGAGTGGGCGGCGACTGTCAGAGGACATAAGAGAAAATAATTTTTTCCTTGTAGGCTTGCACAGTGCGCCATTTATTGGCTGAGACCAGTCAGCTAAAAATCTCTCTACCAGCAAATGGACAGCAGGATTGTCATCAGGCTTCTGCAGCATAGCAGAAGCCAGATGTCCTAAATCTGACTTCAGAGCAAACAATGATCCCAGCAAGTTGGTGCTAAACAGTTTGACCTTTTAAAAAAGGAGACTGGCCTGTGTACCATGGGTATACTATTTCAATAAACCTTTAAATCAGGGGTACTGAATTAAAATTGGCATAGGTCTAATCAGTAAAAGTTTATGCAAACGGAGGACCGAATCGTATGTTTGTGCTATAAGTCTATCACATCATAGCCCCCCTCTTTTATTTCACAATCCCATTACATCAGTTTCCTCATTCCCCCTGCATATCAGTTTCCCCTTCATAGTAGTGCTTTGAACCCCCCCCTTAGCTGTGGGTAGGTGCTGTAAAGGTGGGCAGGGGATACCATTGCTGTCTCCTTTGCCCCCCTTCACATCTCAACCTCTGCAACTATGCCCTCCTTCACATCACAGCCCCCTGCATCTGTCCCACTTCACATTACACAGCATCCTCACCTCTGGCCCCCTTCACATTACACAGCCTCTGCATCTCTGCCACTTTCACATCTTAACCCCCCTACAATACAGCCTCCACAGCTCTGCCCCTTTCCTACCTTACTTCTGTACACAAGGCCGAAGACACAGCGGGAGACACAGCAGCGCTAAATAGTGGACTGGAACCGATGAAGTTCACTTTCAAAGTTAACCCGTCCACTATTCAGGGCTGCTGTGCCTCAGACTCTGTGTGCAGAATGGTTTTGCCTCCTGCTCTCTGCTCTGATAGTGACAGCTGCGGAGGCAGGTAGACAGAACCGGCACCTAAAGGTCAGTATCCAGCCTGCGGTCCACCATTTAGTGATGACAATTGACAATGACAATGTTAAATAGATGTTCATCATTATATATCCTTTGTGTTTGTGTTTGGTACTCACCAGAATGTTGATGGGATGAGCTTGGAGCTGATCTCTCTACAGATGATGTTGTTGGATCTGGAAAACATGAATGTCTCACATGCATAGTCTTAAAAAATAATAGTGAGCTTAAAACAACCATATAACTGCAATATATATAATGATATATTTCATTTTACTCACCAGCTCTCTGATGTTTAGCTGGACCCTTTCTGTTTCTGACTCCAGGTATAGCCTCTGCAAGAAGGCCATCACTCAGCTCTGCCTCCCGCTCTGTGATCACCACAGCCTTTCCCCCAGTCGACTGTTCCTGAAGACGCTGCTTGCCCATATTAAGTTTGACTGTCGACCTACAATCATATGACATGCACATGAAAAGACATTATTAGTTAAATAAATTAGAAACTGAATTAGAAACAATAAAGCCTTTTTCATTTCACACAGTGATGGCTTCCTTCCACTATAAGGTTTACCACAAAATAAAGTATTGTTTGACCAAAACTTGGTGTAAGTGTAAGGTGTATGATGCCTATCTCCTATACACACGGTACAATATTTTCCATATATGTTACCTTTATGAATGTGGCTGTACCAAATAAATATTTTTTTTTTAAGTTCAACTCAGTTTACTATTGACTATACTGTGTATATTTTCATATGTGTGTTCTAAGAGTAATATAATTTTTGAATAAAAATCAAAAGAAAGACCTATGCGCTGCTAATTAGGTATAGGATGTGAGAGTAATTAAGAGATGAGTGGTGAATCCAAGTTTCCAAATGTGAAAATATTATTGAAAAGAAAGTAAGCAGCCAATTCTGTATTTTCACAAAATACTAATGCTGATCAACATAAAAAGGGATGAATCGGTGCTAATTTCTTCACAAATCATAATGTAACACTAAAACCAAACTAAGCATGAAAATCAATAAACAAATCCACTTCAATCAAATAAATAATTAAAAAAGGCGAGGGAGATGTTGAGTGATGATGAACGGAAATAAATAAGTGTAGGAATATAGTTCTTAAAAAGCTGGTGACTATAAATAAACAAATGATTCGTGGACACAAAATACAAAATCCATAGGAATATATAAATATAAATGATGATGCAAATATTATATAAATAAGTGCAAACTAGTGCAAAAAAGTGCTTGATATTCTATGAAGAAATAAATAAATAAAGTTAATCTTCCTGTTAGAAAATGTCCCAGTGCAAAAAATATCATGGCTAGAGGTGATATCTCAAAATATAATAAGTGACTTTTCTTTGTGAGATCCAAATGGTTTCATGCAGAGTGAGAAAGATATCCAAAAATAGGTGCAATGGCCGCTCACCTCACATCACACCAATAAAGGCGTTCTTATATTATGGTAGTTGTTCAAGGATCAGGATAATGGATTCCTCCTTTTGGATGGGATTTTCAATTAGGAGCTCCCTCGATAGCCACCCTTATGGTGTGTGAACTCGATATTGGACAGATCACTATTCTCACTCCCAGTCACTCAAAGAGACAAAATTGGGCTCCCATAGTGAAGTATTTAAGGTTTATTTCAAACAAGAACAAGTAGTAACTTACAGTTGTAGCAGAAGACAGCAAGCAGCCGCAATAGCGGTGTATTAACACGGGGACTTCCGGTTTCGGCCGTAACCGGAAGTGACGTCACCTGGTTCCTCCCAATGCGTTGCGTCACTAATCACTTGACTTTCTCAAGTAATTATCTGTGCCCAACACCACTGGTGGCCCTGGGAACCTTTGATACCACTTTCACCAAATTCCGTACTCTTTCCCAGGCTGCTGCCTTCTCAGATGCTGACACAGTTAAGCAGAAGAGTGTAAATTTATCTTTTATAACTGCAGCAAGCAATGCAGCATTCTCCTGAGCTAAACATGGGCCCCCTTGATCTCTCTCTTCATTTGCTGCTGCCCTTCTGAGTCAACACTCTCTTGTGATGTTGAGGGGGGACCCATCTCCTTTTTTGGCCATGCTCCCGCTCCACTCCACCTCCACACTCCCTTCCATGACTCTGACCCACTCCATACCTCCAAGCCTCCTCTTCCCTGCATGCCTCTCCTCTCCCCTCCACTCTCACCAACACACTGACTGTGAGGGGATTCACTTTGGGCGGGGGGGCTTGTGGAACCCAGATTACCTTAGGAGGGGCCAGGGAAGCTGGACAAGGAGCTTCCCGACCTCTCTATGTATGTGTAAGGCACCCTGTGTCTATTAGGGGCACAGGCTGAACGAGAACATGAGTTGGTTCTGCACTAATCAGACTCACTGTACAACCACAACGGATTCAGCAATTCGTGTTATCCTGGGTTCTATATGTGTGGTTTGTGTTGAAAGAATATTGTAGGAGTGTCTCATAGACAATGGCTAGATGGTTTGAGGTGGAGTGGGGTAGGTTTTTTTTTTTTTATTGCTAAGTGCCTGTATCCCACTGTTCTATTGTTTCTGTCTGCCTTGGGATCAACCGATTATGGGATGTATATGTGGATTAGCTGCTAAAGGGGAGAGGGGATTGTCCCAGAGTGTATATTTTTGTGCCTTTGTTTGAATAAACAGTCTTATGCTTCTTACCACCCTACACTGATTTCTCGACAAGTGACTGGGTGGGCTTAGGGATCTTGGATTCTGCTGGTACCAGGCAAGGGAAGCTATAAGGTGGATATATTCTTCTTGACTATGGGGTCCATCACACTGACTAATACCAGCATTTTTACTCTCAAGACTCACACATTCATTCTCTTTCTACCACAACACACATGTAGCACCCTCCTAGTAAGGCGCTAGGTGTAAAAGCATTATTATGCTCCATCTGAATATCAGAGGAGCCTGATCTGTTAGTTTTGCCTGTTGCATGTTCCCATGAGTGATTCACTGGGTCTGAGGGAGTGTCCCTACTGTATCCAATAGGGGAGCCTGTTGGACAGTGGAGGAAACCTAGCCAGTGAAACATAGGCTTTTGTGATGGTCCCAGTGGGAGGGCACAACAATTTTGGATCGTGCTGGTACCAGGCAAGGGAAGCTATACAGTGGATATATTCTTCTTGACTACGTGGTCCATCACACTGACTAATACCAACATTTTTACTCTCAAGACTCACACGTTCATTCTCACTCCCTACCACTACACACACAATCTCTCTCACTGCAGACAATGTATTTTTAACAAAAGCACCCAAAACCACCAAAACAATTCCACTCTCAGCTCCTCTCTCACCACACCACTGTACTCTCTCTCAAAATGGCATCAGAGGGATGATGTCAGAAATCAAAACTAAAATTTCGAAATTGCGAATCCTTTCGAAAAATCGAGATGTTTACCAAAGAGTACGAATAAATTCCATTTCGTAATTTTGTATTTTGGCTATTTAGAATGATTGGGAATTTCGTATTTTAGTTTTGTTTTCAGACACATTTTAATTTTGGTATTCAGGCTGTTTAACCACTTCTGGACCGGAAGGATTTGCTCCCTTAATGACCAGGCCATTTTTTGCGATTCAGCACTGAGTTAGTTTAACTGACAATTGTGTGATCGTGCAGCGCTGTAAACTAAATAAAATTTATGTCCTTTTTTTCCCCACAAATAGAGATTTGGTGGTATTTAATCACCTGTGCGATTTTTATTTTTTGTGCTATAAACAAAAAAAGAGCAACAATTCTAAAAAAAAAAAAAAAAAAAACAATATTTTTCACTTTCTGCTATATAACATTACCCAAAAAATAAAAAAATTAAAAAATAATTTTTTTTTAAACATTTTAGGCCAATTTGTTTTCTGCTACATATTTTTGGTAAAAAAAAAAAACAAAAAAAAACGCAAAAGGCCTATTGATTGGTTTGCGCAAAAGTTATCGCGTCTACTAACTACAGCAAAGATTTATGTCATTTTTATAGATCTTATTTACTAGTAATGGCGGCAATCTGCAATTATTAGCGGGACTGCGACATTGCGGCAGACAGATTGGACCCCTAACTGACATTTTTGACACTCTTGGGGGGACCAGTGACATTACTACAGTAATCAGTGCTAAAAATGTGCACTGTTACTGTAATAATGACACTGGCAGGGAAGGGGTTAACACAGTGGGTGCTCAAGGGGTTAAATGTAAGCCTAGGGGAGTGATTCTAACTGTATGGGGGCGGGGCTTATGGAATGACCATAGAGACCTGTGATCCTATATAGAAGAAACAACAGTCACTCTGTGATCATTCCAGAGAGAAGAATGGAGATAGTGACTGAAGGGGGACTGCCGATGCAACGTGACAGACACCTGGCGGTGGGAACAGTACTGGAGGTGTGCGGGGACTGACTGACCGGACAGGAGACAGCAGAAACGTGAGTGTGCTGAATCAGCTGTTTGGCTGAGTGAGGGGGAGGGGGATCACACAGACAGGCACAGACAGTGTGTAGAGAGACTGACAGGGGGAGACTGCAGGATCTTCCATCAGACGAGGACAGACCAGGGCAGATAAGCAGTAGCTAGGGACTGTAGGCGGCTGACTGTGCTCTGCGACCGACTGCTCTGTGACCGACTGCTCTGGGAGACTGACCGGGCTGTGCGACTGTGAGTGTTGTGTGACTGTGCTCTGCAACAGCGACTGACCGGGCAGTGCGACTGATCGGGCGGTATGACTGACTGTTGTGCGACTGACCGGGCTGTGCGACTGGGTGTTGTGCGACTGACCGGGCTATGCGACTGTGAGTGTTGTGCAACTGTGAGTGTTGTGCGACTGTGAGTGTGGTGCGACTGTGAGTATGGTGTAAGTGTGTGCGACCGTGAGTGTGGTGCGACTGAGTGTCAAGTGAGTGTAGCGGAGTGCCAGAGGGTGAGAAGGTAGAGTTAGGAAGCCAGGAAACAGCCACACAGGATAGACTTAAATGACTGAATCCCCATTAGATTAGATTAGTAGGTACAATGCCCAGCGGGTGTGGAGATGCGACTCCGTGTACATCTTGTGATATGTATGCGTTCCTCGATCATGCGATCGAGGGCGAATATAAATGCGCTGGAAGCTCAGGTCCTGAATCTAGGGAAGCAGCTGGCAACACTGAGCCAAATGTCCATACCGAAGGAGAGCCGGGATCGTACCTATCAGGCGCAGGCCAGGCCTGCACAGAGGTGGGCGGAGTAATGGAGGTGACGGCATCAGAGCAGAGTAGAGGGGTGACAGTTAGGAAGGGTAGAAGGGGACAAGGCAAGGAGGCCGGTCCTGGGCTGGAGCACCCAAATAGATACGCCCTGTTGCGTGATGTTGGGGAAACCAGTCAGGGACCAGCATTCCTGGAGCAGAGCGACGCCCCTAGCTGCCAGGGGAAGAACTCCTCCAATGAGGCCGGGAGAAAGGGAAAGGAAAGACAGGTGCTGGTGGTAGGGGACTCAATCATTAGAAGGACAGGCAGTGCAATCTGTCACAAAGACCGTGAGCGCTGAACAGTCTGTTGTTTACCGGGCGCTCGGGTTCGGCACATCGCGGATCGGGTGGACAGATTAAAGGGGGGGGGGGGGGCTGGGGAAGACCCAGCTGTCATGGTACACGTGGGTACCAATGATATAGGAAGATGGAGAGTCCTAAACGATTTCAGGGACTTAGGCGCTAAGTTGAGGAGTAGGACCTCCAAGGTAGTATTTTCAGAAATACTACCTGTACCTCGAGCCACACCAGCGAGGCAGCTGGAGATTAGGGAAGTTAACAAGTGGCTGAGGAGCTGGTGTAGTAAGGAGGGTTTTGGGTTCCTGGAGAACTGGGCCGACTTCTCAGTCAGCCACTGGCTCTATGGAAGGGACGGATTGCACCTAAATGGGGAGGGTGCAGCCGTATTGGGTGAGAAGATGGCCGAAAAGTTAGAGGGGCTTTTAAACTAGGTGATGGGGGGGGAGGGTACAGATGTAGAATTAACCAGTGGAAAGCAAGATTTAGAGGGCACAAATAGGGACATTAGCGGTAGGGTGTTTGGAGCTCCTAAACCCAGGGTGGGTGTCAGGGTCCGGACTGGTAGCAGGAGCGGTGCAGGGAGTGGATCCGCTGTGTCAGTGAGGGATTGGCGTGGACCGTACCGGAGGATCAGTTCTAAGTAGTTACTGGTTTTCACCAGAGCCCGCCGCAAGGCGGGATGGGCTTGCTGCGGCGGTAACTACCAGGTCGTGTCCTCTGGTAGCGGCTCAACCTCACGGACTGCTGATATAGGCGTAGTAGAAAAGGGACAGGCAGAGGCGTAGTCAGACGTAGCAAAGGTCAGGGCAGGCAGCACAGGTTCAGAGGCGATAGTCGTTAGCAAAGGGTTCGGCAACAGGCAAAGGATTACACAAATAACGCTTTCACTAAGGCAACAAGGCAACAAAGATCCGGCAAGGGCTGGAAGGGGCAGGTCACTTATATAAGAAACAGGAAACAGGTCACAGGAAACAGGTCACAGGAAACAGGAAGGGAGGTTTGGACCAGGCACCAATTACTGGTGCACAGGCCCCTTAAATTTCAAACAACCGGCGTGCGCGCACCCTATGGTGCAGGGGCGCGTGTGCCGGGAACCATGTGAGCGGGGAGCGGAGGAGGGAGCCGGAGTGGGCACAGGTGAGTGGATCTGGAACGAACGCCGTGAGCGCTCCGGTCCAGAAGCAGGGACCGGAGCGCTCAGCGTTACAGTACCCCCCCTTTGGTCTCCCCCTCTTTTTGGTACCCAGAAACCTGAGGATGAGGTTACGGTCCAAGATATTCTCCTCTGGCTCCCAGGATCTCTCTTCAGGACCGCAGCCCTCCCAGTCCACCAAAAAATATCTTCTCCCCCTGACCAATTTAGAGGCCACTATCTCCTGAACGGAGAAGACATCCGAGGTACCGGATACAGGCATGGGAGGAAGATTCTTGGGGGAAAAGCGATTAAAGACCGCAGGCTTGAGGAGGGAGACATGAAAACAGTTGGGAATTTTAAGGGAGGAAGGGAGATGGAGTTGGTAACACACAGGATTGATCCTCTTCTTGACCTTGTAGGGTCCCAAATAACGAGGACCAAGCTTGTAAGTAGGAACCCTGAAGCGGACGTACTTGGAGGAGAGCCAAACTCTGTCCCCAGGAACCAGGACAGGGGGAGACCGACGTTTCTTGTCCACTTGGATTTTCATGCGGGATGAGGCCTGTAAGAGGGACAGGCACGTCTCACGCCAGATGGCAGAAAAGTCTTGCACCAGATCATCCACTGCAGGTACACCGGAGGAGGAGGATAACGGCAGAGGAGGCAGAGGATGACGACCGTAAACCACGAAGAAGGGAGACTTGTTGGTGGCGGAAGAGTCTTTGTGGTTATAGGAGAACTCCGCCCATGGGAGGAGGTCGACCCAATCGTCTTGACGGGAGGAAACGAAGTGGCGAAGGTAGTCGCCCAAGATTTGATTGACCCGCTCTACTTGTCCGTTGGTTTGGGGGTGGTATGAAGAAGAGAAATCCAGCTTGATTTTAAGGCATCCACAAAGAGCCCTCCAGAACTTGGACACAAACTGGACTCCTCTATCGGAGACAATATGTAAAGGCAGGTCGTGTAACCGAAAGATGTGTCGGAGGAAATGCTTGGCCAACTGAGGTGCAGGTGGTAAGGCTGGCAACGGGATGAAGTGCGCCATCTTCGAGAAGCGATCTACGACGACCCAAATTATCGTTTTCCCGTGAGATGGTGGTAGGTCCGTAACGAAGTCCATCGCGATATTGGACCAAGGGGTCTCTGGTATGGGAAGTGGCTGGAGAAAGCCGGCGGGTCTTTGGCAAGGGGTTTTGTCTCTGGCACATACAGAGCAGGACTGTACAAATTCAGAGATGTCCTTCTCCAAGGATGGCCACCAATATCTCCTGGAGATAAGTTGTAGAGTCTTTCGGACGCCAGGATGTCTTGCGAGAAGAGAAGAATGTCCCCACTTAAGAACCTTTAGGCGAAGACGGGGAGAAACATAGGTCTTTCCGGGAGGGAGGTTACGCAAGTCTATAGGTGCCACGGTGACCAGACATTCCGGGGGCACAATGTGCTGTGGCTTGACTTCCTCTCCTGTGACATCAGACGAACGAGAGAGGGCATCGGCCCTGAGGTTCTTGCTCGCTGGACGAAAGTCTATCCGGAAGTTAAATCTGGCAAAAAATAGAGACCAGCGAGCTTGGCAGGGATTTAGTCTCTGAGCAGACTGGAGGTAAGATACATTTTTATGATCCGTGTAGATGTTCACGGGATGTACCGATCCTTCCAGTAAATGCCGCCACTCTTCCAAGGCCAGCTTGATGGCGAGTAATTCTCTATCCCCGATAGAATAATTTCTTTCAGCGGGAGAGAAAGTCTTAGAGAAAAACCCGCAAGTAACCAACTTGCCTCTCGTAGTCTTTTTCATGAGCAAAGCACCAGCACCAACAGAGGAAGCGTCTACTTCCAGGTAGAACGGCTTAGTAGGATCCGGTCTGGACAGAACTGGGGCGGTGGCAAAGGCAGTCTTAAGAGCGCTGAAGGCCTTCTCGGCCTGGGGCGGCCAAGATTTCGGGTTAGCCCCCTTCTTGGTTAGGGCTACAATTGGTGCCACAAGGGTGGAGTAATGCGGGATGAACTGTCTATAATAGTTTGCGAATCCGAGGAATCGCTGGATGGCCTTAAGGCCAAAGGGACGAGGCCAGTCCAGGATGGCAGACAGTTTGGCAGGATCAATTTGTAGTCCCTTGGCAGAAATGATGTAGCCCAGGAAGGGAAGGCTGGTACGGTCGAACAAGCACTTTTCAAATTTAGCGTAGAGACGGTTCTTTCTGAGACGGGAGAGTACTAAGCGGACATGAGCACGGTGTTGATCCAAGTTAGTAGAGAAGATGAGGATGTCATCCAAATAGACTATGACACAGGTATAGAGCAGGTCTCGGAAAATGTCGTTAACGAACTCCTGGAAGACCGCTGGAGCGTTACAGAGCCCGAAAGGCATGACTAAGTACTCAAAATGCCCATCTCGGGTGTTAAAAGCCGTCTTCCACTCGTCACTCTCTCGGAAGCGAATAAGGTTATAGGCCCCTCTGAGATCCAACTTGGTGAAGTACTTGGCGCCTTGTAACCGGTCAAAGAGTTCCGTAATCAGGGAAAGAGGGTAAAGGTTCTTTACAGTAATGCTGTTGAGACCCCGAAAGTCTATGCAAGGCCTAAGGGTACCGTCCTTCTTCGCAACAAAGAAGAATCCTGCTCCGGCAGGAGAAGAGGATTTCCTGATAAACCCTCTCTGTAGGTTCTCCTGGATATACTCTGACATGGCTAGAGTCTCTGGAGGGGAGAGAGGATAGATTCTTCCCCTAGGTGGCGTAGTGCCAGGTTGCAAGTCAATGGGGCAGTCATATGGCCTATGTGGAGGCAACACCTCCGCTTGTTTCTTGCAAAAAACATCTGGAAAATCCGCATATGGTTCAGGCAGACCGGGAGGAGGAGAAATAACAGGTGCAGACTTGACTCGTACCGACTTGAGACATCTGCCGAAACAAGCCGAACCCCAGCTTCGAACCTCTCCGGAGGTCCAATCCAGAACAGGACAATGGCGCTGGAGCCAGGGCGGACCCAAGAGGAGTTCTGAGGTGCAATGAGGTAACACAAAAAACTCCAATCGCTCAGAATGCAGGACTCCGATGTCCATCTGGAGGGGTTCTGCACGGAACTGCACCATACCGTCGAGTCTCTCTCCATTAACTGTGGAGATGAAGATGGGCTTCAGTAAACGAACCACAGGGACGTGGAACTTGTTCACCAGCGAGGCATCGATGAAGTTACCGGCTGAACCGGAATCCAGAAAGGCAGAGGCAGCAAAGGAGATCTTGGCGGACACGGAAATCCGCACGGGTACCGTAATGCGTGGAGAGGAGGTATTCACACCTAGCAACGCCTCTCCCACGTTGACTAGGTGCGAGCGTTTCCCTGACGCGGTGGACGGAGAGGACAGTCCTTTAGAAAGTGCTCAGTACTGGCACAGTACAAACAGAGGTTCTCGTCTCTACGGCGGTTCCTTTCTTGCGTGGTCAGGCGAGACCGATCCACCTGCATGGCTTCCTCGGCGGGAGGCCCAGAAAAGGGTTGCGGTGGATGCTGGAAGATAGGCGCCAGACGAGGAAAGCGTCTGGGACGAGCACTTCCCTTTTCCTGTAGCAGTTCCTCTCTTCGCTCAGCAAATCGCAGGTCAATCCTGGTGGCCAAATGGATGAGGTCACTCAGGTTGGTAGGGACTTCTTGTGCGGCCAGGACGTCCTTTATGGCGCTGGACAAGCCTTTCTTAAAGGTAGCACAGAGCGCCTCGTTATTCCAGGAGAGTTCCGAAGCCAGGGTGCGGAAACGGATAGCATAGTCTCCGACAGAGGAACTCCCCTGGGACAAGTTCAATAACGCAGTCTCTGCTGAGGCAGCCCGGGCTGGCTCCTCAAAAACACTCCGGAATTCCTGAAAGAAACTCTGGACACTGGCAGTGGCAGGATCGTTGCGGTCCCAAAGCAGTGTAGCCCAGGCCAGGGCCTTCCCCGAAAGCAGGCTAAGGACAAATGCCACCTTGGCTCGCTCCGAGGGGAACTGGTCAGCCGACATCTCCAGGTGAAGGGAGCATTGGCATAAGAATCCACGGCACAACTTGGGATCACCGACGTACTTGGCCGGCATGGACAGACGGACTCTAGAAGTGGCGGCGGCCACAGGCTGCGGTGGTGAAGCAGATGCAGGCGGTGGAGGCGGCTGCTGCTGTGCTGGAAGAAGCTGCTGCAGCATGGCAGTCAACTGTGCCAGCTGTTGACCTTGCTGAGCGATCTGCTGCGACTGCTGGGCCACAACTGTAGTAAGGTCCACAATACTAGGCAGAGGCACATAAGCTGGATCCATGGCCTGGATCTTACTGTCAGGGTCCGGACTGGTAGCAGGAGTGGATCCGCTGCGTCAGTGAGGGATTGGCGTGGACCGTACCGGAGGATCGGTTCTAAGTAGTTACTGGTTTTCACCAGAGCCTGCCGCAAGGCGGGATGGGCTTGCTGCGGCGGTAACTACCAGGTCATGTCCTCTGGTAGCGGCTCAACCTCACGGACTGCTGATATAGGCGTAGTACAAAAGGGACAGGCAGAGGTGTAGTCAGACGTAGCAAAGGTCAGGGCAGGCAGCACAGGTTCAGAGGCGATAGTCGTTAGCAAAGGGTTCGGCAACAGGCAAAGGATTACACAAATAACGCTTTCACTAAGGCAACAAGGCAACAAAGATCCGGCAAGGGCTGGAAGGGGCAGGTCACTTATATAAGAAACAGGAAACAGGTCACAGGAAACAGGTCACAGGAAACAGGAAGGGAGGTTTGGACCAGGCACCAATTACTGGTGCACAGGCCCCTTAAATTTCAAACAACCGGCGCGCGCGCGCCCTATGGTGCAGGGGCGCGCGTGCCGGGAACCATGTGAGCGGGGAGCGGAGGAGGGAGCCGGAGTGGGCAGTGAGTGGATCTGGAACGAACGCCGTGAGCGCTCCGGTCCAGAAGCAGGGACCGGAGCGCTCAGCGTTACAGTGGGTATGGGGAAAAATCACAAGAGCAGCCTAAAAACATCAAATGAGGATATATGTAAACGGCCAAAATTACGAGGTTTGTATACCAATGCCAGAAGCCTGGCCAACAAGATGGGAGAGCTGGAGCTGCTGATGTTTGAGGAGGACTTAGATTTTGTGGAAATAACTGAGACTTGGTTCAATAGCTCTCATGACTGGATGGCGACCATTCAGGGGTATTCCCTTTATCGCAGAGATAGAGAAGGTAAAAAAGGGGGAGGGGTATGTCTGTATATTAAGAACAGTGTACAGGTAAATATGAGGGATGATATTAATAATGGAGCTATGGACAAGGCAGAATCCCTATGGGTAGAACTTCAAAGGGAAGGCACTGTGGGGAAGGTAATATTGGGCTTATGCTTTAGGCCCCCCAACCTGAGGGAGGAGGGGGAGGCGGACCCAGTGGTGGGATTCAGCCGGTTCGCACCGGTTCCACAGAACCTGTTACTAAAACTTTACAAGTTCGCCGAACCGTTATCCCGGATCCGACTCTGCTGGCTCTCTGCCTGTGGCCGCGGGAGTGTGCACGCTGAGAGGGTACCCAGAGCTCCTCCAGAAGCCCCACTGTAATTACCACCCTCGTAAAATCCTGCCCACCTGTCATTATGCGCATCGCCAATTGGCCCAGGATTCCCTGTCTGATCCCTGATTGGTTGCACTTGCGGCGTTCATTGCTCCGTTCCGCTGTCACTGGTTTGGCTTTTCATAGGCGGATGTAATAATTAATCTGTTGAACTCAGCCACGTCATTGGTCGTCTCTATTGCACGTCAGAAGCGGGTGGAGACATGCCGTGTGTCTGATTTTTTCCGCCGCTCTGTGGTGTTGAGCCCCGGGGAGAGAGGAGCTGCGTGACAGCGGTGGCCGGGGCCTGGGGCTATAGGTGAGACCGAGTTACCTACCCTGTGTACCCAGTTTGATGGACGAGATGTCTGTGTGTGACAGGACGTCCCCGGGAGGAGAGATGCACAGAGCCTGGGAGTGTGTGTCCGTGACGTCATGTGTGGGAGCATCCAGATGTGTGTGACCTCATCCGTTGATGTCATCAACCCTGAGAGCGATGCTGTCATCCTTCTGCATCATGTATATATACCTAGTGTACCTACCTCACTGCACCCCTCCTCTCTCTATACACACACCTGATACACTTGCCTCCCTACACTCCTCCTATATCTATACACCTGGGTCACCTACCTCACTGCAGTATATATATATATGTATTCTGCTACATATTTGTGGTAAAAAAAAAAAATAAAAATGGAATAAACGTATTTTGATTGGTTTGCACAAAAGTTATCATGTCTGCAACTAGGGGAACGTTTAATGTAATTTTTGTTTAAGCAATGGCGGCGATCTGGGATTTTTTGCGTGACTGCGACATTGCCGACAAAGTCGGAACTGGTTACTAAAATTTTTGAATGCCACCACTGGGCGGACCTCCTTTTACAGATAGGATTGGCATCAAGGATGGGAAATGTCATTATAATGGGGGACTTTAATTATCCAGATATAGACTGGGCAGAAGGAACCGCGCATTCAGCCAAGGCTCGGCAGTTCCTAAATGTTTTGCAGGACAATTTCATGGGTCAGATGGTGAATGCACCGACAAGAAACAATGCGGTACTTGACCTACTGATTACCAACAATACAGACCTGCTTACGGATATAGAAATACAGGGCAACTTAGGAAACAGTGACCATAGGTCAATTAGTTTCAGTATTAATTACAGTAATAGGAAACACAAGAGTAATATAAGGACACTGAATTTCAAGAGAGCCAATTTCTCAAAACTGCGCTCTCTGCTAGAAAATATCAAATGGGATAGAACCCTGCGAACAAAGAACACGGAGGAAAATTGGAGTGCTTCAAGAGCATACTTAACAAAGGGATTGATCAGTGCATTCCAAAGGGAAATACATTTAAAAGAGCAAAACTAAACCCTGGGTGGCTAAACTCCAACATAAAAATGCATATTAATGCTAAAGAAAAGGCCTTCAAAAAATACAGGGCTGAGGGGTCATTGGCAGCATTCAAGCATTACAAAGAGTGTAATAAGAAATGTAAAGACTAAATCAAAGCGGCTAAAATAGAACATGAGAGACATATAGCGGAAGAGAGTAAAAAGAACCCCATAAAATTCTTTTTAAGTATATAAACAGTAAGAAAGCGAGGCCAGAACACATTGGCCCCATAAAAGACAACAAGGGAGATTTGGCCACAGAGGACAGGGAAAAGGCGGTAGTGTTAAATAATTTCTTCTCTTCAGTCTTCACAAAAGAATAGGGGGGCTACACTAACCCAGCTTGTAAGGCCAAACTAAACAACACACCTCAGGAAGTACCGCCATGGCAAACAGAAGATAGACTTAGAACTAAACTAGAGAAACTTAACATAAATAAATCACCGGGACCGGATGGCTTGCACCCGAGGGTTCTTAAAGAGTTCAACCAGGTGATTGCCAGACCATTATTCTTGATCTTTAAGGATAGTTTACAGATGGGTATGGTGCCAGCTGATTGGAAAAAAGCCAACGTGGTACCAATATTTAAAAAAGGGCCGAGATATATCTCAGGTAACTATAGGCGGTCAGCCTAACATCAGTAGTCTGCAAGATTTGGGAGGGGATGTTAAGGGACCACATACAAGACTTTAGTAATGAAAATGGTATTATTAGTAGTAATCAGCATGGATTCATGAAAAATCGTTCTTGCCAAACCAATCTATAAAACCTTCTATGATGAAGTGAGCTTCCACCTAGATAAAGGTGGATGTGGTGTATCTGGACTTTGCAAAGGCCTTTGACACCGTTCCCCACAAACGCTTACTGTTCAAACTAAGGAAGGTAGGTATGGACCATAAGGTGAGTACCTGGATAGAGAACTGGCTCCAGGGGAGAGTGCAAAGGGTGGTGATTAATGGGGAGTACTCGGATTGGGCGGGTGTGGAAAGTGGGGTCCCCCAGGGTTCTGTCCTGGGGCCAATTCGGTTTAATTTATTCATAAATGATCTAGAGGAGGGGATATCTAGTACAATCTCAGTATTTGCGGATGATACTAAACTAAGCATGCCAATATCTTCTATGCAGGATGTGGAAACCTTACAAGCGGACCTGAACAAAATAATGGGGTGGGCAACTACATGGCAGATGAGGTTTAATGTTGAAAAATGTAAAGTAATGCACTTGGGTGCCAGAAACCAGAAAGCAAGCTACTCACAAGGGGGGGGGAAACTCTGGGTGAGTCTAGGATGGAAAAGGACCTGGGGGTACTGGTAGAAAACAGGCTTGGCAGTGGCATGCAATGCCAAGCCGCTGCAAGCAAAGCCAACAGAATACTGTATGTATAAAAAAGGGGATTCACTCCAGAAATAAAGAGATTATTCTTCCACTCTACAAGACTCTGGTCCGGCCACATCTGGAGTATGCTGTCCAGTTCTGGGCACCGGTCCTCAGGAAGGATGTGCTGGAACTGGAGAGAGTCCAGAGAAGTGCAACAAAAATAATTTGGGGAATGGAGGACATCAGCTATGAGGAAAGACTACAAGCACTGAACTTATTCCCTCTGGAGAAGAGACGCTTGAGGGGGGGATATGATATAAATGTACAAATACTGTACTGGTGATGACCCTAGCATAAGGAACAAACTTTTCAGAGAAAGGGAATACAATAAGACACATGGCCACTCACTAAAACTAGAGGAAAAACGGTTTAACCTTAAAATACGTAAGGGGTTCTTTACTGTCAGAGCAGTAAGGATGTGGAATTCTCTTCCACAAGCAGTAGTATCAGCAGGGAGCATCGATAATTTTAAAAAACTATTAGATGGGCACCTTAAAGACCACAACATACAGGGGTATACAATGTACGGTTAAGAGCAAACACACACACACATCATAGGTTGAACTGGATGGACTGATGTCTTTTTTCAACCTCACCAACTATGTAACGGTCAACTGTGTTTACAACAGCTGCCTGCCCTTCTCTCTCAGCAAGGAGAGATCACGGGTGCCAATCGGAGCCGCCTGCACCGTGCATGGGAGTCCCCGCTGCCGAGTGGGGGCGGGAGCGCGCTGACGGCGGCACGCACTCGCCCCCTAGCTGCAGGCGCAGGAGGGGCTGCCTGTCACAGTATATCTGCTGCGGGTGGTCTGGAAGGGGTTAAAAAACAAACACACTCTGATCCTGTTGAATGTAACGAAAGTATGAATCCACGAAAAAGGCAATCTCAGGAAAATATGAATTACAAAATGACTAAATGTGTTCTGAAACAACGAAAAAAAAAAAACAAACAATCTCACGAAAGTATGAATTCTGAGTCAACAAAAAATTAGCCTTACGGAATTACAAATCATTCCATTTCAACGAAAAATTACCCTTACGAAAGTACGATTTAGTCCGAATAGAAAAAACTGAATTTTTGTAAAATCTTACCTGTAAAATTCCTTTCTCTGAGTCCTCCGACAGTCGCCGCCTCTTCATATTCGTCACAATGGGGTACTAGACTTTGCTCCGTAGGAGTAGCTAGGCAACAGAATATGTTAATATTAAAGATTTTAACATATCCCACCCCCAGGGGGTGGTCCCCTCAGTCAATACCCTCCTACTTCCTGTATCCATACCTCAGTTTCAGTGGAATAGCAGTAGAGTATACAACCAAACCCCAAAAGAGGGGCGGGGGCGGCGACTGTCGGAGGACTCAGAGAAAGGAATTTTACAGGTAAGATTTTACAAAAATTCAGTTTTCTCTTACGTCCTCCGACAGTCGCCGCCTCTTCATATTCGTCACAATGGGGAAGTCCCAAAGCAGTGCAAACATGAGGGGTGGGAAACGCAGCCGCACCTAAGGCAACGCAGTCTCCACATCAGAGAAAGGAACCTTACCAAAGGAAGGAAACCAGCTGGGCAACATGAGAAAAAACTTGCTCAACAGGAGCAATAACCCAGGAAAAAACAAATAACCTAGGGATAAAAATATATCCCAAACAGCCAAAGGTCCAAAAACAAGTGACCCTAAGGAACCGCCGCACTAAGAACCTTGCGGCCAAAGGAAGCATCTGCCGATGCCTGAACATCCACTCTGTAGAATTTTGTGAAGGTGTGCACAGTCGACCAAGTCGCCGCCTTACACACCTGGGCCACAGAAGCCCCATGACGACAGGCCCAAGACGTACTCAGAGATCTGGTAGAGTGCACCTTCACAGGCATAGGGGGAACTTTCCCCTTCAAAGCATAGGCCTGTTCAATGGTCTGTCTGATCCATTTGGCGATGGTAGAAGCCGACGCCGCCATGCCCTTCCGAGGACCCTCCGGAAGGACAAACAAGGAATCCGACTTGCGAAAGGATTCAGTCGATTTTAGGTAAACCCTAATCGCCCGAACAACATCCAAGGAGTGCCACTCCACCTCCTTCGGATGTTTAGGCTTCGCGCATAGCGAAGGCAAGACAATGTCCTCATTGAGGTGAAATTCCGAAACCCTCTTCGGAAGAAAAGAAGGGTTAGGTCGCAAGACCACCTTATCCAAGTGAATGACCAGATACGGAGACTTGCAGGACAAAGCTGCCAGCTCCGACACTCTGCGAGCCGAAGTGATCGCCACCAAAAAGGCGACCTTCTTGGACAACAGACAACGAGATCCTCCTGATCTGTTCAAAAGGAGCATGTTGTAACACGGACAGAACAAGATTCAAGTCCCAAGGAGGCAGAGGTTCCCTCCTAGGAGGGACCAGATGTCGCACCCCTTGAACAAAAGTGCTAACCAAGGAGTTAGATGCCACAGGACGTTGAAAAAGAACGGCCAGCGCAGACACCTGACCCTTGATCGTAGCCAGCGCCAAACGCTGGTCAACACCCGTTTGAAGGAAGGACAACACCCTAGACACCGAGTATGTGCGAGGGGAATACCCCCTGGACTCACACCAGGCAAAATAGGCCTTCCAAGTACGGTAATAGACCTTCCCCGAGGAAGATTTCCTCGCGTTGATCAAAGTGTGGATGACCTCAGGGGAGAGACCCCTATCCTTCAGGACCTCGGTTTCAACAGCCAGGCCGTCAAAGCCAGCGACTGTAAAGCAGGATGGAATATCGGTCCTTGAGACAGGAGATCTTCTCGAAGAGGCAGACGCCACGGGGCGTCGACCGCCAGATTCACGAGGTCTGCGTACCAGGACCGGCGAGGCCAGTCCGGTGCCACAAGAATCACCGTGTGCGGTTCCGAGGTCAACCTGCGAAGGAACCTGGACAGCAATTGAATCGGTGGAAACGCATACATCAGTCGGTACTGATGCCACGGAGCTACCAACGCGTCTGACGCGTCTGCCCGAGGATCGCGCGTCCTTGCCACGAACCTCCTCACCTTGTTGTTCAGACGAGATGCGAACAGGTCTACCTCCGGAAGACCCCACTTCGCGCACAACATCTGGAAGACATCCGGGTGGAGGGACCATTCCCCCTGGTCCAGGGTCTGGCGGCTCAGATAATCCGCCTGCCAGTTCTCCACCCCCGGAATGTGAACCGCCGATATTGCCGGGACGTGTGTCTCGGCCCAAGACAGAATGTCGGCCACTTCCCGAGCCGCTCGGGCACTCCTGGTGCCCCCTTGGTGGTTGATGTAAGCCACCGCCGTGGCATTGTCCGTCTGCACCCGAACCGGACAGCCCTGCAGCCTGTCCGTCCAACGTCGAAGGCAGAGATTTATCGCTCGTAATTCCAGAATGTTGATCGGAAGGGAGGATTCCTCCTCCGACCAAGTTCCCTGGGCGGACAGAACGCCCAGAACACCACCCCAGCCCGACAGGCTGGCATCCGTGGTGATCACCGTCCATGAAAGAGGACGAAAAGACTTGCCCCCCAACACCGTCGGGGACTGGAGCCACCACAGAAGGTCCCTTCTGGTACGATGGCTCAACGAAACCTGGAGATCCAGAGATTGCGGCCGCCCGTCCCACCTGGACAGGATCTCCGCCTGGAGACCCCGCGTGTGAAACTGGGCAAAGGGAATCGCCTCAAAAGCCGAGACCATCAATCCCAGACACCGCATGCACGTCCGGAGGGACGAGCACGGAACGTCCCTGAGGGACCTGACTTCTTCCTGAAGAGTCCTGAGTTTGTCGTCCGGTAGGAAGACCTTCGCCTGGACCGAGTCCAGGATCATTCCCAGGTAGGGAAGACGAACCGACGGACACAGCGTCGACTTTGGAAAATTTATCGTCCAACCAAACTCCTGTAGAGTCTGCATCGTGACGGACAGGGCCTCCACCAGACCCTGGCTGGTCGCAGACCGAACCAGAATGTCGTCCAAATACCCCAGGACAGAGATGCCCTGGGCTCTCAAAGCCAGAACCGGTGCAAGCACCTTGGTGAATACCCGTGGGGCCGAAGCGAGACCAAAAGGTAACGCCACGAATTGATAATGATCCTCCGCAATGGCGAAACGAAGGTACCTCTGGTGACCCTCGAAAATCGGGATGTGAAGGTACGCATCCTTCAAATCGATGGAGGCCATAAATTCCCCCGGAACCAGGGCAGCCACCACAGACAGCAGGGATTCCATGCGGAACTTGCGAACCCGCACAAAGCGGTTCAGAGCCTTTAAGTCCAGAATTGGACGTACCTTGCCCACCTTCCTGGGCACGGTGAACAGATTGGAATAAAACCCCCGAAATCTGTCCCGATGAGGCACCGGAACCACCACTCCCTGAGCCCGCAGGTCCAGCACCGCCAGGTGCAGATCCCGCAAACGCTCCGGAGACAGTTGAAGATTTGAGGGAAAAAATCTGCTCTCCGGCCGAGAGAGAAACTCGATCTTGTAGCCAGACTGAACGATTTCCTGAACCCACCTGTCCCGAACACGGGCCAGCCAGGGTTGAAGAAAACCGAGCAAGCGTCCCCCCACCCCCAAGCCGGGTGAGGGCGCCCTTCAGGCCGCATTGTTATGGGCAGCGGGTCCGGACTGGCCGGACTTCTGCTTACCTGACCACGGCTTCTTTTGGGAGCCCTGACCCTTGAATGGCTTGCCCTTATATTGCGACCGAAAGGCACGAAAGGACCCCTGAGAGGGCCGAAAAAGAAGCATGCTTCTTACCAGTAGCAGCCTTAGCCTTGTGGGATTGGGGCAAGAGCGTGCTCTTACCACCCGTGATCCCCTTTATCAGTGTATCCAAGGATTCGCCAAAAAGGCGAGATCCATCATAGGGCAGATTGGCTAAGGTCTTGCGCGAAGATTGGTCCACAGACCAACACTTCAACCAAACCAAGCGGCGAGCCAACACCGCCACACTGTGTACACGTGCAGACAACGGTACTATATCCAAGTCCGCATCACATAAATACATGACACCCTGATGGATTTGATCCACCATATGCAATGTCGCCAGTGGGGCAGAATCAGCCACCAGGACGCGTCTAAGCACCTGCGTCCAACTCGCGACAGCCTGGGCTGCCATAAGTGAAGCAAAAAGAGCTTTTAGCATAGAACCAGTAGTAGAATAAGTATGACGGGCAAGAGACTCCAGCCTCCTGTCCGTGGCATCCCGGATATCCTCTGCAGGAATCGCAGTGGACTTATTCAAAACCGCTACCGCGTGATCCACCGGAGGCGGCACACACCAACGTTCATCAGTAGCGGGTGTGAAAGGATAACGCAGCTTGAACCTACTAGGCACAGCAAAAGGCTTGCGTATATTGCGCCATTGTTCCTTAACAGCGCGCTGAAAATCTTCAGTGCACGGAAAAACCTGCGATGTCTTGCGTCTTCTCTGCGTCCCATAAGCGGCCAGGGCAGCAGGAGGACATGGTTCATCCTGCAAACGCAGTGTTTGTTTGATAGAAGCAACCAAATCATCCATGATTGCAAGCTCTTCAGGCGAGCCAGGGGGAGAATTATCAACCCCTTCAACCTCAGCCTCCACCTCAGACCCCACAAGATCCAGGGAGGAACGGGACCCCGATAAGGAGACCCCAGCCATAGCAGCCCCATCACCATCACCCTCTGAATCAGAGGAAATTGAAATTCTGGGCCGTTTAGTGGATTGAGCAGCCACAAGTTACATAGTTACATAGTTAGTGAGGTTGAAAAAAGACATCAGTCCACCCAGTTCAACCTATGATGTGTGTGTGTGTTTGCTATTAACCGTACATTGTATACCCCTGTATGTTGTGGTCTTTAAGGTGTCCATCTAATAGTTTTTTGAAACTATCAATGCTCCCTGCTGATACGACTGCTTGTGGAAGAGAATTCCACATCCTTACCGCTCTTACAGTGAAGAACCCCTTACGCACTTTAAGGTTAAACCGCATTTCCTCAAGTTTTAGTGAGTGGCCACGTGTCTTATTGTATCTCCTCTCTCTGAATAGTTTGTTCCTTATGCTCGGGTCGCCAGTACAGTATTTGTACATTGATATCATATCCCCCCTCAATCGTCTCTTCTCCAGAGAGAATAGGTTCAGTGCTTGTAGTCTTTCCTCATAGCTGATGTCCTCCATTCCCCTAATTATTTTTGTTGCCCTTCTCTGGACTTTCTCCAGTTCCAGCACATCCTTCCTGAGGACCGGTGCCCAGAACTGGACAGCATACTCCAGATGTGGCCGGACCAGAGTCTTGTAGAGTGGGAGAATAATCTCTTTATTTCTGGAGTGAATCCCCTTTTTTATACAACCCAGTATTCTGTTGGCTTTGCTTGCGGCGGCTTGGCATTGCATGCCACTGCCAAGCCTGTTGTCTACCAGTACCCCCAAGTCCTTTTCCATCCTAGACTCACCCAGAGGTTCCCCCCCCTAGTGAGTAGCTTGCTTTCTGGTTTCTGGCCCCCAAGTGCATTACTTTACATTTTTCAACATTAAATCTCATCTGCCATGTAGTTGCCCACCCCATTATTTTGTTCAGGTCCTCTTGCAAGGTTTCCACATCCTGCATAGAAGATATTGGCAAGCCTAATTTAGTATCATCTGCAAATACTGAGATTGTACTAGATATCCCCTCCTCTAGATCATTTATGAATAAATTAAACAGGATTGGTCCCAGGACAGAACCCTGGGGGACCCCACTTTCCACACCCGCCCAATCCGAGTACTCCCCATTAATCATCACCCTCTGGACTCTACCCTGGAGCCAGTTCTCTATCCAGGTACTCACCTTATGGTCCATACCTACCTTCCTTAGTTTGTACAGTAAGCGTTTGTGGGGAACGGTGTCAAAGGCCTTTGCAAAGTCCAGATACACCACATCCACAGGCTTACCTTTATCTAGGTGGCAGCTCACTTCATCGTAGAAGGTTAATAGATTGGTTTGGCACGAACGATTTTTCATGAATCCATGCATTTGCACCTGAGCAGCAAGGTTAGCCACAACCGTAGCCAAATCTCCCCCTGGGGGGGAAACAGCAGTCCCTTGGCCTCCCACCAAGGTGGGAGGAAATTTGTTTTCCTGAGAATCCATTGCCCCCAAAAGCATGTGGAAGAATAAAGGGTTAACTGCCCCTTTAAAAAGCGCGGCGAGCGCAGCCCACCGCACACACACACCAGCACAAGCCGACCCCCACAGGGAAAAAGTACAACTCAGGCAAGGATACAGGGATAGAGAGAATAAAAACCTGGAGAGACCACTGCTGCTGCTGCCTCGATCGGTGCGCCCAGGGAAAAGGAAGTGATGTAACGCAGGGCGCTCTATTAAAGCCTATGGAAGGCTACAAGAAAATGGCCACCTGCAGTGTTAGCATGCGGCCGGAGCGAGCGCCGCCAAAATGGCGGCATTTGGCGCCGAAACGCCGCTCCTCCACACACAGTGAAACCGCCAAAAAACACATGCAGTAAAGTAAAATAATGGCGGACCGCCGCAGCGGCCGCCGCAAATGTGCCCAACACGATTCAATCATGCCCCGCAGCACACAGCCTGTCACACAGTCACAGTCTGACACAGAACAGTGCAGCATAGCCCCCCTCCTTGCAGCCCACAGAATGCAGCCAAGATAGATAGGGAGCCCAATAGTGTGAACAGAGGCAGGGTTACACAGTCCCAGACTGACACCCCCCAAACAGACAGGTCCCCACACAGATACACTTACCTCCTAAATGGCGTGGGGAACCCGCACAAGCGAACAAGCCACTGCACATGGGACAGGGAGAGTCGCAGTCAGGACGCAGAAGAACTGGGGTTGAGAAACCGCATGGCGTCCAGTGAGGTAGCCACCTCACCATAGCATCCCTGCAGCGAACAGGGATGGGTCGTTCAGAATGCCAGGAGAAGTACCTGACTGAACGCTCGATGGCAGGCTGAGAAGCCACTGACCAACAACATGCGACCAGGGGGATCAGCCCGAGACCCAGCCCGCACGATCCTCTTCATCAGAAGACCTAACTAATGCTGACAAAAGTAACAGCTAAGTAAAGAGAGAGAAAAAAACTCAAATAAAATCAAAAAAGAAGAGAAAGGCTGAGACAAAATGCCCCAGCATAGAGACATCCAGCTACTCCTGACAAGCTAGACATTGAAACTGAGGTATGGATACAGGAAGTAGGAGGGTATTGACTGAGGGGACCACCCCCTGGGGGTGGGATATGTTAAAAGCTTTAATATTAACATATTCTGTTGCCTAGCTACTCCTACGGAGCAAAGTCTAATACCCCATTGTGACGAATATGAAGAGGCGGCGACTGTCGGAGGACGTAAGAGAAACAAGCATTTTATGATATTACAAATAATTACGAAGCCAGTTTCACACCCACAAGGACACTTTTTTGGCCAGAAAATTTCCATTAAGTATTTTTGGATAGGATAACCAGCTTGGCACGCATAGCTAATTGCAGTCCTCCAGTCAAGGCGCTTCATCCTCCCTATCTGCTTCCCATCTAGGAAGCCAGTTTCACACTCACAAGGTCACTTTTTTTGTCCAGGAAGCAGCCTAAAAGTTTCCCTTAACTCTTTTTAGACATGACCCGGGTAGGTCAGAGCACCAACTATTCCCACTCTAACTTCCAAACCATCCCACCCCTTATTAAATAATCACGCTACTCATACTTGGAGTTAAAATGGCCGACATGGCCTTTTATTAAACAACAAATCTTATTAATCCAGTTTAAACTTGGTTGCAGGTCCTTGACAGTACCATATTACCACCAACGTTTGTGTCTGTGTCACCATTTGGCCTAGTCACACCCCCAGCCGCTAAGCACAGCCTCGGGGACTAACACAGCCAACCTCAGACACCCACCTGTACCAATTAGAGGATGCCATACCTCAGATGTGTCCCCACCATTTTACCCAACAGACCAGCTTTTAGACCCCCTATCAAGGACCCCAAACCGCCACAACACTTAAAGCAGAGAAGAAACTGAGATACCGCAACCATCAGAGTTCCTCATTAGCAAAAAGGGCGGGAGGGAGGGACGTCCTTCCACGATTTCTCCTCAAAGAGTGACCAAAACCACCCATACAGGAGGGAAGAGAACAACGTGTTCAGGGAACAAGAAAGAAACGTAAACCGAGAGGAAAACGAGGGGGGACAAAGAAAAAGAAGAAGACGTTTTTAGGAAAAGGAATTTTTAATCTCAGCACAGTCACTTTCGATGAGGATGAACTGAAACTCTTGGACCTCGGCCTCAAATATGCTCCCAATAAAAATTTGGACAAATTCGAGGCATATATAGATCTCCAAAAATACATCCGCAAGCTCAATATTAAGAAATTTTTTGCCCTAAAGAAAGAAAAAAATACAAATACAAAAAACAAGAAATTTAAACACACAACTCTAAAAAACAAATCAACATTTAACCCCAAAAACCCCCAGAATGAAAACCTAGAGGTTTTCAAAAGAATGGTAGAACAAGAAATAAGAGATTTAAAGATACGGAATAGGAAGGAGGAGGAAACCTGGAATACCATCAAAAAACTGCAAAAGAGTAAGGGAATTGTGATGAGACCAGCGGATAAAGGAGGAGGCCTGGTTATATTGGATAAGAAGGAATCTGAGGAAGAAATGGAAAGGCTCCTTAAGGAAGAAAACACATAAAAAACTCACAGGAGATCCAAAGAGAAAATTTGAGAAGGCTTTAGATACATATATAAAGAAAGGGAAGGAAAGGGATATATTAAACAAACAGGAGACCCAATATTTGAAGCTGGAAGCAGCAAGGACCCCGGTTATATATTACCTCCCCAAAATACACAAAAATGAAACAAAACCACCGGGACGTCCAATTGTAAGTGCAATAAACTCAGTCCACTCCAGATTAGGGGAATACCTGGATAAATTCATCCAGCCATTAGTACCCCAGGGTAAATCATACCTCAGAGACAGTAAACAGCTGTTACACGAATTAGAACATCTCGAGGTAACGGATGATGACATCCTGGTTACAATAGATGTTAATTCTCTGTATACCAATATAATACAAAAGGACGGCTTAGATGCTGTGGAGTGGGCACTGAGTAATTTTACTGATTTTAAACAAGCACAACTGCACTTTATTTTAGAGGGACTCGAAATGGCTATGAACTCGAATTATTTTTGGTACAAGGGACAATATTTTGTACAAACAAAGAGAGTAGCCATGGGGGCCAGATATGCCCCCAGTGTGGCCAATATTTTTATGCAAAAGTGGGAGGAGGAGCAGGTTTTTAGTGTAGATAGACCTTTTTTAAAATTTTATCGAAGATACATTGATGATATCATTTTAATATGGCGAGGTACCCCAGAATCGTTGCAACTTTTCTTCGATGAGATTAGTGATAATGGATATGGAATCACGTTCACAGGCAACTGGGACCTGAACAAAATCTCATACTTAGATCTGGAGCTCTTTAAAAAGAATGGCAAGTTACAAAGTAAAACCTTCTTCAAAAAAACCGACAAAAATGGGTACATACCTACACGCAGTTGCCACCACCAACGATGGCTAGGCAATATACCCAAAGGCCAACTACTGCGAATTAGGAGGAATTGCAGTGACATACAAGACTTCGACAATCAGGCCGACATTTTAATAGCCAGATTCTTAGAAAAGGGCTACAAGAAGAAGGAACTAGAACATATTAAACAGTTGGTCAGGAAAATGAAAAGAGAAGACTTAATCACAGAAAATAACAATAGAAAGAAAAATAACGGTAACAGTTTTGAATATGCATTTATCACAGGCTTCAACAAACAACAAAAGGATATGGAAAAGATTATCAGAAAACATTGGCCTATTCTCAGAGCAGATAAAACTCTCAAGCAAATCCTGCCCACGAAACCGTCATTCATCTACCGCCGAGCTCCCACCCTAAGAGATAAAATTGTGCATAATGTAATCAATCCACCTAAAAAGATCCTATTACCCACAGCCATCAATGGTTTCTTCCGATGTCAGAAATGTCTCCCATGTAGAAACAACAGGAAACAACAGAGAAAAACAAAAAGCTTTAAATCCAACGTCACGGGTACAGAGTATAAAATTAAAGACACCATCACATGTACGAGTACACATGTCACATATGTGGTGGAATGCCCTTGTAAATTGCAATATGTCAGAAGAACCACACGACCCACTCTTCGTAAGAATTAGAGAACACATAAAGAACATCAAAAAAGGGTTTGAAAAACACACTTTATCAAGACATTTTAAAGAGGTCCATGCACAGAATCCAACAGGAATGATTTTTTATGGAATTGATAAAATAAAAAACGATTGGAGAGGCAGCAACAAAAGAAGAATGGTATCAAAGAATGAAACTAATTGGATTTTCCTAATGCGCTCTCTCCGTCCCGAGGGATTAAATGCTGATATTGATTTAAATTGTTTTATCACAGACACCTAATTCATAGTTTTATTCCTTTTGGATTTTACCTATCAAGAATTAACCTCTTTTGTTTTTTTACTTCCTGTTTTTATTCCCCTTTAAATACATTTTTTTGACATTTTTTTGACATTTTTATGTGATATTTTTTATGAGCTATTTTTGTTGTCCTTATTTTTACATATGTTTTTTGTACTTTTTAGCCTGTTTCTATACGTCTTCTTCCCTTTTGATACGCCTTCTTGCTTTTTATGGATATTACATTTTTTATGCAGAATTTTTTGGCCTTCTCATCCAACATCACATTTTTTTAGCCTTTTCATCCAACATCAGGGTAATACTATTATCTAAACCATACCACCTTTGATGTTGGGGATCTCCTCCTCCTCCGCTAAGTGACTGTCTAATCTCCTCTGAGCGCTTCTTAATTGTTTTTAACTGTTTTTTAATTCTTTTTGCTCAAACACCAATTCTATACTATTACCCAGACTATCATCTCTGAAGAGATATGGATATCAGCTCATTAAGTGACTTATTACCACATATACGATATATACTTTTTTTCCCATTTATACTTTCATGTTATTTCTTTTTTGACCTTCTCATCCAACATCACTCTACATTTCAAGTTTTTCAAAGAATAATTATTAGATTTTTTCCCCCAATTGTGGACTTTTTGTTGTCACCTCAGAAAGAATGGACACGCTATTTCCAAGCAGTCACAGTGGTTTATCAACCTCAGATCACTTGGATTTTTATACCTCTTGAATTTCTCTTCCCACACTTCATTATAGCCATTAATATCTCACGGGTGTATTTTTATACACATTTTTCTTCTCACCTCACCAGTGTTATTCATTTATTTTTATTTACCAAATTTTTATTTGAACACTTGGGATACACTTACCCACTCATATATTTCGACGTAAGCACTAAATATTATTTTTTTTCAATATAATAAAATTTCTGTGGCCATATTATCACTAATGTCCTTTGGGCACTCTTTACTTCTCAAAAAACACTTTTCCATCGCCTCTATGTTTCTTTTCCTATTAAAAATATTTAAAAAAATGTCTGATGCCCCTTTTTAATTTTAATTTTAGTTTATACACTTCCTCTTACATATATATTTTTTACGAAGTTTTTACAAACATTCGTTCCTAATAAAATAATTTTTTAAATACCTTTGCAATTTAAAATGGATCCACTAGATGGCAGCATGATCTGATATGATGATTACTATAGACAGAGATGGGCATCCCATATTAAGCCTGCACATTCCACATTTCTTCCATTATCGAGCAATTATCCCCAGATGCGCATTAGGGCGAATGATTGGCTGATGGGATGACTCAGGCTATATCTGGACAACGAGGTCGACTGACGGGTACCGCTCCCCGTAGACGTCCTATGACGAAACGTACGTAGGGCGGAAACCCACGTCACTTCCGGTCCGCAGCTCGCCTAGGCTTGGAACGCAGAAGCTTCCTCGGCGCAGACTGCCAATATCTGAAAGGATCTGCTGCATCTACCCAAGCGTGAGTCGCTACTATCTTATTGTATACCCGATCTTCACTTATCACACTGAGTAGCTTCTCTTTTTCCCTTTTGTACCCAGATGGGATCTGTTTGGTCCGTAGGGACCGTCAGCAGGCAGGTTTGAGAATCACACCTACATCCTGTCTTTTGGCTCATATACTTAACATCTGTGGTCTTAGGGTAAGTGTGACACCTAGTGTTTGAATTGGAGAACTACATCCCAAAAGGTATACAATTAGTATTCTCACTGCTCCTATGATACATGATTGGTTTATAACTAATTTATTCGGCATTATTTATTCAGTATTATTTATTCAGCATTATTTATTCATCATCACATATCAATTTAGCATTTTTATTCAGCATTATTTATTCAGCAGCACCTATTGGTAATCACTATACCATTTACCCAGTATATATACTTTTTACCATACTTTTTTACCATACCTCTTATCTGCCATTCATCTATTTTATTTTTTTTTTATCTTTTGTCTTGGCTTGAATTTTATATATATTTATTTACTCACGTACACAATTATCTATATGTGACACTTTGTACGCACTAAGCACTTTCTCCTCTTCACCCGCATCTTTGCACATGCGTTAGGTAGCGCCGTTTTCAAACTATTCACCCCCACACTTTAAAACCCCTCCTACCTGCAGATATACTTCTACGGCTCCACCCCATCACTCCGTACCACTGACCAATAAGGTAAGGGTCAAGCACTGACCACCTCTTATTTACCACTTAACCCCTACAGCTCGGTTCCCCTTCCACCCAGTCATGTATGCCCTCTACTTAGTTTGTTCCTCCTAGTGCCGGGCATGTCTTGACTCGGGTAGGTCAGAGCTCCCGTGTTGCCCTAAACATATCATACACCAACTATTCCCACTCTAACTTCCAAACCATCCCACCCCTTATTAAATAATCATGCTACTCATACTTGGAGTTAAAATGTCCGATATGGCCTTTTATTAAACAACAAATCTTATTAACAAACATAACAATAAACCAGTTTAAACTTGCAGGTCCTTGACAGTACCATATTACCACCAACTTTTGTTACTGTGTCACCATTTGGCCTAGTCACGCCCCCAGCCGCTAAGCACCGACTCGGGGACTAACACAGCCGACCTCAGACACCCACCTGAACCAATTAGAGGACACCATACCTCGGATGGGTCCCCACCATTTTTCCCAACACACCAGCTTTTAGACCCCCTGTCAAGGACCCCAAACCGCCATAGCGACACAAGTGTGACACCTTACACTTGTGTACCCCGCCACACACGAAAAGCCCTCTGAATCCCATCCTGCAACCCCAAAAAAAAATCAGTGCCAATGGCATTGAGATTAACTTCGTCACCGCGGAGGAACTGCCACGTATCGCTTTCCAATTCCAAGTGCCGAACCACTAAGCCCCCATTCCTGCTAACAAACCTGCCCACCCCCTTGTTCACCTTAATGCGGGCCTTGTTTAGTTTCTCAACGGACCTGGCTGCCCGCCACGAAGAACGGGCTACTATGTCGGACCACACAATGAGAATGCCCGGAAAGGAAGTACGAAGTCTCAAAAAATCGAACTACACATCCCGTATCAGCTCCCTCATGGAGCTGAGGCCCAGATCATTACCGCCCACGTGATGTACTAAGACGTCAGGGGCCCTATCCAGTCGTGCAAAGTGGTGAATCTCCGGAACCACACGGCTCCACAGCATACCTGGCACTCCTATCCACCTGACCCTACCGGCCTCCCTGGGTAAGCCCAATTGTCTACCGTTAGGTCTCACCTCAGCCCGCTTAGCCCCCCCAGAAGACATATGAATGCCAGAGGATCCAGACCAGGCACTGCGGGACACCTGCAAAGAAACAAACACAGTGCACCCACCACACCGAAACTACTCAGACGAACAACAAAACAGAAAAGACACAAAGAACAAACAAGATAGGCCCCAGCTGCCCCAGGATACTCTAAACAAGTTGGGGCCTAACGTACGAACGGAATCTGCTGGACTCCCACCTACCAATGCGCCTGACCACCCCTCATCCAAACCCCACCGTGGTGCTCTGTGCCCGCCCCAATACGGAATGAATGCAAAGCATTTTCCACTGGGTTATAACCCTCCGCCAACATAAATTTCCTAAAAACAGACACAAATTGAAACTTGGACAGCCAAGAACCGTCCAGGTGCCACCTAGCTGAGGTCGAACTTGAAGGAAATGTTCCAGAGCCAGTACCGGACATAGACCAGCGCTGTTATCCCAAAACAACTCCACCCACCTGCCTCTGCCCCTTTGGTCCGTCTTGGACCTTCTGAGACAGACCCGCACCGAAGTATCCGTGCTTATGACATCCCCCAGCCCCCCGACAACCCGCTTTGACTGACTGTCAGGGCACAAACACATTTTGTGTGAGCGCTCGGTACACCCAGCTCCCCGTCTACGTGTCATTGTAGTGGCTGCACTCCCACACCGGACACACCGCGTCACCGGGAGATCCTCCCCGCCCTGAGCAACGAGCGGCCCCGCTGGATGGAGTGGTTTATGGATCCTTCCTTTATATAACCTGCACTGAGAAAAGCAACACAATTTAGGACTTAACGACTGCCCGCTTGATGGATAATATCTAATGAGGAGGAGTGAAGGATCCCGGCTTTCCAGGGCTTGTGCCATTAGCGCTTTTGACCTTTGTAATGAGGGTCATTGGGATCTGGTAAGGATCAGTGTGTGCGGGTGCCTGGTGGTGGTTTCCCTCGCTGAGGATCTTCACATCTCTCCCCTTCTTTTGGAAGTTTTTATTTATCCATGGGAAAGAATTTGAACCCGTGCTACTTTGGGCCTGACCTCTCCTGTTCTCATCCTCAGGGGGGTCTGGAACTTAGCCGCAAGGGAAGCCCTCTCTCTCCATTGGCCTCTAGCACCAGGTACGTGATACTGACTCACCAGTTCGCTAATCCTGAATTCCCCAAAGGAAGCCAATAAGAAGGCCGCCCTAAACAACAATTGTTCATAAGGCGACGAGCAAACCATCGACAACCTCCCCAGAATGGCACCCAACACCGAGAAGGACACCGGGTCCCGCAAAATCGCGGCTGCAATTGCCTTTGCGGTAACCTCGCATTGCCTGCCTAACCAGGAATGCCTTGGTAAAATCCACACCCCCCCCACCAACTTAAACCAAACATCAAGGCCTGCCAGTTTCCTATGCAATGCCGCCGCAGAAACACCCCGTATGAAAATACAGCTGATAAATTAAAGCACGGAGGCGGAAACCTCCTCCGGCTCCACCCCCTCCATAAAGGAACACCATTCCATCCAAGACCTGGCATAAGCATCCCAAGTCGCAGGGCTCAGTGACTGCTGAATCAAACTCGCAGTGACTCCAAGGCGATCTTCCGCAGCTGCCGCGGACAGGGTATCCCATGTTGCTCCGCTGCCGGCGCCAACACGCGAAACTCGGCCCACTGGAAACGAGACAAAGCATCCGCCACTCTGTTACAAACACCAGGAATGTGCACAGCATAAATAAACACATTGCAGCGGAGACACAGCAGAACTAGGTGATGCAAAAGCCGCACAACCGGCGGGGAAGAGGCCGAGATGTTATTGATCGCCGCCACCACACCTGTTATACCAATGAAAACACACTTTTTTGTTCCGAAAGGCCGACCCCCATAGTTCCACCGACACCACCATGGGAAATAACTCCAAAAGCACCAGGTTATGAAAAAATCCTGCCGTGCCCCACTCCTCCGGCCACGGCTCAGCGCTTCATTGACCCTGAAAAAATGCCCCATAACCAGCGGAACCAGCCGCATCCGTAAAGAGTACCAAATCCCCATTGCTTAGCGGGCCATCCATCCACAAGGAGCAGCCGTTATAGGATTCCAAAAAAATATCCCAAATCTGCAGATTCGCCCTAAGCTCCCCAGTCAGCCGCACTGAGTGCCCGGGGGCCCGAACGCCCGACGTAGCCACAGACAAGCGGCGAAAAAATATCCGCCCCATAGGTATAATCCTACAGGTAAATTTCAACTCACCAAGCAAAGACTGCCCGTAGTGTGATCCTGCGATGTTCCATAAGCATTCTTGACCTCCGCCCTGAGGAGCACCAACTTGATCATCGGCAATCTGCATTCCATGGCCACCGGATCTATAGTAATGCCCAGGAAAACCAATTCCGTCACCGGGACCCGGAAGCAGTCCGCGATGTGTTGCAATATCCCCAGGAGAACCGCACAGGTCCCAGAGCCTGGAGGGCCAATGCAGAAAAAATCATCCAAGTAATAGATGATGGAGTTGACACCTCACACATCCCGGACCACACACTCCAAGAAAGAACTAAAGGTTTCGAACAAGGCACACAATATAGAGCATCCCATCGGGAGGCAGCGATCCACAAAATAGGAACCCTGCCACTTACACAGGCACCCCAACAAATGAAGACTCTGGGGATGGACAGGAAGAAAAGCGAAATGCTGATTCAATGTCCGCCTTAGCCAACAGCGCACCCTTGCCATACTTACGGACCCAATAAATAGCCGCATCAAATGATGTATTGGTAACCACACACTCCCGCGGGTCAATACCATCATTTATAGAGCCACCCCTTCGGATACGAAAGATGGTGAATCAAGCAAAATTTGCCAGGTTCCTTCTTGGGGACCACCCCCAAAGGTGAAACCACCAGCCCCAGGAGCGGGGGGGGGGGAGGGAAGGCCCATTCATCCTACCCAACGCAACCTCCTTAGCCAGCTTCTCGGAAACCACCTCAGGATGAAGACACGCAGAACGCAAGTTGGAAAGATAAGGGCGTAATCGCACTCAAAGTGCACGGAATACGAAAACCCACCCTGGCCGAAGTCATCAACTTCATCCAAAGCTGAGATCCTTGTGATCCCAGCGGTTGGATGACCTGACCGCCTTACGCTGACTAAACTGTTTGTCAAAACGCAACCACGCCACCCCACCATACACTCTGTGATCCTCACCAATCACATTGAGGTAACAGAACAGCGCCAAACAATTCTCTGGCGCCTTTTCCCAATGACACTGGCCAGAATCGCAAAAGCCTGCAACCAGTTTGCAAACATGCGAGGGATAAAGCGATACCGTCGCTTTTCTCCTCCTCCTTCTTGCTTTCGGCCGGCTTCACCCGGTCCAAGTTAAATTTTTCCAGCAGAAGGAGGGAAAAAATCTCAAGCATATTCCCCTTTCCAGATCTTGTCGCGAACATCGGGCTTAAGGTGAGCTCCCAGTGGGCCCTCGAAGCACACGTACACCTCGCACTTAGCAAGTCCGCTAAGCCTTACCTTGTCTCCTTCCTTGTTCCCTTCTGCGGTTCTCCGCAGCAGACGAAGCCGGACCCTGAGATTCACTATCCGTTTGAGTGCCTACCACAGCTTGCCCACCTTGGCCGCCGGGCGCCACTAACACTTCGCCTTGACTCCGAGGGGCCCACGCCCTCACGGGGGGAGGGGCCCACGCCGCACTCGCCTCCAACCTGCTAATCATTGCCTTAAGGCCTACCCAACAACCTCCCTACCCACGCGTGCGGAGCCGCCACCACCAGACGCCCCCGCGGAACCCAGCAATTTCTGACCCTCTACCCCCGGCACCGACAGGACATCCCACACAACAGGAGCAGACAACACAGAAACAGGGTACTCGCCAGGCTGCCCAGGGCTGGAAGGCCCCCCAGCCGCCACTCCGGTATCTCCCGCTACGCCTGGCACCGCATCCTCCGGCTCGCCGTCCTCCGAGCTGCTGATCTTCCCACTCTGACCGACTGCAGCTGGCTGTGGACCGGGGAAACATCATGCGCTGACCATCTTCCCTCCTTCTAGCAGTCTTCTGTGCACTCTTCTGTCCTGCTCCATCTTCTTAGCAGTGTGTCTCTTCTGCAGCCATGGGCCCTTTAAGGGCAAGCGCCTCCTCGTGACGTCATCAGAGCGCTCCCTGCTCACCGCAGCGTCCTTCCTCTCCCAGGCCAAGAAGCAGGCCTGGAGGCAGACACAGAAGACTGAAGGACTCCATCCCCACACCCCCGCCATTCACCACGACCCGGGATGGGGCCATCGGCCGCACCAGGAGACAGGCCGGCACCCGGAGAAACTCCTCTCCCACGCAGAGCAAGGTGTACTGGCCGGGACATCACCAGCTACACCTGCCGCCACTGTCCTGACACCCGATGATGGAGGAGTGGACCCGGACAGCAAGGCGGTGTGTGCCCACCCTCCTGTGGGCTCTGTCCAAGATGGGGATTCCTCCCAGGGCTCCCACCCGCCACAGCAGGCACACGCTTTGCAGGGGGGGCCTGAAGGGTCCCTAGGGGGGCTCCCAGAGCGACACTGAGCCCGGGGGGCACGATCTGGGCTAAAGCACTCCGGAGGCCTAGACCTCCGAGCATGTGTGGAGGCAGGCTTCAGTTGAGAGGAACCCTGCCTGGCCCCCTGTAATGTACTAGAAACCTGTCCCTGCACCCAATCTGAGCCATGCACCTCTGCCAGCTTCCTAAGCTGCGACAGCAAAGCCCTCCAACTCACTCATCTTCTTTTCCTTTGCAGGGGCAGATGCAGCAGCCGGCTACACGGGACGTTCTTCCACGATTTCTCCTCAAAGAGGGACCGAAACCCCTCCTACCCTGCAGCTATACTTCTACGGCTCCACCCCATCACCCTGTACCACTGACCAATAAGGTAAGGGTCAAGCACTGACCACTTTCTATTTACCACTTAACCCCTACAGCTCGGTTCCCTGTCAACCCAGTCACGTATCCCCTCTACTTAGTTTGTTCCTCCTAGCGCCGGGCATGTCTGCATGGCCAGGTTGGTACGAAAAGCTAATTGCAGTCTCGTAGTGAGGAGATTAATTTACCACAATCCCTTTCTCTCTGAGTCAGACTGCTGCACGGGCACAATACAACTTTTACATCCAAGAAGCAGCTTGCAAATACCCAAACCTTTTTTTACTGGGGCATCAAGCTAACAATTAAAAGCTACTCCCATTTCTCCAATGAGAAGTTATAGCCTCCTTACCCGCTTCCCATCAAGGGAGGCAGCTTTGCACTAACAAAGCCCCGCCTTTCTCCATGAAGTAACCTTACAATTTCCTGTAACTTTTTTGAAGGCACAGCCAACTTGGCGTGCACAGTTAATTGAAGTCCTCTAGTCAGGAGCTTCATCCAATGAGAAGCTTCATCCTCTCTACCGGCTTCCCATCTAGAGAAGCAACCCAGAAAGGTATTTGTGCTCCACACTGACAGCTGTATAGCATCCTATCTTCTCACTAGCAGCTTGCTTAACTCTGTAAAAAGAAAAGAGAAGGCGCCTGGCCCTTTAAATAAAAGATTGTTGAACCTGCTGCCCTTTTAATTGTAATAAAACAATAAATAGGTATATATCATAGGTAAAAAGGCGCTGGTAATCTTAATATATCACGTGTTATAAAAATTAATAAGTGATTTAAAGTGTAATATATGTGATTAAAAATTGCTACAAATATATATATGATCTACTATTGGTGCAATTAGCAAAGAAAAGTGCATACCAGTGCAATTTCAATTCAGAAGTGTTTGTGCTTCTCAAAGTAAATTAATCCACAAAGGTGTGGATCAGTGAACCAATAAATAGATATATAAAGAATTCCATACAAAAATCACATAAGAATATATAAAAATATAAATATATAAATGTGCTCCAAGTAGTGTTTAAAAGTCCAGGCAATAGCATGCAATCAAAATTGTGCTTGGTGGATTCTTATTAATCCCTTCACAGTGCTCCAGGTGCTGGGATGTGACAACCGTCAATTAAGAAGTGCTTGTGCTTCTCAAAGTAAATTAATCCACAAAGGTGTGCATCAGTGAACCAATAAATAAATATATAAAGAATTCCATACAAAAATCACATAAGGATATATAAAAAAATCACATAAGAATATATAAAAAAGTATAAATATATAAATGTGCTCCAAGTAGTGTTTAAAAGTCCAAGCAATAGCATGCAATCAAAATTGTGCTTGGTGAATTCTTATTAATCCATTCACAGTGCTCCAGGTGCTGGGATGTGACAACCGTGGCCTCTTACCAGCTAGCAGCAGGTTACAAGGACCCCCAACGCCTGTGATCCCTTTATTGGGTGGATCAAACCTCTCCTCGATTGCTTGGATCTCTGGCTCCTATATTACTCGAGTTGGACCATATAGTCCCCCCATACACATAAAGATATAGAAGAACAAATAGCCTCCAATAGTGAAATACTGTTTTATTCTCCAAAAAACATACACTATAAGGTGACAATTAGCCTCTTACTATTTGTTGTGCCCTCCTGGCACTGGGCAATTCGGCAGTACAAAATCGTTTTTTTGGGTCTTAGGAAGATATTCTCCGGGGATCTGCAGCACCCTGTATCTCCTTTCCCCCTTCTTTGTATTGCGGCGGTGGATGTGTTTCCCAGCCTCTGTTCCGAATGCCTCTGTGTGTTACTTCCGGGTTAGCATTGACCACAATGCATTTCGCTTAACGAGCGTCCTCAGGCAGTCTCTGCCTGAGGACGCTCGTTAAGCGAAATGCATTGTGGTCAATGCTAACCCGGAAGTAACACACAGAGGCATTCGGAACAGAGGCTGGGATACACATCCACCGCCGCAATACAAAGAAGGGGGAAAGGAGATACAGGGTGCTGCAGATCCCCGGAGAATATCTTCCTAAGACCCAAAAAAACGATTTTGTACTGCCGAATTGCCCAGTGCCAGGAGGGCACAACAAATAGTAAGAGGCTAATTGTCACCTTATAGTGTATGTTTTTTGGAGAATAAAACAGTATTTCACTATTGGAGGCTATTTGTTCTTCTATATCTTTATGTGTATGGGGGGACTATATGGTCCAACTCGAGTAATATAGGAGCCAGAGATCCAAGCAATCGAGGAGAGGTTTGATCCACCCAATAAAGGGATCACAGGCGTTGGGGGTCCTTGTAACCTGCTGCTAGCTGGTAAGAGGCCACGGTTGTCACATCCCAGCACCTGGAGCACTGTGAATGGATTAATAAGAATTCACCAAGCACAATTTTGATTGCATGCTATTGCTTGGACTTTTAAACACTACTTGGAGCACATTTATATATTTATACTTTTTTATATATTCTTATGTGATTTTTTTATATATCCTTATGTGATTTTTGTATGGAATTCTTTATATATTTATTTATTGGTTCACTGATCCACACCTTTGTGGATTAATTTACTTTGAGAAGCACAAGCACTTCTTAATTGACGGTTGTCACATCCCAGCACCTGGAGCACTGTGAAGGGATTAATAAGAATCCACCAAGCACAATTTTGATTGCATGCTATTGCCTGGACTTTTAAACACTACTTGGAGCACATTTATATATTTATATTTTTATATATTCTTATGTGATTTTTGTATGGAATTCTTTATATATCTATTTATTGGTTCACTGATCCACACCTTTGTGGATTAATTTACTTTGAGAAGCACAAACACTTCTGAATTGAAATTGCACTGGTATGCACTTTTCTTTGCTAATTGCACCAATAGTAGATCATATATATATTTGTAGCAATTTTTAATCACATATATTACACTTTAAATCACTTATTAATTTTTATAACACGTGATATATTAAGATTACCAGCGCCTTTTTACCTATGATATATTGCTTAACTCTGTAGCTGCTTGCCTGCTGAACTGTCCAGTTCTTTAGGGTGACCATTTTCTGAGCATGATGACAAGCCCAATTCCCTCTTTTACAGAGCGAGTGCATATTGTTTTTAACCCTTTACTCTCTAACATTTAGATGGTTGCACACTCTTGTGTATTCTCTACTGCCCAGCACATGGACCAGGTGTGACAAACCATGATGTTCATACTCATTTGAATGTATTAACTAACCCTTGTGTTGGGTAAATATACCATTCTAACGACATTGTGCATACAACTAGCCTGATCCACTCAGCCAGGGCAGCTGTTAGAAATCATGGGGCCCTATCCAGCCTATCTGGCAGCCCCCCCCCCCAACATGACAGGGGTGGGGCCTGAGCTCTTCTTCCTCTAGCCCAAAGCAGCCAGTCAAGAAGAAGGAGGCAGTGTGGACTGTGTGCAATGGATTTAAGGGTTTAAAACATGTACAGAGCACCGTGCTCAAATTTATTTACCATGCGGAGTGCAGATCAGGTGTATGTATGTAATTTACAAAACAAAGTGCCAAGAAGATGCAATGAAGAAAGTACAGGTTTAAGGAGTATGTACTGCACAGTGAGCATGAGTCAGGGGTGTGTACAGGAGGGTTTAATATACAGAGAGTGGGTAATGTACATGGTTCAGGGTTTAGAAATAAGTACCTTACAGAGTGCAGGGGTAAAGGGTGGGTAATGCATACAATGCAGGAGTCCAGAGTATGTCACATACAGAGTGCAGGGGTTGGGGGTAATATGCATAGTTCAGTGGTTAAGAGTGGTAATGCATAGAACGCAAGGGTCTGGAGTATGTAACATACAGAGTCCAGGGGTCCGAAGAAGGTAACAGGCAAAGGCAGCAAATGGGGGTATACAAAATACACATACCATTGAAGGGGGCTGCCTTGCAACCATGTATGATGAATGTAGTTGCAGCAAGGTGGTGCAGGTTTAGAGGGATTAAATCAGAAGGTGAGCAGGCTATATATTGTTTTAACCCGGACAGTCCAGATTTTGACACATGCGTCTGGTTTTCGACCCACCCAAAACCCAGACCTCCAGTCCAACCATCTCGGGATCAAATTCATGTCATTCCTTCCTGGAAATAGAAGCCCCACTGGCAAAGCAAGCTCTGGTAGCTCCCAGTACACCATTGAAGATGCTTGATGGGCCAGCACCAGGGTTGCATCACCTTCCTGTGCTCAACCATCTCCCCTCCTCCGCCTCTCCCCCCACACTGAAAATAGCACTATTGTAGTAAGAGCTGCTCCACCTCTGTCCCAGGCAAGAAGCCAGTCCTAAAGCAAGTTTGGGGTGCTCACAGTGAGTAAATGCACCAGTGAGGATCCCTGTGTCTTGCTGGCACAGTGGTGCAGTTCCTGCCTCTATTGTTGCTTTTCCCCCTACCATGGAAAATGCCTTCTCTCTGACTCCCCCTCCCTCACAGTGGAGAGAATGAAGAAAAATAGTTCTACAGTAGAGCAGTTCCGCCCCAAACTCCGGCTCCCACACTTCCTGGCTCACAGCAGGTCCCCGTAAGGCAATCTAAAAGGGGTTATTAGGGGCAGGGGGCACTGGTATGAGAGCACTTCCTTGACAACATAGAGGTCTCTAAGCAGAGGGGGGGTGTTGAATTAAGGGGACTCTGAGCTAAAGGAGCAATCTGTAAGGGGGGGGGGTGCTGACTGCGGATCTAGCTTAGCCTTCAGCACCCCCCTTAGAGACCCCCTATTAGATCATAGTTGCCATATATCAGCACCCCCCCTTAGAGACCCCTATTAGATCAAAGAAACTTACCTTATATCAGTTCCCCATTAGAGACCCCAGTTAGTCCCTAAGGGGTGTCCCTGATATAAGAGGAGTTTCTCAGATAAAAAAAAAACCCTTTGTAAACACACCCTGAAAGCTTGTTCTGAAAATTTGGAGGTTAGTGCAAATAAAGTATCAAGGACAGCATTCCATTATTCTTGCTGTAAGTACACCAAAACTGCTACAATTACCTCAACTACATAGTTACATAGTTTGTGAGGTTGAAAAAAAGACATCAGTCCATCCAGTTCAACCTATGATGTGTGTGTGTGTTTGCTGTTAACTGTACATTGTATACCCCTGTATGTTGTGGTCTTTAAGGTGCTCATCTAACAGTTTTTTTAAACTATCGATGCTCCCTGCTGATACTACTGCTTGTGGAAGAGAATTCCACATCCTTACTGCTCTGACAGTAAAGAACCCCTTACGTATTTTAAGGTTAAACCGTTTTTCCTCTAGTTTTAGTGGGTGGCCATGTGTCTTATTGTATTCCCTTTCTCTGAAAAGTTTGTTCCTTATGCTAGGGTCATCACCAGTACAGTATTTGTACATTTATATCATATCCCCCCTCAAGCGTCTCTTCTCCAGAGGGAATAAGTTCAGTGCTTGTAGTCTTTCCTCATAGCTGATGTCCTCCATTCCCCTAATTATTTTTGTTGCGCTTCTCTGGACTCTCTCCAGTTCCAGCACATCCTTCCTGAGGACCAGTGCCCAGAACTGGACAGCATACTCCAGATGTGGCCGGACCAGAGTCTTGTAGAGTGGGAGAATAATCTCTTTATTTCTGGAGTGAATCCCCTTTTTTATACATGCCAGTATTTTGTTGGCTTTGCTTGCAGCGACTTGGCATTGCATGCCACTGTCAAGCCTGTTGTCCACTAGTACCCCCAGGTCCTTTTCCATTTTAGATTCTCCAAGAGGTTTCCCCCCTAGTGAGTAGCTTGCTTTCGTGTTTCTGATGCCCAAGTGCATTACTTTACATTTTTCAGCATTAAACCTCATCTGCCATGTAGTTGCCCACCCCATTATTTTGTTCAAGTCCGCTTGTAAGGTTTCCACATCCTGCATAGAAGATATTGGCATGCTTAGTTTAGTATCATCCGCAAATACAGAGATTGTGCTAGATATCCCCTCCTCTAGGTCGTTTATGAATAAATTAAACAGGATTGGTCCCAGGACAGAACCTTGGGGGACCCCACTTTCCACACCTGCCCAATCCGAGTACTCCCCATTTATCAGCACCCTCTGGACTCTCCCCTGGAGCCAGTTCTCTATCCAGGCACTCACCCTATGGTCCATGCCTACGTACCTTAGTTTGTACAGTAAGCATTTGTGGGGAACTGTGTCTGTGTGCCTTTGCAAAGTCCAGATACACCACATCCACAGGCCTTCCTTTATCTAGATGGTCTGGCAAGAACTATTTTTCATGAAACCATGCTGATTACTACTAATAATACCGTTTTCATTACTAAAGTCTTGTATGTAGTCCTTTAACATCCCCTCCAAAATCTTGCAGACTACTGATGTTAGGCTGACCGGCCTTTAGATACCCGGGATATATCTCGGGCCTTTTTTAAATATTGGTACCACGTTGGCTTTTTTCCAATCAGCTGGCACCATACCCATCTGTAGACTATCCTTAACCGCTTGCCGACTGCGCACAGTATATTTACTGCGGCAGTCGGCCCAGGCCAGGCAGAGTGACGTAGGTCTACGTCGCTCGCCTGTCACTCCTTCCAGAGCCAATAGCGGGCGGGCGCGCGCCCGCTGAGGCGCGCGCCCGCCTCGGCTCGTTCACGGAGGAGTGCGGGAGTGTGACTGGCGGACCCGATGTCCGCCGGTCACACTACGATCGCCGGTACAGCGGGAGAAAGACAGAGCGGCTTGTGTAAACAAGCCGCCTGTCAGTTCTCCCTGTGTAAAAGTGAAGATCAAACAGTTCTACTATGTAGAACTGTTGATCTTTGTTTTTACACTAGTAGACCTGTCCTTGCACAGTTAGAAACACGCCCCTAGGACACACTTAACCCCTCCCTGTCCAATACTGTTAACCCCTTCCCTGCCAGTGTCATTTTTGCAGTAACAGTGCATATATATAGCACTGATTACTGCAGTAATGTCACTGGTACCCCCAAAAGTGTCAAAAATGTCAGTCAAGGGTCCGATTTGTCCGCCGCAATGTCGCAGTTCCGCAAAAAAAAAAATCGCAGATCGCCGCCATTACTCGTTAAAAAAAAAAAACACCAAAAATGACAAAAATCTTTCCCTTTGTTAGTAAACGCGATAACTTTTGCGCAAACCAATCAAAATACGCTTTTTGCGATTTTTTTTACCAAACATAGGTAGCGTAAAACAAATTGGCCGAAAATGTTAAAAAATTTTGATTTTTACATTTTTTTTGGGGGGAATTTCATATAAAAAAAAGTGAAAAATATTGTTGTTTTTGCAAAAATTACGCTCTTTTTTTGTTTATAGCGCGTGATCAAAAAATCGCACAGGTGATCAAATACCACCAAAAGAAAGCTCTGTTTGTGGGAAAAAAAGGACGTGAAATTCGTTTAGGTACAGCGTCGCACGACCGCGCGATTGTCCGTTAAAGTCACGCAGTAAAAAAATCGCAAAATAACCCCTGGTCTTTTAGCAGGAAAATCCTCCGGTGGTAAAGTGGTTAAAGATCAAGAATATTGGTCTGGCTATCACCTGGCTGAGCTCTTTATCCGGTCCCGGTGATTTATTTATGTTAAGTTTCCTTCCTCATCTTTTATAGGGCCAATGTGTTCTGGCCTCGCTTTCTTGCTATTTATATACTTGAAGAATTTCTTGGAGTTTTTTCTACTCTCTTCCACTATATGTCTCTCGTGTTCTATTTTAGCACTCTTGATTTCGCCTTTACATTTCTTATTACACTCTTTGTAATGCTTGAATGCTGCCAATGACCCCTCAGTCTTGTATTTTTTGAAGGCCTTTTCTTTAGTATTAATATGCATTTTTATGTTGGAGTTTAGCCACCCAGGGTTTAGTTTTGCTCATTTAAAATTTATTTCCCTTTGGAATGCACTGGTCAATCCTTTTTTTTAGTATGCTCTTGAAGCACTCCCATTTTTCCTTCGTGTTCTTTGTTCCTAGGGTTCTATGCCATTTGATATTTTCTAGCAAAGAGCTCTTTTGAAATTCAGTGTCCTTATATTACCCTTGTGTTACCTATTACTATGATTAATACTGAAACTAATTGACCTGTGGTCACTGCTTCCTAAGTTGCCCTGTATTTCTATATCCATGAGCAGGTCTGTATTGTTGGTAATCAGTAGGTCAAATACCGCATTGTTTCTTGTCGGTGCGTTCACCATCTGACCCATAAAATTGTCCTGCAAAACATTTAGGTACTGCCGAGCCTTGGCTGAATGCGCGGTTCCTTCTGCCCAGTCTATATCTGGATAATTAAAGTCCCCCATTATAATGACATTTCCCATCCTTGCTGCCAATCCTATCTGTAAAAGTAGGTCTGCCTCCCCCCTCCTCCCTCTGGTTGGGGGGCCTATAGCATATGCCCAATATTACCTTCCCTGTAGTGACTTCCCTTTGAAGTTCTACCCATAGGGATTCTGCCTCGTCCATAGCTCCATTATTAATATTATCCCTCATATTTACCTGTACACGGTTCTTAATATACAAACATACCCCTCCCCCTTTTTTACCTTCTCTATCCCTGCGATAAAGGGAATACCCCTGAATGGTCACCATCCAATCATGTATCAAATAGTGCAGCGCTAGGAACAACAAAATAAATCGTGCATTTAAAAGACTAAAGGTGCAGTATGGTTAGTCACTAAACCAAACAAGAGTGTGCATAAAAACATGAGTCCATTGCATCAAAAATACATTCAGCATGCAGGGGTGGTAGAAAGTCCAATTCAGAATGGAAATCCCAAGATGCGAAGAGCAGAGATGGAAAAACACCCGTGTGTTTAGATAAGGTGGCTGCTTACCGCAACTAGTGGGCCTCCAAATTAATGGACGGGCCACCTAAGCATGAGATGTTAACCCTTATTGGATGTACTTTCTCCTCTGCTTTGATAAACCAGGGTTGATTCCATATATATCTACACCTCGCTCAGTCACAAATCCAGATATGACTCCAGCATGTGTGGGATAGAGGAAATCATAGACAAGTACATGCAGGCAAATATAAAAAGCGGCGTCCCGCTACGATGAACACAAAGCCGGCGTCCTGGGGGCGTGACGTATACTTTTTATATTTGCCTGCATGTACTTGTCTACTACCATGTAAGTAGAACCTAAATAAAGCCTATGATTTTACCATACGGGATTACGCTATGATTTCCTCTATCCCTTGCATATTGCCACACATGCTGGAGTCATATCTGGATTTGTGACTGAGCGAGGTGTAGATATATATGGAATCAACCCTGGTTTATCGAAGCAGAGGAGAAAGTCCATCCCATAAGGGTTAACACCTCATGCTTAAGTGGCCAGTCCATTAATTTGGAGGCCCACTAGTTGCGGTAAGCAGCCACCTTATCTAAACACACGGGTGTTTTTCCATCTCTGCTCTTCGCATCTTGGGATTTCCATTCTGAATTGGACTTTCTACCACCCCTGCATGCTGAATGTATTTTTGATGCAATGGACTCATGTTTTTATGCACACTCTTGTTTGGTTTAGTGACTAACCATACTAGTGACCTGAGCTTCCAGGGAAGCAATGTGCTTACATTTTGTGCATTTGTATTTGCCCTTGATCTCATGATCGAGGAACGTATACATACCACAAGATGTACACCGTGTTCACCGAATCGCATCTCCACACCCATTGGGCACTGTACCTACTAATCGAATCTAATGGGGATTCAGTAATTTAAGTCTGTCCTGTGTGTTTCCTAGCTTCCTAACTCTACTTTCTCACCCTCTGGTACTCCGCTACACTCACTGACACTCCCAGACACTCAGGTACTCACAGATACTCCCAGACACTCACAGGTACTTACAGACACTCACAGTCACAGAGCACGGTCAGTCGCAGAGCACCGTCAGTCGCAGAGCACAGTCAGTTGCAGAGCACAGTCAGTCGCAGAGCACAGTCAGTCGCAGAGCACGGAGCACGGTCAGTTGCAGAGCACGGTCAGTCGAAAAGCACAGTCAGTCGCAGAGCACAGTCAGTCGCCAAGATTGCCCTGTCTGTCCTAATAATTGAGTCCCCTACCACCAGAACCTCTTTCCTTTCCCTTTCTCCCGCTCTCACTGGAGGAGTTCTTCCCCTGGCAGCTAGGGGCGTCGCTCGGCTCCAGCAATGCTGGTCCCTGACTGTTTTCCCCAACACCACGCAACGGGTGTATTTATTGGGGTGCTCCAGCCCAGGACCGGCCTTCTTGCCTTGTTCCTTTCTACCCCTCCTAATTGTCACCCAGTATGATGTTGCTTAGAAAGGCCAGACGAGGACCCAATTGTCTTCTGAGCATGCTCTCTAGATTACAATTACTGTAAATACACAGTTTATAAAACTATTACTGTGAACATAGTTTACATGAGCTTGCTGTTGCTTAGAAAGACCACAATTAATATTTGTAATTGCAAACCAATGCCAAAAGATCCCACATTGTCTGCAGTATAAGAAGCTCTTACAAACTCTGAGTACGCGCTCTAGATCACCATTACTGTGAATATAGTTTATATGAGCTTGTTGTTGCTTAGATATGCCACAAGGTGTCCCCATTGTCTACAGGATGAGCTCTTGTAAGCAAACAATCTCATGTGAAATCTTCTGAGCATGCTCTAGTTTACCATTACCATTATTTGATTTTGTAGTGTCAAAACAATGACAAACAAAGCCAACAATGTTTGCAGATTATTGAGCTCTTACAGACCGATATAGATTATTATTACGGTGAATGTAAATTATAGAGGGGTTCAGCTCAGGTGGTATGGAGACATAGTTATCCCCATCCACCTGTCATCTCTACAATATAAATACTGATGCATCTTATGCAGCATTTGTTCTACTGTGCTATGTACTTTTCTTTTTTTGTATAATAGAAATATTGATGCATTTCTGTATAGTATTTGTTTCACTGTGCTATGTATTTTTCTTTTGTATTTGTCAGTTCAAGGGGCGCTCCGCAGTCAATTGTATGTCTGACTTGGATTTATTGTCACACATATGATATAATTCATGCTATGTTTTTTTCTTTAGTATAGTATTAGTTGATGTTGCTTCACCAATGCATCATTATTAACTATGTGTTTCATACGCAGTTTTTCTTTTTTGCAATACTTCCAGCGGATGGCATACTGCCCACAGGTGTCCCCTCTATGGTCATCCCAGCACGGTGAGAGGCGCCGTGTCCCGTCGACGCTTCTCATTGGTCAGCATTACCATCTTTGCAACACTCCCTCCGGGAGTGGTCTGCATTATCTGACACGCACAGTCTGCGTTCCTCGCCACTGGAGCCTTTTCCGTGTCGGTGGAACGCAGACGCCGGCCCCGCCCCCATTACATCATGCCGTTCGGAATACGTTGCATTGTGAGGGCGGGCCCGGCCCCTTCGATCCAGGAAGCCCGCTGCGGAGGCCAGCTGATGGCCATACGTTTTGATTACATCCATTGCACTTAATCAGAAGTGGTATTTAAATGGACTCCTGGCGATATGCAGCATACAGTCTGCCTGTCGGAAGCCACGGTTGTCCACTTTGCAATTTTCCCTGTCTTTTGTATCTGCCAAGGTAAGCTGGTTCTGTAGTGCTCTGTCATCCAATACAATATTCAAAGGATCCCAGAGACAGAATTATCTTAATGCCTACTGAATACTGCTTTCCTTGTGGGGACTATCTGCCAATTTCATGTCAAAGTATTTCCATAAAAACTTTTTTTTTATTTAAATTATGGTTTTTCTTTTTGCAATCCTAAATAAGTATTTTTCATATATTTTTGCAACATGACTTGGCATACTCCATTTGTATTTCAACTGGAGCAATACAATGCATCTTGTTCTTGTTTTTCCTTATTGCTTGATAGACAGAGCCTACATTACACTACCCCAATGCAGTTTTTTGCAATTCCTCATATATTTCTTTCTACCTTTTTCCCAGTTCATTCTGGCCCAGCCTCAGCAAGAGCCTCTGCAATTTTTCAGACTTCAGTTGTCCATTTTGGATGACACCTGGTCGGCTTTACCACCTGCTATACCATCTATACCTTTATGATAAGTGAGACACTATCAATCATACTGCGGCTAACCCATTGATTTTAATACCCTTGCAAGCATTATTTATTCCATGTACAGTCAACCATGTAAGTGTTTTATTACATATGGATAAACATTTGTTTAGCTCTCTATTTTTTATATGGATTGTTAAAACTGTATTTCTTGGTTCAAATATACCATGTCTTGACAACATTTTATGTCAACAGAACACCATTCAAAGCCACCCCTGAGGAAGAAGATTTACAGTCTTCGAAAAAGCAACGGGTTCTGGTCTTTGTACAATGTGGTTGGTTACTGTAATGGCATAATGTTTTTTGCTTGCATTTGCTTTTAAACTTTATATTTTTGTATATTTATGTTCAATAAAATACTAGAATCACAATCATATTTATTTAAATTTTTGTGCCTAAAAGGTCCCACCCCAGGAGAACCTTCCCAATAAATGTAAATTATAGGAGCATGTTGTTGCTTAGAAAGGCCGCAAGATATCCCCGCTGTCTACAGGGTGAGCTCTTTTAACCACTTAACGACCGCTCGCCGCAGATATACTGCGCTCGCTGCTGGCTGGCTCAGCTGCGCAAACCGCCCTACCTGTACCGTGGTTCACGGGAGCGCCACTGGGGGCGCGTGCATGCCCGCCCCATTAGGAAGCCGATCCACAGGACCGGCAGCTGCGATTGCCGCCGGGCACCCGCTATCGCTCCCCGCTGAGAGAGGACGACGGTCTACTGTTGTAAACACAGCAGACTGTTGTTCTCTCTGGAATGAACACAGAGAGCCGGTGATCCTCCTATTTAGGATCACAGGTCTCTGTGTTGATTTCACAAGTCCCTCGCCCATACAGTTAGAAAACACTCCCCTAGGCTCACACTTAACCCTTTGATCACCCCTGGGTTAACCCTTCCCTGCCAGTGTCATTATTACAGTAACTGTGCATATTTTTAGCACTGATTACTGTATTAATGTCACTGGTCCCCCAAAAGTGTCACAAATGTCAGTTAGGGGTTTCATTTGTCTGCCGCCATGTTGCAGTCCCACTAAAAATCGCAGATTACCGCCATTACTAGTAAAAAATAACAAATCTTTCCCCTAGTTTGATGACGCGATAAATTTAAACCAATTAAATTACGCTTATTGGGATTTTTTTTTACCAACACTATGTAGCAGAATACAAATAGGCCTAAAAGGATGAAAGTATATGATTTATTATTTTTATTTTTTTGGAATGTTATGTAGAAGAAAGGAAAAAATTGTTTTTTTTTTTTCACAATTGTCGCACTTTTTTGTTTAGAGCGCAAAAAACAAAAATCGTACAGGTGATCAACTACTACCAAAAGAAAGCTCTATTTGTAGGGAAAAAAAGGACATCCATTTTGTTAGGGTACAGCGTCGGACGACCACGCAATTGTCAGTTAAAATAACGCAGTGCCAAATTGCAAAAAATGGCCTGGTCATTAAGGGGGCAAAACCTTCCGGTCCAGAGGTGGTTAAGCTAACAAACTCACATGAACTTGTCTGCCCCATTGTCATCGTTTGCCATGACTATGGATACACAGTTTATTTGATTTTGAAGTTGTAAAAAAACCCCAAATTCTCTGCAGAATAATGAGCTCTTAAACAGCATCAAACATGCTCTCTAGATTACCATTACTGTATACAGGCATACCCCACTTAAGTACACAATGGAACCAGAGCATGTATGTAAAACGTAAATATACTTAAAGTGAAGCAATACATTTTTCACTTCTCAATGCATGTAAATACAATAGCTCTATGGAAAATCTTGGTCAGCTTGACATGGCACTGCTCCTAAACCATAAGTGACAGGGACACCAAACTTGGGAAGGACGTTAAGGGGACCCAGGACTACGACACTGTAGATTACCTGGGCAAGCTGGCTGATTCTAAAATCAGATAGGAAGAACTGGGAACCCAGGACTACAACATAAGTTTGGTGTCCCTGTCACTTATGTTTCGAGAGCAGTGCTATGTCAAACTGACCAAGATTTCCCATAGACGCCAATGTGTCCGTACAAGCTCGTATGAACGAATCTGAGCATGCTCCGTTTTGCCATTACTATGAGTACACAGTTTATTTGATTTTGAAGAATCAAAAGCATAACAAAAGAAGCCCATGTTCCAAGTTCCTATCTCCACTTTTACCCTGCATGATCTATATGTAGTTGCAGGGAAACTCCAAAAGTCTCTCATATACAGAATGTGAAATGCATATGAACAGAACTGAGCATGCTTGCACAGGGCAGCCATTAGAAATTTTGTGGCCCCTTACACAGCTTTAGGCCTGGGCCCCTCCGGGCCTGACCACCAACATTTCGCAGGGCCCGCCTCCTGGCCATCCCACCGAATCCACCCACTGGGCATCCTGCTGAGTCCTTCAGTGCACCCACTTATATTTTGACACTCTTACAACTTAGTATATGAAAATGAATCCAAGCCAGCAAAGAGACATCCCCATATATTCAGCAAGGAGACATCCCAATCCAGCAAAGAGACAACCTCATATATTCAGCAAAAAAGACATCCCAATCCAGCAAAGAGACGGCCTCAAATATTCAGCAAAAAGACATCCCAATCCAGCAAAAAGACGTCCTCATATATTCAGCAAAGAGACATTACAATCCAACAAAGAGACAGCCTCATATATTCAGCAAAGAGACATCCCAATCCAGTAAAGAGACAGCCTCATATATTCAGCAAAAAGACATCCCCATATATTCAGCAAGGAGACATCCCAATCCAGCAAAGAGACAGCCTCATATATTCAGCAAGGAGACATCCCAATCCAGCAAAGAGACAGCCTCATATATTCAGCAAAAAGACATTACAATCCAACAAAGAGACAGCCTTATATATTCAGCAAAGACACGTCCCAATCCAGTAAAGAGACAGACTCATATATTCAGCAAAGACACACCCCAATCCAGTAAAGAGACAGCCTCATATATTCAGCAAAGAGACATTACAATCCAACAAAGAGACAGCCTCATATTCAGCAAAGACACATCCCAATCCAGTAGACAGCCTCATATATTCAGCAAAGAGACATTACAATCCAACAAAGAGACAGCCTCATATATTCAGCAAAAAGACATTCCAATCCAGCAAAGAGGCAGCCTCATATATTCAGCAAAGACACATCCCAATCCAGTAAAGGGACAGCCTCATATATTCAGCAAAGAGACATTACAATCCAACAAAGAGACAGCCTCATATTCAGCAGCAAAGCCACATCCCAATCCAGTAAAGAGACAGCCTCATATATTCAGCAAAGAGACAATACAATCCAACAAAGAGACAGCCTCATATATTCAGCAAAGACACATCACAATCCAGTAAAGGGACAGCCTCATATATTTAGCAAACAGACATCCCAATCCAGCAAAGAGGCAGTCTCATATTTTCAGCAAAGAGACATCCCTTCCGCTGCATCAGCTTACTCTGCAGCCGCCCTACTTTAGCAATTGCTAGTTACTACAGCAGCAACAATTCAGTCTGGTTGGTTGGGGCCTGGGTGGCTGGGCCCCTCGGAATGCCCGGACCCCCTACATGTGTATGGGCTGTCCCCCTCTGATGGCTGCCCTGTGCTTGCAGCCAATGACTACTGGGGTGTGTGAAGCCTGATGAGGAACTGAGAGATTAGTTCCCTTTCAGCTCCACTTTGCTTTTGATTGGCCAGACACAGCAATAAATGGATCCCTAGCAGTTATGCAGTCCAATGTCTGCTTTCAAATGTGCCCTCTGCATACTTGATGGGAAACTAGTCTCAGTTCTCCATAAGTATCTCCCCTTTTAATGACGAATCATTTCCCAAATGTGATCACTGTCCATTTTTGGGCTATGACATCGCCTATTATCCCATTTACATTTAGCTTTCAGACAGGAAATCTCCCAGGGGACAGCTAAGAGGAGCAGGGATACCGCACTATATTATGTTCATACAGCTAGCTTGCCAACAAAGACACTGCCTGCTCTGAGTAATGGCGTACCTGTCTATGACAGCTCAGAGTTGGTCTTAATGACCAATCTACTAATCTGAGAACTGGTGGAAAATTTTGAAGAAATTGTTGCTGTCATAGCAACAGATTCTTAAAGTGGCATTAGTAAGAACTATCTGAAATTGTCACACATGTTTATCATGTTACCAACACTGAGTATTTAGGAACCACCCACAGAAAAGTTCCAATAGGGTTATTTTTACTCAAAAGTATTAAAAGCACAGCCAGCCATGTAACTAGCGTTGTTCAAGAAGCATTAACACAATTAAATTTTATCCTGTTTTTAATACTAAATGTAGCATTGCCCCCTTTCCAGCTGCTGAGTGTGGATTTCCCTTGGTTACCCATAGCAACAGTCCGTAAAACTGATCACTTTAAGACTTGGCTCAGACAATGAACAGTCCAGGGGATTGGGTTTTTGTGTTTTATTTTAGAACTTGGATGGTGGAAGGGATGAGTGGGATACTCCAACTTGAACTATGCAATGTTTCTGAGGACATTAACTGTAATGAGTGCGGCAAGGCCACTGCTTCACGTTGCCACTGAAGTGAAGTAGAAAATAGGTTCCTGACTGAATTTCTCTTTGCGGTCCTGACTTGGCACCCCCTTTCTCACTTCCCATGCATGCTAGCCCCTTGTCCACTGACTCTCCACTGGAGTGGTCCCCTTCCTGGGCAGACCCCTGGCAAGCTTCCCGGTACTCACGGACACTGTTTTTCAATGGGTTGTTATGCCTTCAACTCCACTTGTCAGTATCCTGGACCTCCTGGCTCAGCATCACACACTGGATCCACTAGGCCGACTGCCTGTGACCAACTTCCTTGCTGACAGGAGGAGAGACAAACCTCACCCTCCTCCTGGGACCTGGCTTCCCGCCCAAAGACGCCCCGTCACATGTGCCCCTGGCTTTTAAAGCCAATCCCAGGATGCACCACTCTCTGTGCCAACCCACTGGGACAGCTACAAAAGCCTGTGTGTCACTGGCTGGGTTTCCTCTACTGTCCAACAGGCTCCCCTATTGGATACAGTAGGGACACTCCCTCAGACCAAGTGAATCACACATGGACACATGTAACAGGCAAAACTACTGACCAGACTCCCCTGATAAGCAGATGGAGCAAAACAATGCCTTTAACTAGCACCTACCTAGAAGGGTGCTATACTAACAAAAAATTGCTAGACATAGTCCTGCTATGGTGGATTTTAGTAGCACTAACATACGACAGACTTAATTTTTAAAAAATGGTCTTTTATTGGACATGAAAAACAACAAAGTGCCCAAGGGCGACTATTTCAAATACATATCAAACTCACATGACATTGCTAAGAATATCACTGTGAACACCTATACTTATTACATCCAATGATTGAGGTGAATTCATATCACATCTATAATGTGTATAGGTGTTCACAGTGATATTCTTAGCAATCTCATATGAGTTTGATATGTATTTTAAATAGTCGCCCTTGGGCGCTTTAGGTTGTTTTTCATGTCCAATAAAAGATCATTTTTTACAAATAGATTAAGTCTGTCTCATGTTAGTACCACTAAAGCAGGACTGTGTCTTGCAATTTGTTGTTAGTATTACAATCTACCAGGATTTCTTAGGTCTTTCTTAGTTTTTGTATATTCTTGTTTTTATATATTAGATTTACTTTAAAAGTCTGCATGTATAGCCAAAACTTATTGTACAAAGATTTTTTTTTTTTTAGCTAGAATATAGAATTTTGTGAACTAAGTCATTCTATAAAATCAGCAGGCACAAAATTCTGATATGTAATATATACAATACATCAAAGTGCTACACTAGTCACTAATTGAATGAAGTATTTTTACATACAAGAAAAAAGTACTTACAAGTGCATCAAATTGTGAAAAAAATGTCACCCATACTAAATGGTGAAATATACTGTGTGATAAAAATTTAAAATCGACAATACTGTACTACTCACAGTGCAAAGATCCAAATATTGGCACAAAATATAATTCCACAAAAATTACATCATACAAAAAAAAAGGCATAAATCATTAACAATGGTAAACACACTAAAACAATGAAATAACCCTATGTAATAAAAGGTAAGCAATTAAATAATAATAAAAAAAAACGTATAACTGTAACTCATTCTAAAGTAGCAAGGCCTGACTATCTGGAGATCCCATCATTCCAACTAGGGATATTTACTCACTTTTTACCAATGATCATTTCACTGTAGTGTGCAAACAATTGTCCATGACCAAGCTACTATTTGGATTCTTGCACTGCGACTATTGCACATTATCAAATAGTAACTCAGTTGTGAACAGTGGCGGCAGGTGCGTTGGGGTGCACGGGCGCCGCCTCTCCTATCCATGCGTCCGGCCCCCTAATCTACATGCGGGGCGCCGGACACATGGAGTTCAATGGGTTTTTTTTTTCTGAGTCACCTGATTAGAGCCAGAGGCTCTAATAGGCTTCAGTAAAGGGTGGACCTGGGGCACAGAGCAGTGCGCCCGAGCCCACCCATTGTGTGACAATAGCGAATGAAAATTCGCTATTGTCACACGGATACTCCTCCTGGCAAATCAGGAAACGGGTCGGAGACCCGCTTCCTGATTGGTCGAAAGGCAAAACCATGCCAGCATTGGCCGAGGAGGAGGCGGGAGGACTCGAGGAGACGCCGGGGGACTGAGGAGAAACCGCCGCTGCAAGTAAGTGCACTGGTATCGGGGGGGGGGGGGGCACAGCATGCTGGTCTCTCTGCATTGAAAGGGGGCACACTGATATCTCTGCATTGAAAGGGGGCACGCTGGTCATTCTGCATTAAATGGGGGCACACTGATCTCTCTGCATTGAAAGGGGGCACATTGATCTCTCTGCATTAAAAGGGGGGCACACTGATCTCTCTGCATTGAATGGGGGCACACTAATCTCTCTGCATTAAAAGAGAGCATGCTGGTCTCTCTGCATTGAAAGGGGGCACACTGATCTCTCTGCATTGAAAGGGGGCACGCTGGTCATTCTGCATTAAATGGGGGCACACTGATCTCTCTGCATTGAAAGGGGGCACATTGATCTCTCTGCATTAAAAGGGGGCACACTGATCTCTCTGCATTAAATGGGGCACACTGATCTCTCTGCATTGAAAGGGAGCATGCTGGTCTCTCTGCATTGAAAGGGGGCAAGCTGGTCATTCTGCATTGAAAGGGGCACACTGATCTCTCTGCATTGAATGAGGGCATACTGGTCATTCTGCATTGAAAGGGGGCACGCTGGTCATTCTGCATTGAAAGGGGGCACACTGATCTCTCTGCATTGAAAGGGAGCACACTGATCTCTCTGCATTGAAAGGGGGCACACTGATATCTCTGCATTGAAAGGGGGCACGCTGGTCATTCTGCATTAAATGGGGGCACACTGATCTCTGCATTGAAAGGGGGCACATTGATCTCTCTGCATTAAAAGGGGGCACACTGATCTCTCTGCATTGAATGGGGGCACACTAATCTCTCTGCATTAAAAGAGAGCATGCTGGTCTCTCTGCATTGAAAGGGGGCACACTGATCTCTCTGCATTGAAAGGGGCACACTGATCTCTCTGCATTGAAAGGGGGCACGCTGGTCATTCTGCATTAAATGGGGGCACACTGATCTCTCTGCATTGAAAGGGGGCACATTGATCTCTCTGCATTGAAAGGGGGCACGCTGGTCATTCTGCATTAAATGGGGGCACACTGATCTCTCTGCATTGAAAGGGGGCACATTGATCTCTCTGCATTAAAAGGGGGGCACACTGATCTCTCTGCATTGAATGGGGGCACACTAATCTCTCTGCATTAAAAGAGAGCATGCTGGTCTCTCTGCATTGAAAGGGGGCACACTGATCTCTCTGCATTGAAAGGGGGCACGCTGGTCATTCTGCATTAAATGGGGGCACACTGATCTCTCTGCATTGAAAGGGGGCACATTGATCTCTCTGCATTAAAAGGGGGCACACTGATCTCTCTGCATTAAATGGGGCACACTGATCTCTCTGCATTGAAAGGGAGCATGCTGGTCTCTCTGCATTGAAAGGGGGCAAGCTGGTCATTCTGCATTGAAAGGGGCACACTGATCTCTCTGCATTGAATGAGGGCATACTGGTCATTCTGCATTGAAAGGGGGCACGCTGGTCATTCTGCATTGAAAGGGGGCACACTGATCTCTCTGCATTGAAAGGGAGCACACTGATCTCTCTGCATTGAAAGGGGGCACACTGATATCTCTGCATTGAAAGGGGGCACGCTGGTCATTCTGCATTAAATGGGGGCACACTGATCTCTGCATTGAAAGGGGGCACATTGATCTCTCTGCATTAAAAGGGGGCACACTGATCTCTCTGCATTGAATGGGGGCACACTAATCTCTCTGCATTAAAAGAGAGCATGCTGGTCTCTCTGCATTGAAAGGGGGCACACTGATCTCTCTGCATTGAAAGGGGCACACTGATCTCTCTGCATTGAAAGGGGGCACGCTGGTCATTCTGCATTAAATGGGGGCACACTGATCTCTCTGCATTGAAAGGGGGCACATTGATCTCTCTGCATTAAAAGGGGGCACACTGATCTCTCTGCATTAAATGGGGGCACACTGATCTCTCTGCATTGAAAGGGAGCATGCTGGTCTCTCTGCATTGAAAGGGGGCACACTGATCTCTCTGCATTGAAAGGGGCACACTGATCTCTCTGCATTGAAAGGGGGCAAGCTGGTCATTCTGCATTGAAAGGGGGCACGCTTGTCTCTCTGCATTGAATGGGGGCATACTGGTCATTCTGCATTGAAAGGGGGCACGCTGGTCATTCTGCATTGAAAGGGGGCACACTAATCTCTCTGCATTGAAAGGGAGCACACTGATCTCTCTGCATTGAATGGGGGCACACTGATCTCTCTGCATTGAATGGGGGCACGCTGGTCACTCTGCATTGAAAGGGGGCACACTGATCTCTCTGCATTGAATGGGGGCACGATGATCTCTCTGCATTGAAAAGGGAGCACGCTGGTCATTCTGCATTGAATGGGGGCACGCTGGACACTCTGCATTGAAAGGGGGCATGCTGGTCATTCTGCATTGAAAGGGAGCACACTGGTCATTCTGCATTGAAAGGGGCCACGCCGGTCATTCTGCATTGAAAGGTGGTAAGCTGGTCATTCTGCATTTAAAGGGGGCACGCTGGTCATTCTGCATTGAAAGGGGGCACGCTGGTCATTCTGCATTGAAAGGGGGCACGATGATCTCTCTGCATTGAATGGGGCACGATGATCTCTCTGCATTGAAAGGGGGCATGCTGGTCATTCTGCATTGAAAGGGGGGCACACTGGCAATTCTGCATTGAAAGGGGGCATGCTGGTCATTCTGCATTGAAAGGGGGCACGCTGGTCATTCTGCATTGAAAGGGGGCACGCTGGTCTCTTTGCATTGAATGTGGGCATGATGATCTCTCTGCATTGAAAGGGGGCACTCTGGTCATTCTGCATTGAAAGGGGGCACGCTGGCCATTCTGCATTGAGAGGGGGAACGCTGGTCATTCTGCATTGAAAGGGGGCACACTGGTCATTCTGCATTGAAAGGGGGCACGCTGGTCTCTCTGCATTGAAAGGGGGCACGCTGGTCTCTCTGCATTGAAAGGGGGCACGCTGGTCATTCTGCATTGAAAGGGGGCACGCTGGTCATTCTGCATTGAAAGGGGGCACGCTGGTCATTCTGCATTGAAAGGGGACACGCTGGTCACTCTGCATTGAAAGTGGGCACACTGGTCACTCTGCATTGAAAGGGGGCAAACTGGTCACTCTGCATTGAAAGGGGGCAAACTGGTCACTCTGCATTGAAAGGGGGCACGCTGGTCACTCTGAATTAAAAAGGAGCACGCTGGTCTCTCTGCATTGAAAGGGGGCATTGAAAGGGGGCATGCTGGTCATTCTGCATTGAAAGGGGGCACGATGATCTCTCTGCATTGAAAGGGGGCATGCTGGTCACTCTGCATTAAAAAGGGGGCACGCTGGTCTCTCTGCATTGAAAGGGGGCATGCTGGTCTCTCTGCATTGAAAGGGGGCATGCTGGTCATTCTGCATTGAAAGGGGGCACAATGATCTCTCTGCATTGAAAAGGAGCATGCTGGTCATTCTGCATTAAAAGGGGGCACGCTGGTCACTCTGCATTGAAAGGGGGCATGCTGGTCACTCTGCATTGAAAGGGGGCACACTGGTCTCTCTGCATTGAAAGGGGGGCACGCTGGTCTTTCTACATTGAAAGGGGGCACGCTGGTCACTCTGCATTGAAGGGGGCACACATACCTTGATTACTGAATTTACAGCGTTTTTTTGCCGCAAAGCAACGCCGATTACATTTTTCTGTTTGTGCCCCCCCCCAAAAATTTCGAGCACCAGCCGCCACTGGTTGTGAACAATTGCTTATCCACTATTGCCAGAGGAACAACGGCAAATCATGTTGTCCACCCCCTAGATTTTTTGAAGGGCAGAGGGAAAAGGTTCCTTGCAGTTGTTTTATTCAGTGCATGGCATTTCACACAGTATTATGTATTATTTAACTGCTACATGATTACTGAGGTGCATAGGTCAGTAACCATGTTAGCTTAATAACCAATTCCGCTTGCCCCCTCCCCATAAAAACCACTCTTACAACGATTAAGTTGGAAAGGGCAAGGCCACAGCTTTATTTAGTTTCCAATTCCAAACAAGTAAACTTTTAGACCAGTGCCAGTCACAGTTGTACTGCGAGCACTCTTAGTCATCAACAACTTAAATACCAAACGGGGTGAAAAAAGGGGGGAGGAAGGGGTCTGTCGTTACCATCAGTGCAGGGACAGACAGCGTACCCCCCAAATTACAAACCAGGGCATAACCCATTGCCATAACTAACTGCTGGCAAGGTCAAAACCGCCAGCCGCACGTCAGGATTTAACAAGCCAGCACCTGTTCAACACCCCGCTGAAGGCCAAGGTTGAAAATGTCCAGGCCAATGATGTTAAGGTGAACCCCATCCGGCCGCAACAGATCCGCATTGTCACCTTCCAAGTCACATGCCCAAAGTAGGCGAGGCACTATCTCGGACCAAACGAGAACCAATCCAGTGAAGGCAGCGTAACATTGACCAATATCCTGTTTAACGGCCGAGATGAGGTCAACAGACCGGGTGTAGCCGATATCGTTCCCCCCGGTATGCAGATCAAAATAATGGGGCCGAAAACGTGCGAACGGAGTTCAAGACACTCTTGGAGAACTTGGGACCACCGTAGTCCACGCAAACCGCGCCAGCGGACTCTGACAACCGAGTCGTCAAAGCCCAGGTTCGTCGGCCTGAAATTAAAACAAAAGATGTGGACGAACATATAAGGAAAAACTGAAGATTTCCACCTACCCAAGCGCCGAAGCTCCGCATCAGAAAATCCCATGCCAGAAGCCGCAGTAGCAGCACCAATACGAAACGAGTGCGTTGAAAAATCAGAGGCAGGTAAACCCAACTTGGTCAGGCAAAGCCTGAAAACCCTCAAAAATTGAAACCTGCTTAGGGAAGACGAATCCGCGTGTACGAGAAAATTGGGGGCCGAGGGACGAATGGACCTAAAGTAAAGCGACAACGAGACCGGGCAAAAGGGGCCTCGACAGGAATGCAGAACAATGCGTCTGCCCCTGCCAAAGCTATCCGATTTCGAGGTGCGAAGAAAAACGGTAACGCAATGGTCAGAAAAAGACACGTCGTCCGCCCAAATACCGCCGGGGGCAGTTCTGGACTTGGCAACCAGTTCCCCGATGCGAAAAGCGCCGAAAAAGGCCCAAGAAAAAGCGACCTTAAACAAGAGGGTCTCAAAGGGGGATGAGCACACTGATGGCAATAGGGAAAGAATGTTGGACAGAATGGGAAGCGAAACCGGACGTCGGGAATCAGGGGACCGTGTTACTCGGCGCCAGCCGTGCAAAATCCGCCGCACCGGAAAATCCTTGGCGACGTCTTCCCAGCCGAGAAGGCGAAACCAAAAGGACAAGGCAGACATGGCAGCAGAGACAGTGGAACCCGAGGAGCCCTTTTGGAGTAAATGGATAAGGTAGGAAAATAACGAAAGGCGTCTGTCATGGTGTGAAGAAAGTAAAAACTCACCACGGGAAATGGACACCCACTCGTCCCAGACTCGCATATACGACGCCCACGTCCGAGGAGAAAGCGAAGCCCGAAGAAGGTCTAACAAACGTTAGAGTCCACAAGAAGGGGGGGCAGGGCAGGCCCACCCGGGCCGCAGATGGAGCCAGGGAGCAGAAGCGGTCGAGCTGTGAACGAGAGAGTGCATCAGCAATTTCGTTAGAGACACCGGGCACATGCTTAGCTCTAAAATAAATATTAAACTGCAAACATTTGAGAACGAGAAAACGCAGTAACGAGACGACGGGAGGGGATCTAGCAGACTGGTGGTTAACAACCTGAACCACGCTCATGTTATCTGACCAAAAACAACCTGGCGATTACGCAACCTCTCCCCCCTCAGTTCAATGGCAACAATAATCGGAAAAAGCTCCAACAATGTGAGGTTGCGCAACAGATCCATGTGGGCCCATGAGGCCGGCCAATGTTCAGCAGACCATTTCCCTTGGAAAAAGGCCCCGAAGCCACAGGAGCCTGCCGCGTCCATGTACAACTCCAGCTGAGAGTTCGGGACCTCCTCCATCAACCAACAGGAGTGACCGTTGTAATTCTGGAGAAAGGAGAGCCAAATCCCCAAGTCATCCCGCATAGGCTTGGTAATGCGGACATAGCGGTGAGGTGCGGACACGCCCTTTATGGCCCACGACAGGCGCCTGCAAAAAGCCCTCCCCATGGGCAAAACCCGGCAGGCGAAGACAAGATGACCCAACAGGGACTGTAACTGCTGCAACTGGAGCTTTTTGGCCCCTTTGGCCAAATGGATAAGGGAAAGAAGTCTGTCCAATTTGTCGCCCGGCAGGCGAAAAACCATGGCCACCGTGTCAATTTCGATGCCCAGGAAGGACAATGCCGTCACCGGGCCCTCAGTTTTGTCAGCCGAGAGCGGGATGGAAAACCGCTCACACGTAGACTGAAAAACAGAAAGGAGTGCCTGGCACTGCCCACCGCTGGCCGGGCCAACGAAAAGGAAGTCGTCTAGGTAATGAAGCAGGGAATGCGAACCAGCCGACTGGGAAACCACCCATTCGAGAAAGCTACTAAATAACTCGAAGTAGTAACAGGAGATCGCACACCCCATGAGGAGGCACATATCAAAAAAGTAACTGCCCAGCAGGTGGAAGCAGCCCAGCAGGTGGAAGCATTCCGGATGGACGGGTAGAAGGCGGAAGGCGGACTCAATGTCCGCCTTAGCCAGTAACGCCGCTTGGCCAGCAGATCGAACCAACCCAAGGGCTTTGTCAAAAGAGGCATATTGGACTCTGGATTCCTCCTTATCAATACCGTCGTTGACAGAAGAGCCGGAAGGATGGGAAAGGTGGTGGATAAGGCGGAATTTGCCCACCTCCCTCTTGGGAACCACGCCCAGAGGTGAAACCCGTAGGTTGTGAAAAGGGGGCAAATCAAACGGACCCGCCATACGCCCCAAATCCAGTTCCTTCCATAGCTTCTCGGCCAGTGCAGACTCAAACTGCAACGCCGACTTCAGGTTCGCAGCCATAGTAGGCTCGTCTGAGTGAGTAAAGGGAATCCAAAAGCCAAGATCCAGCCCGTCACGCAATATCAAAGCCTCTCTACGCCGAGGGTAACGGTCTAGCCAGGGAAGCATCCTTAAGACGTTCACCGGGGTCCTCTGACCTAGAAAGGTCAGGCTTTGCCCCGGGTTTGGCAAGCGGGGGCTTGTGCTTCCGAAAGCACCGGATGGCAGGGTGAGCACCCCCGCATACCAAGCATTCGTGTTTAAAACGGCACGCGGTGTACCACTTGCAGTGGCTTTCGTTGAAAAGCCAGCAGACTCCTTTCTTGGGGGCAGCCGACACTCCGTGAGAAGCGTCGGCCGGGGATTTAAAGGACGACGGTCTGTGAGGGCACATGAGCAACAAACACAGACTGCCATCCTGGCAATCAAAACTAAATTCTTTCCACTCCGCCATCTTTTGCCGGAACTGAGTATCATAGTGGAACCAGCACTGTCCCCCATAGACCTTGTAGGCACCCCAAATGAAATCCAGGTAACAGAAGAGGGAAGGGCCTAACTCTGGAAAACGCTCACAAAGCACCCCGGCATAAGCACAGAAACCCTGCAGCCAGTTCCCGAAAGTGCGAGGAAGCTGTTTGGGCTTGTCACCCTGTGCAGTAACGTCGACCCGCCGAGATTTGTCCACCGTTTCCCGATCGGGAGGAACCAAAGTTAGTAAATCGACAAATTCCCGCCGACAGATCTTTTCCCGAACTTCCGCCGCAAGATGCATGGCTGACGACGAAACCGCCCACAAATGGCCACCTGAAAAAACGCCACCACTCAACGGGGTAGAAACACCCATGCGAGAGAGGACCGACTTGACCGACGCAAAAATGTGCTCTGATGCCGCAGCGCTTTCGGACCTACCCCAAACCAAACCACAATCATACTCACTGAGATGAGGAGGGGGAGCCAGCACGGGCTGCCCGTCACGAGAACCCATCGACCCGGATGCTCCATCGGAGGGGTGGTCCGGTAGACGCCCGCGACTTCGAACGGACACAGGAACCTCAGGGAACCGCGATGAAGGACGTTGCACTGAGAGATCCGAAGGCAGAGGTCCAGACGGAGGCCCAGGCGGGCCCACGTGGCGATGAGTTGCAGAAGAGCAGGAACATGCAGAGTCCAGAGCGGGAGGAGGTAGGGCAGAGGCAGCAGAAACCACTGCGCTGGAGTGGCAATGAGGCAGGAGTCTGTCCCCCGCCAGTCCGGGCGCAGGGGGGAGGATAGGCTGGCAGCGCCAGCCCGTCAGGAGCAAAAAAGGCGTGCGACTCTCCCGCCCGGCCGGGCGCAGGGAAACCAGGAGGGGCTTCCGCCACAGAGCGACTGACCGAAAAATGCGACTCAAAAGCATCTCCCACCCTGCTGGGTGCTGGGAGACGCACGGGGACAGCGGTCACGCTGGGACCGCCAGAGGGATGCGGGACTCGAGAATCTCCCGCCCTGATGGGCACAGGGAGACCAGGCAGGGAAGGTGAACGGCAGGCATGGGAATCTCCCGCCCTGCAGGGCGCAGGGAGATAAGCCGGGGTGGGACGCTGAGAAAATCTAACGGAAGGAGCAGTGGAAAATAAATCTCCCGCAGTGCCGGGCGCAGGAAGATTATGTGGGAAGTGGGGGTGGGGGTGGGAAGCTGAGGAAAATCCAAGGAAGGAACTGTGCCAACTGAATCACCTGCCCTGTAGGGCACAGGGAGATTCAATGGGGTGGACAGCTGGAAACATGTTGAAGAACCTGTAAGTAAATTTGAATCTCCCGCTCTGCAGGGCGCAGGGAGACATGAAGAAGCGCGATACCTCGACCGGCCAGCAGGTGGCGCTGTCCGGTCAGTCAGGAGCTCCGCCGCACAGGAAGCAGAAGAGCAGGAAGCAACAGCCGGAGGCCGCGCACCGACCGCCGCTCCGCAGGCAAGACTTCCATGGGGGGACACGCCAGCAGCAACTCGGGGGTCCGGAGAGGCAGACCCCGCACCGGAAGGAGCAGCAGGCCGCGGGGAAGGAGGAGGAGGCACGGTCACCGCCGCGCAAGGTAGAGGGGTGAGCGGGGGGGGACCTAGGCCTCGTGGAGCGGGCAGAGCGGGTCCGAGGAGGGTCGGCAGCAGGGACAGCCCCAGTCTGACGGCAGACATGCCGGGAGGGGCCCCACCGACTGCGGGCGGATGTGCGGGGGGCAGATGGCCGTTGAGCGCCAGCCCCAGCGGAGCCAGTAGCGCCAGGATCCGGGCAGGAAACCCCTCTTCCGCGACGGGCCCTAGGAGGGCTGGGGCTCAGGTGAGAAGGGGGGCGGGAGCGCCTACTAGTACCGGAGGCCGCACGCCTCACTACAGGTGACAGGGGTGGAGGGGCAGCGGGGGGGGGGGGGGGACACAGGTGAGAGGAGGGAAGCCAGCCAATCAGCCTGGCCCTGGTCCATGAGCTCACGAACCCTGGAGAGTAAGAGTTCAGGATCCATACTGAAATAGGCCCAAAAAACCCCCCCAAATGTCCAGCTCTTACAGTTAGCTCTTCAGTCAGCTCTTCAGCCACGTTCTTCTAAAAGACCCAGAATTCCTTTGGGAAAGGTATTTATCTGAGCTCAGGCCCAACCCCATACCCAAGGCTCCATCCAATCCGTTGTCCAATCCAGTTTGCTTAAACCAAGCCCCCTGACCATGCCCCCAGCAATCAAGGCTCTCTTTCCCTAAAGGGATCAAGAGGCCTACATCATCACTTCACTGTTTTTAACGTGTAAGCAACTGATGTTTTATACAATTCCTGTGCAATTGTTGATGTTTTGTGTTACCATTTGCATTTTTCCACTGAGAGTGTTGCACAGTATTATATAGTAATTGCCACATAAGATCACGTCACTGTTTATAGCATGTAAGCAATTGATGTTTTATGCAATCTGTATGCAATCCTCCATGAACTATATGAGGATACTGTGCAACACCCTCAGTGCAAAAACCAGTCCCTTACTTTTTATCAGTCATTTAACCGTTTATAATGTATCACTGTTCGTGATAACAATTGTTTTTTCATTAATCTGTACAGTAGTTTAGTTCTTTTGCACTTGCTTTTGTAAGCACTTTTTGTTTCTGGTTGTGCTTGTAAAATACGGAAACTCATTCATTTGGCGATTAGCACAGCACTTGGGTGGCTTTAATGGCCAAGTTCACCTTTTGGAACTTGCTACATGTTCCAACCAAAGGTAAAGAGAAAAGGTACCTATGCGTTGCTAAACGGGTAAGAGATGAGAGGAAAAATATGGATAAAGATGACGGACTCAAGAAGAAAATGGAAGGAAATATGCAGCCAATTCTGTATTGATCACAAAATACAAATAAATGCTAAAAGGAGGGGTGAATCAGCGCTATTCCTTTAGAATGGTAGCAAAACCAATCCAGATGAATAAATAAATGAATAAAATATAAAAAAACTCAATAACATACAGAATAGTGTGGGAAACTATTAAAGTGCGGGAAATGTTGCGTGATAAAAAATATTAAAGAAATCAATAAATAACATCCAATATTCACTAGCACGTAGTGTGGAAAACTATTAAGTGCGGGAAATGTTACGTGATGATGGTGAAGATGAGAACGTGACAAATAAAGTGCTAGTGCCTATAAGTAGGGGATGGGTGGCCACTCTAAGTGTGGAATCAAATATAAAACAATAAATCAAGTGCACAGTATCAATTCAGTGATGAAATAAAAATATCCTTGTGAACAAAACGGAGTGATGCTGCTAAACTGAAAAAAATGTCCAAGTGCAGCAAAAGACAATAATAAATGAAATGTGGCTTTTGTAGTGATATCTTGACAAATAAACTTGGTGACTTTTCTTATTGTGAGATCCAAAGTGGTGTCATGCAGAGTGAGCCAACGAATCCAAAACCAGGTGCAATGGCCGCTCACCTCACATTACACCAATAAAGGCGTTTTTGTATATATACTGCTGTTGGTTCACAGATCCAGGCAATGGTTTCCTCCTTTTCTCTTAATGGATTGGGGGGGGGGGGGGTTCTGCACCTCTCTTTACTTGGTATGGACTTCACTTGTAAAGTAGATCTCTGTGTACTTATCCAGTAATGCTCAAAGAGATAGAATGGGGGCTTCCATGGTGAAGTATATCAAGTTTATTGAATAAAAAACATGTAAACACTTACATTTAGGCAGAGACAGTTCAGCAGACCGCACACCGCGGTGTAAGGCGGGGACTTCTGGTTTACGGCCGTAACCGGAAGTGACATCACCTTGTTCCTTCCCGACGCGTTGCGTCACTCAATCACGTGACTTTCTCAAGGAAGGAACGAGGTGACGTCACTTCTGGTTACGGCCGTAAACCGGAAGTCCCCGCCTTACACCGCTGTGTGCGGTCTGCTGAACTGTCTCTGCCTAAATGTAAGTGTTTACATGTTTTTTATTCAATAAACTTGATATACTTCACCATGGAAGCCCCCATTCTATCTGTCTGAGCATTACTGGATAAGTACACAGAGATCTACTTTACAAGTGAAGTCCATACCAAGTAAAGAGAGACCACAGAGGTGCAGAACCCCCCCCCCCCAATCCATTAGGAGAAAAAGAGGAACCCGTTGCCTGGATCTGTGAACCAACAGCGGTATATATACAAAAACGCCTTTATTGGTGTAATGTGAGGTGAGCGGCCATTGCACCTGTTTTGGATTCGTTAGCTCACTCTGCATGACACCACTTTGGATCTCACAATAAGAAAAGAAACCAAGTTTATTTGTCAAGATATCACTACAAAAGCCACGTTTCATTTATTATTGTCTTTTGCTGCACTTGGACATTTTTTCAGTTTAGCAGCATCACTCTGTTTTGTTCACAAGGATATTTTTATTTCATCACTGAATTGATTCTGTGCACTTGATTTATTGTATTATATTTGATTCCACACTTATTGTGACCACCCATCCCCTACTTATAGGCACTAGCACTTTATTTGTCACGTTCTCATCTTCACCATCATCACGTAACATTTCCCGCACTTTAATAGTTTTCCACACTACGTGCTAGTGAATATTGGATGTTATTTATTGATTTCTTTAATATTTTTTATCACTCAACATTTCACGCACTTTAATAGTTTCCCACACTATTCTGTATGTTATTGAGTTTTTTGATATTTTATTAATTTATTTATTCATCTGGATTGGTTTCTCTACCATTCTAAAGGAATAGCGCTGATTCACCCCTCCTTTTAGCATGTTCCAATCAAAACAGTCCCAGTTTCTCATGTGTCCCTTTGGAAAACAAATTTGCCCATCCCTGCTCTGGCAAATTAGGAAAATGATTTCCCCAACAAGCTAGAGGGAGATGGACAAATGTCCTAAACTGTCCAGAGAGAAAAAAGCCAAGTCATTGGTGTTTCGCAATCTTGGAAAATAAAAGCCCTGACCACAACACTGGTGCTTCCATCCCAAGTTTTTCTTTGCACGTCTTGAACTGTAGATCTTGGGAAAAGGTGTTATTGCAGAAAAAAGTGCATCACTGACATTACTCAATTACAGTTGACAGTTGCAACCGGTGTGGTAAGATTAAGACAAAACAGGGTGAGCCTTACATACCTTCTTAAGCTGGGTTTGTTTTTTATAATGAATCCATTGCTTTCTAAAAACTTAATCTTTTCAGGATCTGAGAATTGTTCAACTTCCTTGTAACTTAAAACACGATTCTTGGAAAACTTTATCATGTCATCTCGAGCACTGGCAACGGCTGCTCTAACTTCTTCAATAGGGGCATCCCTCATGCAAGCCCTTCGAAGGTGTTCAGAAAGGCGAGTTTTAACTTTGCAACAAATTGTACATACAAGGGGAGTTCTTTTATGCCTGAAAATAAAAAATATATATTTTTTTTTTTTGTGATTTGGAAAGACCCACATAGAAAAGGAAATAAGGCTGTGTAAATTTGTAAATGGTTTAAAACAGTGTAAAAAAAAGCAATGCCCAACACTCCATCTTTTTCAGGCCATTAGTCCAAAATGAGGTGTTAGAAATTTTCATATCTTAACAATTAGGTGTATAAACCTGACCATTCACAATACAATCCGATTGCTCAGTTTCCAAAAACTTTGGTAAAAAGGACAACCCTAAACCTGCCAACAGATTAAGTATAAATATATACGCACACACATTCTCAATATTTGATATTCAAGCTAAAAGCAAATAAAAATGCCTGGCACTCTATCATTTTAAGGCCATTAGTCCAAAATTCAGTTTTAGAAATTCTCATATCCTAACATTTAGGTGTGTAAAGCTGGCCATGCACTATACAATCTGATTGCTCAGTTTCCAAAAATCTTAAGTACAAAAGACAAGCCTAAACCTGCTATTAGATTAAAGGTAAACACACACACACACCACTCCCCCTACAAATATAAAGACAATTTTCGTTATAGATATGTAATGTGGAAAAAATTACATTTATATTTTCTCAATTTTTGATATTCAAGCTAAAAGCAAAAAAAAAAAAAAAAATTTGAAAAAACACAAACCAATGCCCAAATGCTCCATCCTTTTCAGGCGATTAGTCCAAAATTTAGTTTTAGAAATTCTCAACCACTTCTTAACAATTAGGTGTGTAAAGCTGGCCATACACTATACAATCCGATTGCTCCGTTTTCAAAAATCTTAGGCGAATAGCACAAGCCTGAACCTGCCATTAGATTAAAGGTAAACAAACGCACACACACACCACTCCCCCTACAAATATACAAAAATAGAATTTTCATTATACACATGTAATGTGGAAAAAATAAAATGTATATTTTCTCAATATTTGATATTAAAGCTAAAAGAAAATCCTAAATAACCACATAAGCCACTTAAAAAATTAAATTTTTGTAAAATCTTACCTGTAAAATTCCTTTCTCTGAGTCCTCAGACAGTCGCCGCCGTCATCACTATTGGGTATTGACTTCCGCTCCGCAGGAGTAGCTAGGCATAAGACTTAGTCAAAAAGAACAAAGGCATTTGCATATACACACCCATGGGGGCTGTCCCCTGCAGTGACCACTCCCAACTCAGTTTGGTAGCATAGCAGTAGGTAATAAGACAACAACCCCAAAAGAGGGGCAGGGGCGGCGACTGTCGGAGGACTCAGAGAAAGGAATTTTACAGGTAAGATTTTACAAAAATTCCGTTTTCTCTTACGTCCTCCGACAGTCGCCGCCGCCTTTAAGTCATCACTATTGGGATGTCCCAAAGCAGTGTAGACATGAGGGGTGGGAGACGCAACCGTAGAAAAGGCAACGCAGTACCCACGTCAGAGAAAGGAACCTTACACGCACAGTAAGAGAACCTGCTGGGCAACAGAAAACAAAGCTCAACAGGAGTAACTGCCCAGGAAAGCAAATACCAACAGCCAGGGACCCAGAGAAAAACAATGGTCCTTCATGGCACTGCCACACTGAGAACCTTGCGGCCAAAAGGAGGCATCAGCTGATGCCAGAACATCTACCTTGTAAAATTTTGAAAAAGTGTGCACCGACGACCAAGTCGCAGCTTTGTACACCTGTGCCACCGAGGCACGATGCCAATAGGCCCAGGACACACTCACAGATCTAGTAGAGTGCGCCTTAACAGGGAAGGGTGGAACCCGTTCCTTCAAGGCATAAGCCTGTTCAATAGTCTGTCTGATCCATTTGGCAATAGTCGCTGCGGACGCAACCATGCCCTTCCTTCCTCAGGAAGGACAAAGAGAGAATCGGTCTTTCGAAAAGATTCCGTAGACGACAGGTAAACCCTGATCGCCCTGACAACATCCAAGGAATGCAGAGCAACCTCCTTAGGATATACAAAAAAGGGAAAGGGGAATTTGGGACTTTAAATGAGACTCCTGACAAGTGGAGTCTCCATCCCTGTTGCATTTGGTAAAAAAAAGGAGGCAAAGAAGCCAGTTGGGACTTTAAATGAGGTGTGGTCAAACATAATTTATAACATTATTGGGTAATAACAAAGACCAGCAGAGAGTAATAAAACGCTAATTTATTGAACTGTACATGGACCAAAATACGGGTAACCAAGTTGCTCACTATGACCACATATCCCATGGTAATGGAGTATACATGAGTAAGACAAAATGGGGGGCTTTATGGTACACAACAGGAATACATAATAATGCATTGTTCTCCTGGTACATACAAATTGTTACAAAATAATAAAAACAACGGTCTGGGGTACATGGTGTAATAACTTGTAATGGATAAAAATGCCTGTATGTAGCTCGACGCATTTTGTGACGTAGTCACTTCTTCAGGAGCAAGGCAGGGTACATGCATCTATAGGGAAATAATACACATAATAAGTAATATGAATAGGTATGTAGATAAACCTCACACAAATTTATGGGAGGTATAGCTTACAGTGTGCTGGTATGAAGTCCAAAGGAATGGATCCCAACCGGGAACTGAGGGAACGATGCCCACAGGCATCAGGCAGGTATGGGAACATAGAGGTGTAAATTGTGAATAGCTCCATAAGAGGATCACCGGCAGCCTCGATAAGGCACTGCAGTAAGAAAATCTGCAAGGGTACAGGGGTATTAATTATCTATATACATAGTATATGTTATGGAAATAATAACACTTAGGGCATGGGCTGGTGGTGAGAGCCAGAGGAGTTTAAGAACCAGGAGGGTGGTAGAGATGAAGTAGAAAGTGAAACAGAAAAGGAGCCGGAGCTCGAGTGTAGGTAATAGCCCCAATAAATAGAGATAAGTAGAAAGTGTAGGGCAAAATAAACAATAGGGTGACTAGTACCGTAAGAGAAAGGTGAATGTGCTTCAGAATGAAGAGTGGCCACAAGGGAGACCCAAAATACCATGTGTGAAATAAATAAAAAGTCCATGTGAATGGTGTGTGACAATGGGGAAAGTGAAATAAGAAAGAGAGTGAATACCTGAGATGTTGCCAAAGTGGGGATCGCACCCAGCGTCACGTATCTGCCCATATACAAGGAAGCCGCCGGAGTGACAGAAGCCGCCACGGCAGCCTCCATATATGCGCAGGATGGGAAATCACGTGGCGGGGGAAAAAAAAACGCTCAGACATGACGTCACATCCCGCACGGAAGACGTGGCGCCGATGTGTTGCGGCCGCCACTCGCCCTCCAGTCTAACCCCGCCCACAAAGGTAGGGGGAAGGAGGGGAGTGACAGGGGGAGGGCGGAACACAACGCAGTTCCCGGGAAGGAAACAATCGCGGGACAAAACCAGCAAACTGTAATGTAAATCGTAACAGCACCGTAGTTAAAAAAATATATATGCTGAGAATGAAATCAGCCAGATGTAGACAAAAAACATAATGACGATTGATGTTAGTACAGCATTGAAATAGGCATATAATACTGGTAGAATATAAATAAACTCAACATTGTAGAGTTTGAAACACACCTCCATCCCTATATCTATACAAAAAAGGAAAAGGGGAATTTGGGACTTTAAATGAGACTCCTGACCAGTGGAGTCTTCATCCCTGTTGCATTTGGCAAAAAAAGGAGGCAAAGAAGCCAGTTGGGACTTTAAATGAGGTGTGGTCAAACATAATTTATAACATTATTGGGTAATAACAAAGACCAGCAGAGAGTAATAAAACGCTAATTTATTGAACTGTACATGGACCAAAATACGGGTAACCAAGTTGCTCACTATGACCACATATCCCATGGTAATGGAGTATACATGAGTAAGACAAAATGGGGGGCTTTATGGTACACAACAGGAATACATAATAATGCGTTGTTCTCCTGGCACATACAAATTGTTACAAAATAATAAAAACAACGGTCTGGGGTACATGGTGTAATAACTTGTAATGGATAAAAATGCCTGTATGTAGCTTGACGCGTTTCGTGACGTAGTCACTTCTTCAGGAGCAAGGCAGGGTACATGCATCTATAGGGAAATAATACACATAATAAGTAATATGAATAGGTATGTAGATAAACCTCACACAAATTTATGGGAGGTATAGCTTACAGTGTGCTGGTATGAAGTCCAAAGGAATGGATCCCAACCGGGAACTGAGGGAACGATGCCCACAGGCATCAGGCAGGTATGGGAACATAGAGGTTTATCTACATACCTATTCATACCATGTACCCCAGACCGTTGTTTTTATTATTTTGTAACAATTTGTATGTACCAGGAGAACAACGCATTATTATGTATTCCTGTTGTGTACCATAAAGCCCCCCATTTTGTCTTACTCATGTATACTCATTACCATGGGATATGTGGTCACAGTGAGCAACTTGGTTACCCGTATTTTGGTCCATGTACAGTTCAATAAATTAGCGTTTTATTACTCTCTGCTGGTCTTTGTTATTACCCAATAATGTTATAAATTATGTTTGACCACACCTCATTTAAAGTCCCAACTGGCTTCTTTGCCTCCTTTTTTTGCCAACCTCCTTAGGATGCTTAGGCTTCGTACAAAGCGAAGGCAGGACAATGTCCTCATTAAGGTGAAACTCAGAGATCACCTTGGGAAGAAAGGAAGGGGGTGGACGCAAGACCACCTTATCCTCGTGAATCACCAAGTACGGGGAACGGCAAGACAACGCCGCCAGTTCCGACACTCTGCGAGCCGAAGTGATTGCCACCAAAAAGGCAACCTTCTTGGACAGCAGAGGCAACGATATCTTCTGTATGTCTTCAAACAGATCACGCTGTAACACAGACAGAACCAAGTTCAAGTCCCATGGAGGTAAGGGCTCCTTCCTGGGAGGAGCCAAATGTCGCACAACTTGAATGAAGGTGCGAACCAGGGAATGAGACGCCACAGGGTGTTGGAAAAGAATAGCCAGCGCGGACACCTGGCCCTTGATTGTGGCCAGCGCCAGACGCTGGTCCACCCCAGACTGGAGGAAGGCCAGCAATCTCGACACCGAGTACGAGCGAGGGGAGAACCCCCTGGACTCACACCAGGCGAAATAAGCCTTCCAGGTACGGTAATAGATCTTACCAGAAGAGGATTTCCTAGCCTTGACAAGAGTAGGGATGACCTCAGGGGAGAGACCCCTATCCCTTAAAACCTGGGTCTCAACAGCCAGGCCGTTAAAGCCAGCGACTGTAAAGCAGGATGGAAGATCGGACCCTGTGACAGGAGATCTTCCCGCAGTGGTAGCCGCCACAGAGGCGCCACTGCCAGGTGAACAACGTTGGCGTACCAGGACCGGCGTGGCCAGTCCAGCGCCACCAGAATCACCGGGTGCGGTTCCGAGGCCAACCTGCGGAGGAACCTGGACAGCAACTGAATCGGAGGAAAGGCATACATCAGACGATACTGATGCCAAGGGGCCACCAACACATCCGAGGCGTCTGCCAGAGGATTGCACGTTCTTGCCACAAACCTTTCCACCTTGTGGTTTAGACGAGGTGCAAACAGATCCACGTCTGGGGATCCCCACTTCGCACACAGCATTTGGAAGACCTCCGGGTGCAGGGACCATTCCCCCTGGTCCAGGGTCTGGCGGCTCAGATAGTCGGCCTGCCAATTCTCCACACCGGAATGTGAACTGCTGAAATCGCCGGGACATGAGTCTTAGCCCAAGACAAAATGTTGGTCACCTCCCGGGCCGCCCCGGGCACTCCTAGTGCCCCCTTGGTGGTTGACGTAAGCCACCGCGGTAGCATTGTCCGTCTGTACCCGAAACAGGACGGCCCCGAAGTCGGTCCGACCATTGGAAGAGACAGAGCTTTATCACTCTCAATTCCAGCACATTTATCGGAAGGGAGGACTCCCCCTCCGACCAAGTGCCCTGGGCAGACAGGTTGCCCAGGACTCCACCCCAGCCCGACCCGACAGGCTGGCATCCGTGGTAATCACCGTCCACAACAACGGACGGAAGGACTTGCCCTCCGACACCGTCGGGGACTGGAGCCACCACAGAAGATCCAATCTGGTCTGACGACTCAATGAGACACTCAGATCCAGGGACTTAGGGAGTCTGTCCCACCTGGCCAGGATCTCCGCCTGGAGAGCCCGCGTGTGAAACTGAGCAAAGGGTATCGCCTCGAAGGCTGAAACCATCAACCCCAGGACTCGCATACAGGTCCTGAGTGACGAGGACTGATTGTCCCTGAGGGGATTTGTCCTCCGGCAAGAACACCTTCGCCTGAGCAGAGTCCAGGATCATTCCCAGATAGGGAAGGCGAACTGATGGAGACAACGTCGATTTCTGAACGTTGATAGTCCAACCGAACTCTTGCAGCGTCTGTACCATGGTGGACAGATCGCGCAGAAGGTCTTGGCTGACACTCGATCTCAGAAGAAGATCTTCTAGGTACCCCAAGACCGCAATGCCCTGTGCCCTCAACAGGCCCACAACCGGCGCCAGCACCTTGGTAAAAACCCTCGGAGCCGAAGCGAGTCTGAAAGGTAACGCCACAAACTGATAGTGGTCCTCTGCGATAGCAAACCGAAGGTACCTCTGGTGACCCTCGAAAATGGGGATGTGCAGATACGCATCCTTCAGATCTATCGAGGCCAGGAATTCTCCTGGACTTAGGGAGGCCACCACCGAACGGAGAGACTCCATACGGAACTTTCGAACGCGCACGAAGCGGTTCAGCGCTTTCAGGTCCAGAATAGGACGTACCTTGCCCTCCTTCCTGGGCACAGTGAACAGATTTGAATAAAATCCTCAAAATCTGTCCCGATGAGGCACTGGGACAATCACCCCCTGAGCAAGAAGGTCCCGCACTGCTTGGTGCAGATCCTGCAGACGCCCAGGAGGCAAATGAAGACTTGAGGGAAAGGAATTCGATCTTGTATCCTGATCAAATGATTTCCTGAACCCACCTGTCCGAAACCCGGAGCAGCCAAGGTTGGAGGAAACCGCGCAAACGTCCCCCCGCCCCGGAATTGGGTGAGGGCGCCCCTTCAGGCGGAGGCCGATTGACCCACCGAGCCGGCATTGCCCGACTTCTGCTTGCCCGCCCATGGCTTCTTCTGGTTACCCTGGCCCTTGAAGGGATTGCCCTTTGATTGATTTCGAAAGGCACGAAAGGACCCCTGAGTGGATCGAGATGCAGAACCAAGCTTGCCACGAAAGGACTTGTTCTTCGGGTTCTGGGGCAGCAATGTGCTCTTGCCCCCTGTGACGCCTTTTACCAGGGTATCCAATGTGTCCCCAAAAAGACGAGAACCAGCATAGGGAAAATCAGCAACTGTTTTCCGTGAGGACTGGTCAGCCGACCAGCTCTTCAGCCAGATCAGTCGACGGTTAAGCACCGAGACACTAGATAGGCGCACCGCCAAAGGGGCCTCATATAAGACTGCATCACACAATACATGATTCCTTGGTGAATTTGATCCACCATGTCCAGCCGGGCAGGTGGAACAGCATCAGACACGAGGTTGCTCCTAAGCACCTTAGTCCAATCAGCCACCGCCTGAGCCACCAAAACGGACGCGAAAATGGGTTTGATCAACGAGCCCGCCACCGTATAGGAATGGCGGGCTAGAGACTCCAACCGCCGGTCCGTGGTATCCCGAAAAACCGGGGTATCCTCTGAAGGAACCAAGGTAGCCTTGTTTAAGACTGCCACAGTGTGATCTACCTGGGGAGGCGCACACCACCGTGATTCCGTAGCCGGCGCAAAAGGATAAAGCAATTTGAACCGACTAGGTACCAGGAATGGACGTTTTAAAGTGCGTCACAGTTCAATAACATGAACTGTGACTCAGCGGGACAGGGAAAAACCTGCGCCAACTTGCGGGTCCTGTGTGTCCCAAATGAGGACACAATGCCCGGAGGACTGGGCTCATCCTCCAAATGTAGTGTTTCCTTTACAGAAACAATCAATTCATCCATGGTCGCACGCTCTTCAGGCGACCCCGGGGAGGAAGTATCAACCCCCTCCACCTCAGCCTGGTCTAAGGATGAGCGAGACCCTGAAAAGGGCACGCTCGCCGCAGCAGCCACATCACCATCTGAATCAGAGGAGAGAGACAATCTGGGCCTCTTTCTAGCCAGCAGCACCTCCATATTGGACACCAAGGTCGCCACTACAGCGGCCAAATCAGGTTTCAGAGGGGCCACAGGAGAACCGGGGCCCCCCACCAAAGCTGTCCTGAGAATCCATTGCCCAAGATGAAGCAACAGTGCAAAAAAATTTGGTACTGCCCCTTTAAAACCGATGCAGAGTGCGCAGCCCACTGCTACAGGTACAGTGACAAAAGACCCCCAAACAGGCGAAAAAACTGAGCCAGAAATGAACAATACAGAAGGGTGAGAGAGATAGTCTGCAGAGCCCCGCAGAGTGTTACCACCAATGTCGTTGCCTCAGAGGAAAAGGAAGTGATGTCAGAGAAGGCTGAACTAAAAGCTGCAATGACTCAGGGAAAATTGCTGCCCCATAGGACTGAATGTAAAGGTTCCGGCAAAATGGCTGCCGAACATGCGGTCGGACCGATCGTTTTGCCACCGTAAATGGCGGCGGATGGCGCCAAAACAACATGTAGTGATGCCCATAGTGAAGCCCAACATGCTTGCCCATACCTAAAATGGCGGACCACGCGGTTTTACCCCGCTGCGGCCGCCGCACACACAGTCTGCACCCCCAGTGAAAACACCTAAGTGACACAGGGAAAGGGGCTCCCACAAACACACAGCATCGCAGTGTATGAGCAAAAAAGACTCCACAGGGATTGCCAAACAGGGAGGCCCACACCGGCACAGACATGGGGAACACACAGCAACACAGGACTGCCATCCCACACAGAAGTACTTACCTGTACCAGATGGCGTGGGGAGCCTCTCAGAATGGAAAACCGCTGTCCTCATCTGACAGGGAATGCCGTTAGCCAGGGACATTTCACTGCAGTATCGCAGATGAGTCCAGTGAGGTAGCCACCTCACGGCTGCATCCCTGCTGCGAGCAGGGATGGGTCGTTCATAGTGCCAGGACGAACCACGGCTGAACGCTCGATGGCGGGCTGGGGGTCCATCTGACCCTCTTGCCCTGGAGAACCAGGGCGGCCAGTCTGAATCTCAGCACCGCATGAATCCATCTTCATCCGAAGAATCGACTAAACTACAGCTGACAAATAAACAGCTAGTAAATCAAAGAAAAAACTGACATTTTCAAAGAAAATCAAATAAATAGATAGGCTGAGACTGTAGCCCCAGCACAGGGAAGCCTAACTACTCCTGATGCTAGGCAGAAAGAAACTGAGTTGGGAGTGGTCACTGCAGGGGGGTATTGACCTAGTGGGACAGCCCCCATGGGTGTGTATATGCAAATGCCTTTGTTCTTTTTGACTAAGTCTTATGTCTAGCTACTCCTGCGGAGCAGAGGTCAATACCCAATAGTGATGACTTAGAGGCGGCGGCAACTGTCGGAGGACGTAAGAGAAATATCTATTTGTTTAAAGCTCCTAAATGATTGTTGATCTTCTATATAAAAAAAAATTGAATTAAACAGCCAAGTGTAACGCTTCTGCGTTTCTTATATGGTGTGGATTTTTAAAAATATATAATAAATAAATAAATAAATAGTTCCACGTCAGTAGTCATGTAAGAGATATGCTGAGATACCATTCCCAACCTCAATGACTCATCATGTGTGGAAGGTCTTATTTCAGCCAGTAAATACACACAATTAGCAAGCTGGTTCCTAGAATGACTTTATGTATGTGGTAACACAATGATGAAGGTTGAGGGATAGGTTGAGTGGAGGTGGTAGGTGATAGACACTTGAAGGTGAGACAGTAGCAGATGGATGCAGGAAGGTTTAGCAATGTTGTATGGTAGCAGATGACAGAATAGCAGGTGGACATACAAAAGAGATCAACCCAGTGCAGAAAAGTAGCAGTAGTCTCAAGAGCTAGCAATCTAGTTATGAAGATGTGATAAACAGTCTTTACTATGCAGAGCTAGATAGTGTAAGCTTAGTATAAGTTTATAGAGAATTCCCCTGCGGGGTACTTAGCACTATTAGCGATACAGCCGAAGGGTGTTTCAGGAGAGGCGGATGATCCAGTAGCGGGATACAGGGATCAGCGCAGCGAGGTTCCGTCAGCGAAGTAAGCTTGCAAGCATGGAAGCTTCAAGCAAGGTTAGCATCCAGGTAAAGGTGTTTGAACGAACACATGTGAGTGAGAACCGGCGCTTTAAATAGCCATCTAGTCCGGCGCTGGGTGATGACAGCTCCAGTCTTAAAGGTGTATGCGCACCTTTCCAAAAGTAAATGGTGGGGCGCATACACTTGTAGAAAGTGTAATTTAGGGTACCAAAGGTACCGGAACATTACACCAAGCTACGTTAACCTTCTTAGAGGTATTCCCGAGCGTGGCTCTGGGTTAAATTTCAGAGCCGAAAGCGGTAACCCCGAGCCACATTTGGGGTACCGCCAGAAGCATCGCTGGATCCTGTAAGAGAGGTTACTTACCTTGTCACCGGGATCCAGCGATGTGTCTCGGCGGTGTCTGGCGGCGGTTCTTCCTCCCGATTCTCTCCGTGCCCCAGCTTCAGTCTCCTGCGATGTGACGTTCGCAGGGGGTGGAACCGGCGGAAAATTCAAATGTAAAACGCACCAAACACACTGATACCATTCAAAATAAAAAAAATCACATTAGATTGCCCCCCAGTGCCCTTTCCTGCAGTTTTACCGTACTTTTTATGTATATATATATATATATATATACACACATACATACATATACACGTGTATATACACATTATATATATATATATATATATATATATATATACAGTTGGTTTGGGCTGCTCATTCACAAGAATTACATGCAAAATAATGGTACCGCTTTCAGCACCTAAAATCCAAAAGAATCATACCGCCAGGGAGGTTAAAGAGGAAGTAAACCCTCCTCTGCAACTTTTACCTATAGGTAAGCCTATGGTAAGGCTTACCTATAGGTACTGTAAATATCTCCTAAACATGTACCGTTTAGGAGATATTTACCTTACATGCAGCCAGTGACATCACTGGCGCATGCGCTCTGAAGGAACGGCCGCTGGTGCCGTTCCTTCAGAGCCCCGTGCCGTGATCGTCGGCTTCCCCGCGCGTGCGCAGGAGTGACATCACCGCGGCTCTGGCCAATCAGATGGCCGGATGCTGTGATCCCGGAAGACGGGCGACTGAACATGTCGCCCGTCATAGAGGTAAACGGGCGGCACGTCGGGGGCTCGTTCTAAGGTAAGTATTTCATAATGAGCTAGTATGCGATGCATACTAGCTCATTATGTGTTTCTCTTTCAGGTTGAAAAAAAGAAAAAAAAATTGGGGGTTTACAACCTCTTTAAGTTAGCACACATTACGGACCTACTATAATCTAAAAGAGCACAAACAAACATGAGTTTTATACTTACACGCGACGTGAAACCTTCTCCATGATTGCAACAAGTATAATAAAGAAAATGGGTTTTCTACAATTGCAAGGCTCAGCAGCTTCTCTCTGCAAACTGTGGGCTGGGATGTCCTATTTAAAATTATCTTCTCTTTTGTTCTTCTGGGTGGGAGGGACAACAGCAATCTCATGGTCAGACACTTTTTTTTTGTTTGCTTGCTTTAACACACTATGTCATGGGTACAACTGTTTAAAAATATTACTAAAAAATCTCTCCAGTGTAATAATACATTAAACTTATTGTAGAAAAACAAATATGAAGCAAACAGGTGAATTATGTATAAATATACCATAAGAATAAATATAAGGGCCCTTTCACACGGGCGATCCGTATGTCCGCAAATCATCCTATTTTTTTGCGGATGATTTACGGACATAATGTATGTCAATGGCATTGCGGATGTCAGCGGAATACCATCCGCTGACATCCGATTTTCTTCCTTTCAGTCCTGTTCCGTTTTTTGGAACGAACAGAACCCTATTTTTTCCTCCGTAAAAAAAACGGAAAGGAAGCAAAATCGGATGTCAGCGGTGTCATCCGCTATGCCCATAGACTTAAATGATGTCCGTATATCATCCGCAAACGGATGGGATGATATGCGGACATACGGAGCAGATGACACAAGTGTCATCCGCTCCGTGAAAAAAAAAAAAAGTGCCGGAGCGGATCGCAATGAGGTCCGCTCCGTGTGAAAGAGCCCTAAAGAGCAATAGTGGATAAAAAGTGCAAATGCAAGTAAAGTGCAACAACTTAATGTGCAAACAATGTCCATATAAAGTGTATAGACGAACAACTTAATGTGCAAACAATGTCCATATACAGTGGGTACGAAAAGTATTCAGACCCCCTTAAATTTTTCACTCTTTGTTATATTGCAGCCATTTGCTAAAATCATTTAGGTTCATTCTTCTTCCTCATGAATGTACACATAGCACCCCATACTGACAGAAAAAACGGAATTTTTGTAAAATCTTACCTGTAAAATTCCTTTCTCTGAGTCCTCCGACAGTCGCCGCCTCTTCATATTCGTCACTAATGGGGTTATTGACGTTTGCTCCGTAGGAGTAGCTAGGCAACAGAATATGTTAATATCAAAGCTTTTAGCATATCCCACCCCTAGGGGGTGGTCCCCTCAGTCAATACCCTCCTGCTTCCTGCATTCCCAACTCAGTTTCAGTAGCATAGCAGTAGAGTACATAAACAAACCCCAAAAGAGGGGCAGGGGCGGCGACTGTCGGAGGACTCAGAGAAAGGAATTTTACAGGTAAGATTTTACAAAAATTCAGTTTTCTCTTACGTCCTCCGACAGTCGCCGCCTCTTCATATTCGTCACTAATGGGGACGTCCCAAAGCAGTGTAGACATGAGGGGTGGGAAAAAACGCAGCCGCGCCTAAAGCAACGCAGTACCCACATCAGAAAAAAAGGAACCTTACCAAAGGAAGGAAACCAACTGGGCAACAGGAAAAAAATGTGCTCAACAGGAGCAACAACCCAGGAACACAAGCAACCTAGGGATAAAAACATCCCAACAGCCAAGGACCCCAACAAGGGACCCTAAGGCACTGCCGCACTAAGAACTTTACGGCCAAAAGAAGCATCTGCCAATGCCTCAACATCCACTTTCTAAAATTTCGAAAAAGTGTGAACGGACGACCAAGTCTCCGCCTTACATACCTGGACCACAGAGGCCCTATGGTGACAGACCCAAGACGTACTCAGAGATCTGATAGAGTGCGCCTTCACAGGCAAGGGAGGAACTTTTCCCCTCAAAGCATAGGCCTGCTCAATGGTCTGTCCGATCCATTTTGGCGATGGTAGAAGCCGACGCCGCCATGCCCTTCCGAGGTCCCTCTGGAAGGACAAATAGGGAATCCGACTTGCGAAAGGATTTAGTCGACGACAGAGAAACTCTGATCGCCCGAACAACATCCAAAGAATGCAAAGCCACCTCCTTTGGATGCTTAGGCTTCGCGCAAAGCGAAGGTAAGACAATGTCCTCATTGAGGTGAAATTCCGAGATCCTCTTCGGAAGAAAAGAAGGGTTAGGTCGCAAGACCACCTTATCCAAGTGAATCACCAAGTAAGGAGATCTGCAAGACAAGGCCGCCAGCTCCCATACCCTGCGAGCCACCAAAAAGGCAACCTTCTTGGACAACATAGACAACGAGATCTTCCTTATCTCCTCAAAAGGAGCATGTTGCAACACGGACAGAACAAGGTTCAAGTCCCATGGAGGTAAAGGGCCCCTCCGAGGAGGGGCCAAGTGTCGCACCCCTTGAACAAAGGTGCTAACCAAGGAATTAGACGCCACAGGGCGTTGAAAGAGAACGGCCAGCGCAGAAATCTGACCCTTAATTGTGGCCAACGCCAAACGCTGGTTCACGCCCGTTTGAAGGAAAGCCAACACTCTCGATACCGAGTATGAACGAGGGGAATACCCCCTGAAAATACGCTTTCCAAGTACGGTAGTAATTTTTCCCGAGGAGGCTTTTCTAGCCCTGATCAAAGTGGGAATGACCTCAGGGGAGAGACCCCTATCCTTCAGGACCTGGCTTTTAACAGCCAGGCCGTTAAAGCCAGCGACTGTAAAGCAGGACGGAATATCGGTCCTTGAGACAGGAGATCTTCTCGAAGAGGCAGACGCCACGGAGCGTCGACCGCCAGATTTACGAGGTCTGCGTACCAAGACCGGCGAGGCCAGTCCGGTGTCACCAGAATCACCCTGCGTGGTTCCGAGGCCAACCTGCGAAGGAACCTGGACAGAAGCTGAATCGGTGGAAAGGCATACATCAGACGATACTGATGCCAGGGCGCCACCAACGCGTCAGAGGCGTCTGCCCGAGGATCGTGCGTTCTGCCACGAACCTTTCCACCTTGTTGTTTAGACGAGACGCGAACAGGTCCACATCTGGGGACCCCCACTTTGCGCACAACATCTGAAAGACATCCGGGTGAAGGGACCATTCCCCCTGGTCCAGGGTCTGGGGACTCAGATAATCCGCCTGCCAGTTTTCCACCCCCGGAATGTGAACTGCAGAAATCGCCGGGACATGTGTCTCGGCCCAAGACAGAATGTCGGCCACTTCCCGAGCCGCTCGGGCACTCCTGGTGCCCCCTTGATGGTTGATGTAGGCCACTGCCGTGGCATTGTCCGTCTGAACCCGAACCGGACGGCCCTGAAGCCTGTCCGTCCAACGCAAGAGGCAGAGACTTATCACTCGCAACTCCAGAATGTTGATCGGAAGGCAGGATTCCTCCTCCGACCAAGTTCCCTGGGCGGACAGAACGCCCAGAACACCACCCCAGCCCGACAGGCTGGCATCCGTGGTGATCACTGTCCACGATAAAGGATGAAAAGACTTGCCCCCCCGACACCGTCGGGGACTGGAGCCACCACAGAAGCTCCCTTCTGGTGCGATGGCTCAACGAGATCCGCAGATCCAGAGACTGCGGACGCCCGTCCCACTTGGCCAGGATCTCCGCCTGAAGATCCCGTGTTCCTGAAGCGTCCGGAGCTGGTCTTCCGGCAGGAAGACTTTCGCCTGAACAGAGTCTAGGATGATCCCCAGGCAGGGAAGACGAACCGACGGGCACATCGTCGACTTTGGAAAATTTATCGTCCAACCGAACTCTTGCAGAGTCTGCATCGTGATGGACAGGTCGTTCACCAGGCCCTGACTGGTTGCAGACTGAATCAAGATATCGTCCAGATACCCCAAGACAGAGATGCCCTGGGCTCTCAGTAAGGCCAGAACCGGCGCAAGCACCTTGGTGAAAACCCGCGGAGCCGAAGCGAGACCAAAGGGTAACGCCACGAAATGGTAATGATCCTCCGCAATGGCGAATCGAAGGTACCTCTGGTGACCCTCGAAAATGGGAATGTGAAGGTACGCATCCATCAAGTCGGTGGAGGCTATGAATTCCCCGGGAACCAGGGCAGCCACCACCGAGCGCAGGGATTCCATGCGGAACTTGCAAACCCGCACAAAGCGGTTCAGAGCTATTAAGTCCAAAATCGGACGTACCTTGCCCTCCTTTCTGGGCACATTGAACAGATTGGAATAGAACCCCCGAAATCTGTCCCGATGAGGCACCGGAACCACCACTCCCTGGGCCCGCAGATTCCGCACCGCCAGGTGCAGATCCTGCAAGCGCTCCAGAGACAGCTGAAGATTTGAGGGAAAAAATCTGCTCGCCGGCCGAGAAAGAAACTCGATCTTGTAGCCAGACCGAACGATCTCCTGAACCCACCTGTCCCGAATGCGGACCAGCCAGGGCTGAAGAAAACCGAGCAAACGTCCCCCACTCCAGAAACGGGTGAGGGCGCCCCTTCGGGTCGAGGTGGAATGGGCAGTGGATCCGGACTGGCCGGACTCCTGCTTACCCGCCCAAGGCTTCTTCTGGGAGCCTTGACCCTTGAAGGGCTTGCCCTTATAGTGCGGCCGAAAGGCACGAAAGGACCCCTGAGAGGGCCTAAACGAGGTATTCTTTTTACCGCGAACAAACTTATTCTTGTGAGTTTGGGGTAAGAGAGCTCTTACCCCCGGAAATGCCCTTAATCAGAGTATCCAAGGATTCGCCAAAAAGGCGAGAACCCGCGTAAGGCAAATTAGCTAAAGTCTTGCGAGAAGATTGGTCAACCGACCAACATTTCAGCCGAATCAGGCGACGGTTCAATACCGCCACACTAGAGAGGCGTGCAGCCAAAGGGACTAAATCCAAGTCCGCATCACACAAATACATGACACCCTGATGAATTTGATCCACCATAGCCAACGTTGTCGGCGGGGCAGATTCAGCCACCAAGATGCGCCTGAGCACCTGCGTCCAATCCGCAATAGCCTGGGCTGCCATAATGGAAGCAAAAAATAGGTTTCAGCATAGAACCAGCAACCGTATAAGCATGACGGGCAAGAGAATCCAATCTCCTGTCCGTGGGGTCCCGGAACACCGGGGTATCCTCAGCAGGAATCGCAGCGGGTTTATTCAAATCGCAAACGCGGGATCCACCTGAGGCGGCACACACCAACGCTCATCAGCGGTGGTTGTAAAGGGATAACGCAGTTTGAACCTACTTGGCACCGCAAAAGGCTTCTTTAAATTGCGCCATTGCTCATCCACAGCGCGCTGGAATTCCGCAGAGCAGGGAAAAACCTGCGACATTTTGCGTTTCCTTTGCGTCCCATAAGAGACCATCAAAGCAGGAGGACATGGTTCATCCCCCAAATGCAGTGTTTGCTTGATAGAAGCAACCAACTCATCCATGAGTGCAAGCTCTTCAGACGAGCCAGAGGGAGAATTATCAACCCCTTCTACCTCAGCCTCCCCCTCAGACCCTCCAAGGTCTAGAGATGAGCGAGACCCTGAGAAAAGCACTCCAGCCATAGCAGCCCCATCGCCCTCTGAATCAGAGGAAATTGACACTCTGGGCCGTTTTGTGGATCGATCAGCCACCAGCATCTGCACCTGAGCAGCCAAGTTCGCCACAACAGTAGCCAGATCAGCCCCCCGGGGGACGCAGCAGCCCCTTGGCCCCCCACCAAGGTGGAGGGAAACTTGCAATCCTGAGAATCCATGCCCCAGCAATATTAGGAAAAAAAGGAGTACTGCCCCTTTAAGACCGCGGCGAAGCGCAGCCCACCGCACACAACTGAATACACCGACCCCCACAGGGATAAGGAACACTGGGCAAGGAATACAGGACAAGGAGAGGTAAAAACCTGGAGAGATCACACAGTCTGCTGCCACCGATCGCTGTCCCAGAGCAAAGGAAGTGATGCAATAACTGACCGCCCTATGAAGCCTTATGCAAGGCTACACAAACATGGCCGCTCGGCTGAGGACTCCACATGGCAATGAGGAAAAAGAGCGCCGACATGTGGCCTGATCGATCGCCGCCAAAATGGCGGCGCTTGGCGCCAAAACACCGCGCCTTACCATACAGGACCGGCCACCATAAGCTTGCCGCAAAAAAATGGCGGACCGCCGTAGCGGTCGCCGCACAGTATGCCTAAGCATGTCTCACAAGCATGTCTTACACAGCACACAGCCTGTCACACATAGCACACAGCCTGTCACACAGAGCAGAGTAGGAGAGCCCCCCCCCCCCTTTCAGCCCACAGAAAGGCAGCTATTCCTCACAGGAATCTGACAGGGAGCTCATCATTTTACACAGACATGCAGGGTCCCACAGTCCCAGACTGACACCCAAAACAGACAGGTCCCCACACAGAATACACTTACCATCCGGATGGCGTGGGGAGCCTTCACAAGCGATCAAACCGCTGCACCGAGGACAGGGAGTGTCGCAGCCAGGACGCAGTGGAACTGCGGTGCGAAACCGCAAATGGCGTCCGGTGAGGTAGCCACCTCACCGCAGCATCCCTGCAGCGAACAGGGATGGGTCGTTCATATATGGCAGGGAAACCTGAGTTGAACGCTCGATGGCAGGCTGGGAAGCCACTGGCCCTGAACCCCGGGTAACCAGGGAGGCCAGCCCGAGACCCAGCTCCGCACGATCATCTTCATCCGAAGAAACTAACTAATGCTGAAAAATAACAGCTAAGTAAAGAAAGAGAAAACACTCAAAATAAAATCAAAAAGAGAATAGAGACTGAAAGCCCCAGCACAGGATAAGCCTGCTAACTCCTAAGCTAGGCAATAGAAACTGAGTTGGGAATGCAGGAAGCAGGAGGGTATTGACTGAGGGGACCACCCCCTAGGGGTGGGATATGCTAAAAGCTTTGATATTAACATATTCTGTTGCCTAGCTACTCCTACGGAGCAAAGGTCAATAACCCCATTAGTGACGAATATGAAGAGGCGGCGACTGTCTGAGGACGTAAGAGAAACACAGAATTGTTGACATTATTGCAGATTTATTAAAAAAGAAAAACTGAAATATCACATGGTCCTAAGTATTTAGACCCTTTGCTCGGTATTTAGTAGAAGCCCCCTTTTGATCTAATACAGCCAGGAGTCGTTTTGGGAAAGATGCAACAAGTCTTTCACACCTGGATTTGGGGAGACTCTGCCATTCCTCCTTGCAGATCCTCTCCAGTTCTGTCAGGTTGGATGGTAAATGTTGGTGGACAGCCATTTTTAGGTCTCTCCAGAGATGCTCAATTGGGTTTAAGTCAGGGCTCTGGCTGGGCCATTCAAGAACAGTCACGGAGTTGTTGTGAAGCCACTCCTTCGTTATTTTAGCTGTGTGCTTAGGGTCATTGTCTTGTTGGAAGGTAAACCTTCGGCCCAGTCTGAGGTCCAGAGCACTCTGGAGAAGGTTTTTGTCCAGGATATCCCTGTACTTGGCCGCATTCATCTTTCCCTCGATTGCAACCAGTCTTCCTGTCCCTGCAGCTGAAAAACACCCCCACAGCATGATGCTGCCACCACCATGCTTCACTGTTGGGACTGTATTGGACAGGTGACGAGCAGTGCCTGGTTTTCTCCACACATACCGCTTAGAATTAAGGCCAAAAAGTTCTATTTTGGTCTCATCAGACCAGAGAATCTTATTTCTCACCATCTTGGAGTCCTTCAGGTGTTTTTTAGCAAACTCCATGCGGGCTTTCATGTGTCTTACACTGAGGAGAGGCTTCCGTCGGGCCACTCTGCCATAAAGCCCCGACTGGTGGAGGGCTGCAGTGATGGTTGACTTTCTACAACTTTCTCCCATCTCCTGACTGCATCTCTGGAGCTCAGCCACAGTGATCTTTGGGTTCTTCTTTACCTCTCTCACCAAGGCTCTTCTCCCCCGACAGCTCAGTTTGGCCGGACGGCCAGCTCTAGGAAGGGTTCTGGTCGTCCCAAACGTCTTCCATTTGAGGATTATGGAGGCCACTGTGCTCTTAGGAACCTTAAGTGCAGCAGAAATCTTTTTGTAACCTTGGCCAGATCTGTGCCTTGCCACAATTCTGTCTCTGAGCTCTTCAGGCAGTTCCTTTGACCTCATGATTCTCATTTGCTCTGACATGCATTGTGATCTGGAAGGTCTTATATAGACAGGTGTGTGGCTTTCCTAATCAAGTCCAATCAGTATAATCAAACACAGCTGGACTCAAATGAAGGTGTAGAACCATCTCAAGGATGATCAGAAGAAATGGAAAGCACCTGAGTTAAATATATGAGTGTCAAAGCAAAGGGTCTGAATACTTAGGACCATGTGATATTTCAGTTTTTCTTTTTTAATAAATCTGCCACAATGTCAACAATTCTGTGTTTTTCTGTCAGTATGGGGTGCTATGTGTACATTCATGAGGAAGAAGAATGAACCTAAATGATTTTAGCAAATGGCTGCAATATAACAAAGAGTGAAAAATTTAAGGGGGTCTGAATACTCTTCGTACCCACTGTAAGGTGCATAAATGATAATTGCTAGTAGTTTTTAGTCTCTTCAAAGTGCAACAATACGTGAATCCTTTTCACAAGTGCAAAATTGTGAAGTGCTATATATCCAACAAGAGTACTGATAGTGACACCCTCCGTGCGTATGGGATATGAGAAGAATGCACACTCACCAGTTGTTGTTGACCTCTGGTGCCATACGGCAAGAAAGGTCAAAATAGGCTTAGAAATGATTGTCCAGATCTGTTTTCCAGCCGTCCGTACCTGGGTGGTCCTTTTGACAAATAGCGCTGGCAGGAGAACCTACACTAGGCCACTGGTCTGCATAGGTTAAAAACAGCAAATCCAGGCATTGGAGCATTAAACAGTAATCCAACAATCAAACTTGGATTACCGTGTAATGCTCCAATGCCTGGATTTGCTGTTTTTAACCTTTGCATATTGCTATATCTTGCCTATGTGAGTGTACTTCCTAAACTCCATGAAAAATGTATGGAAAAAATAAATAAAATTCTATGTACACAGTCCTATGTAGTCAGATCAATTATATGAAGTTATTTGACAAAGCAGATTCATAATGGCTGAAATTGATATAAAAAAAGAATTAGTAGAGTAGTGGGTATAAGGGTGTGCAGTTTTTTTTTTTACTGCTAGCTTTTTTTTTTTATTTTCATTTTTTTTTCAGTACAATAGAGAATAGTTACACCCACTACCAGGTTTACAGAAAAATGCTTCTTAAATGATAAAAAAAAAAAAATAAAACATCAAAACCACACACAGGTTTAAAAAAATGATTTAAATGTTATCTTACAGTATCATTTTACACCATAGGTTACCTTGTACCAGTCCAGGTGTCCCCAGCCCTATCAGGGCTTATTCAGATGGCAGATTGAGATAATCCTTCATGCAGAGCTACTGGCAGATCAACTTAATTGTGGGTATCTTGCAGAGTGCCTCCGCAGTGATTAGTCCTGGGCTCCCTGGAGACACAATGTATTTTACTGTAGTGTACAGGTAGGCACCAAACGTCAAAGCACATCACCACAGCGCACTGCGTTTTTTTTTTTTTTCAGAAACCTGAATGAAACATTACCTTGTGCACTCCAAGTTAAACAAAAAGGAAAAATGGGAAGAAAAACGTGCAATTTTCTGAAAAACACATTAGCGATCCCCCACCATCACCAAAGCAAACACTAACTGCTTAACATGCACTAAAACATTTTAGCATGTGGGTAGTGTGAAAAGGTCCTCAATACCAATATCTATACAGTGTGTAATTATGAATTTGAGTCCAATAACTCTACAGTAATCCTAAATAGTAAGTAGGGTGCTAACAGAACATTTTGTTTTCCAAAGCTTGGTGTAACAAATACTTTTCATTTGTGTTTTTAATATAAATGTATTTCCCCTTTATTCAGTCTCATTTGCATTTTAATTAGGATTTTCTTCAGCTTCATTCTATTACAGCCAGTCTACATTTATGCCATCTATCATCTGCTGAGCATTATTGATCTTGAGCATTGGTCTCCAAACTGCAGCCCTTTGCTAGCTTTTATTTGGCTCTTGGGGCACGAATCCTTTCACTGACAGCCAACTGTCAGGAATCCACTGACACCAAGGATGGGTCACTATTTGTCCTTCTGATTACAGGCTTTCTCACCAAGCTAAAGTATTGCTTACCCCCCAATGCTGAGGCATGTTCTACTCCCCCCTGCCGCAGTCTAGCAACCCAAAAGTCTGAACAGGCCCTTTGTTTAGAACGTTTGGAGACCTCTGGTCTATAACAACCACATTTTATCACTTGTTTTTAGAGAAGAGTGACAAGTACTCTGTTGCCTGATTGGAGATATTTCACTTCACTTACTGTCCTGGAGGTGCAACAATAACCCTTGTAAATCCCTTAAAAAAAGTGATGTAAATTCCCTTATTAAGCCTCCTTGAGGTAATTGCAGCCGTATTAGTGCACTTGCAACCAAAACAATTTAGTTCTGTCCATGATACTGTTTGCACCAACATCCAATTTTTCAGGACTAGCTTTTGGGGTTTGTCCCCTTCTTCATGGCCCAAGGGGTACTGCTTGGGCTGCCTGAAAGCTTGTTCTGCAAATTGGATGTTCGTGCAAAAAATAAATATCACAACCAGTGGTGGCTGGTGCTCCATGGGCCGGGAGGGATGGGGTGGCAGACAGACCACACCATACCCCCCCCCCCTCCCCGGGTCGCCGGCTCACTCACCATGTGGAGGACAGGCAGGCAGGCAGCAGCAGTGGTGGCGGCTTTCCCTCAGGCTCCTGTGTTTCCTCCCTCCTCCTCCTCGGCCAATGGCATGGCTTCTCCTTTCGGCCAATCGGGAAATGGGTCTCACGTGCTTTAAAAAAAAAAAAACCCTATTGGAATACATGCGTCCGGCGCCCTGCATGTAGATTAGGGGGCTGGACGCATGGATAGGGCCCCTGCACCCTCACTGGACGGGCTGCCACTGATCACAACAGTTCTCAATTGTTCTTTAGGCCTCCGTCTCATGGCAGTTTAGCACCATACACTTGATTCCAGCAGCAAGAGTCAGTGAATTTAGGCTGGAGTGACAAATGCAAGTGAAGAGCAACGGCCGTTCAGCCTATACTAATATCTGTCTGACAGCGGCTGATGCTGTTTTCATGTAGCCACACACCAAGAGTTGACATGTGGTTAAGGGCAGATGTCAGATTCTGGATGAAGCCGACAACATCCAGGCTTCAACACTCCCAAGTGCAGGCAACAAGGATCTTTCTTACTAGAAAGATCATTTCACTTTTTTCCCCAAATGTAAAAAAGGGACATTCGTGAAAGGCTGCAGGGACATGTGATCTACCATATTTTCACTAAACAGCCATTTACTATTTGGTTAGGGAACATGTATGTATCTTTGGGCTTCCATTGATACCCAAAGACTGTTTGGGAGAAGAAACTGCTTGTCTGGGACAGATTTTGCACAGTGACAAGCTTAGGCTGACCATACATTATACAATCTGATTGTACAATCTCCTTTAGGCCCTTTCACACTTGTACGACTCCAAAGTTGAGCCGACTTTGGAGTTCAACTTTGATGCAACCTTGACGCAACTTTTGCACACAAGTTGCATTGTATAACATTCAGGTATAACTTTCATGCAACTTCGAAGGTTTAACATTGAAGTCAATCGCCCTCAAGTTGCACGAAAATCAGACCAAAGTAGTGCATGAACAACTTTAAGTTGCGCATATATCAAAGGGTATCTTTGGAAAACATGGGGAATGACATGTCGTGCAAATCTGATTTCCAAATTTGCATGACAAGTTGCACAAATGTGTAAGGGGCCTTAAGTTTACCATGCACTATATCAGGGGTCTCAAAACTTTCTAAGCAAAGAGCCAGTTTACTGTCCTTCAGGCTTTAGGGGGGCCAGTGGGAGAAGAAACGACCCCACTATGCACTATACAATCTGATCTGTTCTTAGAACAGTCTCAGCCCCTCTGGTAAACAAATGATATTGCAGACACAGTGGTTAAAAGGACACCAAGGTATAGTAAATCAAAAGTATTTTACTAAAAGACTTTTGCAGCAAACCAACAGTAGATGATAAATAGATAATACAGTCAGGTCCATAAATATTGGGACATCAACACAATTCTAATCTTTTTGGCTCTATACACCACCACAGTGGATTTGAAAGGAAACAAACAAGATGTGCTTTAACTGCAGACTTTCAGCTTTAATTTGAGGGTATTTACATCAAAATCAGGTGAAAGGTGTAGGAATTACAACAGTTTGTATATGTGCCTCCCACTTTTTAAGGGACCAAAAGTAATGGGACAATTGGCTGCTCAGCTGTTCCATGACCAGGTGTGTGTTATTCCCTCATTATCCCATTTACAAGGAGCAGATAAAAGGTCCGGAGTTAATTTCAAGTGTGCTATTTGCATTTGGAATCTGTTGCTGTCAACTCTCAATATGAGATGCAGAGAGCTGTCACTATCAGTGAAGCAAGCCATCATTGGGCTGAAAAAAACAAAACAAACCCATCAGAGAGATAGCAAAAACATTAGGTGTGGCCAAATCAACTGATTGGAACATCCCTAAAAAGAAAGAACGCACCGGTGAGCTCCGCAACACCAAAAGACCTGGAAGACCACAGAAAACAACTGTGGTGGATGACCGAAGAATTCTTTCCCTGGTGAAGAAAACACCCTTCACAACAGTTGGCCAGATCAAGAACACTCTCCAGGAGGTAGGTGTATGTGTGTCAAAGTCAACAATCAAGAGAAGACTTCATCAGAGTGAATACAGAGGGTTCACCACAAGATGTAAACCATTGGTGAGCCTCAAAAACAGGAAGGCCAGATTAGAGTTTGCAAAACAATATCTAAAAAATCCTTCACAGTTCTGGAACAACATCCTATGGACAGATGAGACCAAGATCAACTTGTACCAGAGTGATGGAAAGAGAAGAGTATGGAGAAAGGAACTGCTCATGATCCAAAGCATACCACCTCATCAGTGAAGCATGGTGGTGGTAATGTCATGGCGTGGGCATGTATGGCTGCCAATGGAACTGGTTCTCTTGTATTTATTGATGATGTGACTGCTGACAAAAGCAGCAGGATGAATTCTGAAGTGTTTCGGGCAATATTATCTGCTCATATTCAGCCAAATGCTTCAGAACTCATTGGACGGCGCTTCACAGTGCAGATGGACAATGACCCAAAGCATACTGCGAAAGCAACCAAAAAGTTTTTTAAGGGAAAGAAGTGGAATGTTATGCAATGGCCAAGTCAATCACCTGACCTGAATCCGATTGGGCATGCATTTCACTTGCTGAAGACAAAACTGAAGGGAAAATGCCCCAAGAACAAGCAGGAACTGTAGACAGTTGTAGTAGAGGCCTGGCAGAGCATCACCAGGGATGAAACCCAGCGTCTGGTGATGTCTATGCGTTCCAGACTTCAGGCTGTAATTGACTGCAAAGGATTTGCAACCAAGTATTAAAAAGTGAAAGTTTGATTTATGATTGTTAATCTGTCCCATTACTTTTGGTCCCTTAAAAAGTGGGAGGCACATATACAAACTGTTGTAATTCCTACCCTTGTTCACCTGATTTGGATGTAAATACCCTCAAATTAAAGCTGAAAGTCTGCAGTGCAAGCACATATTGTTTGTTTCATTTCAAATCCATTGTGGTGGTGTATAGAGCCAAAAAGATTAGAATTGTGTCGATGTTCCAATATTTATGGACCTGACTGTAGATAATCCACTTTGTCGTTGTATACATATAACATTTATCAGAATACTGTTTACAAAAGCAAAAAAAATGCTCATCAAACATACTTTTAGCACATGCCAACATATCTGTTTATCTGTTTAAATATCACAAAAATATAAAACGGTATTTTAAAAATGTAAATTCCACAAAAAAATTCCTAAAAAACTGTACCTGGTGGGGTTATGGACAATACAGTGCTAGGGGAAAATCTACTTTAAGTGATTTGTGTGCATATTGAGTGTCCAATATATTTTACCTGATGGCAAGCGGACAAGCACTGTAACCTGGGTGAGTTGGATCATTACTAATAGCTTTTGCCCGCTTTTTTAATCGGCTGGCATACGCTATGTCTAAATTTGGTAACTCCATACCTATGATCTACTGTGCTGTTTTTACTACATGAATCCGGTGTCCTGCCGAAAGTTCAAACTTGCCGAGATCTCCAACCCACGTCACTTCCGGTTGGAGATCTCGGCAAGTTGCCGCTACTGCGCGTGTGCGAACGTCAATACCCGTTCACAAAGAACTCTAACGCCGTGCATGAGAGTTGGAGTTCTCGGCAGCACAATTAAATACTTACTGCGCATGTGCAAACCTCAATGCCCATTCACAGAGAACTCCAACGCCATGCATGAGAGTTGGAGTTCTCGGCAGCACAATTCAATGCTTACTGCGCATGCTCGGGCCTCAATGCCAGTTCAGAGAACTCCAACGCCGTGCATGAGAGTTGGAGTTCTCGGCAGCACAATTAAATACTTACTGCGCATGTGCAAACCTCAATGCCCATTCACAGAGAACTCCAACGCCATGCATGAGAGTTGGAGTTCTCGGCAGCACAATTCAATGCTTACTGCGCGTGCGCGGGCCTCAATGCCCGCTCACAGAGAACTCCAACGCCGTGCATGAGAGTTGGAGTTCTCGGCAGCACAATTCAATACTACTGCGCATGCGCCCGCGGACAGTGCCTGACAGTTGGAGATTTTGGCAAATAAAAACCAATGCACAGTGCTAGCCCCCGCAGTAACTTGTACAATTGTGAGTGTCCCTATGGGCTGTTTGAATGGGCAGAGACACAGCCAGGAGTTAGCAGAGCTAAGCCTGAAAGGGAATGCTGGGATTTATAGAAGAAAAGGATTGTTCCCCTGGGTTTGGGACTTTGCAGGCACTCACCACAAAAACAATGTAGTAAAAGTCAAATCATTTTACTAAGGCACAACAAGAACAACAGACTCATAAAAATAGCAAACAGTGTACATACTGATACACACAGTACAGATAGTTGTCAGACAATTGCAGCAATAGGGTACCCGTCACGTTTCAAAGCAGGGATACTCTTCTTCCTCAGGGGTATATATGTCTAAAAGCTGCAAATATTCTTCTACAGCAAAACATAAAATTTGAACATTAATACAAATATGCAGAAATATAACATTAAGTCATAGCAGACAGATCACATTTGGGAAAACTATCAAAATGTATTTAAATATGAATGATATAGATGTGGGGAGAGTAGGTGGGATAAAAAAGGGGATAGACAATAGGATACTGTGTCCTATTGATATATACAGAGATATGAGGTCTCAAATTTAGGTCATATGAATTTAACCACTTAAGCCCCGGAAGATTTTACCCCCTTCCCCTTTTGCGATTCGGCACTGCGTGACTTTAACGGACCATTGCGCAGTCGTGCGACGCTGTACCTAAACAAATTTGACGTCCTTTTTTTCCCACAAACAGAGCTTTCTTTTGGTGGTATTTGATCACCTGTGCGATTTTTTGATAATGCGTTATAAACAAAAAAAGAGCGACAATTTTGCAAAAATAACAATATTTTTCACATTTTTTATATGAAATTCCCCCCAAAAAAAATGTAAAAATCAAAATTTTTTAACATTTTCGGCCAATTTGTTTTATGCTACATATGTTTGGTAAAAAAAAATCACAAAAAGCGTATTTTGATTGGTTTGCGCAAAAGTTATCGTGTTTACTAACAAAGGGAAAGATTTCTGTCATTTTTGTTGTTTTTTTTAACGTGTAATGGCGGCGATCTGCGATTTTTTTTGCGGGACTGCGACATTGCGGCGGACAGATCGGACCCTTGACTGACATTTTTGACACTTTTGGGGTTACCAGTGACATTTCTACAGTAATCAGTGCTATACATATGCACTGTTACTGTAAAAATACACTGGTAGTGAAGGGGTTAACTTTATTTGAGAGGGAGGGGCTGTGTGTGTCCCTAGGGGCGTGATTCTAACTGTGATTGGCTGTGGCTTGAGGTGTAGGAACAATAATCAACGGTCCTACATAGTAGAACCGTGTGATCATCATTTCTACACCGGGGAGAATGACAGGCGGCTTGTTTACACTAGCCGCCTGACTTTCTCCCTCTCCCCCGACGATCGCCGAGTGACCGGCAGACATCGGGTCCGCCGGTCACACGAGCGCGTGGGGGGTCCGTGACCGAGCGGGAGCGCGCCTGCGGCGGCGCGCGCTCGCTCCCCAGAGCCTCACAGGCTAGCGACGTAGACCTACGTCGCTTTGCCTGTGAGGGGCTGACTGCCGCAGTAAATATACTGTGAGCAGTCAGCAAGTGGTTAAGTACCAAAAATATCAATGGAAAAATGGATCATGAATATTGTGTCCAAAAGGAGGAAAGCCACCCTGGCCCTTGAAGGGTTTCCCCTTGTTCTGTGCCTTGAAGGCATGAAAGGACCCCTGATTTGGTTTAAAGGAGGGGTCCCGCTTACCACGGAAAAACTTGCCTTTAGGATTCTGGGGCAGCAGAGTGCTCTTGCCCCCAGTGACCCCTTTTACCAATTCATCCAGGGATTCCCCAAACCGGCGTGACCCCGCATAGGGGATGTCAGCCACCGTTTTTCTGGAAGTCTGGTCAGCTGACCAGCTTTTCAACCATATCAGGCGACGGTTAATCACCGCGACACTGGACAGGCACGCAGCTAATGGGGCCTCATTCAAGGCCACATCGCACAAATACATGACTCCTTGATAGATCTGGTCCACCATCCCACGGTAGTAGGGGGAGCAGAATCAGCCACAAGGGTGCGTCTTAGCACCTTGGTCCAATCCGCCACAGCCTGAGCCGCCATGACAAAGGCGAAAATAGGCTTTAGCAGGGAACCCGCCACCATGTAGGCATGGCAGGCAAGGGATTCCATTCTCCTATCCGTAGGATCCCTAAACACCGGAGAATCTTCGGTGGGTACCAGAGTGGCCTTGTTCAATCCGGCCACAGTGTGATCCACCTGAGGGGCCACACACCAGCGCGAATCCGTAGGAGACGCAAAGGGATAAAGGAGCTGAAACCTCTTAGGCACCACAAAGGTGCGTTTTAAATGACGCCATTGATCATTCACAGTAGCGTGAAACTCAGCGGGGCAAGGGAGCACCTGCGCCGCCTTGCGGGTCCTGTGTGTACCAAAAGAGGACACAATGCCCGGAGGATTGGGCTCATACTCTAAATGTAGTGTTTCCTTGATGGCAAGAATTAGCGCATCCATAGCTGCGCGGTCCTCGGCCGCCCCAGGGGGGGAATCATCCACCCCTGCAACCTCCTCCTCCCCCTCAGACAGAGACCCTTCAAGGGGCACGCCACCTAAGGTAACCATATCCGATTCAGAATCAGAAGACAAGGAAAAACTAGGCCTTTTCCTGTCAGCACATTCAGTCATCAGAATATCCACTTTGGACACCAAAGTCGCCACTGCAGCAAACAAAGTAGACAGAGCAGAAGATTCAGAGGAACCTGAATCCCCCACTAAGGCTGTGGGAAATTTGCTGTCCTGAGATTCCATAGCTAAAAAAAAAAAAAAACTTTTTTAAGTACTGGCCCTTTAAGCGCGCCGCGGACCCCCGCAGCACACCGCTACAAGACTGTGACAAACAGACCCCTGAGCAGGATAAACTGATAGCCAGAAGTATTTGCACACAAAAAAAAGGACAGCAGACAGACCCCCACAAGTGTTACCACCACAGCCGATCTCTTCTTAACAGAAGGAGGAAGTGATGTCACCGCAGGAGACTGAACTGAGACTGCAGGCCAAGGAAAAATGGTTGCCTATAGGAAGTAATGGGAGGCTTCGGGAAAATGGCCGCCGACATGTGCTCGGATCGAATGTTTTGCCACACACAAGATGGCGCCGCAAGGCCCCCACAAACCCACACAGCACACCGGCTGTGAGAAAAAAACCCCGCAGGGACCGGGATCAGGGAGCCCAAAAACGCACAGACATGAGGGGATAACACTTAAGTACTTACCTGTACTCTCATCGACGGGAAACCGCCCACCCTCAGATGGCAGGGGTGCCGTCAGCCAAAAAACGCAGGACGCTAGCAGTGCACGGAGAACTGTGGATGAGGCGTCCTCGCAGGCTGCATCCCTGAGGACAGGGATGGGTTGTTTGCGGGGCCAGGGTGAACACATAGCCTGCTAAACGCTCAATGGCGGGCTGGGATTCCATCAGGCCCTCTGTCCTGGAAAACCAGGACGACCAGTCCAACTCCCAGCTCCGCAAACGCCATCTTCATCCGAAGATCCGACTAACTAACGCTGACAAAATAAACAGCTAGTAGTGCAAAGAAAAAACACATTTGCAGCAAATAAAATCATAAAATAGAAGAAAGGCTGAGACTGAAGCCCCAGCACAGGGGAGCATATCTTACTCCTTAACTAGGCAGAAGACAAACTGAGTTGGGATGGCTGATTACCCGGGGGAGCGGGAGGGGACGTCCCCCCCCCTCCCGCCGCCTTCCGCGACTTTGCTTTGGGCTGCCGTCCCACCGGGAGCCCCAAGCACCCAGCGGGCGCATCCGCCGGCTGGATGGAGTCCCGATCAAAGCCGGAAATGGCTTTGACGTAACCCGGAGGCGTCGTCCATGACGTCACTTCCGGGTTACTCTGCTGCAAAATGCGGCAGATTTAAAAAAACAGCTTTATGCAAAAACGCAGTTTTCGGCGTTTTGCATACATGGAAGTGTACTCCATAAAGAGTACCTGTCACTGCATATTGGCACAAGGGATGTTTACATTGCTTCTGACAGCAATAAAAGTGATCAGATTTTTAATTTTTTTAAAAAACCTGTAATAAAGTTAAAAAAAAAATAAAAAAAATAGGAAAAAAAAAGAAAAAAAAATTTAGCCGCCCCCGCCACCGTTAGCTCGCGCACAAAAAAAAACGTATACGGAAGTCGAGCCGCAAATTAAATCGCTGTTCAACACACACATGTGAGGTATCGCCACGATTGCCAGAGTGTGAGCAAAAATTTTAAAAAAGAGCTACACTCTAACTCTAAACTGGTAACCGTTAAAAAAATTTAAAGCGTCGCCTATAGAGATCTCTATTGACCGCAGTTTGTCGCCATCCCACGGGTGTGCGCAATTTTAAACCGTAACATGTTGGGTATCTATTTACTCGGCGTGACATCATCTTTCACAATATACAAAAAAATGGGCTAACTTTACTGTTTAGTATTTCTTAAATGCAGTGAAATTTGATTTTTCAAAAATTTTCCCAAAAAAATGGCGTTTTAAAGACCGCTGCGCAAATACCGCGTGACAAGAAATATTGCAATGACCGACATTTTATTCTCCAGTCTTTGCTAAAAAAATATATATAATGTTTGGGGGTTCTAAGTAGTTTTCTAGGAAAAAATACTGATTTTAACTTGTAAACAAAAAGTGTCCGAAATAGGGCTGGGGCTTAAGTGGTTAAGTACCGACGCCGAAAAGGCGTTTGATCGGGTCAACTGACCATACATGTTCGAGGTGCTGCGCCACTTCGGTTTGGTCCCGCAGATGATGAGGTGGATACAGAGTGCTTACAACAACCCCCGAGCATGTGTGAAGGCGAACAGTGTTCTGTCAGACCCGTTTCGGATACTGAATGGCGCGCGCCAGGGTTGCCCCCTTTCACCCTTGCTATTTGCCCTGTCCTTGGAACCCTTTTTGATTAGGGTACGCTCGAACCCCGACATCTCCGGAGTTCCTGTGGGTGCCACCTCGTACAAGGTTTCAGCATATGCGGGATGACCTTCTCTTCTCCCTTTCGCAACCTCTGGTGTCCCTTCCCAACTTACTGAAGGAGTTTGAACTTTATGGTATGGTCTCTAATTTCAAGATCAATTACTCCAAGGCGGAGATCATGGGGGTGGCTCTGCCGCCTGCGTTGCGTGAGTTGTCCCTCGACTTCTCCTTTAAATGGACGACGGTAGCCCTTAAGTAATTGGGCACACTTCTCCCCCCCTCCCCCCGAACCCGGCAGATGTATTCAGCCTGAACTTTCCTCCTCTCCTGAGCTCCATCCGTACTTTGCTTGACAAGTGGTCCTCAGGCCTCCACTCTTGGTACGGTCGCTGCAACATTCTAAAAATGTCGATTTTACCCAAACTCCTCTATTTGTTTCAAACCCTGCCGGTCTTTGTCCCGGCGTCCTTTTTTCAGAAAGTGGAGTCTGCCTTCACTAACTTTATCTGGGCAGGGAAGAGACCTTGATTTCCCAGGAGTACCCTCACGTTACCGAAAGCCTATGGGGGGGTGGCAGTCCCTGATGCCAAATGCTACTATCAAGCTGGCATGCTGACTAGGTGGATTGACTGGTCGCGCCATGCTCACCTGAAGCTTTGGGTGGGTCTGGAATTATCTTTATATCCATTGTGCCTCCCCCGAGCACCCTGGTTTCTCTGAGACCTACATGCAGTAGCTAAATTGCATCCAACTATAGGCCCGACGATACGCATCTGTTCATCAATCGCCTTTGGCAAGAATCTCTCAGGTGCACACTCACCACTATTCCCGATCTTGGGTAACCCGAATTTCCCCCCCTGGTTGTGAACTCGATAGCTTCCGAGACCTTATGGCGGGGGGCCGCTTTCAGGTGACCCACTTTGCTATGGAGGACACCTGGCCATCCCTCTCCCAATTGACCTCGTCTGTCGGCCCGTTCTTCCTCTACTGATGGCAGGCGCTGCAACTTCTTCATTTCTTGCGAGAACTGGGCCCTCCTTCCCTATTTACTAGAGACCTGATGCCCTTCGAGGACCTTCTTACGGGACAGGGCAGCCTTGGCTGCCTAACAGCAGGGCCATGATTTCAGGTGGCTGTCATGTCTCCCAGGTTTGTCTGCTGAGAGGGGAGTCTCCCCACTGGCTCCATGAGAGGATTCTCATTGGACAGTGGAGGAACCAATCAGAGACACACTCGGGTGGCTGCCTGGGATTTCAGAGAGTGCAGTTGAGCTGCAGAAGGGATCCGGTGTGCCGAGGACCAATGGAGGAAGAGGGGTTCAGTTCAAGGAAAGCCTGTCAAGGTCGTGAGTACTGTGAACTACCCCTAGGGGTCTGCCAAGTGTAGAAGGGACCACTCCAGAGAAGGTTCCAGGGATCCATGAGTAAGCTAGCTGTAAACGAGGTGCCTAGTCAAGGGACCCTGAAGTGTTAGAGGGGGGTACCGAGACAGAGGACCTTGAAGTGTAAAGGGGGCAGCAGTGGTTGGGCCCTGAAGAGTCAGTGTACAGTGAACAGCAGGCATGTCCAACCTGCGGCCTGCGGGCCGCATGCGGCCCGGAGTCGCAGGCAATGCGGCCCACTGGCGGCCGCGGAACTCCGCAGTCTCCTGCCTTCACGATTTTTTTTTTTCTTCTTGTGGCTTCAGACAGGCAAGGGACACAGCTGCAGCGGACGGTCTGGCGGCCAGCCCCTAACTAGCTGACGGCACTGATGCATTCTGGGAGTTGTAGTCCACGGCCGTGCTCAATCTCCCGGTGGGTGGAGATTTGAGAGCAGCGCAGCCAGACAGGAAACTACAACCCCCAAATCTTTGAGGCAGGCAGAGGCAGGGCGCACTAGGGAGGACACATGTGAATGGATTGAGGCTGTGGGGCTGAGCACTGGCAATTTTACTTAACCCCAGGACAGGAGCATCCACCCCCTCCCCCCCAGGACTGGAGGAGGCCATGCAGGGACTTGCTGAGCTTGCAGCTGCCATTTCTGAGGTGAGACCCTGACACCCCCATATGACCCCCACATCCCATCTATATAACCCCCGTTTATCCTGCCCCAGTGCCCATCCAGCAACCTCAAAGTAGCCCTCAACACTGGAGGTCCTGCTGGCCACTTGGCCACAGCCTGTGGGTCCTGCTGGCCACATGGCCACAGCCTGTGGGTCCTGCTGGCCACAGCCTGTGGGTCCTGCTGGCCACTTGGCCACAGCCTGTGGGTCCTGCTGGCCACTTGGCCACAGCCTGTGGGTCCTGCTGGCCACTTGGCCACAGCCTGTGGGTCCTGCTGGCCACAGCCTGTGGGTCCTGCTGGCCACATGGCCACAGCCTGTGGGTCCTGCTGGCCACATGGCCACAGCCTGTGGGTCCTGCTGGCCACATGGCCACAGCCTGTGGGTCCTGCTGGCCACAGCCTGTGGGTCCTGCTGGCCACTTGGCCACAGCCTGTGGGTCCAGCTGGCCACTTGGCCACAGCCTGTGGGTCCTGCTGGCCACTTGGCCACAGCCTGTGGGTCCTGCTGGCCACTTGGCCACAACCTGTGGGTCCTGCTGGCCACTTGGCCACAGCCTGTGGGTCCTGCTGGCCACAGCCTGTGGGTCCTGCTGGCCACAGCCTGTGGGTCCTGCTGGCCACATGGCCACATCCTGTGGGTCCTGCTGGCCACATGGCCACAGCCTGTGGGTCCTGCTGGCCACAGCCGGTGGGTCCTGCTGGCCACAGCCGGTGGGTCCTGCTGGCCACAGCCTGTGGGTCCTGCTGGCCACTTGGCCACAGCCTGTGGGTCCTGCTGGCCACTTGGCCACAGCCTGTGGGTCCTGCTGGCCACTTGGCCACAGCCTGTGGGTCCAGCTGGCCACTTGGCCACAGCCTGTGGGTCCAGCTGGCCACTTGGCCACAGCCTGTGGGTCCTGCTGGCCACAGCCTGTGGGTCCTGCTGGCCACTTGGCCACAGCCTGTGGGTCCTGCTGGCCACTTGGCCACAGCCTGTGGGTCCTGCTGGCCACTTGGCCACAGCCTGTGGGTCCTGCTGGCCACAGCCTGTGGGTCCTGCTCTCCACATGGCCACGGCCCGTGGGTCCTGCCGGCCACAGCCTGTGGGTCCTGCTGGCCACTTGGCCACAGCCTGTTGGTCCTGATGGCCACTTGGCCACAGCCTGTGGGTCCTGCTGGCCACATCCTGTGGGTCCTGCTGGCCACATCCTGTGGGTCCTGCTGGCCACATGGCCACATCCTGTGGGTCCTGCTGGCCACATGGCCACAGCCTGTGGGTCCTGCTGGCCACAGCCGGTGGGTCCTGCTGGCCACTTGGCCACAGCCTGTGGGTCCTGCTGGCCACTTGGCCACAGCCTGTGGGTCCTGCTGGCCACTTGGCCACAGCCTGTGGGTCCAGCTGGCCACTTGGCCACAGCCTGTGGGTCCAGCTGGCCACTTGGCCACAGCCTGTGGGTCCTGCTGGCCACAGCCTGTGGGTCCTGCTCTCCACATGGCCACGGCCCGTGGGTCCTGCCGGCCACAGCCTGTGGGTCCTGCTGGCCACTTGGCCACAGCCTGTTGGTCCTGATGGCCACTTGGCCACAGCCTGTGGGTCCTGCTGGCCACATCCTGTGGGTCCTGCTGGCCACATGGCCACATCCTGTGGGTCCTGCTGGCCACATGGCCACATCCTGTGGGTCCTGCTGGCCACATGGCCACAGCCTGTGGGTCCTGCTGGCCACAGCCGGTGGGTCCTGCTGGCCACTTGGCCACAGCCTGTGGGTCCTGCTGGCCACTTGGCCACAGCCTGTGGGTCCTGCTGGCCACTTGGCCACAGCCTGTGGGTCCAGCTGGCCACAGCCTGTGGGTCCAGCTGGCCACTTGGCCACAGCCTGTGGGTCCAGCTGGCCACTTGGCCACAGCCTGTGGGTCCTGCTGGCCACAGCCTGTGGGTCCTGCTGGCCACTTGGCCACAGCCTGTGGGTCCTGCTGGCCACTTGGCCACAGCCTGTGGGTCCTGCTGGCCACAGCCTGTGGGTCCTGCTCTCCACATGGCCACGGCCCGTGGGTCCTGCCGGCCACAGCCTGTGGGTCCTGCTGGCCACATGGCCACGGCCCGTGGGTCCAGCTGGCCACGGCCTGTTGGTCCTGCTGGCCACATGGCCATGGCCTGTGGGTCCTGCTGGCCACATGGCCACGGCCTGTGGGTCCTGCTGGCCACATGGCCACGGCCTGTGGGTCCTGCTGGCCACATGGCCACAGCCTGTGGGTCCTGCTGGCCACATGGCCACAGCCTGTGGGTCCTGCTGGCCACTTGGCCACAGCCTGTGGGTCCTGCTGGCCACTTGGCCACAGCCTGTGGGTCCTGCTGGCCACATCCTGTGGGTCCTGCTGGCCACAGCCTGTGGGTCCTGCTGGCCACAGCCGGTGGGTCCTGCTGGCCACTTGGCCACAGCCTGTGGGTCCTGCTGGCCACAGCCTGTGGGTCCAGCTGGCCACTTGGCCACAGCCTGTGGGTCCTGCTGGCCACTTGGCCACAGCCTGTGGGTCCTGCTGGCCACTTGGCCACAGCCTGTGGGTCCTGCTGGCCACTTGGCCACAGCCTGTGGGTCCTGCTGGCCACAGCCTGTGGGTCCTGCTGGCCACATTGCCACGGCCCGTGGGTCCTGCTGGCCACAGCCTGTGGGTCCTGCTGGCCACATGGCCACAGCCTGTGGGTCCTGCTGGCCACATGGCCACGGCCCGTGGGTCCTGCTGGCCACGGCCTGTGGGTCCTGCTGGCCACATGGCCACGGCCTGTGGGTCCTGCTAGGAGATGGTCATGGCCTGTGGCCCACAGGTTATGGCCAACTCCCAGCAAAACCTACAGGACAGCAGCCAGCAGGACCCAAAGGCCATTGGCCAGCACCCAGCAGAACCTACAGGCCAGTGTCCAGCAGGACCCACAAGCCATGGCCACCTCCCAGCAAAACCTACAGGCCAGCAGGACCCACAGTGATGGGTACTGGTGCGGCTGTATTGATGGGCACTGGTGAGGCTGCATTGATAGGCACCGGCTCTCTACTGCAGCCTCTGCTTCCTCCAGCAGTACCCAACGTCATGACCAGCAGTACCCGCATGACTAGCTTTACCCGCCAGCATTACCCGTCAGCAGTAACCGCCAGCAGTCTGCAAAATAAGTAGAAAAGGTATGTGCATTAGCGTGTGTAAATTGTTGCAATGTGTCTTTTAATAACTAGTGGTGTTTTGTCATAATATGTCATGTCCTTGTTCATACATGTATGAATAAGGACATGACATTTTCTGGCTGCCTAAGTCACATGTGCTAGGGGTGCAACTAACCCCATGCACATAACTGTAAATATCCCAGCATGTGCAGTGTTTCTGACTCCTCCCTCCATCACCACTTCAAATCACTGAAGTGGTCATGGTGGTTAGAGTGTTCATTTAATATTTCTCAGAAGAAGTTATCCTCTGTATACTGATTCCATTTCATTTGATTATCCTCTAGTTGTGTTAAATTAGTGCGAGGGGGCGGCACGGCGGCGTTTAATTACTTATATACCTTAACTATAGTATATATTTTATATGCCACCCGAGAAAATTTCTCTACACTCAATGTGGCCCAGAGAAGCCAAAAGGTTGGACACCCATGGTGTACAGAGTTAAGAGTTGCAGCAGCACAAGCAGTGACAAGGAGCTAAAATTGTAAATAATACTGCGCTATGGATATATATTAACCCTCAATCCTAAATGCTGCTGTTCAAAAATACTAGTATTTTAAAAGTGAAAAGAATATACAGCGCAAATTAGGGTATATCAAATAAAGTGATTGATGCTTAAAATTATATATGTGTGGATAATAAATAAAATGATACAACTGTGCATATGTGTGGATAATATGCAAAAATACAATAGAATATCACCCTAAAATGAATTACAAAATAAAGTGCTTTATTAATGTAAATCAAGTACAAAAGCAGATTTGATAGTGCATAAAATTGCAATCTATGAATCAATAAAACTTGCAATAGTGCATATATATAATTCCTTAAATAAATAAAGTCCCAAAAAAGTTCATTTTTTTTAAAGCAAGTAGCCAGTGAAAGTGCAATGTGCTTAGGTGCTTCTTAATGCAAATTGGTGACAATCCGTGCCAAAAAATAAGGTGCAATGGTGTGAGGGTCCACTCCCCATGGATACTTCCACTTACCAGACTGCCAGGACCCCTTAGCAATATTGCATATGGGTCAAACGCACTAAGTCTGGTGTGGAGTGGGATCTTTCTTGTAGGGCTGGTCTTTCAGACTCCAGTGATCAGTCTTTCCTCGGTGGGCCAATATGAATGGGACCATAAGAAGGAAGACTAAGAATAGTATAATCCCGTTTTCCATAATTTATTAAATAATACATAAATTAACACTCACATTTAGAGAGTAATAAAAATGCCTTGAAATAAAGCGATCTCCTAGAGTAGAGGAGACTTCCGGACTGCTGGTGTCTGCACGGGCTGCGCTGGTCCCGGGTTGCCTTCCACCGTGACCGAAGTGACGTGTGCTTCAAGCGTAAGCCGGAAATTGTGTCGACGCGTTTTGCGAGGAGGGAAAGTTGCTGTCCCACAAAAAAAAAAAAAAAATCGCAGATCGCCGCCATTACTAGTTAAAAAAACAAAAAAAATGACATAAATCTTTCACGTAGTTAGTAGCTGCGATAACTTTTGCGCAAACCAATAAAAATATGCTTAATGCAATTTACCAAACATATGTAGCAGAAAACGAATTGGCCTAAAATGTTAAAAAATTTTGATTTTTACATTTTTTTGGGGGGGGGAATTTCATATAAAAAAATGTGAAAAATATTGTTATTTTTTCAAAATTGTCGCTATTTTTTTGTTTATAGCACAAAAAGTAAAAATCGCACAGGTGATCAAATACCACCAAAAGAAAGCTCTATTTGTGGGGGAAAAAAGGACATATATTTAATTTGGGTACAGCGTTGCATGACTGCACAATTGTCCGTTAAAATAATGCAGTGCCGAATTGCAAAATATGGCCTGGTCAGGAATGGGGTAAAATCTTTTCCGGTCTTAAAGCGGTTAAAAATACGCTCATTGACAAATTTTTAGTCAAAGACATGTAGCTAAATACATTTTGGCCTAAATATATGAAAAAATGTAATATATTGGATATTTTTAACTGTCAAAGTAGAAAAATATTGCTTTTTTTTTTTCAAAATTGTTGCTTTTTTAAATTAATATCGCAAAAAATGAAAAGCACAGAGGTGATCAAATACCACCAAAAGAAAGCTCTGTTTGTGGGAAAAAAAGGACGTAAATTTCGTTTGGGTATGGCGTTACATGACCGTGCAATTGTCAGTTAAAGTCGCACAGTGCCAAGTTGCTAAAAGTGGCCTGGACGTAAAGCAGGAAAATCCTCCGGTGGTAAAATGGTTAAGCATCAATCACTTTATTTGATATAACCTAATTTGCGCTGTATATTCTTCTTTTCAGTGACAAGGAGCAACCTGAGCCAGTGAAGGGCTGGAGGGAGCTGTTCAGTAACTTCAGCTAAATCGAGTGTCAGGAGTCAAGTGTTCTAAAATCCTGGATCTTCTGAGTTAACAAACAAGTTAAAGTCGAAGTTCTAGCACTATTCAGCAAGTCAGTGTCTTTAAGTGCCAGGAAGCGTTGGCCGGCATTCAGCTGGCGTTAAGACAGCGCCAACGGGCATTTTTCTGTACAGAGTCCCAGTTAGCCCCGGTTCACATTAGTGCGATCGCAGAGATTGCATGTGATTCGGAGCGCACTGCTCCTAAATTACATGCGATCTCATGCGCGGTGCGAATTTCAGCCATACACTTTGTATAGCTGAATTCACACCGCATCCGCACTAAACTCGCACATGAGGCTTTTTTTTATCCGCAGCAGAATCAGATCCCATAGTGGTTCACACTAGTGCGATCCGATTCTGTGCGAACTTGCAGATCGCACTGCGATATGCGATCGCAACTGGGGGTGTCATTAACTTTTTATTGACACCCCCTGCGTATCGCATATGGCAGTGTGAACTGCCAGAGGAGCGGATGTGATGCGGGATCACGCTGCATATTCGCAGCGTTCCCGCATCGCACAAATGTGAACTGCCACTGAAGCCTAGAAGAGCCAGAGGAGTATCCCACTCATCCCCTTCTCCCATCCCCTAAATACAATAAACAAAACAAACCAAAGATGCCGGAATGGTCATTGTCTCAGTTCTCACACCTGGGTTCACAACTTAACCACTTTACGCCCGCCCACCGTCAAATGACGTCGGGACGGTGCGACCATTGTTCTGGGCGGACGTCATATGACGTCGGCCAATTCAGGCAGGGCAGGCGCGCCGCCCTGTGCATTGGCCGTGATTTGCAATAGCACCCCAAAAGCTGTGCAATGTTGCCGCGATTTCCGACCTGCCGAATCACGGTAACCGCGCAAACAGCGCATGACGCCCAAAAAAGGTACAAGGGCTTCTTTGGGGCGTCATGCGTTTTTTGCGCGATGTTACCGCGATTCAGCAGGCGGAAATCGTGGCAACATCGCACAGCGTTTGGGGTGCTATTGCAAATCATGGGCAACGCACAGGCGCCCCGCGATTTGCAATGATTTCTGGATCGCGGGCAGAATCGCAGTGATTCTGCCCGCGATCGCTACGCTCACATGTGAACGTAGCCTAAAGTGCACCTGTCACCAGAGGCTGCCATCAGTACCGCCGTGCACCATCGCCCGTCACCCATCGGTGACCATCGTCACTTGTCACCCCATCAATCATCGTCACTTGTCACCCCATCAGTGATCGTCACCTGTCACCCCATCAGTGATCGTCATCTGTCACCCCATCAATCATCGTCACGTGTCACCCCATCAGTGATCGCCATCTGTCACCACATCAGTCATCGTCCTCTGTCACCCCATCAGTCATCGTCACCTGTCACCCCATCAGTCCTCGTCACCTGTCACCCCATCAGTCATCGTCCTCTGTCACCCCATCAGTCATCGTCACCTGTCACCCCATCTGTCACCCCATCAGTCATCGTCACCTGTCACCCCATCAGTCCTCGTCTCCTGTCAACCCATCAGTCATCGTCACCTGTCAACCCATCAGTCATCGTCACCTGTCAACTCATCAGTCATCGTCATCTGTCACCCCATCAGTCCTCGTCACCTGTCACCTCATCAGTCATCGTCCTCTGTCACCCCATCAGTGAACGTCACCTGTCACCCCATCAGTCATCGTCACCTGTCACCCCATCAGTGACCGTCACCTGCCACCTATCAGTCACCTGCCACCCATCAGTGATCATCCACAGTCAACCGTCATCCGTCGTACAGCCCATCACAGCTAGCATGTCAAAAAGGATGTACAGCAGCGAGGAGGCCATTCAGGTCCTCTCCATAACTGATGAGAGCAACGGGGAGCTATCGGTGACCACCCATCGGTGACCATCGTCACCACATCAATCACCGTCACCTGTCACCCCATCAGTCATCGTCATCGGTCACCCCATCAATCATCGTCACTTGTCACCCCATCAATCATCGTCACTTGTCACCCCATCAGTGATCGCCATCTGTCACCACATCAGTCATCGTCCTCTGTCACCCCATTAGTCATCGTCCTCTGTCACCCCATTAGTCATCGTCACATGTCACCCCATCAGTCCTCGTCACCTGTCACCCCATCAGTCCTCGTCCTCTGTCACCCCATCAGTCATCATCACCTGTCACCCCATCTGTCACCCCATCAGTCATCGTCACCTGTCACCCCATCAGTCCTCGTCACCTGTCAACCCATCAGTCATCGTCACCTGTCAACCCATCAGTCATCGTCACCTGTCAACTCATCAGTCATCGTCATCTGTCACCCCATCAGTCCTCGTCACGTCGACAGATGACGATCATCAGTGATCGTCATCTGTCACCCCATCAATCATCGTCACGTGTCACCCCATCAGTGATCGCCATCTGTCACCACATCAGTCATCGTCCTCTGTCACCCCATCAGTCATCGTCACCTGTCACCCCATCAGTCCTCGTCACCTGTCACCCCATCAGTCCTCGTCACCTGTCACCCCATCAGTCATCGTCCTCTGTCACCCCATCAGTCATCGTCACCTGTCACCCCATCTGTCACCCCATCAGCCATCGTCACCTGTCACCCCATCAGTCCTCGTCACCTGTCACCCCATCAGTCCTCGTCACCTGTCACCCCATCAGTCATCGTCCTCTGTCACCCCATCAGTCATCGTCACCTGTCACCCCATCTGTCACCCCATCAGTCATCGTCACCTGTCACCCCATCAGTCCTCGTCACCTGTCAACCCATCAGTCATCGTCACCTGTCAACCCATCAGTCATCGTCACCTGTCAACTCATCAGTCATCGTCATCTGTCACCCCATCAGTCCTCGTCACCTGTCACCCCATCAGTCATCATCACCTGTCACCCCATCAGTGACCGTCACCTGCCACCTATCAGTCACCCGCCACCCATCAGTGATCATCCACAGTCAACCGTCATCCGTCGCACAGCCCATCACAGCTAGCATGTCAAAAAGGATGTACAGCAGCGAGGAGGCCATTCAGGTCCTCTCCATAACTGATGAGAGCAACGGGGAGCTCCCATCAGTATCCGAATCCGATTCTGAATTTGAAATCGCTAATAGTAGCGGATCAGAGATGGACTCGGACTATTCCTGTACACTTTCCTTTATATAGACAAAAAATGTAGCGCTCATAGGATAACATATGGTATAAATCAATATATGAAAGTCCACTTCAAGCTGTCGTAGTGAGTTGTATAATTCACCGACACCACCCTTAATGTGTGACAATCCGTCTATGGAATGACAGCTGGATAATCGACCCTGAAAGCCTTCCAATAGGTGCTCCCAATTCAAATGTCGGATCCCAAAGTAAAAGTAGCCAGGCACAATCACTCCCAAAAGTTAAAAAACAGGGGGAAGACCATGGTGAAGTACGTTTTCACAGGTGTATGTTTATTGAAGATAAAATGCACTCACCAGATACATCATCATAAAACAGCCTTGAATCAATAAAACCACTGTAGCAGTAAAGCACTTCCAGCTTGTGACGTCGAACTGTGCTGAAGCTCCGCCTACATGTTTCGCAGGCAACTGCGTCATCAGCAGGCGTCATCAGCAGGCAACCCCCCCCCCCCCCGATGACGCAGTTGCCTGCGAAACATGAAACGGCGAGAACGGCAAGATAACGCCGCCAGTTCCGATACCCTGCGAGCCGAAGTGATCGCCACCAAAAAGGCAACCTTCTTGGACAGCAGAGGCAACGATATTTTCCGGATGTTTTCAAACGGAACACTCTGTAACACGGACAGAACCAAGTTCAAGTCCCATGGAGGTAGAGGCTCCTTCCTGGGAGGAGCCAAATGTCGCACACCTTGAATGAAGGTGCGAACCATGGAATGAGACTTGGTGAATAAATAACGTAAAAATGTTGAAGGTGCTTGATATTAAATAAATAGATATAATTTATAAAGTGCACATGTGACTCATAGTTTTCAGAGACTATTTGTAGTGAAGAAACACACATACCCTGTGCCTTTAAAAAGTGCGATAATAAAGTGCAAAAGTGCTAGTGCAAAACAAAAGACACAAAACTGAAATAGGGCAGTGGTTTTTTTATTTTTCATTAAACATACCATGTGTGATGTGTGTCCAATCTAAAGAACAAATCATAAAGTGGTTGTGCACAATAAAAAAACTCTCAAAGGTTCTGTGCTGCAGTGAGCAGAAATGTGCAAAAATGAAACATTCAGTTGAAAAATGATTGTGAGTAAAAAGGACTTTAGGGCTGCAGACACCTGCGTGACCGCTAGGTGTCGCACCCTGTATACAACCTGGTGAGGCTTTTCTGCTGGATGGATACCGTGTAGGGGTTATTTCCTCCTCTGGTTTCCTAGTGTGCCGCGTGGTGCCTCAAAAAAGAAACACAGAGACGAAAACCCCCTGGTGCCGTATCTCAAAAACAAGGGCAGAAAAAATGTAGTAACTCACGGTGGAAGATGCAGGCTGTCCGCGATCAGTGTTGTTGTGTGCCGGGAAGCTTCCGCGTTCCACGGCTCTGGCTCCGAGTGCCGGAAATGACGTGTTGACGTCGAAGACTCCGCCCTACCGGTTTCGTCAAATGACGTCTACAGGAGCGGCGTCAACGTACTGACTTCCCGGCCATTAAATAGCGTCCCATCTCCTAGCAACAACAGGGCCTCCCCCGCCGCCATATTGGTGCTGTCAGCTGAAGCCGGACCGAGGCCATCTTGTGCCTCAATGCAATGCCCGCCTCGCTAACCCTAATAGGAGTGTTTAGCTATCTGTTCATCATTTCGGGGACAGCCTGTTCGGATCAATTTAAACGACAATTTAAAAAAAACTTTATTGATGAAAAAAATTATTTTTTAAAAAAGATATGTAAAATAAAAAAATAAAAAATATAAAAAATTAAGAATTATATAAAAAATATTTTAAAATTGCTAAAAGCAACGGTGCATATTCCTCTTTAAAAACATTAGTCTGACTATAAGAAGCGGAGTATTTCTTTTAAAAAAATGTATATATATACCACACACTTAGGGAACAAACCATGGCATCATATATGTGGCAGATGTTGGATGAGAAAGTTCAAAGGTAGGGATCAAAAAAACGGTTTACAATCTGATGATATCACGGCGTGTATTGTGTGGGTTATTCACAGACGTGATAAGTTATTAATCTTAATATACAAAAAAAATTAAAATAAAGAAATAAAATAAAGAATATTTTTATAGGATAAAAAGAAGAGAATTATTACAATATGACTGTGGACCAAATTCCATTGAAGAGATTCGTATGCACAGTCAAGGTTTATGATCCACGGGATATCACAGAGATTAGAAATGTAGAACCCGATTGATGCCAATCTTTTTGTTTTTTTGTGTCTTCATATGTTTTCTTGGAAAAACACAAAAAACACAAAAAAAACCACAAAAAAAAACACACAAAAAACACACAAAAAAACCCCCAAAAAAAGGGGGAGAAAAGATGTAGGATGAGAAGGCTAATAATGGAATCTTGTTTCAAGGGTTTTAATCTATATGTTTAAAATCTCTCTATCAAGGGTATGCATGGAAAAGTACTTCTTTTTAACTTCATACTTTTTTGAGAAGGATAAGGAGAAACTGCAGTAACACTCAAGATTTTGACATTCAAGCAGATATGCTCATTCAAAGATTCATAGAAAAAGGATACAAAAAGAAAAACTTGGAGCATTTAAAGAGAACAATAAGGAATTTGGACAGAAAAGACCTTATCAAAGAGAATTCAAGAAAAGAGAGTCAAAATAAACATGAGTTCGCGTTCATCACAGGATTTAATAGACAACACAAGGAAGTGGAAAAAATCTTTAGAAAACATTGGCCTATTCTCACAGCTGATAGAACACTAAGAAAGATTTTACCCAACAAACCTTCCTTTGTCTATAGAAGGGCACCAACGTTAAAGGACAAGGTGGTACACAACGTGGTTAACCCACCAAAAAACATTTCTTTACCCACCAGTATTAATGGTTTTTTTAGGTGCCGAAAATGCCTACCCTGTAGGAATAACACATCCCAAAAGAGGCGAACTAACAATTTCAGATCCTATACCACGGGTGTTGAATACAAAATAAAAGATACCATTACTTGTAACAGCACACACGTGACCTATGTCATTGAGTGCCCCTGCCATATGCAATATATTGGTAGGACCACCCGACCCCTGTATGTTAGAATCAGGGAACATATAAAAAACATTAAAAAGGGGTTTGATAAACATAATTTATCCAGGCACTTTAAAGAAAAACACTCTAAAGATCCATCAGGATTAGTGTTTTATGGCATAGACAAAATAAAAGGGGATTGGAGGGGAGGAAATAAGAAAAGAATGGTATCTAGAAATGAAACCAAGTGGATTTTTTTAATGAGATCCCTCCGCCCCGATGGTTTGAACGCAGATATAGATCTGAACTGTTTTATTACAGATGTATAGTTTGTTTATCAGTTTTTTTATCCTTTTTATCCGTTTTATTCCTTCTTTCCAAGTTTTTTAGCAAATTTTTGAAAAGACTAAATTTTAAAAAAAAAAAAAAAAAAACTCCTTTAAAGCCACTTTCGGAAATAAGTTTATAAAGATATATATTATCCTGAATATTTATATAATAATTTTGAATTATCTTTTAAGAATATTTTTTGACCCTTCAATAAAACCTTGAGCAGCTTCTTATATTATAAACATTTTGTTGACATCACGTTATATGAAAAAATTATCCTCCCAGCCACTTCTCTCTCCTTTTTTTCACATAGTTTATTTATACATACTTCTCAAAAAAGTATGAAGTTAAAAAGAAGTACTTTTCCATGCATACCCTTGATAGAGAGATTTTAAACATATAGATTAAAACCCTTGAAACAAGATTCCATTATTAGCCTTCTCATCCTACATCTTTTCTCCCCCTTTTTTTGGGGGTTTTTTTGTGTGTTTTTTGTGTGTGTTTTTTTTGTGGTTTTTTTTGTGTTTTTTGTGTTTTTCCAAGAAAACATATGAAGACACAAAAAAACAAAAAGATTGGCATCAATCGGGTTCTACATTTCTAATCTCTGTGATATCCCGTGGATCATAAACCTTGACTGTGCATACGAATCTCTTCAATGGAGTTTGGTCCACAGTCATATTGTAATAATTCTCTTCTTTTTATCCTATAAAAATATTCTTTATTTTATTTCTTTATTTTAATTTTTTTTGTATATTAAGATTAATAACTTATCACGTCTGTGAATAACCCACACAATACACGCCGTGATATCATCAGATTGTAAACCGTTTTTTTGATCCCTACCTTTGAACTTTCTCATCCAACATCTGCCACATATATGATGCCATGGTTTGTTCCCTAAGTGTGTGGTATATATATACATTTTTTTAAAAGAAATACTCCGCTTCTTATAGTCAGACTAATGTTTTTAAAGAGGAATATGCACCGTTGCTTTTAGCAATTTTAAAATATTTTTTATATAATTCTTAATTTTTTATATTTTTTATTTTTTTATTTTACATATCTTTTTTAAAAAATAATTTTTTTCATCAATAAAGTTTTTTTTAAATTGTCGTTTAAATTGATCCGAACAGGCTGTCCCCGAAATGATGAACAGATAGCTAAACACTCCTATTAGGGTTAGCGAGGCGGGCATTGCATTGAGGCACAAGATGGCCTCGGTCCGGCTTCAGCTGACAGCACCAATATGGCGGCGGGGGAGGCCCTGTTGTTGCTAGGAGATGAGACGCTATTTAATGGCCGGGAAGTCAGTACGTTGACGCCGCTCCTGTAGACGTCATTTGACGAAACCGGTAGGGCGGAGTCTTCGACGTCAACACGTCATTTCCGGCACTCGGAGCCAGAGCCGTGGAACGCGGAAGCTTCCCGGCACACAACAACACTGATCGCGGACAGCCTGCATCTTCCACCGTGAGTTACTACATTTTTTCTGCCCTTGTTTTTGAGATACGGCACCAGGGGGTTTTCGTCTCTGTGTTTCTTTTTTGAGGCACCACGCGGCACACTAGGAAACCAGAGGAGGAAATAACCCCTACACGGTATCCATCCAGCAGAAAAGCCTCACCAGGTTGTATACAGGGTGCGACACCTAGCGGTCACGCAGGTGTCTGCAGCCCTAAAGTCCTTTTTACTCACAATCATTTTTCAACTGAATGTTTCATTTTTGCACATTTCTGCTCACTGCAGCACAGAACCTTTGAGAGTTTTTTTATTGTGCACAACCACTTTATGATTTGTTCTTTAGATTGGACACACATCACACATGGTATGTTTAATGAAAAATAAAAAAACCACTGCCCTATTTCAGTTTTGTGTCTTTTGTTTTGCACTAGCACTTTTGCACTTTATTATCGCACTTTTTAAAGGCACAGGGTATGTGTGTTTCTTCACTACAAATAGTCTCTGAAAACTATGAGTCACATGTGCACTTTATAAATTATATCTATTTATTTAATATCAAGCACCTTCAACATTTTTACGTTATTTATTCACCAAGTGTATTTTTTAACACGGTAGCGCCGTTCACAACCCCACTAGCACATATTTCACTCTTTTACCCTTTTGGGTTTGGTTGTTGGCAGCTTACACCGTACCTACTCTCACTGTATATTCCATAGCGCTGGTCACCTTAGTTTCAATTATTCATGGAATGAGACGCCACAGGGCGTTGGAAAAGAACAGCCAGTGCGGACACCTGGCCTTTTATCGTGGCCAGCGCCAGGCGCTGGTCCACCCCAGACTGGAGGAAGGCCAACACTCTCGACACCGAGTACGAGCAAGGGGAGAACCCCCTGGACTCACACCAGGCGAAATAGGCCTTCCAGGTACGGTAATAGATTTTACCAGAGGAGGTCTTCCTAGCCTTGACAAGGGTAGGGATGACTTCAGGGGAGAGACCCCTGTCCCTCAGGACCTGGGTCTCAACAGCCAGGCCGTTAAAGCCAGCGACTGTAAAGCAGGATGGAAGATTGGACCCTGAGACAGGAGATCTTCCCGCAGTGGCAGCCGCCACGGAGGCGCCACTGCCAGGTGAACAACGTCTGCGTACCAGGACCAGCGTGGCCAGTCCAGCGCCACCAGAATCACCAGGTGCGGATCCGAGGCTAACCTGCGGAGGAACCTGGATAGTAACTGGATCGGGGGAATGGCATACATCAGACGATACTGATGCCAAGGGGCCACCAACGCATCCGAGGCGTCTGCCAGGGGATCGCGCATTCTTGCCACAAACCTTTCCACCTTTTGGTTTAACCGAGATGTGAACAGATCCACGTCCGGGGATCCCCACTTCGCACACAGCATTTGGAAGACCTCCGGGCGCAGGGACCATTCCCCCTTGTCCCGGGTCTGGCGGCTCAGAAAGTCGGCCTGCCAGTTCTCCACACCCAGAATGTGAACTGCTGAAATCGCCGGGACATGAGTCTCGCGAGGCCCACGACAGAATGTCGGTCACCTCCCGGGCCACCTAGGCACTCCTGATGCCCCCTTGGTGGTTGATGTAAGCCACCGCGGTAGCATTGTCCGTCTGTACCCGAACAGGACGGCCCCGAAGTCGGTCAGACCACTAGAAGAGACAGAGTTTTATCGCTCACAATTCCAGTACATTTATCGGGAGAGAGGACTCCTCCTCCGACCAAGTGCCCTGGGCAGACAGGTTGCCCAGGACGCCACCCCAGTCCGACAGGCTGGCATCCGTGGTAATCACCGTCCACAGCAACGGACGTAATGACTTGCCTTCCGACACCGTCAGGGACTGGAGCCACCACAGAAGAGCATATCTGGTCTGACGACTCAATGAGACAACCAGATCCAGGGACTGAGGCAGTCTGTCCCACCTGGCCAGGATCTCCGCCTGGAGATCCCGCGTGTGAAAACTGAGCAAAGGGTATCGCCTCGAAGGCCGAAACCATCAACCCCAGGCCTCGCATACAGGACCTGAGTGACGAGGACGGATTGTCCCTGAGGGACCTGATCTTGTCCTGCAAGGTCCGGAGCTTGTCCTACGGCAAGAACACCTTTGCCTGAGCAGAGTCCAGGATCATTCCCAGATAGGGAAGACGAACCGATGGCGACAACGTCGATTTCTGAACGTTGATGGTCCATCCGAACTCCTGTAGCATCTGTACCGTGGTGGACAGATCACGCAGAAGGTCTTGGCTGACACTCGATCTCAGAAGAAGATCGTCTAGGTACCCCAAGACCACAATGCCCTGAGCCCTCAACAGGCCCAGAACCGGCACCAGCACCTTGGTAAAAACCCTTGGAGCCGAAGCGAGACCGAAAGGTAACACCACAAACTGATAGTGGTCCTCTGTGATAGCAAACCGAAGGTACCTCTGGTGACCCTCGAAAATGGGGATGTGCAGATACGCATCCTTCAGATCTATTGAGGCCAGGAATTCTCCTGGACTCAGGGAGGCCACCACTGAGAGACTCCATTCGAAACTTTTGAACTCGCACAAAGCGGTTCAGCGCTTTCAGGTCCAGAATTGGACGTACTTTGCCCTCCTTCCTGGACACAGTGAACAGATTTGAATAAAATCCTCGAAACCTGTCCCGATGAGGCACCGGGACAATCACCCCCTGAGCAAGAAGGTCCCGCACCGCTTGGTGCAGATCCTGCAGATGCCCAGGAGGCAAATGAAGATTTAATGCAAAAAACCTGTTCCCTGGCCGGGAACCGCGCAAACGTCCCCCCACCCCGGAATTGGGTGAGGGCGCCCCTTCAGGCGGAGGCGGACTGACCCGCCGAGTCGGCAGTGCCCGACTTCTGCTTGCCCGCCCAGGGCTTCTTCTGGTTACCCTGGCCCTTGAAGGGCCTGCCCTTCGATTGGTTCCAAAAGGCACGAAAGGATCCCTGAGTGGATCGAGATGCCGAACCCCGCTTGCCACGAAAGGACTTGTTCTTCAGGTTCTGGGGCAGCATAGTGCTCTTGCCCCCTGTGACGCCTTTTACCAGGGTATCCAACGCCTCGCCAAAAAGGCGAGAACCAGCATAGGGAAAATCAACAACTGTTTTCCGCGTGGACTGGTCAGCCGACCAGCTCTTCAGCCAGATTAGTCGACGGTTAAGTACCGAGACACTAGACAGGCGTGCTGCCAAAGGGGCTTCATTCAAGGCCGCATCACACAAATACATGATTCCTCAGTGAATTTGATCCACCATATCCAGCCGAGCAGGTGGAACAGCATCAGACACGAGGTTGCTCCTAAGCACCTTAGTCCAATCAGCCACCGCCTGAGCCACCAAAACGGACGCGAAAATGGGTTTGAGCAACGAACCCGCCACCGTATAGGAATGGCGTGCCAGGGACTCCAACCGCCGGTCCGTGGGATCCCGAAAAACCGGGGTATCCTCTGAAGGAACCAAGGTAGCCTTGTTTAAGACTGCCACAGTGTGATCTACCTGCGGAGGCACACACCATCGTGATTCCGTAGCCGGCGCAAAAGGATAGAGCAATTTGAACTGACTAGGTACCAGCAATGGACGTTTTAAAGTGCGCCACATTTCATTAACAGTGTAATGAAACTCAGCGGGACAGGGAAAAACCTGTGCCGACTTGCGGGTCCTGTGTGTCCCAAAGGAGGACACAATGCCCGGAGGACTGGGCTCATCCTCCAAATGCAGTGTTTCCTTTACAGAAACAATCAATTCATCCATGGTCGTGCGCTCTTCAGGCGACCCCGGGGGGGAAGTATCAACCCCCTCCACCTCAGCCTCCCCCTCAGACCCCAGCGGGTCCAAGGATGAGCGGGACCCTGAAAAGGGTACGCTTGCTGCAGCAGCCATATCACCATCTGAATCAGAAAAAAGAGACAATCTGGCCCTCTTTTTAGCAGCACGTTCAGCCATCAGCATTTCCATATTGGACACCAAGGTCGCCACTACAGCGGCCAAATCAGGTCTCAGAGGGGCCACCGGAGAACCGGGGTTCCCCACCAGAGCTGGGGGAATTTGCTGTCCTGAGAATCCATTGCTCCAGACAAAAAACAACAGTGCAATAAAATGGTACTGCCCCTTTAAGATCGCTGCGGAGTGCGCAGTCCACCGCTACAGCTACAGTGACAAAGACCCCCAAACAGGAGAAGAAAAAACTGAGCCAGAAATGACAATACAGAAGGTAATTGAGAGAGATAATCTGCAGAGCTCTGCAGAGTGTTACCACCAATGTTCTGCTTCAAGAGGAAAAGGAAGTGCTGTCAGAGTAGGCTGAATAAGCTATAAGCTGCATGACTCAGGGAAAATGGCTGCTCCATAGGACTGAATGGGAAGGCTCCGGTAAAATGGCCACCGAACATGGGGTCGAAACGATCGTTCTGCTACCGCAAAATGGCGGCGGATGGCGCCAAAACAGCATGTATTATTGCCCATAATGAAGCAACATGCCTGCCCATACTGAAAATGGCAGACCGTGCGGTTCCATCCTGCTGCGGCCGCCACACACACTGTCTGCGCCCCAAACAAGCACCGAAGTGACCAGGGAAGGGGACTCCCAAAAACATACAGCACCACAGCGCATGCACAAGCGATCCCCGCAGGGACCGCATCAGGGAGTCACACCTGCACAGACATGGGGGACACACAGCAACACAGGACTGCCACCCCACGTAGAAGCCCCACACAGAAGAACTTACCTGTACCCGATGGCGTGGGAAGCCTCTCAGAACAGAAAACCGCTGTCCTCATCTGACAGGGAGTGCCGTTAGTCAGGGACATGACACTGCAGCATCGCAGATGTGTCCTGTGAGGTAGCCACCTCACGGCTGCATCCCTGCTGCGAGCAGGGATGGGTCGTTCACAGTGCCAAGACGAACCACGGCTGAACACTCGATGGCGGGCTGGGGGTCCATCTGACCCTCTGCCCTGGAGAACCAGGGCAGTCAGTCCGAATCCCAGCACTGCATGATCCATCTTCATCCGAAGATCCGACTAAAAACTAAAAGCTGCCAAAATAAACAGCTAGTAAAGTAAAAAAAACTGACATTTTCAAAGAAAATCAAATAAAAGATTAGTTAGGCTGAGACTGTAGCCCCAGCACAGGGAATCCTAACTACTCCTGACGCTAGGCAGAAAGAAACTGAGTTGGGAGTGGTCATGCAGGGGGGTATTGACCAAATGGGACAGCCCCCATGGGTGTGTACTGTATATGCAAACGCCTTTGTTCTTTTGACTAAGTCTTTATGCCTAGCTACTCCTGCGGAGCGGAAGTCAATACCCAACAGTGATGACTTAGAGGCGGTGGCGACTGTCAGAGGACGTAAGAAAAATGACATTTTCAACTTTGTCTTTTAAAAAATAGTGTTTTTTGGGGTGTCATTTCACATATACCCATGGCATGTGTGAGCATTAAATCATTTACTGACAACTTTGTGTAAAAAAAAAAAAAAAATAACAATTTTCCCGAAACTTGTGGCAAAATGTAAACTATTCCATGGACTCACCATGCTTCTCAGCCAATAGCTTGGAGAGTCTACTTTGCAAAATGGGGTCGTTGGGGGGGGGGGGGGGGTTGTGCTATCTTGAAATTTCAGGGCCTCTGAAACTGTGACAGGTAGTCAGGGGTAAAATCAGCAATTTACGCCATTAGAAAACCTGAAGATGTGGATTGGCTTTCGGGGTCGCGTACACAGCTAGGCTGCCAAAAAGTCTCACACATGTGGTATCCCTGTACTCAGGAGAAGCAGCAGAATGTATTTTGGGGTGTCTTTTTACATATACCCATGGCATGTGTGAGCAATAACGGAATTTTTGCAAAATCTTACCTGTAAAATTCCTTTCTCTGAGTCCTCCGACAGTCGCCGCCTCTTCATATTCGTCACATATGGAGTATTAGACTTTGCTCCGAAGGAGTAGCTAGGCAACAGAATATGTTAACATTAAAGCTTTTAACATATCCTACCCTCAAGGGGTGGTCCCCTCAGTCAATACCCTCCTACTTCCTGCAACCATATCTCAGTTTTAGTGGAATAGCAGTAGAGTATACAACCAAACCCCAAAAGAGGGGTGGGGGCGGCGACTGTCGGAGGACTCAGAGAAAGGAATTTTACAGGTAAGATTTTACAAAAATTCCGTTTTCTCTTACGTCCTCCGACAGTCGCCGCCTCTTCATATTCGTCACATATGGGGACGTCCCAAAGCAGTGCAAACATGAGGGGTGGGAAACGCATCCGCGTCGAAAAGGCAACGCAGTCTCCGCATCAAAGAAAGGAACCTTACCAAAGGAAGGAAACCAGCTGGGCAACAGGAAAAAACAAGTGCTCAACAGGAGCAACAACCCAGGAAAAGACAAAAAACCAGGGGATACAAAACTTATCCCAACAGCCAGAGGTCCCCAACAAGGGACCCTAGGGAATTGCCGCACTAAGAACCTTGCGGCCAAAGGAAGCATCCGCCGATGCCTGAACATCTACTTTGTAGAATCTTGTGAACGTGCGTACGGTCGACCAGGTCGCCGCCTTACACACCTGGGCTACAGAAGCCCCATGACGACAGGCCCAAGACGTACTCAAAGATCTAGTAGAGTGCGCCTTCACAGGCACAGGGGGAACCTTCCCCTGCAAGGCATAGGCCTGTTCAATGGTCTGCCTGATCCATTTGGCAATGGTAGAGGCCGAAGCCGCCATGCCCTTCCGAGGACCCTCTGGAAGAACAAACAAGGAGTCCGTCTTTCGAAAAGACTCAGTCGATTTAAGGTAAACCCTTATCGCCCGAACAACATCCAGAGAATGCAATCTCACCTCCTTTGGATGTTTAGGCTTCGCGCACAGCGACGGTAAGACAATATCCTCATTAAGATGGAATTCCGAAACTCGTTTCGGAAGAAAAGAAGGATTAGGTCGCAAGACCACCTTATCCAAATGAACAACCAGGTACGGAGACTTGCAGGACAAAGCTGCCAGCTCCGACACTCTGCGAGCCGAAGTGATCGCCACCAAAAAGGCGACCTTTTAGGACAACATAGACAACGAGATCTCCCTGATCTGTTCAAAAGGAGCACGTTGTAACACAGACAGAATGAGATTCAAGTCCCAAGGGGGCAAAGGATCCCTCCTAGGAGGAACCAGATGCCGCACACCCTGAACAAAAGTGCCAACCAAGGAATTGGAAGCCACGGGACGTTGAAACAGAACGGCCAGTGCAGACACCTGACCCTTTATCGTAGCCAGCGCCAAACGCTGATCAACTCCCGTTTGAAGGAAAGACAGCACACGGGAAACCGAGTACGTGCGGGGTGAAAACCCCCTGGACTCACACCAGGCAAAATAGGCCTTCCAAGTACGGTAATAAACCTTCCCCGAGGAAGACTTCCTCGCGTTGATCAAAGTATGAACGACCTCTGGAGAGAGACCCTTCTCCTTCAGGACCTCGGTCTCAACAGCCAGGCCGTCAAAGCCAGCGACTGTAAAGCAGGATGGTATATCGGTCCTTGAGACAGTAGATCGTCTCGAAGAGGCAGACGCCACGGGGCGTCGACCGCCAGATTCACGAGGTCTGCGTACCAGGACCGGCGAGGCCAGTCCGGTGCCACAAGAATCACCGTGCTGCGTTCCGAGTGTAACCTGCGAAGGAACCTGTACAGCAACTGAATCGGTGGAAACGCATACATCAGCCTGTACTGATGCCATGGGGCCACTAACGCGTCCGACGCGTTTGCCCGAGGGTCGCGCGTCCTTGCCACGAACCTTTTCAACTTGTTGTTGAGACGAGAACAGGTCCACATCTGGAAGACCCCACTTCGTGCACAACATCTGGAAGACAGCCGGGTGGAGAGACCATTCCCCCTGATCTAGGGTCTGGCGACTCAGATAGTCCGCCTGCCAGTTCTCCACCCCCGGAATGTGAACCGCCGTTATCGCCGGGACATGAGTCTCGGCCCAAGTCTGAATGTCGGCCACTTCCCGAGCCGCTCGGGCACTCCTGGTGCCCCCTTGGTGGTTGATGTAGGCCACCGCCGTGGCATTGTCCGTCTGCACCCGAACCGGGCAGCCCTGCAGCCGGTCCGTCCAGCGATGAAGACAGAGACTTATCGCACGCAATTCCAGAATGTTGATCGGAAGGGAAGACTCCCCCTCCGACCAAGTTCCCTGGGCGGACAGAACGCCCAGAACACCACCCCAGCCCGACAGGCTGGCATCCGTGGTGATCACCGTCCACGAGACAGGACGAAACGACTTGCCCCCGGACACCAACGGGGACTGGAGCCACCACAGAAGGTTTCTTCTGGTGCGATGACTCAACGAGATTTGAAGATCCAGAGATTGAGGTCGCCCGTCCCACCTGGACAGGATCTCCGCTTGGAGACCCTGCGTGTGAAACTGGGCGAAGGGAATCGCCTCGAAGGCCGAGACCATCAATCCCAGACATCTCATGCACGTCCGCAGAGACGAGTGCGGAACGTCCCTGAGGGACCTGACTTCCTCCTGAAGAGTTCTGAGTTTGTCTTCCGGCAGGAAGACTTTCGCCTGCACCGAGTCCAGAATCATTCCCAGGTAGGGAAGACGAACCGACGGACTCAGCGTCGAATTTGGAAAATTTATCGTCCAACCAACCTCCTGCAGAGTTTGCATCGTGACAGACAGGTCCTTCTCCAGACCCTGGCTGGTCGCAGACCGAACCAGAATGTCGTCCAGATACCCCAGGACAGAAATGCCCTGGGCCCTCAATAATGCCAGAACCGGTGCAAGCACCTTGGTGAAGACCCGCGGAGCCGAGGCGAGACCAAAAGGCAACGCCACGAACTGGTAGTGATCCTCCGCAATGGCAAATCGAAGGAACCTCTGGTGACCCTCGAAAATGGGGATGTGAAGATACGCATCCTTCAAATCGATGGAGGCCATGAATTCCCCCGGAACCAGGGCAGCCACCACCGACCGCAGGGATTTCATGCGGAACTTGCGAACCCGCACAGAGCGGTTCAGAGCCTTCAAGTCCAGAATTGGACGAACCTTGCCCTCCTTTCTGGGCACGGTGAACAGATTGGAATAAAACCCCCGAAATCTGTCCCGATGAGGCACCGGAACCACTACTCCCTGAGCCCTCAGGTCCCGCACCGCCAGATGCAGGTCCCGCAAACGCTCTGGAGACAGTTGAAGATTTGAGGGAAAAAATCTGCTCTCCGGCCGAGAGAGAAACTCGATCTTGTAACCAGATCGAACGATTTCCTGAACCCATCTGTCCCGCACACGGGCCAACCAGGGCTGAAGAAAACCGAGCAAGCGTCCCCCCACCCCAAAACTGGGTGAGGGCGCCCCTTCAGGCCGCACTGTTATGGGCTGCAGATCCGGATTGACCGGACTTCTGTTTCCCAGACCAGGGCTTCTTCTGAGAGCCTTGACCTTTGAACGGCTTGCCCTTGTAGTGCGGCCGAAAGGCACGAAAGGACCCCTGAGGGGGCCGAAAATTAGCATGCTTCTTCCCAGAAGCCCCCTTAGCCTTGGGGAAATGGGGCAAGAGAGTGCTCTTACCCCCGGTGATCCCCTTAATCAACACATCCAAGGACTCCCCAAAAAGGCGAGACCCATCATAAGGTAGATTGGCTAAGGTCTTACGTGAGGACTGTTCCACCGACCAACATTTTAACCAAACCAGGCGGCGCGACAACACCGCCACGCTGTGCACACGTGCAGCCAACGGAACCAGGTCCAGGTCCGCATCACACAGATACATGACACCCTGGTGGATTTGATCCACCATATCCAGGGTCGCCGGCGAGGCCGAATCGGCCACTAGGACGCGCCTAAGCATCTGTGTCCAACTTGCGATCGCCTGGGCCGCCATGAGAGAAGCAAACAGAGCCTTAAGCATAGAACCCGTAACAGAATAAGTATGACGGGCAAGAGACTCCAATCTCCTATCCGTGGCATCACGGAACACAGGGGAATCCTCTGCAGGAATCGCAGTGGCTTTGTTTAAAACCGCAATTGCGTGATCCACTGGGGGAGACACACACCACCTTTCATCAGTGGAAGGCGAGAAAGGATAACGCAGCTTGAATCTACTTGGTACAGCAAAAGGTTTGCGCAGATTGCGCCATTGTTCCTTAACAGCGCGCTGAAAATCATCATTGCAGGGAAAAACCTGCGGCGTCCTGCGTTTTCTCTGCGTCCCATAAGCCGCTAAGGCGGCGGGGGGACACACTTCATCCTGCAAACGCAGCGTTTGCTTTATGGAAGCAATCAACTCATCCATGATTGCAAGCTCTTCAGGCGAGCCAGGGGGAGAATTATCAACCCCCTCAACGTCAGCCTCCACCTCGGACCCCACTAGATCTAGGGAGGAGCGGGACCCCGATAAGGAGGCCCCCGCCATAACAGCCCCATCACCTTCACCCTCAGAATCAGAGGAAAGAGCAACTCTGGGCCTTTTAGTAGATTGAGCAGCCACCAGCATCTGCACCTGAGCAGCAAGGCCAGCCACAATAGTGGCTAAATCCCCCCCTGGGGGGGAAACAGCGGTCCCCTGGCTTTCCACCAAGGCGGTAGGAAATTTGCCCTCCTGAGAATCCATTGCCCCTGTAATGCCGTACAATAAAGGGTTAACTGCCCCTTTAAGCAAGCGCGGCAAGCGCAGCCCACCGCACCACACTCAAGCACAATGAGACCCCCACAGGGAATATGCAAACTGAACACAGGCAATGGATAGCAAGAACAGAAGGATAAAACCTGAGGAGACCCTCGCCGCTGCTGCTGCCTCGATCGGTGTTCTTGGAAAGAGGAAGTGATGCTGCCAGGGCGCTCTATGAAAGCCTATGGAGGCTACAAGAAAATGGCCGCCATGCATGTAAAACATGCGGCCGGAGTGAGTGTAGGCAAAATGGCGTCGTTTGGCGCCGAAACCGCCGCTCCACAGTGCAGTAATGCACACATGACATCCCTGTATAAGAATACATGTCAGATCGCCGCAGCGATCGCTGTATATGCCCAAACATGCCAAAAAAACATGCCCCACAGCACACAGCTTCACACACTGACCAGGCTGACACACACAGTGTCACACAGCTCCCCCCCCCCCCCTTGCAGCCCACAGCATGCAGCCGAGAGATAGGGAGACAAGCAGTGTGAATAGAGGCAGGTTACACAGTCCCAGACTGACACCCCCCCAGACAGACAGGTCCCCACATAAATACACTTACCTCACATGGCGTGGGGGACCCGCACAGGCGAACAAGCCGCTGCACATGAGGCAGGGAGAGTCGCATTCAAGACGCACAAAATGGGGGTTAAGAAACCGCACAGCGTCCAGTGAGGTAGCCACCTCACCAATCATCCCTGCACCGAACAGGGATGGGTCGTTCACTGTGCCAGGAGCGTTACCTGGCTGAACGCTCGATGGCAGGCTGGGAAGCCACTGACCCACGACCTGCGACCAGGGGGATCAGCCCGAGACCCAGCCCGCATGATCCTCTTCATCAGAAGAACTAACTAACGCTGACAAAAATAACAGCTAAGTAAAGGTAGAGAGAAAACTCAAACAAAATTTCAAAAAGAAGAAAGAGCCTGGGGCAGAAAGCCCCAGCACAGGAAAAGCCAGCCACTCCTGACAAGCTAGACATTAAAACTGAGATATGGTTGCAGGAAGTAGGAGGGTATTGACTGAGGGGACCACCCCTTGAGGGTGGGATATGTTAAAAGCTTTAATGTTAACATATTCTGTTGCCTAGCTACTCCTTCGGAGCAAAGTCTAATACCCCATATGTGACGAATATGAAGAGGCGGCGACTGTCGGAGGACGTAAGAGAAATATCATTTAGTGACAACTTTCTGTAAAAAAACAACAACAAAAAAAAGAAATAATAAATTTCCCGACACTTGTGGCAAAATATAAAATATTCCATGGACTCACCATGCCTCTCAGTAAATAGCTTTGGGTGTCTACTTTTCAAAAAGTGGTCATTTGGGGAGTGTTTGAACTGTCCCGGCATTTTATGCTCAATCTTATCCACACATCACCCACTTTTCTAACCACTTGAAAATCAAGCCTTTTCTGTGACTTTTTGTATATATGAAAAAATATTTTTTTTTTTACTAGAAAATTACTTTGAACCCCCAAACATTATATATTTCTTTAAAGCAGAGGCCCTATAGAATAAAATGGTAGATGTTGCAAATTTTTTTGTCACACGGTATTTGCGCACAGATTTTCCAAACGCAATTTCTGCAAAAGAAATACATTTTTTTTTAATGAATTGCACAAATACACTATATAATTCCAATTTGTTTGCTAAAATTTAAAAGATGATCTTATGCCGAGTACATAGATACCAAACATGACATGCTTTAAAAATTGCGCACGCCTCTGCAGCGGCAACAAAGTACGTACATTTTTAAAAACCTTTAAAAGTCTTTACAGGTTACCACTTTAGACTTACAGAGGTCTACTGCAAGAATTACTGCACTCGACCTGGCATTTGCGGCGATACCTCACATGCATGCTGCAATTGCGGTTTACATATGTCACTATACCAACGCTTGCGTGCGCCATTGCGCGCAAGCACGGGGGGACAGGGGGGGGGCTTGATTTTTTTTTTTTTTTTGCTTTTTTATGTTATTTTGTCACCTTTCCTTTAATTTATTTTTTTTTAATAATTTTTATTGTTATCACAGTGAATTTAAATATCCCCTATGATAGCAATCTGTAGTGACAGGTACTCTTTTTTTTAAAAAAATTGGGGTCTTTTAGACTCTAGATCTCTCCTCTGACCTTAACGCATCTGACCACACCAAAATTGGTGTGATAAAATACTTTCCCAATTTCCCAATGGCCCTGTTTATTTCTGGCAAAACAGAAGTCATGAAATGCTCGTAGCTTCCGGTATCTTAGGCCATAGAAATGATTGGAGCCATTCTCATCTCCAATTAGCTCTATGGTTAGATAATTGAACCACCGGCTGCAGTCTCGGGTTAACTGGTGGGACAGGAGAGCCCGAGAAAAACCACGGAAGGCTGCGGTGCATGTAAAAGCAGTCTAGCGGCCAATTACCTGCTAGGATTGCTTTTACATGTAAGCCGACCGCTGGCTGTAAAAAACGATACCAAGATGATGCCTAAATCTGCAGGCATCATCCTGGTATAACCACTCAAAGTCCAGCAACGTACAAGTACATTGCTGGTCCTTGTTTGGCATATAGGTTTTTTTTTTTTTTTCATGCAGCCTGTGTGCTGAACGAAAAAAAAAGAGAACCTATCAGAAATCAGCACAGGAATAATGTGTAGTATTACTCATCATTACCTGCCCAAACAAACACCCACTGAATTTAATGATGGGTATAGACGACACTATCCACGTATACCAAAATAGGATTTTAACTGCAGTGCTGAAATCAGAAAATCACCACAGCTGCTGCCAGCAAAGGTATCCATATATGCTGAGCGCAAACGCTGTTTGTGTCAGAATACATAAAATCAATGTCGTGGCAGCCGACGAGTACCTGCAAGAGAAACAGGTCACAAAAGAATGAAAAAACAAACAATGCACATTAAAAGTACAGTAGGAAGACTAGAAGAACATATAAAATGACTGACACAACAACAGTTTTTGGATCCTTTTATTTTTCTTTCTAACTGTTGTTCCTTGATTTGGGACTGCGATCTTCCAGCTTGGGTACCTCAAAATGTCGATGGACATCCAACATCTTTCGAGACCCTGTGTTTGTGTGCCCTACACTGTGTCGTGCTTTACCCTACACTAGAACTCCACTAGTGTATGGTAGCGCTCGAAACATTCCCCGATGCAGAGACCAGGTTGGTCAGGACATTTGGGACAATAATAACGGGTGTCACGCCTACATCCACGCCTGCTACAGACACGACATCGTCTTTGGGGTCGTCTTTGGGTAGGGGTACTCGGGAGGACATAAGGAAAATGTCTCTCATGCAGCCGGCTCACTGCATCTGGAAGGGGAAGTTGGGCAGGCATGCCTCCTGGGTACAGGTAGGCAAGGATGATCGCTTCCTGGAATTCCCGGAAGGATCCAGTTCGTCCTGACGCCCTGTATAGGACAAGGGCTTTCAGCATAGCCAATTGGTAAAGGTAAACAGACACTTTTTTGTACCAGCGTCTGGCTTTACGAGCAACTAAATACGGCGCCAAAAGCTGGTCGTTAAGGTCCACCCCTCCCATATTAAGGTTATATTCATGGACACAGAGGGGTTTCTCCATAACGCCAGTTGCCGTAGGGATTTGGATCGTGTCTGCGTGAAGGGAGGACAGAACATAAACATCCCGTGTATCCTTCCACTTCACCGCAAGCAATTTGTCTGTTTTCAAGCAGGCTCTCGCCCCCCCCCCCCCCCCGACGAAGATGGGAATTTACAAGCCGTTGGGGGAAGCCCCGGCGATTAAGTCGCACGGTGCCACATGCGCCAATTTGTAATTCAGAAAGATGACTAAATAGTGGCACGCTTGTGTAAAAGTTGTCCACGTACAAATGGTACCCCTTTCCGGATAAGGGTGACACCAAGTCCCAAACAATCTTGCCGCTGCTCCCTATGTAGTTTGGGCAGTTTGGGGGCTCCACACAGCTATCTTTTCCCTCATAGACCCGGAAACTAACTGTATAACCTGTGGCCCTGTCACACAATTTATACAACTTGACCCCGTACTTGGCACGCTTGCTGGGGAGGTACTGTTTCATAGCAAGGCGGCCAGTAAATTTAATCAGGGACTCGTCAATGCAGACAACTTGTTCGGGGGTAAACAAGGCTGCAAACCGCTGATTGAAGTGGTCTATGAGGGGCCGAATTTTGTGGAGCCGATCATATTCAGGGTCTCCCCGAGGACGATTTCATTGTCGCTGAAATGCATAAATCGCAGAATTTGCTCATATCTCACCCTGAACATGGAGGCAGAGTACATGCGCATATGGTGAACTGGGCTAGTGGACCAACATAGCCGCACTTCACTCTGTTTAGTTATGCCCATGTGGAGGGAAAGGCCCAGAAAGATTTTAAAATCGCAAACCGTTATAGGTTTCCAGCCGAATGGTCTGGCAAGGGGCGAATTTGGGTTGGCGGCGATGAATTGTCGTGCGTATAAATTTGATTGATCCACAAGCTGGTGAAGAACAGCTCAAAAAAGTTCAGGGGCGTAAAACCAGCTGTCTCCACGTGGATTCCAGGTTGGGCAGTGAATGGGGGGAAGTACTGGCGCTGTAGAATCAGTGGGTTGCCAATTGGGATATGCCAGCGCATCAGGGAGGGCACTATGGGCTCTACGGGCCTGTCTACGAATACGCAATGGCTGCGGGCCACTACTTGTGCTAGCCACCGCACCAGCTTCAACTGCACTTAGGGGACTCGCCACGTCACCAGGTGATACTGCAGTGCTGGTTGTACTAGGTCCAGGGTGTACTAGGCCGCTGGCGCCAGGTCGCCAGAAGGATGAGCGGGACTAGTACCCACACTCTGCTGCATACGAGCACCCTGCGATTCCTGCATCTCAACAACTCCAGAATGGGGTCGGGTACGCCTGAGTCCAACAGGGACCCATCTATCATCGGAGCTATCTGTCAGGGAGCCGCTGCCGTCATCTGGTTAATATACTGACCCTGATTCTGCCAGTGTAGCTTCCCCATCGCTATCATCTGACACGGACAGTATATTATATACCTCTTCACCACTGTACCAACGTTTGGTCATTTTGGTAACTAAATTTACCGGTACAGTGGTGTTGACTCACAGGTAATAAAAGCACCTGGTTGTCAAGGACTATTTCAAGCGCTACCAAAAAAACTGCTAATGCTAGCAGGGTTCAGGCCTGACTCTGCTAACACAGCAGTTTTGTGTGTTGTGTTTTTTTGTAAGTGACAGTAATCTATTGATTACTACACTTGCCTGGGTGAAAGGGTTAAACACAGGCGCTGTCAGGAATCAGTGCTGGCCGTGGAAACACCGCGTTTTGGGAACCCTAAACTATGGGGCGCTAGTATAGTTCTGATCAGATCAGATATTGATCTGTTCAAACACTATACTAGTAATGGAAGTGTATGTGCGTGTGTGTGTGTGGTAATCAAGAGGTTATTTCTAACTATGCGCCAGGGATCTGCGGGGACCCTAAACCTCCTTTGGGATAGAAACTAACTCGCTAGCGCAAACTCAAGTCACAAGCACACCAATACAAAATACAGTAAAAACAGTATATTATGTGTGTATTAGTGTGCAATGTGACAGGGGGGAAGGGGTTAACTGGATGTGATCAGGGGGGATCAGGGGGTTAAATCTTTATTGGGAGGGGGTGGCGGGTATCCTACAGATAAAAGAAACGGTGGCAAGCGCTAAACCTGGTCACAAGTCACACTTATACAGGTATATAGAAAATGCTATATACTGTATACAGTGTGTGTTGTGGCAGGGGGTGTAGGGGTGATCAGGGGGGGATCAGGGGGTTAAATCTTTATTGGGGGGGTGGCGGGGACCCTAAACCTCCTTGGGACAGAAACGTAGTCGCCTGCGCTAATTCTGATCACAATCACACTAATACAAAAATACAAAAACACAGTATATTACGTTTGTATTAGTGTTGAATGTGACGGGGTAGGCGTTAACTGGGGGGGTGATCAGGGGGGATCAGGGGGTTAAATCTTTATTGGGGGGGGGTGGCGGGTAATTTAAGTGGAAAAGGGGGGCCGCAAGCGCTACACCTGACCACAAATCACACTTATACGGGTATATAGGAAAATGCTATATACTGTATACGGTGTGTGTTGTGACAGGGGGTCTAGGGGTGATCGGGGGGGGGGGGGGGGCAGGGGGTTAAATCTTTATTGGGGGGGTGGTGGGGACCCTAAACCTTCTTGGGACAGAAACGTAGTCACCTGCTCTAATTCTGATCACAATCACACTAATACAAAAATACAAAAACACCCTATATTACGTTTGTATTAGTGTTGAATGTGACAGCGGGGTAGGTGTTAACTGGAGGTGATCAGGGGGGGATCAGGGGGTTAAATCTTTATTGGGGGGGGGAGGCGGGTAATTTAAGTGGAAAAGGGGGTATCGCAAGCGCTACACCTGACCACAAATCACACTTATACAGGTATATAGGAAAATGCTATATGCTGTATACAGTGTGTGTTGTGTCAGGGGCTGTAGGGGTTAATTGGGGGGGCGATCGGGGGTTAAATGTGCCTATCTACCTGTGTGTGGGTGTGCTTGATGCAGTACTCACAGTTAGATGTGCTCTCCTCTCACGCTGGATCCAAAAAGGACGATGGGAGGGGAGGGCACATCTTCTCTAAGCCTGTGTTTACATTTCACAGGCTTAGAGTGTAATTTGATTGGGCAGGACCGATCAACAGGTCCAGGCCAAAAATGATTGGCCTGGACCTGATGACTGATCGGTTCTGAACCCAACTGTGTCATCGGCGGAACCGCAGGAGCGCGCGCGCAGCAGAGCGGCGAAAGCTAGTGACGTACCGGTACGTCATTTTGCCTGGCCGGGGCTGACCGCCACAGTATATGTACTTGCGGCGGTCGGCAAGTGGTTAAAGGGCCGCTTTTTTTTTTTTTAACAATTTTTTTTTCTTTTTTAGTGTAGTTGTGAGGTGTGAGGTCTTTTTGACCCCAGATCTCACAATAAAGAGCTGTCATGCCTATTTCTATTACAAGGGATGTTTACAAAAACTGAATTTTTGTAAAATCTTACCTGTAAAATTCCTTTCTCTGAGTCCTCCGACAGTCGCCGCCTCTTCATATTCGTCACATATGGGGGTATTAGACTTTGCTCCGAAGGAGTAGCTAGGCAACAGAATATGTTAACAATAAAGCTTTTAACATATCCCACCCTCAAGGGGTGGTCCCCTCAGTCAATACCCTCCTACTTCCTGCAACCATATCTCAGTTTTAGTGGAATAGCAGTAGAGTATACAATCAAACCCCAAAAGAGGGGCGGGGGCGGCGACTGTCGGAGGACTCAGAGAAAGGAATTTTACAGGTAAGATTTTACAAAAATTCCGTTTTCTCTTACGTCCTCCGACAGTCGCCGCCTCTTCATATTCGTCACATATGGGGACGTCCCAAAGCAGTGCAAACATGAGGGGTGGGAAACGCATCCGCGCCGAAAGGCAACGCAGTCTCCGCATCAAAGAAAGGAACCTTACCAAAGGAAGGAAACCAGCTGGGCAACAGCAAAAAACAAGTGCTCAACAGGAGCAACAACCCAGGAAAAGACAAAAAACCAGGGGATACAAAACTTATCCCAACAGCCAGGAGTCCCCAACAAGGGACCCTAGGGAACAGCCGCACTAAGAACCTTGCGGCCAAAGGAAGCATCCGCCGATGCCTGAACATCTACTTTGTAGAATTTTGTGAAAGTGTGCACGGTCGACCAAGTCGCCGCCTTACACACCTGGGCTACAGAAGCCCCATGACGACAGGCCCAAGACGTACTCAGAGATCTAGTAGAGTACGCCTTCACAGGCACAGGGGGAACCTTCCCCTGCAAAGCATAGGCCTGTTCAATGGTCTGCCTGATCCATTTGGCGATGGTAGAGGCCGAAGCCGCCATGCCCTTCCGAGGACCCTCTGGAAGAACAAACAAGGAGTCCGTCTTTCGAAAAGACTCAGTCGATTTAAGGTAAACCCTTATCGCCCGAACAACATCCAGAGAATGCAATCTCACCTCCCTTGGATGTTTAGGCTTCGCGCACAACGAAGGCAAGACAATATCCTCATTAAGATGGAATTCCGAAACTCGTTTCGGAAGGAACAAAGGATTAGGTCGCAAGACCACCTTATCCAAATGAATAACCAGGTACGGAGACTTGCAGGACAAAGCCGCCAGCTCCGACACTCTGCGAGCCGAAGTGATCGCCACCAAAAAGGCGACCTTTTTGGACAACATAGACAACGAGATCTCCCTGATCTGTTCAAAAGGAGCACGTTGTAACACAGATAGAACGAGATTCAAGTCCCAAGGGGGCAGAGGATCCCGCCTAGGGGGGACCAGATGCCGCACACCCTGAACAAAGGTGCCAACCAAGGAATTGGAAGCCACGGGACGTTGAAACAGAACGGCCAGTGCAGACACCTGACCCTTTATCGTAGCCAGCACCAAACGCTGATCAACACCCGTTTGAAGGAAAGACAGCACACGGGAAACCGAGTACGTGCGGGGTGAGAACCCCCTGGACTCACACCAGGCAAAATAGGCCTTCCAAGTACGGTAATAAACCTTCCCTGAGGAAGACTTCCTCGCATTGATCAAAGTATGAACGACCTCTGGAGAGAGACCCCTCTCCTTCAGGACCTCGGTCTCAACAGCCAGGCCGTCAAAGCCAGCGACTGTAAAGCAGGATGGTATATCGGTCCTTGAGACAGTAGATCGTCTCGAAGAGGCAGACGCCATGGGGCGTCGACCGCCAGATTCACGAGGTCTGCGTACCAGGACCGGCGAGGCCAGTCCGGTGCCACAAGAATCACCGTGTTGCGTTCCGAGTGTAACCTGCGAAGGAACCTGGACAGCAACTGAATCGGTGGAAACGCGTACATCAGCCTGTACTGCTGCCACGGGGCCACTAACGCGTCCGACGCGTCTGCCCGAGGGTCGCGCGTCCTTGCCACGAACCTCCTCACCTTGTAGTTGAGACGAGACGCGAACAGGTCCACATCTGGAAGACCCCACTTCGCGCACAACATCTGAAAGACAGCCGGGTGGAGAGACCATTCCCCCTGATCCAGGGTCTGGCGACTCAGATAGTCCGCCTGCCAGTTCTCCACCCCCGGAATGTGAACTGCCGTTATCGCCGGGACATGAGTCTCGGCCCAAGACAGAATGTCGGCCACCTCTCGAGCCGCTCGGGCACTCCTGGTGCCCCCTTGGTGGTTGATGTAGGCCACCGCCGTGGCATTGTCCGTCTGCACCCGAACCGGGCAGCCCTGCAGCCGGTCCGTCCAGCGATGAAGACAGAGACTTATCGCACGCAATTCCAGAATGTTGATCGGAAGGGAAGACTCCCCCTCCGACCAAGTTCCCTGGGCGGACAGAACGCCCAGAACACCACCCCAGCCCGACAGGCTGGCATCCGTGGTGATTACCGTCCACGAGATCGGACGAAACGACTTGCCCCCGGACACCAACGGGGACTGGAGCCACCACAGAAGGTTTCCTCTGGTGCGAGGACTCAACGAGATTTGAAGATCCAGAGATTGAGGTCGCCCGTCCCACCTGGACAGGATCTCCGCTTGGAGACCCTGCGTGTGAAACTGGGCGAATGGAATCGCCTCGAAGGCCGAGACCATCAATCCCAGACATCTCATACACGTCCGCAGAGACGAGTGCGGAACATCCCTGAGGGACCTGACTTCCTCCTGGAGAGTCCTGAGTTTGTCTTCCGGCAGGAAGACTTTCGCCTGCACCGAGTCCAGAATCATTCCCAGATAGGGAAGACGAACAGACGGACTCAGTGTCGACTTTGGAAAATTTATCGTCCAACCAAACTCCTGCAGAGTTTGCATCGTGACAGACAGGTCCTTCTCCAGACCCTGGCTGGTCGCAGACCGAACCAGAATGTCGTCCAGATAGCCCAGGACAGAAACGCCCTGGGCCCTCAATAATGCCAGAACCGGTGCAAGCACCTTGGTGAAGACCCGCGGAGCCGAGGCGAGACCAAAGGGCAACGCCACGAACTGGTAGTGATCCTCCGCAATGGCAAATCGAAGGTATCTCCGGTGACCCTCGAAAATGGGGATGTGAAGATACGCATCCTTCAAATCGATGGAGGCCATGAATTCCCCCGGAACCAGGGCAGCCACCACCGACCGCAGGGATTCCATGCGGAACTTGCGAACCCGCACAGAGCGGTTCAGAGCCTTCAAGTCCAGAATTGGACGAACCTTGCCCTCCTTTCTGGGCACGGTGAACAGATTGGAATAAAACCCCTGAAACCTATCCCGATGAGGCACCGGAACCACCACTCCCTGAGCCCTCAGGTCCCGCACCGCCAGGTGCAGGTCCCGCAAACGCTCTGGAGACAGCTGAAGATTTGAGGGAAAAATTCTGCTCTCCGGCCGAGAGAGAAACTCGATCTTGTAACCAGATCGAACGATTTCCTGAACCCACCTGTCCCGCACACGGGCCAACCAGGGCTGAAGAAAACCGAGCAAGCGTCCCCCCACCCCAAAACTGGGTGAGGGCGCCCCTTCAGGCCGAACTGTTATGGGCTGCAGATCCGGATTGGCCGGACTTCTGTTTACCAGACCAGGGCTTCTTCTGAGAGCCTTGACCTTTGAACGGTTTGCCCTTGTAGTGCGACCGAAAGGCACGAAAGGACCCCTGAGGGGGCCGAAAATTAGCATGCTTCTTCCCAGAAGCCCCCTTAGCCTTGGGGAAATGGGGCAAGAGAGTGCTCTTACCCCCGGTGATCCCCTTAATCAACACATCCAGGGACTCCCCAAAAAGGCGAGACCCATCATAAGGTAGATTGGCTAAGGTCTTACGTGAAGATTGGTCCACCGACCAACATTTTAACCAAACCAGGCGGCGAGACAACACCGCCACGCTGTGCACACGTGCAGCCAACGGAACCAGGTCCAGGTCCGCATCACACAGATACATGACACCCTGGTGGATTTGATCCACCATATCCAGGGTCGCCGGCGAGGCCGAGTCGGCCACTAGGACGCGCCTAAGCATCTGCGTCCAACTTGCGATCGCCTGGGCCGCCATGAGAGAAGCAAACAGAGCCTTAAGCATAGAACCCGTAACAGAATAAGTATGACGGGCAAGAGACTCCAGTCTCCTATCCGTGGCATCACGGAACACAGGTGAATCCTCTGCAGGAATCGCAGTGGCTTTGTTCAAAACCGCAATTGCGTGATCCACTGGGGGAGGCACACACCACCTGTCATCAGTGGAAGGCGAAAAAGGATAACGCAGCTTGAATCTACTTGGTACCGCAAAAGGTTTGCGCAGATTGCGCCATTGATCCTTAACAGCGCGCTGAAAATCATCATTGCAGGGAAAAACCTGCGGCGTCCTGCGTTTTCTCTGCGTCCCATAAGCCGCCAAGGCAGCGGGGGGACACACTTCGTCCTGCAAACGCAGCGTTTGCTTAATGGAAGCAATCAACTCATCCATGATTGCAAGCTCTTCAGGCGAGCCAGGGGGAGAATTATCAACCCCCTCAACTTCAGCCTCCACCTCAGACCCCACTAGATCAAGAGAGGAGCGGGACCCCGATAAGGAGGCCCCCGCCATAACAGCCCCATCACCTTCACCCTCAGAATCAGAGGAAAGAGCAACTCTGGGCCTTTTAGTAGATTGAGCAGCCACCAGCATCTGCACCTGAGCAGCAAGGCCAGCCACAATAGTGGCTAAATCCCCCCCTGGGGGGGAAACAGCGGTCCCCTGGCTTTCCACCAAAGCTGTAGGAAATTTGCCCTCCTGAGAATCCATTGCCCCTGTAATGCCAGACAACAAAGGGTTAACTGTCCCTTTTAAGCAAGCGCAGCAAGCGCAGCCCACCGCACCACACTCGAGCACAATAAGACCCCCACAGGGAATATGCAAACTGAACACAGGCAATGGATAGCAAGAAACAGAAGGATAAAACCTGAGGAGACCCTCGCCGCTGCTGCTGCCTCGATCGGTGTTCCTGGAAAGAGGAAGTGATGCTGCCAGGGCGCTCCATGTAAGCCTATGGAGGCTACAAGAAAATGGCCGCCATGCATGTAAAACATGCGGCCGGAGCGAGTGTAGGCAAAATGGCGTTGTTTGGCGCCGAAACCGCCGCTCCACAGTGCATTAAAACACACATTATATTCCAAAATCAGAATACATGTCAGATCGCCGCAGCGATCGCTGTATATGCCCAAACATGCCAAAAAAACATGCCCCACAGCACACAGCTTCTCACACTGACCAGTCTGACACACACACAGTGTCATACAGCTCCCCCCCCCCCTTGCAGCCCACAGCATGCAGCCGAGAGATAGGGAGACAAGCAGTGTGAATAGAGGCAGGTTACACAGTCCCAGACTGACACCCCCCCAGACAGACAGGTCCCCACATAAATACACTTACCTCACATGGCGTGGGGGACCCGCACAGGCGAACAAACCGCTGCACATGAGGCAGGGAGAGTCGCATTCAAGACGCACACAATGGGGGTTAAGAAACCGCACAGCCTCCAGTGAGGTAGCCACCTCACCAATCATCCCTGCACCGAACAGGGATGGGTCGTTCACTGTGCCAGGAGCGTTACCTGGCTGAACGCTCGATGGCAGGCTGGGAAGCCACTGACCCACGACCTGCGACCAGGGGGATCAGCCCGAGACCCAGTCCGCATGATCCTCTTCATCCGAAGAACTAACTAACGCTGACAAAATAACAGCTAAGTAAAGGTAGAGAGAAAACTCAAACAAAATTTTAAAAAGAAGAAAGAGTCTGGGACAGAAAGTCCCAGCACAGAGAGAGCCAGCCACTCCTGACAAGCTAGACATTAAAACTGAGATATGGTTGCAGGAAGTAGGAGGGTATTGACTGAGGGGACCACCCCTTGAGGGTGGGATATGTTAAAAGCTTTATTGTTAACATATTCTGTTGCCTAGCTACTCCTTCGGAGCAAAGTCTAATACCCCCATATGTGACGAATATGAAGAGGCGGCGACTGTCGGAGGACGTAAGAGAAACATTTTTTTTTTAAAAACTGTGTAAAAATAAAAAATTTATAAATAAAATAAATAGGAAAAAAAAAAATTAAAGCGCCCTGTCCCCGTTAGCTCGCGCGCAGAAGCGAACGCATACGCAAGTCCCGCCCACATATGTAAACGGTGTTCAAACCACACATGTGAGGTATCGCCACAATCGTTAGAGCGAGAGCAATAATTTGAGTGCTAGACCTCCTCTGTAACTCTAAGCTGGTAACCTGTAGAAATTTTTAAAATGTTGCCAATGGGGATTTTTAAGTACCAATGTTTGGCGCCATTCCGTGAGCGTACGCAATTTTGAAGCATGACATGTTGGGTATCTAATTACTCGGCATAATATTATCTTTCACATTATGGAAAACAATTGGGCTAAATTTACTCTTTTCTTATTTTTTAATTAAAAAAAGTGAATTTTTCTAAAAAAAATTGCATTTGGAAGACTGCTGCGCAAATATGGTGTCCTGCGGATGGTGCTACTTGGATATTAGGCCTCTGTATGTGGCTAGGCTGTGAAAAAGTCTCACACATGTGGTATTGCTATACTTAGGAGGAGTAGTAGAATGTGTTTTGGGGTGTAGTTGCAAGTATACATATGCTGTGTGAGAGAAATAATCTGTTAATACGTCAATTTGTTAAAAAAAAAAAATCTTCATTTTGCAAAGAATTGTGGGAAAAAATTACAACTTTAAATAACTCACCATGTCCCTTATTAAATACCTTGGAATGTCTACTTTCCAAAAAGGGGTCATTTGGGGGGTATTTGTACTTTCCTGACTTTTTAGTGTCTCAAGAAATGAGATAGGCCTTCAGTACATCAGGTGTGGTCAAGTGTGATCAATTTTCAATGATTAGCGCCATAACTTGTGGACTCTATAACTTTCACAAAGACCAAATAATATATACTTATTTGGGTTATTTTTACCAAAGATAAGTAGCAGTATAAATTTTGGCCAAAATTTGTGAAGAAAAATTACTAATTTACAAAATTTAAGACAGAAACAAAGAAAAATTAGTTTTTTCACAATATTTTCAGTATTTTTTTATTTATAGCACAAAAAATAAAAAACCCAGTAGTGATTAAATACCATCAAAAGAAAGCTCTATTTGTGTGAAGAAAAGGACACAATTTTTTTATGGGTACAGAGTTGCATGACTAAGTAATTGTCATTCAAAATGTGAGAGCGCTGAAAGCTGAAAATCGGTCTGGGCAGGAAGGGGTTGAAAGTGCACTGTAGACAAGTGGTTAAATGTGTTGGAAAAGTCTCCGGTAACAAATGGCAGACCCAACTCAGGCCCAAGGCTTGGAAATATTGCTACATAAAGAAATTTAAAGGAGCACTCTAGTTGCATCATAACAATAACTTGAATATATGTATTCATGACATCTATACATATGCAGTAGTCCCAGCTTGGCTACATCTATATGTAGCACCCTACAAATAGGTGCTAGGCAAAACTATAGTGGGCCTTGTCTGCCTAACAGCAGGGCTGTGATTTATCTAGTCAGTGTCATGGCTTCCAGGTGTGCCTGCTAAGGGGAGAAGTAACCCCACTGGCTCCTGTGAGAGGTTTCTCATAGGGCAGTGTGGGAAGCCCAATCAGGGGACACATCCCAGCTTGTAACTACCCCAGAAGGCAGATTACGCTGCAAGGGATTCTGGGAGTGGATATAAGTTTTGGGGGAAGAGCGTGGCAAGGGGTCTTTGGCAGGAGCAGAGTCCCAGGAAGGAGAGTGCGGCTGTCTCTCCTCCTGTCTGAGGAAGGTGGATGTCTCGGGGTGTCGCCTGAGAATCCAGAGAGTGCTGAGCTGAGAGGGATCCGGTGTGCCGAGAGCCTGCGGAGAGAGAGAGGGGTCCAGTCCTAGGAAAGCCTACACAGGTCTATATATACAGTGCCTTGCGAAAGTATTCGGCCCCTTGAACTTTTCAACCTTTTGCCACATTTCAGGCTTCAAACATAAAGGTATAAAACTGTAATTTTTTGTGAAGAATCAAAAACAAGTAGGACACAATCATGAAGTGGAACGAAATTTATTGGATATTTCAAACTTTAACAAATAAAAAACTGAAAAATTATTCAGCCCCCTTAAGTTAATACTTTGTAGCGTCACCTTTTGCTGCGATTACAGCTGTAAGTCGCTTGGGGTATGTCTCTATCAGTTTTGCACATCGAGAGACAAAATTTTTGCCCATTCCTCCTTGCAAAACAGCTCAAGCTCAGTGAGGTTGGATGGAGAGCGTTCGTGAACAGCAGTTTTCAGTTCTTTCCACAGATTCTCGATTGGATTCAGCATTGGACTTTGACTTGGCCATTCTAACACCTGGATATGTTTATTTGTGAACCATTCCATTGTAGATTTTGCTTTATGTTTTGGATCATTGTGTAACGCTCCTGCGTTTTTATAGTAAGCTGGATTTGCAGCTGCAGAATCTCCACTCAGTAGTCATGTAGAGATGTGTTGGAATACCAGATCCAACTCTCCAGACTCATCACTGTGGGCCTGTCTGCTTCAGCATACAGATATACACACACTCAATAAGATGCTCCTGGAGTGATAGGATGTATATGACAGAATGGAGGTAATGTGCTGAAGGGACAGGTGTGAGCAGTGACAGTAATGATAAGCACTTGATAGTAATGTTCAGGAGAGTAGTAGATGGTAATAGGTAGAATGCAGATAGGTTAGTAATCATGTATGGTAACAGGTGGTAAGGACAGCAGATGACATATACAGGATAGACTAACCCAGTGCAAGGATAGATGGTAGTAGACTCAAGAGCTAGCAATCTATGTAACAGTGCAGATGATAGAATTAGTATGCATAGATAGTAACAGTCCTTAATGAGCAGAAGTAGATAGTGTAAGTTAGTTATGGAGGATTCCCCTGTGGGGTACTTATCACTAGTAAGGTTAGTAAGTAGAGGGGTCCAGTAGTGAGGGAGTGATCCGGTAGCGAGATACGGGATCAGTAGCGAGGTTCCGGTCTGTTCCAGGTAGAGGAGAATAGCTGGAGGTTTCCGGCAGCATAAGTCAAAGCTTGTAAGCATGCGGTGAGGTAGCCAAGAGTGAAAGCGGTATGCCAAGAGTGATCGGGTAGCGAGATACAAGATCAGATAGTGAAACAAGTTCAGGTAGCGAGATACAAGAGCGAGTGACATCAGGTATGGCTGCTTTACAGATGGCTTGAACGAACAATGTGAGAGAGAAAGCCGGCGATTGAAATAGCCGCTCAGAGCGGCGCTCAGCGATGACGTCATCCGGCTTAAAGGTATATGCGTTCCACCTAACTAAAAAGGTGGGACGCAATATAGAAAGGAAAATGGGCAATAAGGGTACCAAAGGTACCAGAATCTTACAGTACCCCCCCCTTAAGGCCGGCTCCGGAAGGCCTATAGCACTGCTTTCTCCGGGTATTTCGAGTGAAACCTTCATATAAGCCTAGGTGCGTGAACATCAGAAGTATCCAACCAGGTGTCGTCTTGGGGTCCATAGTTCTTCCATCTTATGAGATATTGGAGTCTTCCTCTGTGGATACGAGAATCCAAAATCTCCTTAATCTCATATTCTTTTCCGCCTTCAACTTGTACTGGAGGTGGAGGCAAGATGGTAGGCCTTATTCCTTGGTTAGGAACATGTGGTTTCAGTAGCGACACATGAAAGATGGGATGTATTTTGAGATCTGCCGGTAAGGTGAGTTGCACTGCAGCTTTTCCAATGAGTTTCTTAATTGGGAAGGGTCCCAGAAATAAAGGTCCAAGCTTTTTGCTAGGGATCTTTAACCTTAAATTTTTTGTCGATAGCCAAACGAGGTCCCCAATAGCATACTGAGGAGAAGGTCTTCTACGAAGGTCGTAGTACCTTTTTTGTTGACTATGAGCGTGTGAGATGGTGGTATTAAGTAAACCCAGAGAGTCTTTTATTTGGGTAAGATAACCGGAGGCTACTGGGTTACTTGATGGTAGGATGCGTGGTGGAAGAAGTGTGGGATGAAACCCATAGTTCAAGTAGAACGGACTTTGCTTAGTAGTACTGTGGGTTGCGTTGTTATAAGCAAATTCCGCCAGAGGGAGGAGGTCCACCCAATCATCCTGTAGGTATGATGTGTAGCAACGCAGATATTGTTCTATACACTGGTTGACTCTTTCAGTCTGTCCGTTGGTCTGAGGGTGGTAGGGAGAAGTGAGCTTTCGCTCAATCCGTAGTATTTGACATAGAGCTTGCCAAAACTTGGAGATGAACTGTGAACCACGGTTGGATAAAAGAGTCTTTGGAATTCCATGTAACTTGAACACATGTTTCATTAGTAGTTCCGCTGTTTGTTTAGATGAAGGTAGTCTGCGAATAGCAATGAAATGTGCCATCTTTGTCAGATGGTCCACTGACACTAGAATGGTATTAAATCCTTTGGAAGGTGGTAGTTCTATAAAGTCTAAGGACACAACTTCCCATGGAACCTGGGGTATTGGTAGACTGCAGAGTAGACCAGATGGTTTTGTAGTGTCAATTTTGGACCTTGCACAGATGTCACATGAAGAAACAAATTTTTGTACAGACGTCTTCATATCAGGCCACCAAAACTGCCTGATAAGCAAATTAAGGGTTTTCGTCATACCCATATGTCCTGCCATAGGCACATCATGTGATAATTCCAAGATCTTGGTGCGCATAGTAGGGGGTATGTAGAGTTTGTTGTTGTAATAGAGGAAGCCTTCTGCATCAGTACTTAGTTGTGGTGGAGGTGAATCCAATCCTATACTGTGCAAAATCTCTTCCTTTAGGGAACGAACAACACCAATAATACGTTCATAGGGTATTATAGGAATAGAAGGGATTTCGGCGCAGTTATCTTCGGTTAATCCTGATAGCGCATCCGCTTTTTTATTTTTGTCTGCAGGCGTGTAGGTCACTAGGAAGTTGAATCTTAGGAAGAATAATGACCATTGTACCTGCCGGTGGGAAAGAGTTTTGTTAGTCTGAAGGTATTGAAGGTTTTTATGATCTGTATATATGAGTATTGGTAATCGGGTACCTTCAAGTAGATGTCGCCAATTCTCCAGTGCCAGTTTTATGGCAAGCAACTCCTTTTCACCCACTGGGTAATTCACCTCTGGGCTGCTTAGTGATTTAGAGAAGAAAGCAACTGGGTGGAGTGGTGAAGTATTTGTTGGTCGTTGGGAGAGAACTGCTCCTACTGCCATGTTTGACGCATCTACCTCCAGAATATATTGGAGGGATGGGTCTGGATGGCGTAGTATGGGAGCAGAAGTAAAGCTTGATTTTAACAAGCGGAAAGCTCCATTTGCTTCTTCTGACCATTTGAATGGTTTCTTTATACTTGTAAGTTGTGTGAGAGGTCTAACAATAGCAGAGAAGTTCTTGATGAACTTCCTATAGAAGTTTGAAAATCCAAGGAATCGCTGTAATGCCTTACGAGTTGTTGGTATAGGCCAATCCAGAATACAGGATATCTTGCTCATATCCATCTTGATTCCGGTTTTGGATATGATGTATCGTAGGAATAATATTTCTTCTTTATGAAATAGGCATTTTTTTAATTTCACGTATAGATTGTGTGCGAGTAATCTGGATAACACAAGTCTTACATGTTTTATATGTTCAGACAAAGATCGAGAATAGATAAGTATATCGTCCAGATATACCACAACACAGACATCAAGTAAGTCTCTAAAGATGTCGTTTATGAACCGTTGAAAAGCTGCGGGAGCATTACACAACCCGAATGGCATCACAAGATATTCGAATAATCCGTATCTGGTTCTGAATGCTGTCTTCCACTCATCTCCGTCACGGATTCGGATTAGGTTGTATGCCCCATTTAGGTCCAATTTAGAGAAGTAGGTAGCCCCACGTACTTGTTCAATGAGTTCAGGGATGAGCAGTAAAGGATAGCGATCCTTTATCGTAATAGTATTTAATTGCCTATAATCGATAATAGGCCTAAGACTTGAATCCTTATTGCGGACAAAGAAAAGTCCTGCAGCTGTGGAAGAAGTAGAGGGTCTGATGAACCCTTTTGTCAAATTCTCATCCAAGTATTCCTTGAGATGAGAAAGTTCATCCTGTGAAAGAGGATAAACATGACCGAAAGGCAACTTGCTGTTAGGGAGTAGATCGATGGTGCAATCATAATCCCTATGGGGAGGCAACACTTGAGCATTTTTCTCAAGGAAGATTTCGGACAGATCCTGATAGCATAGTGGTGCAATCTCATCTGACACCACAGACAGGATCTTTCCATAAGATGGGAGGTTACACGTAATCTCGCAATAGTGAGAAGGGAAAGTTAGAGTCCGTCTTTTCCAATCTATTATTGGTTGATGTGTGTGTAACCAGGGAAGTCCCAAAATAATGGGAAAATGGGGTGAAGATAGTATATCAAAAGTGGTGGTCTCCATATGAGACTCGTTAGCAGTGACAAGGAGTGCTTGTGTCTGATTGGTGATTGGACCAGAAGATAACGGAATACCGTTAATGAAACTAACAGAGACAGGTTTAGGTTTTGAAATAATAGGTATTTTATTTAAAGTAACAAAACGTGTATCGATATAGTTCCCACAAGATCCTGTGTCGATCATAGCCTTGGTGGTAATCCTAGTCTGGTCCCACTGTAATGTTAAATGAACAGAGAGATAGGGATTAGAAAAGGAAGTCGTTAATCCCCCTAGCAAGACATGTGAACACTCACCCTCTTTTTTGTGGACAAGGGGACAGACGCTTATCAAATGATCCGGGGATGCGCAGTATATGCAGAGGTTTCTGGATCTTCTCCTGGCTCGTTCAGTAGTTGATAAAGGTGGGCGTATGGTTCCTACCTCCATAGGAGTAGGGTCAACGGCCGAAATCCGAGAAGGACTAGACAATGGCATTCCCATTTTCTCAGCCTTTCTTTCTCGCAGTCGCCTGTCAATGTTGATACTGAGTTGTATTAAGGCATCCAAAGTGCCAGGTAAATCCGCTCGGGCGAGCTCGTTTTTAACGGCTTCTGACAACCCGAGTCTGAACTGAGTTCGCAGAGATGTATCATTCCACCCTGAATCAAGGGTCCATCTTTTGAACTCTGCTACAAAGTCTTCAACAGGTCTCCTTCCTTGTTTTAAAGCCCTCAATTGGATATCAGCAGTACTCTGCCTATTGGGGTCTTCATATAAACTAGCGAGTTCCGCTAGGAATAAAGGATAGGAGTTGAGAAGCTGATCATCTTTCTCAAAGAGAGAGTCTGCCCAGGCCCGTGGATCACCCGTTAAGTATGAAATAAGGGTACAGACTTTAATTTGATCAGTAGGGTAAGTACGAGGTTTTAGCAAAAAAAGCAATTGACATGCGTTTTTGAATTCACAAAATTTTTTCCGATCACCTGTAAACACTAGAGGAGGGTTTATTTTAGTTTCAGGGGGCTGAGCAGCAGTAAGCTGTGAAAGACGGGTTACCTGCTGTCTCAGAATCTGATTTTCTTCTTTTACTTCAGTAAGAGCAAGTATTAATGCATTTACTTGTTGTGTTAATTGTGTCACTTGAGTGGGTAATTCTGCTGAATCCATTTTTTAGGTTCGTTCAATCTGTAACGCTCCTGCGTTTTTATAGTAAGCTGGATTTGCAGCTGCAGAATCTCCACTCAGTAGTCATGTAGAGATGTGTTGGAATACCAGATCCAACTCTCCAGACTCATCACTGTGGGCCTGTCTGTTTCAGCATACAGATATACACACACTCAATAAGATGTTCCTGGAGTGATAGGATGTATATGACAGTATGGAGGTGATGTGCTGAAGGGACAGGTGTGAGCAGTGACAGTAATGATAAGCACTTGATAGTAATGTTCAGGAGAGTAGTAGATGGTAATAGGTAGAATGCAGATAGGTTAGTAATCATGTATGGTAACAGGTGGTAAGGACAGCAGGTGACATATACAGGATAGACTAACCCAGTGCAAGGATAGATGGTAGTAGACTCAAGAGCTAGCAATCTATGTAACAGTGCAGATGATAGAATTAGTATGCATAGATAGTAACAGTCCTTAATGTGCAGAAGTAGATAGTGTAAGTTAGTTATGGAGGATTCCCCTGTGGGGTACTTATCACTAGTAAGGTTAGTAAGTAGAGGGGTCCAGTAGTGAGGGAGTGATCCGGTAGCGAGATACGGGATCAGTAGCGAGGTTCCGGTCTGTTCCAGGTAGAGGAGAATAGCTGGAGGTTCCGGCAGCATAAGTCAAAGCTTGTAAGCATGCGGTGAGGTAGCCAAGAGTGAAAGCGGTATGCCAAGAGTGATCGGGTAGCGAGATACAAGATCAGATAGTGAAACAAGTTCAGGTAGCGAGATACAAGAGCGAGTGACATCAGGTATGGCTGCTTTACAGATGGCCTGAACGAACAATGTGAGAGAGAAAGCCGGCGATTGAAATAGCCGCTCAGAGCGGCGCTCAGCGATGACGTCACCCGGCTTAAAGGTATATGCGTTCCACCTAACTAAAAAGGTGGGACGCAATATAGAAAGGAAAATTGGCAATAAGGGTACCAAAGGTACCAGAATCTTACACATTGTCTTGTTTTGAAGACAAATCTCCGTCCCAGTCTCAGGTCTTTTGCAGACTCCATCAGGTTTTCTTCCAGAATGGTCCTGTATTTGGCTCAATCCATTTTCCCTGTCCCTGCTGAAGAAAAGCAGGCCCAAACCATGATGCTGCCACCAACATGTTTGACAGTGGGGATGGTGTGTTCAGGGTGATGAGCGGTGTTGCTTTTACGCCAAACATAACGTTTTACATAGTTGCCAAAAAGTTCAATTTTGGTTTCATTTGACCAGAGCACCTTCTTCCACATGTTTGGTGTGTCTCCCAGGTGGCTTCTGGCTAACTTTAAACAACACTTTTTATGGATATCTTTAAGAAATGGCTTTCTTCTTGCCACTCTTCCATTAAGGCCAGATTTGTGCAGTATATGACTGATTGTTGTCCTATGGACAGTCTCCCACCTCAGCTGTAGATCTCTGCAGTTCATCCAGAGTGATCATGGGCCTCTTGGCTGCATCTATGATCAGTCTTCTCCTTGTATGAGCTGAAAGTTTAGAGGGATGGCCAGGTCTTCGTAGACTTGCAGTGGTCTGATACTCCTTCCATTTCAATATTATCGCTTGCACAGTGCTCCTTGGGATGTTTAAAGCTTGGGAAATCTTTTTATATCCAAATCCGGCTTTAAACTTCTCCACAACAGTATCTCGGACCTGCCTGGTGTGTTCCTTGTTCTTCGTGATGCTCTCTGCGCTTTAAACGGACCTCTGAGACTATCACAGAGCAGGTGCATTCATACGGAGACTTGATTACACACAGGTGGATTCTATTTACCATCATCAGTCATTTAGGTCAACATTGGATCATTCAGAGATCCTCACTGAACTTCTGGAGAGAGTTTGCTGCACTGAAAGTAAAGGGGCTGAATAATTTTGCACGCCCAATTTTTCAGTTTTTTATTTGCTAAAAAAGTTTGAAATATCCAATAAATTTCGTTCCACTTCATGATTGTGCCCCACTTGTTGATTCTTCACAAAAAGTTACAGTTTTATATCTTTATGTTTGAAGCCTGAAATGTGGCAAAAGGTCGAAAAGTTCAAGGGGGCCGAATACTTTCGCAAGGCACTGTATGTTTATCATGGGTGTCCAACCTTTTGGCTTCTCTGGGCCACAATGAGTGTAGAGAAATTTTCTCAGGCCGCATATAAAATATATACTATAGTTTAGGTATATAAGTAATAAAATGCAGCCACGCCCTTCCCGCGCTCCCCGCACTAATTTAACCTAACTAGAGGATGATCAAAATGAAATGGAATCAATATACAGAGGTTTACTTCTTCTGAGAGATAATAAAGGAACACTCTAACCACCACGACCACTTCAGTGATTTGGAGTGGTCATGGTGGTAGGAGTCAAAAACACTGCACATGCTCGCCTCCCACCCCCCACCCCCCACCTCCCCTCCGAGACAGCTTCTGCCTACAGTTGAAAACTGCTGTGGCCATGCCCCCAACCCGACTTCCTTCCTCCTCAGCAAAAAATAAATAAAAATTGTCAGGGGGCAGTGGGCCGTCACATGGTGAGGATAAACCCCAGTATTGAAGCTATATCAAGGTGTTGAGTAAGTATAAGATGTGCACTGGGTGGAACTCCGCTTTAAGGATCTCTGTATGGCAGTGGGCTTGCGGAAAAAATAAAAGGCAGGTATGTGAATAGGTAACGCGTGAAAAAGATAGAGCAATCTGGGCAGTACAGCCACCTTAACAATGGCTGCTCTTCCAAACCAAGAAAACTTGCCTCTAACCCATCTTTTCAGATCACCTTCTAGTGCCTTCAAAAGGGGCATATAATTGATGTAAAACAGAGAATCAAGTTTGGATGGTAATCTTATACCAAGATATTTCAGGGAGGACGCTTCCCACCGGTAGGGGCAGTTAGCTTTGGTCAGTTTTATTAAATGTGAGGGGAGATTTAGATTGATGGCTTCGGATTTTGAGTTATTAATTTTAAAGTTGGAGAGATATCTGTATAGTTGGAATTGTTTGTTCAAGTTTGGGATTGATATATGCGGCTGTGCGATGTAAAAAAGAAGGTCATCGGCATATGCCGAGACTTTAAACTCTTCAAATTCCATGTATAGATGGATCAAGATTTATTGACCTAATAGGAGACAAGGGACAACCCTGACGTGTACCGTTGTGCAACTGCAATGGAGTAGAAAAAACCCCATTGAACTTGACTTTTGCTTGTGGGTTCGAGTAAAATGCCTGAATCCAGGATCTCATATTTGAACCAAGCCTACATGTTTACAAGTGGCAAAAAGAAAATCCCAGGCGACCCGGTCGAAAGCCTTCTCAGCGTCCGTGGACAACAGGAGGCCGTCAAATCCGGCCCGCCCGGTGCCATGGATCAAATTCAGGGATTTCATTAAGTTGTCCCTTGCTTCTCTGCCAGGCATGAATCCGACTTGACAGGACCAATGATTCTCTCTATATAGGGGCGTATTCTATCTGCTAAATTTTTTTAATCAATGTTCAATAGGGATATGGGCCTGTAGCTAGAGCATGTAGTCGCGTCCTTGTCCGGTTTGGATATCACTGTTATATGTGCCATGAGAAAGGCATTGGAGGGTTGATGCTTGTCTTTGATTACGTTACGGGCGTCTGTTAGATATGTGGCCAGGGAGTCTGCATTAAGTTTATAGTATTGTGATGTGAAACCATCTGGTCCCGGGCTTTTGCCTGGTTTCAATGCCTTGATGGCAGCAATAACTTCATCAGTTGTTATATCTGACTCAAGGTTGTCCAAACTATCAGTATCAAGAGTGGGTAGGCCGCTTTTTATCAGGTAATCTTTAATGGCCTGGTCTCTGTGAAGGTCAACTTGTTCAGGTTTGTTTTGTGGGGGAATATTATAGAGGTTTGCGTAGAAGTCCCTAAAGGTTTTAGCTATGGCTCTAAAATCTTGAATTATGTGTCCTTGTGAATTTTTAATGCCTATTATATTGTTGGTGGTTTGTGCTTCTCTGAGTGCTCTGGCTAGGGTTTTACCTGATTTATCTTCGTGCTTGTATTATAGGGATTTTTTGAGGAAAATTATCCTTTTCATGCTAGTTTCTAGAAGGGCTCTAAGCAGGGGCGGACTGACAACTCATGGGGCCCCAGGGCACTAGGGGTTAATGGGGCCCCCAGGTTTAACCACATAACGACTGCCCACCGCAGATATACTGCGGCAGGCAGCCGCTGCTGGGCAAAGTGACGTAGGGGTACGTCACTCGCTCAGCCGCCTGTAGGGGGCGAGCGCGTGCCGCCGGAGGCGCGCTCCCGCCCCCGCTCGTTCACAGGCATCCCTGCGCGAGTGACCGGCGGCTCCGATGTCCGCCGGTCACTCGCGATCTCTTGCAGGAGAGGGAGAAAGGCAGACGGCTGATGTAAACACAGCCGTCTGTCATTCTCCCTGATGTAACTGCAGAGACTGTACAATCCTGCTATGTAGGATCGTATGTCTCTGTGGTTACATCACAAGCCACGACCCCTCACAGTTAGAATCACACCCCTAGGGAAACACTTAACCCCTTGTTCACCAATAAAGTTAACCCCTTCCCTGCCAGTGTCATTTTTACAGTAACAGTGCATATTTATGGAACTGATTACTGTAGTAATGTCACTGGTACCCCAAAAGTGTCAAAAATGTCAGTTAGGGGTCTGATCTGTCCGCCGCAATGTCGCAGTCCCGCAAAAAAAAAAAAAAAAAATCGTAGATCGCCGCCATTACTAGTAAAAAAAAAAAAAACAATAAAAAATGACATAAATCTTTCCCGTAGTTAGTAAACGCAATAACTTTTGCGCAAACCAATCAAAATACGCTTATTGTGATTTTTTTTACCAAACATATGTAGCAGAAAACAAATTGGCCTAGAATGTTAAAAAACCTTAGACTTACCGGTGACGGTATTTCTAAGAGCCTTTCAGGACAGCACCTGGAGAGAGCGCAGCTCCACCCAATTCACAGGAAACACTGCCAAGATAAAACTCCTCCTCTTCCACCATGCCCCAGTCATAGAGTAGCCTCCGACATGCTGGAAAACAGAACATAAACAACAACTACCACAGGTTAAACATTTACAAATATATTATAAACAAAAACCAGGGAGGGTAGCTGCTGCTGTCCTGAAAGGCTCTTAGAAAAACTGAATTTTTGTAAAATCTTACCTGTAAAATTCCTTTCTCTGAGTCCTCCGACAGTCGCCGCCTCTTCATATTCGTCACATATGGGGTATTAGACTTTGCTCCGAAGGAGTAGCTAGGCAACAGAATATGTTAACATTAAAGCTTTTAACATATCCCACCCTCAAGGGGTGGTCCCCTCAGTCAATACCCTCCTACTTCCTGCAACCATATCTCAGTTTTAGTGGAATAGCAGTAGAGTATACAACCAAACCCCAAAAGAGGGGCGGGGGCGGCGACTGTCGGAGGACTCAGAGAAAGGAATTTTACAGGTAAGATTTTACAAAAATTCAGTTTTCTCTTACGTCCTCCGACAGTCGCCGCCTCTTCATATTCGTCACATATGGGGACGTCCCAAAGCAGTGCAAACATGAGGGGTGGGAAACGCATCCGCGCCGAAAAGGCAACGCAGTTCCGCATCAAAGAAAGGAACCTTACCAAAGGAAGGAAACCAGCTGGGCAACAGGAAAAACAAGTGCTCAACAGGAGCAACAACCCAGGAAAAGACAAATAACCAGGGGATAAAAAACTTATCCCAACAGCCAGAGGTTCCCAATAAGGGACCCTAGGGAATTGCTGCACTAAGAACCTTGCGGCCAAAGGAAGCATCCGCCGATGCCTGAACATCTACTTTGTAGAATTTTGTGAACGTGTGTACGGTCGACCAAGTCGCCGCCTTACACACCTGGGCTACAGAAGCCCCATGACGACAGGCCCAAGACGTACTCAGAGATCTAGTAGAGTGTGCCTTCACAGGCACAGGGGGAACCTTCCCCCGCAAGGCATAGGCCTGTTCAATGGTCTGCCTGATCCATTTGGCGATGGTAGAGGCCGAAGCCGCCATGCCCTTCCGAGGACCCTCTGGAAGAACAAACAAGGAGTCCGTCTTTCGAAAAGACTCAGTCGATTTAAGGTAAACCCTTATCGCTCGAACAACATCCAGAGAATGTAATCTCACCTCCTTTGGATGTTTAGGCTTCGCGCACAGCGAAGGCAAGACAATATCCTCATTAAGATGGAATTCAGAAACTCGTTTCGGAAGAAAAGAAGGATTAGGTCGCAAGACCACCTTATCCAAATGAACAACCAGATACGGAGACTTGCAGGACAAAGCTGCCAGCTCCGACACTCTGCGAGCCGAAGTGATCGCCACCAAAAAGGTGACCTTTTTGGACAACATAGACAACGAGATCTCCCTGATCTGTTCAAAAGGAGCACGTTGCAACACAGACAGAACGAGATTCAAGTCCCAAGGGGGCAAAGGATCCCTCCTAGGAGGAACCAGATGCCGCACACCCTGAACAAAAGTTCCAACCAAGGAGTTGGAAGCCACGGGACGTTGAAACAGAACGGCCAGCGCAGACACCTGACCCTTTATCATAGCCAGCGCCAAACGCTGATCGACACCCGTTTGAAGGAAGGACAGCACTCGGGAAACCGAGTACGTGCGGGGTGAAAACCCCCTGGACTCACACCAGGCAAAATAGGCCTTCCAAGTACGGTAATAAACCTTCCCCGAGGAAGACTTCCTCGCGTTGATCAAAGTATGAACGACCTCTGGAGAGAGACCCTTCTCCTTCAGGACCTCGGTCTCAACAGCCAGGCCGTCAAAGCCAGCGACTGTAAAGCAGGATGGTATATCGGTCCTTGAGACAGGAGATCGCCTCGAAGAGGCAGACGCCACGGGGCGTCGACCGCCAGATTCACGAGGTCTGCGTACCAGGACCGGCGAGGCCAGTCTGGTGCCACAAGAATCACCGTGCTGCGTTTCGAGTGTAACCTGCGAAGGAACCTGGACAGCAACTGAATCGGTGGAAACGCGTACATCAGCCTGTACTGATGCCATGGGGCCACTAACGCGTCCGACGCGTCTGCCCGAGGATCGCGCGTCCTTGCCACGAACCTTCTCACCTTGTTGTTGAGACGAGACGCGAACAGGTCCACATCTGGAAGACCCCACTTCGCGCACAACATCTGGAAGACAGCCGGGTGGAGAGACCATTCCCCCTGATCCAGGGTCTGGCGACTCAGATAGTCCGCCTGCCAGTTCTCCACCCCCGGAATGTGAACCGCCGTTATCGCCGGGACATGAGTCTCGGCCCAAGACAGAATGTCGGCCACTTCTCGAGCCGCTCGGGCACTCCTGGTGCCCCCTTGGTGGTTGATGTAGGCCACCGCCGTGGCATTGTCCGTCTGCACCCGAACCGGGCAGCCCTGCAGCCGGTCCGTCCAGCGATGAAGACAGAGATTTATCGCACGCAATTCCAGAATGTTGATCGGAAGGGAAGACTCCCCCTCCGACCAAGTTCCCTGGGCGGACAGAACGCCCAGAACACCACCCCAGCCCGACAGGCTGGCATCCGTGGTGATCACCGTCCACGAGACAGGACGAAACGACTTGCCCCCGGACACCATCGGGGACTGGAGCCACCACAGAAGGTCTCTTCTGGTGCGATGACTCAACGAGATTTGAAGATCCAGAGATTGAGGTCGCCCGTCCCACACGGACAGGATCTCCGCTTGGAGACCCCGCGTGTGAAACTGGGCGAAGGGAATCGCCTCGAAGGCCGAGACCATCAATCCCAGACATCTCATGCACGTCCGCAGAGACGAGTGCGGAACGTCCCTGAGGGACCTGACTTCCTCCTGAAGAGTTCTGAGTTTGTCTTCCGGCAGGAAGACCTTCGCCTGCACCGAGTCCAGAATCATTCCCAGGTAGGGAAGACGAACCGACGGACTCAGTGTCGACTTTGGAAAATTTATCGTCCAACCAAACTCCTGCAGAGTTTGCATCGTGACAGACAGGTCCTTCTCCAGACCCTGGCTGGTCGCAGACCGAACCAGAATGTCGTCCAGATACCCCAGGACAGAAATGCCCTGGGCCCTCAATAATGCCAGAACCGGTGCAAGCACCTTGGTGAAGACCCGCGGAGCCGAGGCGAGACCAAAAGGCAACGCCACGAACTGGTAGTGATCCTCCGCAATGGCAAATCGAAGGAACCTCTGGTGACCCTCGAAAATGGGGATGTGAAGATACGCATTCTTCAAATCGATGGAGGCCATGAATTCCCCCGGAACCAGGGCAGCCACCACCGACCGCAGGGATTCCATGCGGAACTTGCGAACCCGCACAGAGCGGTTCAGAGCCTTCAAGTCCAGAATTGGACGAACCTTGCCCTCCTTTCTGGGCACGGTGAACAGATTGGAATAAAACCCCCGAAATCTGTCCCGATGAGGCACCGGAACCACCACTCCCTGAGCCCTCAGGTCCCGCACCGCCAGGTGTAGGTCCCGCAAACGCTCTGGAGACAGTTGAAGATTTGAGGGAAAAAATCTGCTCTCCGGCCGAGAGAGAAACTCGATCTTGTAACCGGATCGAACGATCTCCTGAACCCATCTGTCCCGCACACGGGCCAACCAGGGCTGAAGAAAACCGAGCAAGCGTCCCCCCACCCCAAAACTGGGTGAGGGCACCCCTTCAGGCCGTACTGTTATGGGCTGCAGAACCGGATTGACCGGACTTCTGTTTCCCAGACCAGGGCTTCTTCTGAGAGCCTTGACCTTTGAACGGCTTGCCCTTGTAGTGCGGCCGAAAGGCACGAAAGGACCCCTGAGGGGGCCGAAAATTAGCATGCTTCTTCCCAGAAGCCCCCTTAGCCTTGGGGAAATGGGGCAAGAGAGTGCTCTTACCCCCGGTGATCCCCTTAATCAACACATCCAAGGACTCCCCAAAAAGGCGAGACCCATCATAAGGTAGATTGGCTAAGGTCTTACGTGAGGACTGGTCCACCGACCAACATTTTAACCAAACCAGGCGGCGAGACAACACCGCCACGCTGTGCACACGTGCAGCCAACGGAACCAGGTCCAGGTCCGCATCACACAGATACATGACACCCTGGTGGATTTGATCCACCATATCCAGGGTCGCCGGCGAGGCCGAATCGGCCACTAGGACGCGCCTAAGCATCTGCGTCCAACTTGCGATCGCCTGGGCCGCCATGAGAGAAGCAAACAGAGCCTTAAGCATAGAACCCGTAACAGAATAAGTATGACGGGCAAGAGACTCCAATCTCCTATCCGTGGCATCACGGAACACAGGGGAATCCTCTGCAGGAATCGCAGTGGCTTTGTTCAAAACCGCAATTGCGTGATCCACTGGGGGAGGCACACACCACCTTTCATCAGTGGAAGGCGAGAAAGGATAACGCAGCTTGAATCTACTTGGTACAGCAAAAGGTTTGCGCAGATTGCGCCATTGTTCCTTAACAGCGCGCTGAAAATCATCATTGTAGGGAAAAACCTGCTGCGTCCTGCGTTTTCTCTGCGTCCCATAGGCCGCCAAGGCAGCGGGGGGACACACTTCATCCTGCAAACGCAGCGTTTGCTTTATGGAAGCAATCAATTCATCCATGATTGCAAGCTCTTCAGGCGAGCCAGGGGGAGAATTATCAACCCCCTCAACTTCAGCCTTCACCTCGGACCCCACTAGATCTAGGGAGGAGCGGGACCCCGATAAGGAGGCCCCCGCCATAACAGCCCCATCACCTTCACCCTCAGAATCAGAGGAAAGAGCAACGCTGGGCCTTTTAGTAGATTGAGCAGCCACCAGCATCTGCACCTGAGCAGCAAGGCCAGCCACAATAGTGGCTAAATCCCCCCCTGGGGGGGAAACAGCGGTCCCCTGGCTTTCCACCAAGGCGGTAGGAAATTTGCCCTCCTGAGAATCCATTGCCCCTATAATGCCGGACAATAAAGGGTTAACTGCCCCTTTAAGCAAGCGCGGCAAGCGCAGCCCACCGCACCACACTCAAGCACAATGAGACCCCCACAGGGAATATGCAAACTGAACACAGGCAATGGATAGCAAGAACAGAAGGATAAAACCTGAGGAGACCCTCGCCGCTGCTGCTGCCTCGATCGGTGTTCCTGGAAAGAGGAAGTGATGCTGCCAGGGCGCTCTATGAAAGCCTATGGAGGCTACAAGAAAATGGCCGCCATGCATGTAAAACATGCGGCCGGTAGGCAAAATGGCGCCGTTTGGCGCCGAAACCGCCGCTCCACAGTGCAGTAATGCACACATGTCATCCCTGTATAAGAACACATGTCAGATCGCCGCAGCGATCGCTGTATATGCCCAAACATGCCAAAAAAACATGCCCCACAGCACACAGCTTCTCACACTGACCAGGCTGACACACACAGTGTCACACAGCTCCTCCCCCCCCTTGCAGCCCACAGCATGCAGCCGAGAGATAGGGAGACAAACAGTGTGAATAGAGGCAGGTTACACAGTCCCAGACTGACACCCCCCCAGACAGACAGGTCCCCACATAAATACACTTACCTCACATGGCGTGGGGGACCCGCACAGGCGAACAAGCCGCTGCACATGAGGCAGGGAGAGTCGCATTCAAGACGCACAGAATGGGGGTTAAGAAACCGCACAGCGTCCAGTGAGGTAGCCACCTCACCAATCATCCCTGCACCGAACAGGGATGGGTCGTTCACTGTGCCAGGAGCGTTACCTGGCTGAACGCTCGATGGCAGGCTGGGAAGCCACTGACCCACGACCTGCGACCAGGGGGATCAGCCCGAGACCCAGCCCGCATGATCCTCTTCATCAGAAGAACTAACTAACGCTGACAAAAAGAACAGCTAAGTAAAGGTAGAGAGAAAACTCAAACAAAAATTCAAAAAGAAGAAAGAGTCTGGGGCAGAAAGCCCCAGCACAGAGAAAGCCAGCCACTCCTGACAAGCTAGACATTAAAACTGAGATATGGTTGCAGGAAGTAGGAGGGTATTGACTGAGGGGACCACCCCTTGAGGGTGGGATATGTTAAAAGCTTTAATGTTAACATATTCTGTTGCCTAGCTACTCCTTCGGAGCAAAGTCTAATACCCCATATGTGACGAATATGAAGAGGCGGCGACTGTCGGAGGACGTAAGAGAAAATGGATTTTTGTAAGATCTTACCGTAAAATCCTTTTCTCTTAAGCTCATTGACAGACGTAGTCCTCCTTGATTAATATCAACTCGGGTTATACTGCCCTCTACAGGAGTAGGACTAGACAGGAAAGAAAAACGTTCTGGCCACACCTTAGGGGCAGTCCCAGAGGGTATATCCTCTCACTTCCTGCTACAGGATATCAGTTATGTCACAAAGCAGTGTCAGAGAATTTAACCCAACCCAACTCAAAAACAGAGGGGCGGGTACTACGTCTGTCAATGAGCTTAAGAGAAAAGGATTTTACGGTAAGATCTTACAAAAATCCATTTTTCTCTGTCGCTCATTGACAGACGTAGTCCTCCTTGATTAATATCAACTTGGGACGTCCCAAAGCAGTGGGGTGGGAAAATGGAAATCAAAATCCAATCTAGAAGGCCCAACCAGTGCCAACTAGAAGTCTTAAAGGCTCATCAAATCAAAAGATGAGACTCAACTGAAATTCCAACGGAAAAAAACCCTTGAGGTAGACCACCGGTCTCCTCAAATTGCGGCCTGCAAACCTTGCGGCCAAAAGAGGCGTCTGACGATGCCATCACATCAACTTTATAAAATTTTGTAAAGGTATGCACCGACGACCAGGTAGCCGCCTTGCAAACCAGGACCACTGATGCCTGATGGCGGTAGGTGTAAGATCCCTTGGGTTTACTCTCTTCCAGGATGCGTTCCACCGCTTGGTCAGGTGGAACACATGTGGGCGTGGTGAAACTTGACAGCGCCGTGACGTCATCATCGGGCGCCGCTCACGGCGCCTATTTCAACTAGCGGTTTGCATGGACAGATTGTTCGTGCAACCGCTCATTGTAGCTGCCTAACCAAACGCTGCTGAACCTTCTCTGTGAACCCTCACCATAATACTGGACCGGCCGGAGCTCTCATACCATCTGTCGCCAGTTTCCTCTCTGCAACCTTTGCCAGCTACTGCCTGCATACAGGATTCTGATAAGTACCCCACAGGGGACCCCCCTTAACAACAACGCTATCACTACTTACTACTTGCATTGCTGAATCTAATCGCTAGCTCCTATGCATACTGTCTACTGCTACTTGCTACCTGCATTGCTGAATCTAATTGCTAGCTCCTGTGTATACTGACTACTGCTATTTGCTACCTGCATTGCTGAATCTAATTGCTAGCTCCTGTGTATACTGACTACTGCTACTTGCTACCTGCATTGCTGAACTAATTGCTAGCTCCTGTGTATCCTATCCAGTGCTAGTTGCATATCCTGTCTAACTACTCTTGTATACTGTATGCACCATTTCCACCTACTACTCACACTGCCACATAACATTGCTTGGCTGAGCGTTTATTGGCATTTGTGCTTGTGCATTCAGGAACTGTTTAACCACTATGATTAGTCAAGAGAGTTAAGTCAGGTGATTTAACATATCTCTGCAAGACTACTGAGTGGAATACTGCAGCTGTAGATCCAGACCCCCTAAACCTCACCAGAGCGTTACAGTTTGCACAAACCCAAAAATGGATCCAGCAGATATGACCACTCATGTAATGCACTTAACCCAAAAAGTAGAGGCACTTGTACACACCGTCACTGAAGTGCAAAAAGAAAACCACACCCTAAGACAGCAATTAACTCGTGTATCACAGCTTACCGCTGCTCAACCCCGTGAACCCAAGATAAATCCTCCTCAAGTGTTCACTGGTGACCGGAAGAAATTCCGTGAGTTTATAAACGCATGTCAACTATTGTACAGTCTAAAACCTCGTACTTATAATACTGACCGCATTAAAGTCTGTACCACTATCTCCTATATGTCAGGTGATCCACGTGCTTGGGCTGATTCCTTCCTTGAAAAAGATGACCCAATACTCAACTCATACGCTGCATTTTTAGCAGAGTTTTCCCGGTTATATGAAGACCCAAATAAACAAAGTACTGCTGACAGTAATCTTAGAGCATTAAAACAGGGTAGGAGACCTGTTGAAGACTTTGTAGTGGAGTTCAAGAGATGGACCCTTGATTCAGGGTGGAATGATGCATCTCTGCGAACCCAATTCAGGCTTGGCTTATCTGAAGCTGTTAAGGATGAGCTTGCCCGGGTGGATTTACCTGATACTCTAGATGCATTAATTCAGCTCAGTATTAACATTGATAGACGATTGCGAGAAAGGAAGGCTGAAAAGACTGGGGTTTTACCACCTAACCTACCTCGTTATACAGCATCTGAACCTACTCCTATGGAGGTAGGCATCATACGCTCTCCATTAACAGCTGCTGAACGTGCTAGACGAAGTCCTTGAATCTTTGCATGTATTGTGCTTCTGCTGAACACCTAATAAGCGGCTCTCCCCTTGTCCGCAAAAAAAGAGGGTGAGTCTTTACATACTTTGGTGGGGGGTTTAATGATTTCACCATCTAACCCCTAACTTTTCGTTCAATTAATTTTGCAGTGGGACCAAAATAGGTTATTGCTATGATCGACTCCGGATCTTGTGGAAATTATATTGATGCTAATTTTGTTTCTTTGAATAAAATACCCATTACTGCAAAATCCACACCAGTTTCTGTTAGTCTAATTAATGGTGTTCCCTTATCTTCTGGTCCAATAACTAAACAAACCCAAGCACTCCTAATTACTGCAAACGACATCCATACTGAGACAAATACTTTTGATGTACTACCTTCACCACACTTCCCAATCATCTTGGGCCTTCCTTGGTTACACCTAGATCAACCCAAGATTGATTGGAACAAACGAACACTATCATTTCCATCTCACTACTGTGACACCACATGTAAGATTCAGTTTCATCCAAATACTCTCTCTATGGTATCAAATCAAATCACACCACCTCCATGTTACCAGGATTTGGCTGAGGTCTTCCTTGAGAAAAATGCTCAAGTATTACCTCCACATAGAGATTATGATTGCTCCATTGATTTAATTCCAAACCATAAGTTACCTTTTGGTCATGTGTATCCCTTATCACAGGATTAACTTTCTCACCTCAAGCAATATTTGGAGGAAAACCTAGCAAAGGGGTTTATCAGACCCTCCACATCTCCAACAGCTGCAGGACTTTTCTTTGTCCGCAACAAAGATCAAAGCCTCAGGCCTATTATTGATTATAGGCAATTAAACAATATCACTGTGAAGGATCGCTATCCTTTACCTTTAATTCCAGAATTAATTGAGCAGGTGCGTGGAGCCACCTATTTCTCCAAGTTGGATTTAAAGGGTGCATATAATCTCATTCGCCTTACGTAATGGGGACGAGTGGAAAACGGCTTTTAGAACCAGGTATGGATTGTTTGAATACTTGGTAATGCCGTTTGGATTGTGCAATGCCCCCGCAGCGTTCCAACGCTTCATTAATGACATTTTCAGAGATTTACTGGACGTTTGTGTTGTAGTATATTTGGATGATATACTCATATATTCACAATCTATGTCTGAACACGTGAGACATGTGCGACTCTTTCTCTCTAGATTACTCTCACACAATTTATATGTAAATTTGGAGAAATGCCTATTCCATATGGAAGAGGTTCCATTCCTAGGATATATCATATCCAAAAATGGCATCAAAATGGAAAAAAGTAAGATCTCATGCATTTTGGATTGGCCCATACCTACCACACGTAAGGCGATTCCTTGGCTTTTGAAATTTCTACAGGAAATTCATCAAAAACTTCTCTACCATAGTAAGACCACTACACCAACTTACTAGCATGAAAAAGACTTATAGCTGGACTAAAGAAGCTAATCAAGCTTTCTGCTTGTTAAAGTCAAGTTTTACTTCTGCTCCCATACTTCGTCACCCTGACCCATCTTTGCAATACATTTTAGAGGTGGATGCATCTAACATGGCTGTTGGGGCAGTTCTCTCCCAAAGGCCAACAAATACATCCCCTCTTCATCCAGTAGCTTTTTTCTCTAAAGCACTAAGTGCCCCTGAGGTCAATTACCCAGTGGGTGAGAAGGAATTACTCGCCATAAAATTGGCTCTTGAAAATTGGCGACATCTACTTGAAGGTACTAAGTTACCAATAATTATATATACTGATCACAAAAACCTTCAATATCTACAAACCAACAAGACTCTTACCCATCGCCAAGTTCGCTGGTCTTTATTCTTCCTAAGGTTCAATTTCCTAGTAACCTATAAACCAGCGGAGAAAAATAGAAAAGCTGATGCATTATCCCGTTTGGCTGAAGATAGCTGTGTAGAGTTCACTCCACGGCCTATAATTCCTCAAGACCGTATTGTGGGTGTCGTTCGTTCTTTGAAAGAAGAGATTCTACACAGTCTAAAATTGGACTCACCACCACCTCAATTACACCCTGATTCAGAGGGGGTTCCTTTATCTCGGTGATAAACTCTACATACCCCCTGATGTTCGTACAAGAATTCTAGAATTAACACATGATGTACCCATGGCAGGACACATGGGGATGACTAAGACATTAAATCTTCTCACCAGGCAATTTTGGTGGCCTGGTATGAAAACAACAGTACAAAAGTTTGTCTCCTCTTGTGACACCTGTGCTAGATCTAAATCCGACACTTCAAAACCATTTGGACTACTTTGTAGTCTACCTATACCAACGGTTCCATGGGAGGTAGTGTCCCTCGATTTTATAGTCGAGCTACCACCTTCTAAAGGAATGACTACAATATTAGTGTCTGTGGACCACTTAACTAAGATGGCACATTTTGTTCCTATTCAGAGATTACCCTCTTCTAAGGAGACAGCTGAGTTACTTGTCAAACATGTATTCAAATTACATGGGATCCCTAGGACTCTTATTTCAGACCGTGGCTCACAATTCATTTCAAGGTTTTGGCAATCCTTATGTCGTATTTTACGCATTGAACGGAAACTAACTTCACCTTATCATCCACAAACTAACGGCCAGACTGAACGAGTTAACCAATGCATAGAGCAGTACCTGCGCTGTTATACCTCCTATTTACAAGATGATTGGGTGGATCTTCTTCCTTTGGCAGAATTTGCCTATAACAACGCAACTCATAGTACCACTAAACAAAGTCCTTTTTACCTTAACTATGGGTTCCATCCCACACTTCTTCCTCCTCGCATTCTACCTTCCAGCAATCCGGTAGCTACCGATTATCTCACACAAATAAAAAACTCTCTGGATCTACTTAACACTACCATATCCCATGCCCATAGTCAACAAAAACGCTACTATGATCTCCGTAGAAGACCTTCTCCCCAATACACAGTTGGAGATCTTGTCTGGTTGTCCACAAGAAACTTAAGACTACAAATTCCCAGCAAAAAACTTGGACCCTTATTTCTAGGACCTTTCCCTATTGAGAAACTCATTGGAACATCTGCAGTCCGACTTACTCTACCAACAGATTTAAAGATACATCCTATATTTGCCAGACCCTTATTCTTGATCTTTAAAGATAGTTTACAGACGGGTATGGTGCCAGCTGATTGGAAAAAAGCCAACGTGGTACCAATATTTAAAAAGGGGCCGAGGTGTATCCCGGGGAACTATAGGCCGGTCAGCCTAACATCTGTAGTCTGCAAGATTTTGGAGGGGATATTAAGGGACCATATACAAGACTTTAGTAATGAAAACTGTATTATTAGTAGCAATCAGCATGGATTTATGAAAAATCGTTCTTGCCAAACCAATCTAACCTTCTACGATGAAGTGAGCTGCCACCTAGATAAAGGTAAGCCGGTGGATGTGGTGTATCTGGACTTTGCAAAGGCCTTTGACACTGTTCCCCACAAACGCTTACTGTACAAACTAAGGAAGGTAGGTATGGACCATAAGGTGAGTACCTGGATAGAGAACTGGCTCCAGGGGAGAGTTCAGAGGGTGATGATTAATGGGGAGTACTCGGATTAGGCGGGTGTGGAAAGTGGGGTTCCCCAGGGTTCGGTCCTGGGACCAATCCTGTTTAATTTATTCATAAATGATCTAGAGGAGGGGATATCTAGTACAATCTCGGTATTTGCAGATGATACTAAACTAGGCATGCCAATATCTTCTATGCAGGATGTGGAAACCTTACAAGCGGACCTGAACAAAATAACGGGGTGGGCAACTACATGGCAGATGAGATTTAATGTTGAAAAATGTAAAGTAATGCACTTGGGGGCCAAAAACCAGAAAGCAAGCTACTCACTAGGGGGGGAACCTCTGGGTGAGTCTAAGATGGAAAAGGACCTGGGGGTACTGGTAGACAACAGGCTTGGCAGTGGCATGCAATGCCAAGCCGCTGCAAGTAAAGCCAACAGAATACTGGGATGTATAAAAAAGGGGATTCACTCCAGAAATAAAGAGATTATTCTCCCACTCTACAAGACTCTGGTCCGGCCGCATCTGGAGTATTCTGTCCAGTTCTGGGCACCGGTCCTCAGGAAGGATGTGCTGGAACTGGAGAAAATCCAGAGAAGGGCAACAAAAATAATTAAGGGAATGGAGGACATCAGCTATGAGGAAAGGCTACAAGCACTGAACCTATTCTCTCTGGAGAAGAGACGATTGAGGGGGGATATGATATCAATGTACAAATACTGTACTGGCGACCCGGGCATAAGGAACAAACTATTCAGAGTAAGGGAATATAATAAGACACGTGGCCACTCACTAAAACTAGAGGAAAGGCGGTTTAACCTTAAAATGCGTAAGGGGTTCTTCACTGTAAGAGCGGTAAGGATGTGGAATTCTCTTCCACAAGCAGTCGTATCAGCAGGGAGCATTGATAGTTTCAAAAAACTGTTAGATGGTCACCTTAGAGACCACAACATACAGGGGTATACAATGTACGGTTAAAAGCAAACACACACACATCATAGGTTGAACTGGATGGACTGTTGTCTTTTTTCAACCTCACTAACTATGTAACTATTTCACGTATCTCTACTAAAACCTTACATTCCAAGTCAGGAGATTAGATCTACCACCTTACCTCCACCACCTGTGCAAGTGGAAGGAGGTCACGAGTATGAAGTACAAGACATTCTGGATTCTCAAATTTATAGAGGGAAACTTCAATATTTACTAAGGTGGAAGAATTATGGACCTCAAGATGACACTTGGATGGATGCCTCAGATGTTCACCCATCCAGACTTACTCAGAGGTTCCATGTGAAGCACCCTGAGAAACCGAGGTTGTAGGCCTTCTGGAGCCGGCCTTACGGGGGGGGGTACTGTAAGATCCCTTGGGTTTACTCTCTTCCGGAATGCGTTCCACCGCTTGGTCAGGTGGAACGCATGTGGGCGTGGTGAAACTTGACAGCGCCGTGACGTCATCATTGGGTGCCGCTCACGGCGCCTATTTCAACTAGCGGTTTGCATGGACAGATTGTTCGTGCAACCGCTCATTGTAGCTGCCTAACCAAACGCTGCTGAACCTTCCCTGTGAACCCTCACCATAATACTGGACCGGCCGGAGCTCTCATACCATCTGTCGCCAGTTTCCTCTCTGCAACCTTTGCCAGCTACTGCCTGCATACAGGATTCTGATAAGTACCCTACAGGGGACCCCCCTTATCAACAACACTATCACTACTTACTACTTGCATTGCTGAATCTAATCGCTAGCTCCTATGCATACTGTCTACTGCTACTTGCTACCTGCATTGCTGAATCTAATTGCTAGCTCCTGTGTATACTGACTACTGCTATTTGCTACCTGCATTGCTGAATCTAATTGCTAGCTCATGTGTATACTGACTACTGCTACTTGCTACCTGCATTGCTGAACTAATTGCTAGCTCCTGTGTATCCTATCCAGTGCTAGTTGCATATCCTGTCTAACTACTCTTGTATACTGTATGCACCATTTCCACCTACTACTCACACTGCCACATAACATTGCTTGGCTGAGCGTTTATTGGCATTTGTGCTTGTGCATTCAGGAACTGTTTAACCACTATGATGAGTCAAGAGAGTTAAGTCAGGTAATTTAACATATCTCTGCAAGACTACTGAGTGGAATACTGCAGCTGTAGATCCAGACCCCCTAAACCTCACCAGAGCGTTACAGTAGGCCCAGGAAGTACTGAGCGCTGAGTGCGCCTTAACAGGGAACGGAGGATTCCGACCCTTAATAGAATAAGCCTGTACCACCGTCTGCCTAATCCATTTGGAGATAGTCGCGGCAGATGCAGGCAACCCCTTTCTGGGGCCATCCGTGATCACAAAAAAGTGAATCCGTCTTACGGAACAATTCCGTAGTCTTCAGGTATACCCTGATTGCCCGCACCACATCCAAGGAATGCAACGCACATTCCCGAGGATGACTGGGCTTAGGACACAAGGAAGGTAGCACAATATCTTCATTCAGATGAAAGTCTGAAACCACCTTAGGAAGAAAGGATGGCTTCGGATGAAGAACTACCTTATCCCTATGAATCACCAGATATGGGGAATGACACGATAATGCAGCCAGTTCTGACACCCTGCGTGCAGAAGTGATAGCCACCAAGAAGGCCACCTTCTGGGATAATGTAAGCAAGGGAATCTCCCTGATATTTTCAAAGGGAGGTTTCTGAAGAACCGACAACACCAAATTAAGATCCCAGGGTGGTAAGGGCGCGCGCACTGGCGGAGCCAAGTGCTGCACCCCCTAGATGAAATTCCGCACCAAGGAATGAGTAGCCAGAGGCTTCTGGAAGAAGATTGCTAACGCTGAAACCTGTCCCTTGATAGTGCTCAAGGATAGTTTCTGCTCAACCCCCTTTTGCAGAAAAAGCCAAGATTCGGGTCACCGAATAGGTACGTGGGGGAAAACTCCAACGATTCACACCACGCAATATAAGCCTTTCATGTGCGATAATAGACTTTGCTGGAAGTCGCTTTCCTTGCTTTAATTAGAGTAGGAATAACTGAAGCTGACAATCCTCTGTCCTTCAGTACCTGGGTCTCAATGGCCAGGCCGTTAAAGCCAGCGACTGTAAAGCACGATGGAAGAACGGTCCTTGAGACCGCAGATCCTCCCTGAGAAGAAGTCTCCAAGGAGCGTCCGCGACTAGTCTGCCCAAGTCGGCGTACCCGGCTTGACGAGGCCAGCCCGGAATTACCAGGATAACTGGAGTTCCCTCCACCTCTATCCTGCGGAGAAATCTCAGCAGTAACTTGAGAGGGGGGGAAGACATACAGTAGCTGATACTGCCCCTACGGGGCGCTCAGCGCGTCTGCTGCGTCCGCTAGAGGATCGATTGAGCCAACATGCCAACAGATCCATATCCGGGGTGCCCCAATGAAGGGACAGCTGGTGAAATACCTCTGGATGAAGAGACTATTCCTCTTGATCCAGAATCTGACGGCTTAGATAATCTGCCTGTCCAACCCCGGGATGAATATCGCGGAGAGAGCTGGAACAACTGTTCCGCCCAATAAAGAATGTTGGCCACTTCTATGGCCGCCAGGGCACTCTTGGTGCCCCTTGGTGATCGACATAAGTCATAACCGTGGCATAGTCCGATTGGATCCGAACCGGGCTGCCCTGGAGCTGCTCGGTCCAGTAAATCAGACAAAGTCTGACCGCTCTCAGTTCCAACACATTTATCTGTAACCTGGAATTTATCAGAAGAAATGACTTCCCCTGGCTGAGCATCGGAGACCGAAGCCACCAGACCAGAGCCTTCCTGGTCCGCTCGCTCAATCGGATCCGATTGTCCAGGGAATCGGGATTCCGATTCCATATGAGAAGAATCTCCTCTTGGAGAATTCGGGTATGAGACTTGGCAAACGGTACTGCCTCTAAGGAGGCGACCATCAGTCCCAGCCAGTTGACAGACAGCAACTTTCGAATCATTGACTGAATCTTCTGGAGTTTCTCCGCATGGAGAAACACTCTTGCCAAGGATGTATCCAAAATTAGGCCCAGATAGTTGTCTCCTGGTGGGAAGCAGCCTGTGAAGATGGGGATATGAAGATAGGCATCCTAAATGTCTATGGACGCCAGGAAATCCCCCTGATGCAGGGAGGCCACCACTGTACGGATGGACTCCATCTCTCCCAGGACCAGAATTGGATGCACCTAGCCCTTTTTCCTGGGCATTGTGAACAGGTTCGACTAGAACCCCTGAAACTGTCCAAGGAATGGGAACTACCACTCCTTGTTGCATCAAGCTGTCCCCCGCAAAGCTTTTTAAGCGAACCGGGGATGTCGAATATTGGAAGGGAAGAATCGCACCGCTGGAAGTGATCGAAACTCGATCTTGTATCCCGACCGTATGACCTCGCAAACCCCTTTATCCGGGATTCTGGAAAGCCACGGATCCGGAAACCAGTGAAGACGTCCCCCCACCCTAGAGATGGGTGGGGCCCATTCTGTCAATCCGACGGGATAACAGTGGCTTTATTTAGTCTGGAATTCGGTGAGTCCACTATTGGTGGTACCGTCCATCTTTGTAATGAGGGATTCCTCAAAATGATAGCGCCTAGCAATGCGTTTGGAAATAGCAGGGGCTCGTTTTGGACGACCCCATTTGGGCAAGGGAAACCCTTCGCCATTTTGGTAGGCTTGCTAGTACCAAAAAAGGAATATCAGTCTCAGCTACCTCTGCCGGTGTAACCTCAAGATTTAAGGTTTCCCGGACAGACACAACTAGTGCTTCCACCAACGCTTCTTGCTATGGCGGAGGCAGAAGCGTCCTCCTCACTCTGAGGAGACCGTACCTGAGACAACAACCACAGAAAAGGGGCTGCAATGACCAGCTCAGAATCCGTATCTGAAGTATCAGATGAAATAGGGGTAGGCGGGGGTCGCTCTTCTTGACCCCCGTCCCTGACAGGCTACCTCCACCCGGGATACCAAAGACTCCAAAACTGCTGATAATGCATCATCACAAGTGGGGTACTGGAGGGTCCTGCGGCCACCTCGAGGGGATCAGGTGGGGATACATGTGTGGCAGGGTTCATGATTAACAAGACACTTGCCAGCAAACACAAAAATTTAATTGCAAGAAAAAACATCTTTTTTTTTTTTTTTTTACTTAGTCCCCCAGCGCAATAGCGCCCCTCAGTGTACCTTCTTGGACCCCTCAGAAAGAGAGAGACCCCAAGGCTCACCTGATGCACAGAAGTTTCTTATCAACCTGCTTCTAGCACTGTCTGTTACAGACAGGAAGTCTTTGGCTTGCTTTCCCGGGCCCAGGAGGCGGCTCCGCCCCTTTACACACCTTCCGGCGCCTCCCAATTACTCCTCGAGGTGTTTGGTCACCTCAAACATGGCCGCCCCCATGCTGGAGACACGAGGCTACGCCAATATGGCGGCCTCGTGCAATCTGCAGGAAAATGACGGCGGCCTGTGGAGGATAGCGGCGGCTTGAGCAAAGTAGCAGCGGCCTGCGGGAGTGTGCGCTCGGCCTGTGCGGCCTGCGGGAGTGTGCGCTCGGCTTGTGCGGCCTGCAGGAGTGTGCGCTCGGCCTGTGCGGCCTGCGGGAGGTAGTCCTCGGCCTGTGCGGCCTGCGGGAGTGTGCGCTCGGCCTGTGCGGCCTGCGGGAGGTAGTACTCGGCCTGCGGGAGGCTGTGCGGCCTGCGGAGGTGACTGGCTTTTATGGAAGGATGGTGACCTGCGGATGCGGTAATCCAGGCATAGGCATCGACCTGTATACACATTATGTCAGGTAGGATACCTCTATACCTTAATAGTAATGCCTTTTAGCAGTCTGCCACTGACTTCAGTCATCTCCCTTATAGTGTCATATAGTGACTATAGATAGTCAGCTCCCAAACCAAGCTCTTAAGAGGGGGATCATGACACCTGCTAGGATCACGTCCATCCATCCCAGAGAGGGGCCCGCGTCCACCAACAAACCCGACAGGGGGAGAGGGGGAACATTTTACTTACCATACCGGAACCAGGCGGGCGCCAACTCCTGACAGAACCCCTCTCCACCGGGGTGGGGGGGGCTGTCGACCAATACGGACGCCGTGACTCAGTTTGCAACTGGTTATTGGCATCCAGGTGAGACGTTTAACTCGCAGGGTCAGTCCCTGTCCAGTGGGACTATGTCGCGGCCGACCCAGCGCGGAGCTATGGCCTGCACGTGCTCGTAGGCTGAACTGGGGTGACCATTGGATCTCAACATCCAGCCCGTCGCCCAGTTTCAGCGTACTTGCTTGAAGATCTCACAGGAACACTGGAGAAGAAAAGCTGCCTAAAAAAGTATTTCTAAAAAATCTTGCCAGGACCAAAGATCCCAGCAAGGAACTTAGGTCCTTACTCCTAACTAGACAGAAAAAAACTGATATCCTGTAGCAGGAAGTGAGAGGATATACCCTCTGGGACTGCCCCTAAGGTGTGGCCAGAACGTTTTTCTTTCCTGTCTAGTCCTACTCCTGTAGAGGGCAGTATAACCCGAGTTGATATTAATCAAGGAGGACTACGTCTGTCAATGAGCGACAGAGAAATACCTTTACCGGTAAGTCTAAGGTTTTCTCAAGTCGCCTTTCAGGACAGCACCTGGAGAGGATAAGCGAGTAACTTACACTTAGGGTGAGACCACTGCCTGCAGAACCTTTCTGCCAAAGGCTTGATCCGTAGCTGACAACAAGTCCAACCTGTAGTGTTTAAGGAAGGTTGAAAAACTAGACCAGGTAGCTGCTTTGCAGATCTGTTCAGGCGAAGCACCGGCCCTTTCAGCCCATGAGGTTGCCACAGACCTTGTGAAATGCGCTAAAATACCTTCTGGAGGTTCTTCCCCTTGAGCTACATAAGCCTGCTCAATTGCTCATCTGAGCCATTTGCCTAAAGTGCTCTTAGATGCTTTTTCTCCTATACGAGATCCTGAGAAGATGACAAACAATGCATTTGACTTTCTGAATTCTTTAGTTACGAGGAGGAACTGAAGTAAACATCTCCTCACGTCCAACGTATGAAAGGATTCCTCACGAGTATTACTAGGAGTTGAGGAGAAGGTTAGTAACACAATTTCTTGTGACCAATGGAAAGATGAAGCAATCTTTGGAAGAAAGGCTGGGTCTGTACGCAGAACTACTCGATCTGAAAAAACTGTCAGAAAGGGGTCCGAGACAGAGGGCCTGAATCTCGCTAATTCTTCTGGCCGAGGTTATAGCTATCAAGAAGATAGTTTTTAAAACCAAGTTCTTCAGAGAAGCTTCTAAGGGCCCAAAAGGAAACTTAGTTAAACTTTGTAAAACAATGGACAGATCCCATACTTTATACAATACTTTAAGGGCTACTGGCCTGTTACGGGCCAATGCCTTGAAAAATCTAATAATTAAAGTCTCTTGGGACAACGTCCTTTCGAAAAAAAACTGAAAGAGCCGCCACTTGCGTTTTTAGAGTGCTGGCTGCCAGCCCTTTCTCCATTCCTTCATGGAGAAATTCCAGTACTGAAACTAAATTTTTGATTTCGAAATTCTACTGGAGAGAATGGTAGAGATGACTTTCTCCGACAGGCCTCTGGCTCTTAAGAGGTCTTCCTCAGAAACCACGCTGTCAGTTGTAGACGGTCCAGCTCCGGATAACTCAGGTTCCCCTGTGTTAAAAGATCCCCCTGGATGGGAGTTTCCAAGGAGGTTCTGAAGCCAGATTCAGCAGGGGAGCAAACCTAGGTCTCTTTGGCCAGAAAGGCGTGATCAGAATTAAATTTGTCTTTTCCTCCCTGAATTTCTTGAGAACCAACGGGATTAGTTGGAACGGAGGGAACGCATAAGACAAAGGGAAGTCCCATGGATGGGTGAGTGCATCTAATCCCCAGACCTGATCTTCCCTGTGGAGGGAAAATAATTTTTGGACCTTGGCGTTCTGTTGACAAGCGAACAGATCTATCTGGGGAAGTCCCCAAGCTTCCACAATCTCCGCAAATACTTCTTGGTTCAGACTCCATTCTGATTCTAACACTTTCCTTCTGCTTAGTAGATCTGCCAGAAGGTTTTGTGATCCCTTTAGATGAACAGCTGTCAAGGAGGCCAGATTTTTCTCTGACCAGGAGAGAATCTGAATTGCCAGATCTGAAAGCTGCCTGCTTCTTGTGCCTCCTTGTTTTGACACATAGGCCACCACTGTCATGTTGTCCGAGAGTACCTGAACATGATGGCCCTTGACTGCCTGTTGAAAGGACCAAAGACCTAGAAGGATGGCTTTCAACTCCCGCCAGTTGGATGACCTCCTGGCCTCTGTTTTGGACCATGTTCCTTGCATTGTCCGACCGTCTAAATGGGCTCCCCAGCCCCACGCACTGGCGTCCGTGGTCAGACGTTTGTTCGGATGGAAAGACCACTCCAGACCGACTTCCAGATTTCTGGAATTCCTCCACCACCACAGAGACCTTTTTACTTTTGTGGTAATTCTGATGAATTTCTCCGGAGGTTCTGTATGTGACCACTTCTGCAGAATGTCTCTCTGGAGAAGACAAGAATGTAGCCTTGCCCACTGTACTGCAGGGATAGCAGCTGTGAGCAAGCCCAGACCTGCCATGGCCGACCTGACTGTAACTTGATGATTGGTTTGCATCTGGGCAACAGCGTTCTGAGTTTTCACTATCTTCTCTTGAGGTAGAAAGACTTTCTGGAGGACCCTTAAGGTGGTCCTGAGTCTCCTGAAGGTGTACCAACGCCTGGCTCTTGGACTCTGCAAAAATTAGCAGATCGTCCAAATATGGGACAATGGAAATACCCTTCAGCCTTAACGGCTCCAGGGCATCCGCCATCACTTTGGTGAACACCCTGGGAGAGGATGAGAGGCCAAAGGGGAGGGCCCTGAACTGTAGGTGCCAGACCGATTCCCCCAGATTGACCGCCAGCCTTAGGAATTTCTGGCAATCTTGATTTATTGGGATGTGCAAATAAGCGTCCCTCAGATCCAAGGATGCCATGAAGCAGTTTGGGCACAGCAGTTTGGTCACTGAATAGATGGTGTCCATCCTGAAGTGTTTGTACCGAATCGATCTGTTCAAGATCTTCAAATTTAGGATCATCCGATACTTGCCGGAGGGTTTCTTTTCCAGGAAAATGTGGGAATAAAACACACTGCCTTGTTGCCCCTTGGGAACTTGAATGAGAACTTCCTGTTGAATCAGCTCTTGTAACAGAGACATCATTGAGGAAGCTTCTTCCGGATCCCTTGGAAGGGGAGTCACAAAAAATCTTCTTGGAGGAGTCTCCGAGAATTCCAGCTTGTATCCCTGAGCCATGATGTTCCTTACAAAGGGGCTTGGCGGACACTTCTTCCCATCGTGGGAGGAACCATAACAGTCTTCCTGCCACTGGAAGACCGCTGTCACTTGCTTTTGGCCGCCTGATCAGGTGGTTTAAAGAGAATTCCACCTCTTCCCTTGCCTTTCTGGGAGGCCCATCTGGATCTCTGATCTTGTTCACGCCCTCTGTGGGTTTGCGGAACAGGACAAAATCTCTTCTTAGGGGGCGATTTCTTTTCGGACCGAAAGGCCTTCTTTTTGTCCGCCGTTCTGTCAAGAATTGCTTCCAACTCTGGCCCAAAAAGCAAGTCACCAGCAAAGGGCAAACCACAAAGTTTAACCTTAGAGGCTGAATCACCCGACCAAGTTTTCAACCAAACTGCCCTCCTGGCAGAGTTGATAAGGGCTGCCGACCTGGCAGACATTTTAATTGATTCAGCAGAAGCATCTGCCATATATTTCACTGCCTTTAGGAGCAGCGGAAAAGACTCCAGGAGATCTTTCATCGCTGTTCCAGCCTCCACATGCCCTGTGAGCTGTTCAAGCCAACACTCTAGGTTCCTGGCTACAACTGTGGAGGCCATGGCCGGCTTGAGGCTGGATGTAGTGGAATCACAAGCCTTCTTAAGGAGAGAATCTGCCCTTTTATCCATGGCGTCTTTTAATATCCCCATGTCCTCAAACGCCAAATCCGTGCGGCGAGACACCTGGGAGAAAGCCGCATCAACTCTGGGTTTTTTGTTCCACAGATGTGTCATATCCTCTTCAAAAGGAAACCTCTTTAGAGATTTAGAAAAAAATGGGGCCCTCTCCGGGTCCTTCCATTCTTTCTCAATGGACTCTGTAAGGATTTTATACACAGGAAAAACCTTGCGTTTTGTCTGTTCCAGGCCCTGGTACATTTTGTCATGGATTGACATTTGAACTTTTTCCTCTGCGATTTCTAACGTGGTATAGATCGCTCCGAGTAGCTCCTCTACTTCTTCCAATGACAATTTGTATCTAGAAGATCTAGCCGCCTCTTCTTTTTCCTCATCCTCTGAATCTTTGAGGGACAAGAGAGCACTTGCCCTTTCATCCTCTGGACACTGCAGATTTGGAAGTGGATGGCTGAGAAGATGTTCCACCCGTTTATTGGGAATCTGTTGGAGGTGGTGGTTCCCTGGACAACAGAGAACGAACCAAGGGCAGGGTGTCTGTGAGTTCCTTAAAAGAAGAGATGAAGTCACTATTCTGCTGAACAGTTTCTTCTTTCACCAGGTCAGCAAAACAAATTTTGCAGAGGGGATTAGCCCAGGAATCTCTAAGCGGGTTTTTACACGAAGGGCATCTCCTTCCTGATTCTGGGGCCCTGGTTTTCACTGTGGCTTTAACCTAATAAAGAAAAAAGCCACCATGAATCCCCAATAAGCACTTAAGAAAAACCACCACCTAGTGATTTAACAAGGGAGGAGCAGTGACCCACAGCAAAAAGTAAAAAGGTAAAAACAAAAGATTCCCAGAAAACACACAGCCTGCAAGACCGAGAATAGTATACTCAGTAACTGCAGGGCAGACTCCCAAGGAGAAAAAGTAAAAACCCCAATAAAGCTCAATAGTAAGGAAAAAGAGGCACCTCTGCACCTCTCCTACCTGAGCCTGGCCGGTGCTGATGGTGCCTGCTTCCACCGATGCTGCAGTCCTCTCTTCTATCTCAGAAAGCGCAGCATAACTGGCAGATTCTCTCCGTACCGACTGGTGCAAATTTAAACGCCGCTTCCTGCGTCCCCCACTGCGGACCATAAGCGGAAGCACCGACCTTCGACCTGCCGCTGACCCCTGCGTTGAACACGGCCGGAGCTACAGCCGTCACACGCCCACCGGAACTGATGCCGCGCGTCACCGGGATCAGGGACCGAAATGCGGGGAATTTGAAAAAACGACGACTCCCTGCCTGCTGCCAGTCAGCCGAACCGCAGACCCCCGACACCCGGGCCGGATCCTCCGGTGGGTCTCTGCTCCCCTGAGCGAGCGAGGTCAGTGGCTCCAGAGCGTCCTCTTTGCACCCAGGGAGGGGAGCTGGGATGGTCCTCAAAATAGTAGGCACCAACTTTCTCCCCCTGGAGAGAGCGCAGCCCTTCCCACGAGCTCCTGCAATGCTTCAACCATGGCGGAGGAAACACAATGACTGAGGCATGGTGGAAGAGGAGGAGTTTTATCTTGGCAGTGTTTCCTGTGAATTGGGTGGAGCTGCGCTCTCTCCAGGTGCTGTCCTGAAAGGCGACTGAGAATTTCATATAAAAAATATGTGAAAAATTATGTTATTTTTTTCAAAATTGTCGCTCTTTTTATTGTTTATAGCTCAAAAAATAAAAATTGCACAGGTGATCAAATACCACCAAAAGAAAGCTCTGTTTGTGGGAAAAAAAGGACGTCAATTTTGTTTGGGTACAGTATCCGCACGACTGCGCAATTTTCCGTTAAAGTCACACAGTGCCGAATCACAAAATAGGGCCATTTGAGCAGCCAAATCTTCTGGGGCTTAAGTGGTTAAAGATGGCCACCGCACGGCAGCCATCTTTTTTTTTTATAAATAACAAACCTGTTATAGAGAGAGTGAGTTCCGCGCTTATGGATATCAAACGGATATATATCAGAAGTAGTTAGGCTGCAGCCTACCCTGAACTACAATCAAAAGACTGTATTAGAGGTATGTGGAAAAATTGGGTAATTGGCGCTGCCTTACTAAAATATTATCACAACGTGGTGTAGGTGGATATAAATAAAAGTGTCTGTGCTGGTGTCAGTAGACACAATAAATGAAATATCATGTAAAACAGGAATAAATTGGTAAGATCAACATATAAAAAAAATTAAATATTGTATCACAGTGATATAAAAAGTGCAATCAAGTGGTATATATATATATATATATATAAAAAACACAATTAAATCGTGTATATAAAAAACATAGGACAATATAAAGTGCCAAGTGATAAATGATGCTAGATCATGTGCAAAAAGTAGCAGTGTAGAAAGTACAGAGAAATTGCAATAAGTGCAATTTAGTGCAAAATAATGTAAAGTCACTGATTGCAGAGATATATATTTATATGGTGCTAATAGCGAAAGATAATTACAAATCAGAGAATAAAAGAGCAAAATAGTGCAATAATGTGCAAAAAAACGATAAATATTAAAGTGACTGGTTAAAAATCCTAATAACCAGCGTGCGCATGCGCGGGAGCTCCGGGATGGCGGCTTAGTCTCAGAGCTCCGCGCCTCTCCGGACAGCATCGGGCCCTACTCCGGCACATCACGCTCGGTCACCCCGCCACTTGCACCACCACCACCGCAGTTTTCATCAGCGATCCAGCCCTGCATGTCTGCGGGCCCCCGCAGGGAGGTCTCCCGCCGGCTGCGATTCCAATCTCCTCAGAGGGATCCGGACAAGATGGCGACCGCCTCCTCTCTTCCCTCAGCCAGCCGAGGTGACCAGGAGGTAGGGGACACTTCCACTGTTCTTTTTGACATTCGTCCAGCCACCCCAGAGCCCTGGCCTTCCCCAGCAAACCCCACTAGCCTTCCACAAGCTCAGCTCATCTCCCCAGCTTCCACTGCATCCCTGCTGAGCACAGCCATGGAGCAATCCCCTGGTCAGCCGGACACAGTATCACCTGAGGCCCTGGCTCTACAGCATCAGCTAGGCCTCCACTCTCAGAGCCATTTCCCTGACATTTCCTTGCTTATGCATAAGTTTTCTGAGATGCTGGCTACTGGACTGGCTCATAATGCTGCACAGATCACAGGATCTATCAAAGCTGATCTGCAAAATTTAGGCTCCAGGATTGAGGCCATAGAGAATACTGTCGACCATACCGTGACAAGAACCAATCAAAATACTGCTTGTATCCAGACTCTTCAGGAACAATTGGACACTGCTGCTTTATCAGAAGTTGGATGATTTGGAGAACAGGAGTCGCCGCCTAAATTTCAGAATTAGGGGGATCCCTGAGTCAGTCAAAGATATTCCCGATACCGTTAAAACATTTATCAAGGACGTTCTCCCAGATATTCCGGACCACCGCCTGGAGCTCGACAGAGCGCACAGAGCACTCCAATTGCCCCGTAAGGACGGTCTTCCCAGGGATGTGATCGTTAAAGTGGAAGATAAGAACAGCGCCACTCTAAGTGCAGTAAACTCAGTACTTTATTTAACATCTAATAATGCTGGGTACTCACAAGATAAAACGATAAAAAAGCATGATGAATGTGTATAAAAGATCCATTATTCCGGTGTCTGGGCGAGGAGGGGCTGGTGTGCTCCAAACAAGTCCGTCCGACTGCGGGAGTAAGCGGTATCCGGACCCCGAGGACACCTGCAACGCCTCCGGCGGCGGACTTCCGGGTTGGGCGTAGACCGTGGGCGTGATGACGTAGGCGACGCGTTGTCGGAGCATGCGCTCCTTCTTCAGGCCTATGAACCCGCCATCGTGGAGAAGGGCATTATATAGGGGAGGAACGCTCGGCTGCCGCAGGGTCCTAAGAGGAGTCCAAAGCAGCAAATACCCTCACTGAGGACACCTGGACGGCAGTTCGAGCCTAAGAGCTAAGTGGGTATGGTTAAATATATACACACAGAGTATACATAAATAGATAAAAGTGGTCATATACTACAAACAACAGGATTACTAAAAGAAGAAAATGGTAATCATTATAAATAGAAACCTAATAGTAGGAAGTATTGTATCTGGAACCGATCCTAATGGCAGCAAAAAATAATAAATAATAAAAAATATAAAATAATAATAATAAAAAATAAAAATAATAAATAAATAAATAATAAATATAATAAAGTTGAAAATGGATGATGGAAAGCTGGATGCAAATGATAAGAATTGCTATGGGGAAAATCAAAAATAAAAAATAATAAATAAAAAAAAATGTATAAATAAAAATAATAATAATAATAATAAAAATAAAAATAATAATGATAATAAAAATGAAAATAAAAATAAAAATAATAAAAATAAAAATAGGAAATAAAAATAATAATAAAATTAAAGAAAAAAAATTATTAAGTAAAATTAAATGAAAATTAAATTGAAAAATAATAATAATTAATAAAAATGAGAAAAAAAAAAAAACGAAAAAAACTAAAAGAAGCCTGATGGAATAAATTTGAATGGATGGAGATAGTGACAATTTAAATAAAAAGAAGGGGAGTGGTAAGCATATAGCATACACTCTCGCAACCTTCTTTTAAATGTGAAGAAGGGGAACTGTGTGCACATGCAAACAGTGTCGCAACCTTCATTCACTAAAATGGTAAAACATATAGGTTGTGAATTATAAATTTACTATGTATCATACATAAACTGAAGTTAAAATAAAAATAAATAAGATAGTAATATTAAAAAATTCTAATATAAAAGGAGTGATAGGTAGTGTCCAATTCAAGAGAAACTAAATGTATCATAGCACATGTGACAGAGGATCATCCATTTCTCACTCCCCTTGTTGGAGTAACCCTAATCTTCCACATGGCTGGTGAGACCCCAATGGGTCAGGAGCCTCATACCAGGGAGTTGGTCTCTACTTCCTCGTTAAGGCCCCCAGGTGCCAAAGTGTCTAATGTATATATCCAAAAAGCTTCTCTTTGGCACAGCTGTTTGAAGCGTTGGGCTGCTGAAGGCATGGCGGGTATGGATTCTAAAACCCAGACTCGTAACCCTAGAGAGGAATGATCATGGTGAGTCAAAAAATGGCAGGGAACACTGTGCTTGTCATTACCTCCTTCCACAAACCTACGGTGCTCACCAAACCTCTTCCTTAGTGTGCGAATGGTCCTGCCAACATAAAACAAGCCACAAGGGCATGTTAAACAATACACCACAAACTCTGTGGAGCAGTTAAAGAATTTTTTAACGGGATAGGTTTGCCCTTTGATGTTGTACTCTTTTTGCCCATGGGTCACATGTTTACATGTCAAACATAGTTTTTTTCCGACACTGAAACATGCCCACTAATGGAATCATGTTTAGATGGGATTTTAGGGGGATACTTTTAAGTTTGCTCGGGGCCACCAAACTCTTAATGTTTCTGGCTCTTCTGTACGTGATATATATGTTATGTTTGTTTCTGTTGATTTTAAGAAGGTCACTGTGCAGCATAGGATTGAAGGTGACCTGCAATATAGCCGATTCACGGTGGACACTCTAGATATTGTGGTCATTTTTATACATATACATTTATATACCTATTTATATACACATTTCTTTATAAATGTCATTGTTGTTTTCCATTCACTTTCCAATTTAGGTTTCACCATACCATTGTATTAGCCCAGCGGCTAGCACAGTGCTAATAGGTAGTGTACCGATCCTGCTGAATTGTATACATTTTTTCTTTTTCTTCCCCTTTCCCCTCCCCCCCCCTCCCAATTTAGGTTTCACCATACCATTGCATTAGCCCAGTGGCTAGCACAGTGCTAATAGGTAGTGTACCGATCCTTCTGTATTGCATACATTTTTTTCTTTTTCTAGGATGAGGAAGTTAAAACCAAATTAGGTAAAATAAGTCGGGATCTGGAGGATTACAACCTGGACCGGGTATTTAATTGGAAGAATAAGAAAGGCCCTCCCCCACATATACCATCCCTTATGGAACTAGATATCCCAGCGATCTCTGGTTCAAGGAAGGTATCTGCCCCTCAACAAACTCACAGTCATGTTCCTCCTATAATACCTTCCAATTGGCCCAAACCTAAATACAATAGACCATACACCCATCCCCATCCGCGAACTCCAACATTTAGGAATGCTGCTGATCCCACCTTTGTATCCAACTCTATCAGGCCCAAATCACAACGTATACGAAGATCGAGACCTAGAGTTCCCATTGCCAGTGCCTCCCAGATTGACAGTGGGACCGTAGAGACCGTTCTTTCCAACAATCCAGGTTCGGATGTTTCATATATTAGAGATATTGTTGATCCATCTCCTTCCTCCCCTTTGAGGGAAAAAGAGATTGATCAGGCCACTTTGGGAGAGGTTGCCCTATCAGTGCTTGCTTCCAGTTCGTTGCCCTGTTCAGATGCCCCCAGTGGTCCGGATTATGTTGGTCCGCATGTACCCACCACCAGTGATCCGTCCACCTGTCGTTTGGACCTTTATCCATTAGATCAGGATTTTTTAGGCCACACCCCTCTGCTTGCCCACGTCAAGCGAAAGCTAGACGTAGAGGCAAGCGGGGGGGAAGACACTCTCATCAGAAAAAGGCTACGACTAGTGAGACGATGAAAATATTCAATCTCTCCTCACATATATTGTCAGAGGCAGAAACATCTCTGCTGCATAGTGGCCTGAATTTTGCCCCATCTTCTTCTCCCAATCCGTTTACACTCCTCAAGGATCTCAATAGTTTTATACGTCTATTGACCCTCAAACGTCACTTTAGCATACAGGCTACCAAAGAACAGGCAGGCACCCGGCTAGACTCTCCGTTGGAGGATATCCAACCTTGTCCCCAATTGGATGCCATTGGTCAACAGTTGCTGGAAGAACTCTACATCAGTGATGAGGATGAGGATTTGGCGTTGTTCACCCAGCACCCATCCACATCCCCGCCTGTTAAACATACGGGCCTATGTCCAAAATCTAATTTTAATCCAGTTAAATCCAAGGGGCCCTATGTGCAGACTTTTTACCAGGTTGTATTCACCGAGATGAAAAACGTGTCATGCCAACAATCATAAACATCCAAAGTTTTCTGGGTTCAATAACTTCAATTTGACTCCCAGTGAAAGGAAAGCCCTCACAGATTTGTCCAAGGACTATAATTTGGTCATCAGAACAGCCGACAAAGGGGGAGGCATTGTCATCCAAGACAAAGATGATTACCTTAGGGAAGCCCAGCGTCTACTATCAGACAGTTCTACTTATTGTAAACTGAGCTGTGACCCTCTGCCAGGCTACACTTTGGAGGCCAAATCATTATTGGATAAGGCTAAAGAAGAGGGAATTATTAACAAAACAGAATATGCATTTTTTCTTAGAGATTTTTATGCATTGCCCTATTTCTATCATATTCCCAAGGTCCATAAAGACCCAACCAATCCACCTGGGAGGCCTATTGTGGCATCAATGGAGAGTGTTACTAATTCCTTCTCCCTGTATGTGGACCAGTTTCTTCAGCCTCTGGCACAGGACTTGCCCTCATACATACGGGATGGAGTACATCTTCTAGAACTCTTGGCACCCTACCATTGGGAACCCACTTATATGTGGGCATCTTTGGATGTTAATTCCTTGTACACTAGTATCCCCCATTCGGTTGGCCTCCAAGCAGTCTCCCTCTCTCTGCACAATAGTTCCAATATCAATCCAGGACAGGCCCAGTTCATTTTCGATGCCACATGTTTTTGTCTCAAACATAATTATTTCGAATTTGAAGGGTCTTTTTACCTACAGACCAATGGCACGGCGATGGGGGCAAATTTTGCCCCCAGCTACGCCAACTTGACAATGGGTATGTGGGAATCCCACTATGTCTTCAGAAATAACCCCTTTGCCTCCCATTTGATATTCTATGGGAGGTACATTGATGACATTGTAGTCATTTGGGATGGCCCACAGTCAACTTTCTTGGAATTTGTCCAACATTGCAATGCCAATTCGTACAATCTGTCCTTCACCTCGGTCTCTAGCCCATCGGAATTGGCCTTCCTTGACCTGTTGTTGTATCACAGAGAAGGAAGAATTGAAGCCAAAAATTATACTAAGCCGACAGCGGGGAACTCGTTCCTCCATTTTAACAGCTGTCACCACCCCAGGTGGATTCAAAATATTCAGAAGAGCCAGTACTGCAGGTTGAGGAGAAATTGTACGAATAAAGAAGATTATTTGGAACAGAGTGGACATCTGAAAACCAAATTTATTGAAAAATCCTTTCCCGAAACCTTGGTGGACACCGCACAAAATTTATATCTAAAAGGCCCCTTGGCTAAGAAAACAAATAAATTGGACACACAATCCCAAGGTCCACGTTTTGTTACACAGTTTCACAATAAGTTTAGGAAGATGGAGAAACTGATTATGAAACATTGGCCTATTCTCTTGGAAGACCCACATTTGAGGAGTAGTTTACCCCCTAGGCCCCAAATCACGTACAGAAGAGCCAGTAACATTAAGAGATTGGTGGCCCCGAGCAAACTTAAAAGTATCCCCCTAAAATCCCATCTAAACATGATTCCATTAGTGGGCATGTTTCAGTGTCGGAAAAAACTATGTCTGACATGTAAACATGTGACCCATGGGCAAAAAGAGTACAACATCAAAGGGCAAACCTATCCCGTTAAAAAATAATTTAACTGCTCCACAGAGTTTGTGGTGTATTGTTTAACATGCCCTTGTGGCTTGTTTTATGTTGGCAGGACCATTCGCACACTAAGGAAGAGGTTTGGTGAGCACCGTAGGTTTGTGGAAGGAGGTAATGACAAGCACAGTGTTCCCCGCCATTTTTTGACTCACCATGATCATTCCTCTCTAGGGTTACGAGTCTGGGTTTTAGAATCCATACCCGCCATGCCTTCAGCAGCCCAACGCTTCAAACAGCTGTGCCAAAGAGAAGCTTTTTGGATATATACATTAGACACTTTGGCACCTGGGGGCCTTAACGAGGAAGTAGAGACCAACTCCCTGGTATGAGGCTCCTGACCCATTGGGGTCTCACCAGCCATGTGGAAGATTAGGGTTACTCCAACAAGGGGAGTGAGAAATGGATGATCCTCTGTCACATGTGCTATGATACATTTAGTTTCTCTTGAATTGGACACTACCTATCACTCCTTTTATATTAGAATTTTTTAATATTACTATCTTATTTATTTTTATTTTAACTTCAGTTTATGTATGATACATAATAAATTTATAATTCACAACCTATATGTTTTACCATTTTAGTGAATGAAGGTTGCGACACTGTTTGCATGTGCACACAGTTCCCCTTCTTCACATTTAAAAGAAGGTTGCGAGAGTGTATGCTATATGCTTACCACTCCCCTTCTTTTTATTTAAATTGTCACTAGCTCCATCCATTCAAATTTATTCCATCAGGCTTCTTTTAGTTTTTTTCGTTTTGTTTTTTTCTCATTTTTATTAATTATTATTATTTTTCAATTTAATTTTCATTTAATTTTACTTAATAATTTTTTTTCTTTAATTTTATTATTATTTTTATTTCCTATTTTTATTATTTTTATTTTCATTTTTATTATCATTATTATTTTTATTTTTATTATTATTATTATTTTTATTTATACATTTTTTTTTTTTTATTTTCCCCATAGCAATTCTTATCATTTGCATCCAGCTTTCCATCATCCATTTTCAACTTTATTATATTTATTATTTTTTATTTATTTATTATTTTTTATTTTTTATTATTATTATTTTATATTTTTTATTATTTATTATTTTTTGCTGCCATTAGGATCGGTTCCAGATACAATACTTCCTACTATTAGGTTTCTATTTATCATGATTACCATTTTCTTCTTTTAGTAATCCTGTTGTTTGTAGTATATGACCACTTTTATCTATTTATGTATACTCTGTGTGTATATATTTAACCATACCCACTTAGCTCTTAGGCTCGAACTGCCGTCCAGGTGTCCTCAGTGAGGGTATTTGCTGCTTTGGACTCCTCTTAGGACCCTGCGGCAGCCGAGCGTTCCTCCCCTATATAATGCCCTTCTCCAAGATGGCGGGTTCATAGGCCTGAGGAAGGAGCGCATGCTCCGACAACGCGTTGCCTACGTCATCACGCCCACGGTCTACGCCCAACCCGGAAGTCCGCCGCCGGAGGCGTTGCAGGTGTCCTCGGGGTCCGGATACCGCTTACTCCCGCAGTCGGACGGACTTGTTTGGAGCACACCAGCCCCTCCTCGCCCAGACACCGGAATAATGGATCTTTTATACACATTCATCATGCTTTTTTATCGTTTTATCTTGTGAGTACCCAGCATTATTAGATGTTAAATAAAGTACTGAGTTTACTGCACTTAGAGTGGCGCTGTTCTTATCTTCCAGTATATTGCAAGTTTCTTCTCCATTTGAGAGTCAGCAGCCTTCTGGAGTGCACAGACCGGTGCTTCTTATGGACTTTTTGGACTTTGCCACACAACATCCAGGTCCGTGCATCTTCCCACTATAATTTTCTTAGGAGGCTATTGAGGTTCATTTTGAGTCCTGTTGCGCCAGTTTTTTATGTTTGTTCATGTGATCGTTAAAACCCACTACTATGGGGTTAAAGAGGAGCTCATGAGGAAGAGCAGGGACAAGGAAAACCTCTCCATCCAGGGTCACAAGATTCAACTTTTTGCAGACCTGTCTCCTATGACCATTCAGCGTCGCAGAGCCCTGAAACCACTGTTGTCAATTCTCTCTGCTAAATCTTTGAAATATTGGTGGTCCTTTCCCTTCCGATTGAACTTTCTCTTTCAGAACAAAACCCGCGGCTTTTCGTCCCTTCAAGATGGGGAACGCCTGCTTCTACAATTGGGACTCATTTCCAGAGATCCTTCCCCCTCGTCCTCTTACCCGAGACGGGAATCCTCCAAGCGACCTCCGCCGATCAGCCCTGTATCGCCTGTTTGGAACAAGCAACAGCATAAATGCCACCGTGATGTCCAGCCTCCCTGATGTTGCTGATTGATCCAGAATGTTCCTCCAACCAGCCTTACTGGATTTGGCACTCTCCGCTGGAATGGGTTAACCGTTAACCCCCTTCTTCCCTTTTTTTTTTTTTCCCCTCTTCTCCCCTCCTCTCCCCTTTTTTTTCCGCTGGACATTGTCTGACTGAACTTTTATCTTGCGCTTGATTTTTCTTTTTTTTGTATTACCATAATGTTTGGGGTACCGGTCCCTGTTTGTTACTCTTTCTCCTATTAACCGGTCCCAAGTTATTGTGCTGCGATTGCCTGTTTTGCCTTCACTTTGCCCTTTGATATAACGCAGTAGCAGAAGTCTCCCCCTCCCCGTATTCCTTTCCTTTCCCTGTTTCTCCCTTTCCCCTTCCTCTTCCCTCCCCCCTCCCCTCTCCCCCCTTTTTTTCCTCTCCTTTCCTTCTTCCTCCCCTTCCCCCTTTCTCCTCCCTCCCCTTTGTCCTCCTCATGCACTTTTGCTCTGCCTAAGGTCCAACACTATCACTCCCAGGGACTTGAGGTCCTCCTGCTTCAGGAAACTCATTTCCCGGAGTCTTACAGGCCTAAATACGTCCACCATAAATATCCAGTCTTTTTCCTGGCTAATGCACCCTCTAAACAGAAGGGAGTAGCCATTTTTTTTTCAAAACTGTGGCATATTCACATACTCTTACCATAGCGGATCCCCAGGGGAGGTACATTTTGGTAAAGGGTTACATTGGCGGTATTTTATACACCTTTGTTTCCTTTTATGCTCCTAATAAGGTCAGGCGGATTTTTTTTCTAGGGTGTTCCCTCTTCTATCCACCCATTTTGAACGTAGACTCATTTTAGGAGGTGATTCCAATCTAGCTTTCGACCACGCTCTAGATAAATCCAAGCAAGGATCTCAACGCTTACGCAGACCCTCTAAGCACAGCCTCCGAGTAGCCAAGCTTCTCCATTCCTTGAGTTTAGTAGACATCTGGCGAGAACTTAACCCCTCCGCCCAGGATTACACCCACTTCTCGGCTCCTCACTATACACTAGCCAGAATTGATCATATCTTTGTCCCTACCATGGACATCCCTTCGGCACTTAAGTCAGTAATTAGAGACATACCCTGGTCTGACCATTCTTTAGTGTTCCTTAAACTCAAGAGCACGCCCTTGCACACTGGCCCGTCCCCGTGGCGTCTGAACGAATCTCTTCTTCACGAACCAGTGTGGAAATCCACTATAGAAAAAATGATCCTAGAATATTTCGCCCTTAACGACTCACAAGACATTACTCCTTCCTCCCTTTGGGGGGCCCACAAGGCCGTCATGAGGGGCCATCTCATTAACTTGGGGGCTAAACTTAAGCGCGAACGACAGTTTGAAATTACTGAGCTGGAACGGGAATTTAAAAGGCTGAGTGGGGAGCATAAACATGACCCGACCTTGACTTCTCTGGGCAAACTCGATGCGGTTAAGCTTTCTCTTAATTTGGCTCTAACCACCAAGGCGGCTAAGAGTTTACAGTGGCAAAATGCACGCCTACTGGCCACGCAGGATAAAATAGGACCTAGGCTTGCTTCTAAATTGACACCGAAATAACGGAATTTTTGTAAAATCTTACCTGTAAAATTCCTTTCTCTGAGTCCTCCGACAGTCGCAGCCACTTCATATTCTTCACTAATGGGGGGTTATTGACCTTTGCTCCGTAGGAGTAGCTAGGCAACAAAATAGTTAATATCAAAGCTTTTAACATATTCCACCCCTAGGGGGTGGTCCCCTCAGTCAATACCTCCCTGCTTCCTGCATTCCCAACTCAGTTTCAGTAGCATAGCAGTAGAGTACATAAACAAACCCCAAAAGAGGGGCGGGGGCGGCGACTGTCGGAGGACTCAGAGAAAGGAATTTTACAGGTAAGATTTTACAAAAATTCAGTTTTCTCTTACGTCCTCCGACAGTCGCCGCCACTTCATATTCATCACTAATGGGGACGTCCCAAAGCAGAGTAGACATGAGGGGTGGGAAAAAACGCAGCCGCGCCTAAAGCAACGCAGAACCCACATCAGAAAAAGGAACCTTACCAAAGTAAGAAAATCAACTGGGCAACATGAAAAAAACTTGCTCAACAGGAGCAACAACCCAGGAAAACAAATAACCTAGGGATAAAAACATCCCAACAGCCAAGGACCCAAAAACAAGGGACCCTAAGGCACTGCCGCACTAAGAACCTTGCGGCCAAAGGAAGCATCTGCCGATGCCTGAACATCCACTTTGTAGAATTTTGAGAAGGTGTGAACGGACGACCAAGTCGCCGCCTTACACACCTGGGCCACAGAAGCCCGATGATGACAGGCCCAAGACGTACTCAGAGATCTGGTAGAGTGCGCCTTCACAGGCATGGGGGGAACTTTTCCCTTCAAAGCATAGGCCTGTTCAATGGTCTGTCTGATCCATTTGGCGATGGTAGAAGCCGACGCCGCCATGCCCTTCCGAGGTCCCTCTGGAAGGACAAATAGAGAATCCGTCTTGCGAAAGGATTTAGTCGATGACAGGTAAACCCTGATCGCCCGAACAACATCCAAGGAATGCAAAGCCACCTCCTTCGGATGTTTAGGCTTCGCGCAAAGCGAAGGCAAGACAATGTCCTCATTGAGGTGAAAGTCCGAAATCCTTTTCGGAAGAAAAGACGGGTTAGGTCGTAAGACCACCTTATCCAAGTGAATCACCAAATACGGAGATCTGCAGGACAAAGCTGCCAGCTCCGACACTCTGCGAGCCGAAGTGATCGCCACCAAAAAGGCGACCTTCTTGGACAACATAGACAACGAGATCTCCCTCATCTTTTCAAAAGGAGCATGTTGCAACACGGACAGAACAAGGTTCAAGTCCCATGGTGGCAAAGGCTCCCTCCTAGGAGGGACCAGATGTCGCACCCCTTGAACAAAGGTGCTAACCAAAGAATTTGACGCCACAGGGCGTTGAAAGAGAACGGCCAGCGCAGAAATCTGACCCTTAATCGTGGCCAACGCCAAACGCTGGTCCACGCCCGTTTGAAGGAAAGCCAACACCCTCGATACCGAGTACGAACGAGGAGAATACCCCCTGGACTCACACCAGGCAAAGTACGCCTTCCAAGTACGGTAGTAAACCTTCCCCGAGGAGGCCTTTCTAGCCTTGATCAAAGTGTAAATGACCTCAGGGGAGAGACCCCTATCCTTCAGGACCTCGCTTTCAACAGCCAGGCCGTCAAAGCCAGCGACTGTAAAGCAGGATGGAATATCGGCCCTTGAGACAGGAGATCTTCTCGAAGAGGCAGATGCCACGGAGCGTCGACCGCCAGATTCACGAGATCTGCGTACCAAGACCGGCGAGGCCAGTCTGGCGCCACCAGAATCACTGTGTGCGATTCCGAGGCCAACCTGCGAAGGAACCTGGATAGCAGCTGAATCGGTGGAAAGGCATACATCAGACGATACTGATGCCAGGGCGCCACTAACGCGTCTGCCGCGTCTGCCCGAGGATCGCGCGTCCTTGCCACGAACCTTTCCACCTTGTTGTTTAGACGAGACGCGAACAGGTCAACATCTGGTGAACCCCACTTCGCGCACAACATCTGGAAGACATCCAGGTGAAGGGACCATTCCCCCTGGTCCAGGGTCTGGCGACTCAGATAATCCGCCTGCCAGTTCTCCACCCCCGGAATGTGAACCGCCGTTATCGCCGGGACGTGTGTCTCGGCCCAAGACAGAATGTCGGCCACTTCCCGAGCCGCTCGGGCACTCCTGGTGCCCCCTTGGTGGTTGATGTAGGCCACCGCTGTGGCATTGTCTGTCTGCACCCGAACCGGACGGCCCTGCAGCCTGTCCGTCCAACGCCGAAGGCAGAGATTTATCGCTCGCAATTCCAGAATGTTGATCGGAAGGGAGGATTCCTCCTCCGACCAAGTTCCCTGGGCGGACAGAACGCCCAGAACACCACCCCAGCCCGACAGGCTGGCATCCGTGGTGATCACCGTCCACGAGAAAGGGCGAAAAGACTTGCCCCCCGACACCGCCGGGGACTGTAGCCACCACAGAAGATCACTTCTGGTGCGATGGCACAATGAAATCTGGAGATCCAGAGATTGCGGTCGCCCGTCCCACCCGGCCAGAATCTCCGCTTGGAGACCCCGTGTGTGAAACTGGGCGAAGGGAATCGCCTCGAAAGCCGAGACCATCAATCCCAGACACCTCATACACGTCCGGAGGGACGAACACTGATTGTCCCTGAGGGACTTGACTTCGCCCTGAAGCGTCCTTAGCTTGTCTTCCGGCAGGAAGACCCTCGCTTGAACAGAGTCCAGGATCATTCCCAGGTAGGGAAGACGAACCGACGGACACAGCGTCGACTTTGGAAAATTTATCGTCCAACCAAACTCCTGCAGAGTCTGCATCGTGATGGACAGGTCGTTCACCAGACCCTGACTGGTCGTAGACCGAATCAGAATGTCGTCCAGATACCCCAGAACAGAAATGCCCTGAGCTCTTAACAAGGCCAGAACCGGCGCAAGCACCTTGGTGAACACCCGCGGAGCCGAAGCGAGACCAAAGGGTAACGCCGCGAACTGGTAGTGATCCTCCGCAATGGCGAATCGAAGGTACCTCTGGTGACCCTCGAAAATGGGGATGTGAAGATACGCATCCTTCAGATCGATGGATGCCATGAATTCTCCCGGAACTAGAGCAGCCACCACTGATCGCAGGGATTCCATGCGGAACTTGCGAACCCGCACAAAGCGGTTCAGAGCTTTCAAGTCCAGAATTGGACGTACCTTGCCCTCCTTTCTGGGCACAGTGAACAGATTGGAATAGAACCCCCGGAATCTGTCCCGATGAGGCACCGGAACCACCACTCCCTGGGCCCGCAAGTCCCGCACCGCCAGGTGCAGATCCTGCAAGCGCTCCGGAGACAGCTGAAGATTTGAGGGAAAAAATCTGTTCGCCGGCCGAGAGAGAAACTCGATCTTGTATCCAGATCGAACGATTTCCTGAACCCACCTGTCCCGAACGCGGGCCAGCCAGGGTTGAAGAAAACCGAGCAAACGTCCCCCCACCCCAGAACCGGGTGAGGGCGCCCCTCCAGGCCGCATTTTTATGGGCAGCGGACCCGGACTGGCCAGACTTTTGCTTACCAGTCCACGGCATCTTCTGGGAGCCTTGGCCTTTGAAGGGCTTGCCCTTATCGTACGACCGAAAGGCACGAAAGGACCCCTGAGAGGGTCTAAATGAGGTAGTCTTCTTACCTCGAACAACTTTAGACTTGTGAGTTTGGGGCAAGAGCGTGCTCTTACCCCCGGAAATTCCCTTTATCAGAGTATCCAAAGATTCGCCAAAAAGGCGAGATCCCGCATAGGGTAAATTAGCTAAAGTCTTGCGAGAAGCTTGGTCAACAGACCAACATTTTAGCCATATCAGACGACGTGTCAATACCGCCACACTCTGTATGCGTGCAGTCAAAGGGACTAAATCCAAGTCCGCATCACACAAATACATGACACCCTGATGAATTTGATCCACCATAGCCAAAGTTGCCGGCGGTGCAGAGTCCGCCACCAGGATGCGCCTGAGTACCTGCGTCCAATCCGCGACAGCCTGGGCTGCCATAAGGGAAGCAAAAATAGGTTTCAGCATGGAACCAGCAACCGTATAAGTATGACGGGCAAGAGACTCTAACCTCCTGTCCGTGGGGTCCCAGAACACCGGGGTATCCTCCGCCGGAATCGCAGTAGACTTATTCAAAACCGCCACCGCGTGATCCACCGGAGGCGGCACACACCAACGCTCATCAGTGGTGGGTGTAAAGGGATAACGCAGCTTGAACCTTCTTGGCAGCTAAGTTTGCCACAATAGTAGCCAAATCAGCCCCCTCGGGGGAAGCAGCAGCCCCTTGGCCCCCCACCAAGGTGGGAGGAAACTTGCTTTCCTGAGAATCCATGCCCCAGTAGTATTAGGAAAAAAGGAGTACTGCCCCTTTAAGATCGCGGCGAGCGTAGCCCACCGCACCCACTGAATACACTGACCCCCACAGGGATAAGAACACTAGGCAAGGAATACAGGAAAATGGAAAGGTAAAACCTGGAGAGAACACACAGGCTGCTGCACCGATCGCTGTCCCAGAGCAAAAGGAAGTGATGCAATGACTGACTGCCCCTGTAAAGCTTATGTAAGGCTACACAAACATGGCCGCTGACTGAGGACTTCATAGGCAAATAGATAACAGCGCCGACATGTGGCCTGATCGATCGCCGCCAAAATGGCGGCGTTTGGCGCCAAAATGCCGCGCCTTACCACACAGGACCAGCCATCATCATACTGCCGCAAAAAAATGGCAGATCGCCGCACAGCATGTCCAAACCTAGGCTGCTTCATGTATGCATACAGCAGAGCAGGAGAGCCCCCCTCCTCGCAGCCCACACACAGGCAGGAATTCCACACAGGAACTGACAGGGAGCTCAGCAGCCACACAGACATGCAGGGTCACACAGTCCCAGACTGACACCCAACAGACAGGTCCCCACATAGAGATACACTTACCAGTCCGGATGGCGTGGGGAGCCTGCTCCAGCGACCAAACCGCTGTACTGAGGACAGGGAGTGTCGCAACCGTGACGCAATGGAACTGCGGTGCGAAACCGCATGGCGTCCAGTGAGGTAGCCACCTCACAGATAGCATCCCTGCAGCGAACAGGGATGGGTCGTTCAATGTGCCAGGGAAACCTGTGCTGAACGCTCGATGGCAGGCTGGGAAGCCCCTGGCCCTGAGCCCTGGGATCCAGGGTGGCCAGTCCGAGACCCAGCTCCGCACAATAATCTTCATCAGAAGAAGCTAACTAATGCTGAAAATAAACAGCTAAGTAAAAGAAAGAGAAAAAACTCCAAATAAAATCAAAAAAGAGAAAAGAAGCTGAGACTGAAAGCCCCAGCACAGAAACAGCCAGCCTACTCCTAAGCTAGGCATAAGAAACTGAGTTGGGAATGCAGGAAGCAGGGAGGTATTGACTGAGGGGACCACCCCCTAGGGGTGGGATATGTTAAAAGCTTTGATATTAACTATTTTGTTGCCTAGCTACTCCTACGGAGCAAAGGTCAATAACCCCCCATTAGTGATGAATATGAAGTGGCGGCGACTGTCGGAGGACGTAAGAGAAATAGGATCGTTTCTATGCCCAAAATTAAGGCTAGGTCCGGGGAACTCACGAGGAATCCTGCCTCGATTATGGATACTTTTCAATCCTTTTATTCTACCCTATATGCTGACCCTAAGCCTTCTCAGGAACATGATATTGAGTCCTTTCTGGGACGGGTCCCCCTTCCACAACTTAGCAAGAAATCACGCTCCCTGTTAGAAGAACCTTTTTCCGAGCAGGAAATCCTAACTGCCATTAAAGCTCTACGCACCAATTCTGTCCCGGGCCCCGATGGCTTCTCTAACATATATTACAAGACATATGCTGACACACTTGCCCCTTACCTGGCAAGATTCTTTAACTCCCTCAGAGGCACGGAACCTCTGGACCAATCCATGAATGCGGCCTTTATATCGGTCATCCCAAAACCGGGTAAGGATCATTCAGACGTTAGTAATTACAGACCCATTTCCCTTATTAATAATGATCTCAAGCTCCTAACAAAAATTTTAGCTACTCGCCTCTCCAGCTTCATTCATTCTTATATTCACAAGGACCAGGTAGGCTTCATCCCAGGCCGACAAGGGACCGACCAAATTAGAAGAGTGATTGATGCGGCTACTCTCTTGCGTTCGGGCTGGGATGGAGCCCCTCCCTAAGAGGGCTTCTTACTATCCTTAGACCTACACAAGGCCTTTGACTCGCTCTCTTGGCCGTTTCTCTTCTCCACATTGGAGAGATGGGGTTTTGGCCCCTCCTTTTTGGCCATTCTCCGGGCCCTGTACTCCCACCCCTCAGCACGAGTTAAGATGCAAGGCCTTTATTCTGATTCCTTTTCCATCCACAGGGGTACACGGCAGGGGTGCCCTCTTTCACCCCTTATTTTTGCCATTGCCTTGGAATCCCTAGCTATTGCCATCCGTCACCATCCTGATATACGTGGCATACACTGCGGCAATACAGTGCATAAATGCGCTTTGTTCGCCGACGACCTTATGCTTCTTACTATCCTTAGACCTACACAAGGCCTTTGACTCGCTCTCTTGGCCGTTTCTCTTCTCCACATTGGAGAGATGGGGTTTTGGCCCCTCCTTTTTGGCCATTCTCCGGGCCCTGTACTCCCACCCCTCAGCACGAGTTAAGATGCAAGGCCTTTATTCTGATTCCTTTTCCATCCACAGGGGTACACGGCAGGGGTGCCCTCTTTCACCCCTTATTTTTGCCATTGCCTTGGAATCCCTAGCTATTGCCATCCGTCACCATCCTGATATACGTGGCATACACTGCGGCAATACAGTGCATAAATGCGCTTTGTTCGCCGACGACCTTATGCTGTTTGTCACATCCCCCCTGATCTCGCTCCCCAACATCGTATCACTCCTCCATAGCTTTGGGGCGGTCTCGGGACTGAGGGTGAATATGAGCAAATCACTGGCTCTGAACGTCAACCTTCCACAATCCCTGGTCTCTCGCCTAAAAGAACATTTTCCTTTCTCCTGGCATTCCGACTCAATACCCTACCTGGGAGTGCATATCACTGCCTTGATTTCTGATCTGCATTCGGCCAATTTTCCACCACTTATTAATAAACTGATAAAGGACCTAGAGGACTGGTCAAAATATATTATTTCTTGGCTGGGAAGAATCAACGCAGTCAAGATGACCCTGCTTCCGCGTCTATTATATCTATTTCGCGCTCTCCCTATTCCGCTAGTGAAGTCACAAGTTACATCCCTTCAGTCACACATTTTCAAATTTATTTGGGGCAGGAAGGGTCATAGGATCAACAAATCCACGCTTTTTAGGTCACGTAAAAATGGGGGTCTCGGGTTACCGGACATTTGGAAGTATTACTTAGCCGCCCAACTGTCACAATTTTCTGTTATATATGTTAAAGGAGAAAAACCTGACTGGTATTACATGGAAAGACAGGCCATCCCTCTCCATACTGTGGACTTCTTACTTTGGAGCCCTCCTGCCTCCCGCCCCCCAATCCTGGCTCCTACTCTCTCACATTCATTTGCTCTTTGTGACCTTATTCATAAGTCCATTAAGATCTCCTCCCCCTGGGGTCCTCTCAAACATATCTTTCATAACCCTGACTTCCCTCCTGGAACTAACATTGAGGCTTTCAAATGGTGGACGGATAAAGGCCTTTATAGAATTGGACACTTTTTTGATGCCAGAGGTCCTCTTTCATACTCACATTGTTTAACTAATCTGAAGATGCCGCCTGCAGAGCGATTTCGCTTCTCTCAGATCTCACACTTTTTGCGCACGCTTCAGAGGGGATCTTCGGGCCCCCTCACAGTAACCCCCTACGAGCAATGGTGCTCCAAAATTCAAGACATCAAGGGAGGGATTTCCCTCATTTATGCCTCTTTAATTTCTCCCGAAGATAAAATCTCCTACATGCTGAAATGGGAACAGGACCTGAATGTAGACTGGGACCTTGATGTTTGGAATACCTGTGCCGAAAGAGCCTTTCGTGGGATCCACATTGTGGGCCTCATGGAGGCTAATGTTAGAATTTTGATGCGATGGTACATGGTACCTTCTCGCTTGGCGACAATTTTCCCTAACTCGTCCCCGATCTGCTTTAGAGGCTGTGATCTTCTGGGGAGCCTATTACACGTTTTTTGGGAATGCCCGAAAATCCGTTCCTTTTGGAACCGGATGTTCCACACAATACGACGCGTTACGGGGGTTTCCCTTGAGCAATCACCGTTATTTGCCCTTCTAGGCCATCATCCTCTCAGGGTCCCCAAGCACACCCGGATTCTCATTTCTTATATATTCCTAGGAGCTAAAATCACAATAGCTAAGCATTGGAAACAGTCTACGGTCTCCTTCCTGGCTGCGAAGCGTAAAATTTCATGGATAATGACCCAAGAAAAAATGTACAGTATCTTGAATGATTCTAGGGAAAAATTTGAGTCAGTCTGGGAACCCTGGGCGACATTTGTGAATGTAACACTTTAGGATGGGCTCGGCCGGAAGGACACTTTTTCCCCTTTTTCCTTGGGGTTTTCCCCTTTTATTTCCGTTTTGATACCCATGTATGGGTTGGGTGGGATCGGGCTATGGGATGATTCTCCTCGACTCCCTCTCTTTTCTCTTCCTTCCAACCCCTCCTTTTTTCCTTCCCCCTCTGCTGTCTCTCTTCTTTCTACTCTTCTTCTTCCTACCACTTGCTCTATCCTGTTCCACGTTTCAGTCTGCATATGGGGCATTTGTGGTACCTCGTACCATAATTACACTGGTAGCTCTTGGCTAATGCATATTTTTTTTTTTTTGGGGGGGGTTTGATTGACATTGTCTTTCCTCCCTTCAGGTTATCAGAGACAAAGGCGGTTTCCCGCAATGTTTTCTCTCAGCTGTCTTTAGCCGCTTCTCTTTGGGGCACAGTATGAGCCCATTAGGGGTGCCCCGGGGCGATCGGCTCTCAATCTATCTTGGAATTCAGCCATACTGGGAGTGTTTATTGATTGATTAGCAGTTTTTCCAGCTCTCGCTGGCCTTGTTTTCTTGCCAAGTCTATCTGTTCTTGTACTGTTCTGAACAAAAGTTCATGTGTAAGCAATTTATTAATATGCCTCGTTTGTTATCGCTCTTCTGTTATCTTTTTGAAAATTTCAATAAAAATTATTGGAAATAAAAATCCTAATAACCAGTATAAGTGTTCAGAAATACAGTAGTCTAAATCCAAAAGAAAGATCCAGAGAAAATCGGTGTACGAATAAAAAAGGATCGGTGAATAGATGCAAATAAAATTGCAGGTGACCCCGTGGTGGGCAACTGGTGAGGTGAAGGGAAATCCCACTAGTAAATAACCTACTAACCAGATGTACCCACCCCACACAGGGGTATAGGGCGGGTATTAGGGTATGGATAGAACTCCTTCCCTTCGCTCCTATCTTCTTGGTGGGTCAGGGGGAATATTAGAAGCCGTCCCTGGGGGTCCCGGATGTCACCAGAGGAAAACCGGATCTTTAGGTCCTCTCCAATAGGGATGGTGGTATATCCGGAATTTCGTAGGTAAGGGCTGGCCACTCAACATTGGAATATACAGGGCAAAAAAAATGTTCGATAGTGTGATACCGTATGACTAATTTTATTATTTAGTATATAAAAGATGGGTACTCACAGTGTAACAGATAAAAACAGCGTGGAAGTAGCGTCTTGAAACGCACTGCGTTCCACCAGATAGTCGGAACCGGAAATGATGCAACGTCGCTGTATGCGTTTCGTCATCCAACATCCTCTGCAGCGTAGCATCATGTCCTGTTAAAATGCGGATTTTAAAAAGGGAAAAATAAGCCGTGCTAGAAAAAATTATAAAACCACCGTAGGCATATACAAGGGAATATACATAAAAATACAATTTTATTAACAAATTACAGAATTAAAACCAGAAATGTTATATGTGCATGTTATACTAAAAAACTGAATTTTTGTAAAATCTTACCTGTAAAATTCCTTTCTCTGAGTCCTCCGACAGTCGCCGCCACTTCATATTAATCACTAATGGGGTAATTGACCTTTGCTCCGCAGGAGTAGCTAGGTAACAAAATTTGTTAATATCAAAGCTTTTAGCATATCACACCCCTAGGGGGTGGTCCCCTCAGTCAATACCTCCCTGCTTCCTGCATTCTCAACTCAGTTTCAGTAGCATAGCAGTAGAGTACATAAACAACCTTAAAAAGAGGGGCGGGGGCGGCGACTGTCGGAGGACTCAGAGAAAGGAATTTTACAGGTAAGATTTTACAAAAATTCAGTTTTCTCTTACGTCCTCCGACAGTCGCCGCCACTTCATATTCATCACTAATGGGGACGTCCCAGAGCAGTGTAGACATGAGGGGTGGGAAACGCAGCCGCGCACAAAGCAACGCAGTACCCACATCAGAAAAAAAGAACCTTACCAAAGTAAGAAAAACCAACTGGTCAACAGGAAAAAACGTGCTCAACAGGAGCAACAACCCAGGAAGACAAGTAACCTAGGGACAAAAAACATCCCAACAGCCAAGGACCCAAACAAGGGACCCTAAGGCACTGCCGCACTAAGAACTTTACGGCCAAAGGAAGCATCTGCCGATGCCTGAACATCCACCTTGTAGAACTTTGAGAAGGTGTGAACGGACGACCAAGTCGCCGCCTTACACACCTGGGCCACAGAAGCCCGATGATGACAGGCCCAAGACATAGTCAGAGATCTGGTAGAGCGCGCCTTCACAGGGAAGGGAGGAACCTTTCCCTTCAAAACATAGGCCTGCTCAATGGTCTGTCTGATCCATTTGGCGATGGTAGAAGCCGACGCCGCCATGCCCTTCCGAGGTCCCTCTGGAAGGACGAATAGGGAATCCGACTTGCGAAAGGATTTAGTCGATGACAGATAAACCCTGATCGCCCGAACAACATCCAAGGAATGCAAAGCCACCTCCTTCGGATGTTTGGGCTTCGCGCAAAGCGAAGGCAAGACGATGTCCTCATTGAGGTGAAATTCCGAGATCCTCTTCGGAAGAAAAGAAGGGTTAGGTCGTAAGACCACCTTATCCAAGTGAATCACCAAATAGGGAGAGCTGCAGGACAAAGCTGCCAGCTCCGACACTCTGCGAGCCGAAGTGATCGCCACCAAAAAGGCAACCTTCTTGGACAACAGAGACAATGAGATCTCCCTGATATTTTTAAAGGGAGCATGTTGCAACACGGACAGAACAAGGTTTAAGTCCCACGGAGGCAAAGGCTCCCTCCTAGGAGGGGCCAAGTGTCGCACCCCCTGAACAAAAGTGCGAATCAATGAATTTGACGCCACCGGGCGCTGAAAAAGAACGGCCAGCGCAGAAATCTGACCCTTAAACGTAGCCAGCACCAAACGCTGGTCCACACCAGTTTGGAGGAAAGCCAACACTCTTGACACCGAGTATGAGCGAGGGGAATACCCCCTGGACTCACACCAGGCAAAGTACGCTTTCCAAGTACGGTAGTAAATTTTACCGGAAGAGGCTCTTCTAGCCTTGATCAAAGTGGGAATGACCTCAGGGGAGAGACCCCTATCCTTCAGGACCTGGCTTTCAACAGCCAGGCCGTTAAAGTCAGCGACTGTAAAGCAGGATGAAATATCGGTCCTTGAGACAGGAGATCTTCTCGAAGAGGCAGACGCCACGGAGCGTTGACCGCCAGATTCACGAGGTCTGCGTACCAAGACCGGCGAGGCCAGTCTGGCGCCACCAGAATCACCGTGTGCGGTTCCGAGGCCAACCTGCGAAGGAACCTGGATAGCAGCTGAATCGGTGGAAAGGCATACATCAGACGATACTGATGCCAGGGCGCCACTAACGCGTCTGCCGCGTCTGCCCGAGGATCGCGCGTCCTTGCCACGAACCTTTCCACCTTGTTGTTTAGACGAGACGCGAACAGGTCCACATCTGGGGAACCCCACTTCGCACACAACATCTGAAAGACATCCGGGTGGAGGGACCATTCCCCCTGGTCCAAGGTCTGGCGACTCAGATAGTCCGCCTGCCAGTTCTCCACCCCCGGTATGTGAACAGCAGATATCGCCGGGACGTGTGTCTTGGCCCAAGACAGAATGTCGGCCACTTCCCGAGCCGCGCGGGCACTCCTGGTGCCCCCTTGGTGGTTGATGTAGGCCACCGCTGTGGCATTGTCCGTCTGCACCCGAACCGGACGGCCCTGCAGCCTGTCCGTCCAACGCAGAAGGCAGAGATTTATCGCTCGCAATTCCAGAATGTTGATCGGAAGGGAGGATTCCTCCTCCGACCAAGTTCCCTGGGCGGACAGAACGCCCAGAACACCACCCCAGCCCGACAGGCTGGCATCCGTGGTGATCACCGTCCACGATAAAGGACGAAAAGACTTGCCCCCCGACACCGTCGGGGACTGGAGCCACCACAAAAGACCCCTTCGGGTGAGGCGGCGCAACGAAATCTGCAGATCCAGAGATTGCGGACGCCCGTCCCACTTGGCCAGGATCTCCGCCTGAAGATCCCGCGTGTGAAACTGGGCGAAGGGAATCGCCTCGAAAGCCGAGACCATCAATCCCAGACACCTCATACACGTCCGGAGGGACAAGCACTGATTGTCCCTGAGGGACTTGACTTCGTCCTGAAGCGTCCGGAGCTTGTCTTCCGGCAGGAAGACCTTCGCTTGAACAGAGTCCAGAATCATCCCCAGGTAGGGAAGACGAACCGACGGACACAGCGTTGACTTCGGAAAATTTATCGTCCAACCAAACTCCTGCAGAGTCTGCATCGTGAGGGACAGGTCGTTCACCAGGCCCTGACTGGTCGCAGACCGAATCAGGATATCGTCCAGATACCCCAGGACAGAAATGCCCTGGGCTCTCAATAAAGCCAGAACCGGCGCAAGCACCTTGGTGAAAACCCGCGGAGCCGAAGCGAGACCAAAGGGTAACGCCACGAATTGGTAATGATCCTCCGCAATAGCGAATCGAAGGTACCTCTGGTGACCCTCGAAAATGGGGATGTGAAGGTACACATCCTTCAAGTCGATAGAGGCCATGAATTCTCCCGGAACCAGGGCAGCCACCACTGATCGCAGGGATTCCATGCTGCACAAAGCGGTTCAGAGCTTTTAAGTCCAGAATCGGACGTACCTTGCCCTCCTTTCTGGGCACAGTGAACAGATTGGAATAGAACCCCCAAAATCTGTCCCGATGAGGCACCGGAACCACCACTCCCTGGGCCCGCAGGTCCTGCACCGCCAGGTGCAGATCCTGCAAGCGCTCCGGAGACAGCTGAAAATTTGAGGGAAAAAATCTGTTCGCCGGCCGAGAGAGAAACTCGATCTTGTCTTCAGATCGAACTATTTCCTGAACCCACCTGTCCCGAATGCGGGCCAGCCAGGGTTGAAGAAAACCGAGCAAACGTCCCCCCACCCCAGAACTGGGTGAGGGCGCCCCTTCAGGCCGTATTGGTATGGGCAGCGGACCCGGACTGGCCGGACTTCTGCTTACCTGCCCACGGCTTCTTCTGGGAACCTTGGCCCTTGAAGGGCTTGCCCTTATAGTGCGATGAAAGGCACAAAAGGACCCCTGAGAGGGCCTAAACGAGGTATTCTTCTTACCACGAACAAACTTATTCTTGTGCGTTTGGGGCAAGAGAGTGCTCTTACCCCCGGAAATTCCCTTTATCAGAGTATCCAAAGACTCGCCAAAAAGGCGAGAACCCGCGTAGGGCAAATTAGCTAAAGTCTTGCGAGAAGATTGGTCAACCGACCAACATTTCAGCCATATCAGACGATGGTTCAATACCGCCACACTTGAGAGTCGTGCAGCCAAAGGGACTAAATCTAAGTCCGCATCCCACAAATACATGACACCCTGATGAATTTGATCCACCATAGCCAATGTTGTCGGCGGGGCAGAGTCAGGCACCAGGATGCGCCTGAGCACCTGCGTCCAATCCGCAATAGCCTGGGCTGCCATAATGGAAGCAAAAATAGGTTTCAGGTTTCAGCATAGAACCAGCAACCGTATAAGCATGACGGGCAAGAGACTCCAATCTCCTGTCCGTAGGGTCCCGGAACACCGGGGTATCCTCAGCAGGGATCGCAGTGGATTTATTCAAAACCGCCACCGCGTGATCCACCTGAGGCGGCAAACACCAACGCTCATCAGTGGTGGGTGTAAAGGGATAACGCAGCTTGAACCTACTTGGCACAGCAAAAGGCCTCTTTAAATTGCGCCATTGCTCATCAACAGCGCGCTGAAATTCCGCAGAGCAAGGAAAAACCTGCGACGTTTTGCGTTTCATTTGCGTCCCATAAGAGGACATCAAAGCAGGAGGACATGGTTCATCCTGCAAATGCAGTGTTTGCTTGATAGAAGCAACCAACTCAACCATGAGTGCAAGCTCTTCAGACGAGCCAGGGGGAAAATTATCAACCCCTTCCACCTCAGCCTCCCCCTCAGACCCCCCAAGGACTAGAGATGAGCGAGACCCTGAGAAGGGCACTCCAGCCATAGCAGCCCCAACGCCCTCTGAATCAGAGGAAATAGACACTCTGGGCCATTTTGCGGATCGATCAGCCACCAGCATCTGCACCTGAGCAGCCAAGTTCGCCACAATAGTAGCCAGATCAGCCCCCTCGGGGATGCAGCAGCCCCTTGGCCCCCCACCAAGGTGGGAGGAAACTTGCAATCCTGAGAATCCATGCCCCAGTAATAGTCGAAAAAAAGGAGTACTGCCCCTTTAAGACCGCGGCGAGCGCAGCCCACCGCACACTACTGTATGAATCGACCCCCACAGGGATAAGTACACTGGGCAAGGAATACAGGAAAAAGGAAAAGTAAAAACCTGGAGAGACCACACAGGCTGCTGCCACCGATCGCTGTTCCAGAGCAAAAGGAAGTGATGCAATGACTGACCGCCCTATAAAGCCTATGCAGGCTACAGAAACATGGCCGCTCGGCTGAGGATTCCTTAGGCAATGAGAAAAATGGCGCCGACATGTGGCCTGATCGATCGCCGCCAAAATGGCGGCGTTTGGCGCCAAAACACTGCACCGTACCACACAGGGCCGGTCACCAGAAATTGCCGCAAAAAAATGGCGGACCGCAGCAGCGGCCGCCGCACAGCATGTCTCAGTTCAGTCTGCCCTATAGTCTCACATAGCAGAGCGGGAGAGCCCCCCCCCCCCCCGCAGCCCACAGAGAGGCAGCTATTCCACACAGGAATCTGACAGGGAGCTCAGCACACACACAGACATGCAGGGTCACACAGTCCCAGACTGACACCCAAAACAGACAGGTCCCCACATAGAATTGCACTTACCAGTCCGGATGGCGTCGGGAGCCTTCTCCAGCGACCAAACCGCTGCACTGAGGACAGGGAGTGTCGCAGTCAGGACGCAGTGGAACTGCGGTGCGAAACCGCAAATGGCGTCCGGTGAGGTAGCCACCTCACCGACAGCATCCCTGCAGCGAACAGGGATGGGTCATTCAATATGCCAGGGAAACCTGAGCTGAACGCTCGATGGCAGGCTGGGAAGCCCCTGGCCCTGAAACCCTGGGACCCAGGGTGGCCAGTCCGAGACCCAGCTCCGCATGATCATCTTCATCCGAAGAAACTAAACTAATGCTGATAAAAAAGAACAGCTAAGTAAAAGAAAGAGAAAAATACTCAAAATAAAATCAAAAAGAAGATAGAAGGCTGAGACTGAAAAGCCCCAGCACAGGATCAGCCTGCTACTCCTAAGCTAGGCATTAGAAACTGAGTTGAGAATGCAGGAAGCAGGGAGGGATTGACTGAGGGGACCACCCCCTAGGGGTGTGATATGCTAAAAGCTTTGATATTAAAAAAAATTTTGTTGCCTAGCTACTCCTGCGGAGCAATGGTCAATTACCCCATTAGTGATGAATATGAAGTGGCGGCGACTGTCGGAGGACGTAAGAGAAATGTACATTCTATTTACATTGTATGATGAATCATAATGAATGGTGTAGTAGAGGGAGACATCTAGTGGACAAAATATATATTGCCAAAACGAAGGACAATAATGGTTTTTAGTGTATATAAAAGAGAGAGAAAGGGCAAGATTTAGTATATGGTTTGGTATATTAATAGAACAGGTGAGGAATACCAAAAATAAAATTTTTTAAATGATGTATGTGTGTAATGAATTCCATTGAATAAGGGAAACTGCACATAGGGCCATTAGCCGTTATGCAGTAACTAATTCATTTAGGTAGGTAATAGTAATGGCTAAAATCAATTATTGAAGGCTGGTGAGTAAAAGGCAATAAATATTATAAATCAATATATAATGCAGGTGGGAGCATATTTAATATAAAAAGGCATATTAAAAAAAAGGGGATATATAAAATATTAAAAATGTTATAAGACGGTAGGGGAGGCTATAAATTAATTAGATTAATACAAATTTTATTTTAGAAAACTATAATTTAAATAAGATCGTGAATTAGAAAGAATATATATTCAGTCAGGGGAAAGTATAAATAAAGGCTAAAAATTAGAAATAAAACAGTTAAGATCAATGTCTAGGTTTAACCCTCTCGGCTGTAGTGTATTTAATCGGTATATCCAGGCCGTTTCATTTTTTTAAATTTTAATTCTCTTATTTTCGCCCCTCCAATGACCTGAGATGGAATCTATTCCTATAAAGGTGAGCCCTGTTGGGTCCTTATTGTGTGTTTCCGCAAAATGTCTAGATAAGCTGTGTTTGGGGAACCCTTTTCTAATATTTTTGATGTGTTCCCCAATTCGTACAAATAAGGGCCTAGTAGTCCTGCTGACATATTGGAGTCGGCAGGGGCACTCTATAATATAAGTCACGTGTGTAGTCTGGCACGTGATTAACTTGTTGATACGGAATTCCTCTCCGTTTCATCTGGATTTAAAATTCAGTATTTTCTTGGGTTGGTTTCTGACCGTCTTACAAGGTAGGCATCTATTGCATCTAATGAAGCCTTTAAGATCAGGAAACATCTTAACCGGTTTCGGAGGGTCAATGGCATTATGCACTAATTGGTTGCGTAATGTAGGGGCCTTTCTATAGATAAATTTAGGTTTCCTTGGTAATATCTTCGATAAAGTTTTGTCTGACCTAAGACTAGGCCAATACTTCTTCACGATCCTTTCCGTTTGTCTAAAACCTTTATGAAATCCTGTAACAAAGGCAAGATTATCAGATTTATGGGATGAGATCCTATTTTTGTATAAGAGATTCTCTCTATTCATGTTCTGTACTTCGTTTCTCGTTTTAATTAGTTTCTGTTTACTGTATCCTTTTTCCTCGAATCGAGCCATAAGTGTATCCGTTTGCTGTATATAATCTTCCAAGTCATCGCAGTTTCTCCTAATTCTAACGAATTGGCTCTTTGGAATACTATCTTTCCAGATAGGGTGATGACAGCTTTTTGTAGAGATATAACCGTTTCTGTCGGTTGGTTTAAAGTACGTCTTGCTCTTTAATCGTTGGTTTTCTTTAAAAAATAGTAGATCTAGATAATTAATCTGGTTCAGGTTCCAATCCCCTGTAAATTTTATTCCATAGAGGTTGACATTTAATTTTAAAAATAATTTATTAAAAGACTCCTCAGTGCCCTCCCATAAAATGATAATATCATCAATATACCGTCGATAAAAAAAATTAGTTCTGCATTATTCTGAGTAAAAATAGCTTCTTCTTCTAAAAGATCCATAAATAGGTTAGCCACGCTGGGTGCGTAGCGGGCTCCCATTGCAACCCCTTTCTTTTGTAAATAATATTCATGTTTGTGCCAGAAAAAATTACTACTCATCGTGAGTTTTAATCCTTCTAAAATATACTTAATTTGTGCGTGTTTCAATTGGGTGCGCTCATGTAGCGCTTTCTCTACAGCTTTAAGGCCGTCTGCTTGTCTGATACTTGTGTATAGGGAATTGGCATCTATTGTGGCCAAAATGCAATTCTCTGGGATATGTAATCCTTTAAATGACCTAATTAGGTCAGTACTGTCCTTCAAGTAGGATTTTCCCATTCTCACCACTGGCTGTAGATAGCCGTCTAAATATTCTCAGAGTCTGGAGAATAATGAGTCCACCCCGCTCACGATAGGTCTTCCTGGGGGTTTTACGGGGTCTTTGTGTATCTTTGGCAAATAGTAGAGGACTGGAATCTTGGTTGCCTCAGGTAATAAATATTGTGCTTCTTTTATTCTTCTAATATTCCTAATTCTTTGCCTTTATTAATAAAGTCCTTTAATTTTTTCTTGTACATTTTTGTTGGATTGCCCTTCAATTTTCATATGTGCCTTCAACCTTTAATAAATTGCCCATTTCTTTTCAGTCGGTTTTGTTCAGAATAACTAGTCCTCCTCCTTTATCCGCAGGGTGGATGACTATCCCCTTTCTTTCTTCCAATTCTTTAATTGCTTGTTTGATCTTATTATTTTTTTGGGAGTATTTTAATTTTCCGTAGATCTTCTTCGACCATTTTTTGAAAGCTCCAATACATTCCCCACCAGGTACTTGCGGGTTGAAAACGGAGTGGTTTGTAAGACCTGAATGTAAAAAAGAAGAAGGGTCTGGGGTGGTAGGTTTAGGTCCCTTGAGTTTAAAAAACTTTTTAATGTTGAGTTTCCTTAAAAATTTTTGTAGGTCAATAAAAACTTCAAAGGGATCGATGTCTTTTGTGGGGGCAAATTTAAGACCATAATCTAAAACCTGAAGCTCTTCTTCACTAAAAACAATGTCGGTAAGATTAAAAATTCCTTGGCCTAAAACTCTCGCCTTCTTTTTCTTCCTACCTCCTCTCTTGCCTCGCGTACGTCTCCTTCGTCCCAGTATTGGTTCTGGTGGTGGGGTCTCATATGTCCACCTTGTTGTGGTCCCCTCCATTGTCCTTGATATTCGTGGTTGCATCTGTTCTGTTGGTTCTGTGGGCCTCTCCATCCTGTTCTCCATTGTGGTCTGTGCCAGCCTTGCTGTCTGTAGGGGGGGGGGGGAGGTCTCCTCTGTTGTCCCCCTCGAAAAAAAATCCCTAGGTCCGTGATAGTAGTTATTTCCTCTATTATTCCTATTAGGTGTATAGGTGTCCATCCTTGCTAAAGGGGAAAACCTATTGTTTGTAGGAAGATTGTATCTCTCTTGATTGGGTGTGTTATACCTATTAGTACGGTCCCTGGGTGGGGTAAATTATAGTTTTATAAAATAAAATTTGTATTAATGTAATTTATTTATAGCCTCCCCTACCGTCTTTTAACATTTTTAATATTTTATATATCCCCCTTTTTTTTTAATATGCCTTTTTATATTAAATATATTCCCACCTGCATTATATATTTATTTATAATATTCATTGCCTTTTACTCACCAGCCTTCAATAATTGATTTTAGCCATTACTATTACCTACCTAAATGAATTAGTTACTGCATAACGGCTAATGGCCCTATGTGCAGTTTCCATTATTCAATGGAATTCATTACACAAATACATCATTTAAAAAATTTTAATTTAGTATTCCTCACCTGTTCTATTAATATACCAAACCATATACTAAATTTTGCCCTTTCTCTCTCTTTTATATACACTAAAAACCATTATTGTCCTTCGTTTGCCAATATATATTTTGTCCACTAGATGTCTCCCTCTACTACACCATTCAGTATGATTCACCATACAATGTAAATAGAATGTACATTTTTAGTATAACATGCATATATAATATTTCTGGTTTTAATTCTGTAATTTGTTAATAAAATTGTATTTTTATGTATATTCCCTTGTATATGCCTACGGTGGTTTATAATTTGTTCTAGCACGGCTTATTTTTCCCTTTTTAAAATCCGCATTTTACATATATTTATATCGGCATAAGCTTTTATAACAAAATTCGATTTTGCCTTCGGATCATAGCATATCAAATACGTATGGCATTTACAATATTATATCTGCTTTCCGCAATACTTCTGGAGGCTGTAATTTTGCCGACTAGCTAGTTGTTTTCAACGCGGAGGTTTGCCGTTGCCTGGTAACCACTGTATACAAATACGGGGACAACAGGAAATGATGCTACGCTGCAGAGGACGTCGGATGATGAAACGCGTACAGCGCCATTGCATCATTTCCTGTTCCGACTATCTGGTGGAACGCAGTGCTTTCCAAGACGCTACTTCCACGCTGTTTTTATCTGTTACACTGTGAGTACCCAGCTTTTATATACTAAATAATAAAATTAGTTATACGGTATCACACTATCGAGCATTTTTTTTGCCCTGTATATTCCACTGTTGAGTGGCTAGCCCTTACCTACGAAATTCCGGATATACCACCATCCCTATTGGAGAGGACCTAAAGATCCGATTTTCCTCTGGTGACATCCGGGACCCCCAGGGACGGCTTCTAATATTCCCCCTGACCCACCAAGAAGATAGGAGCGAAGGGAAGGAGTTCTATCCATACCCTAATACCCGCCCTATACCCCTGTGTGGGGTGGGTACATCTGGTTAGTAGGTTATTTACTAGTGGGATTTCCCCTCACCTCGCCAGTTGCCCACCACGGGGTCACCTGCAATTTTATTTGCATCTATTCACCGATCCTTTTTATTCGTACACAGATTTTCTCTGGATCTTTCTTTTGGATTTAGACTATTTCTGAACACTTATACTGGTTATTAGGATTTTTAACCAGTCACTTTAATATTTATCGTTTCTTTTGCACATTATTGCACTATTTTGCACTTTTATTCTCTGATTTGTAATTATCTTTCGCTATTAGAACCATATAAATATATACAGTAAAACCTTGGATTGCGAGCATAATTCGTTCTGGAAACATGCTTGTGATCCAAAGCACTCTTATATCAAAGCGAATTTCCCCATAAGAAATAATGGAAACTCAGATGATTTGTTCCACAAGTCCTTCAGTTTATAGTCTATATACAAAGATTATAGCAATGCGATTGGTTGTGTAACCATAAAATGTCCATCCACAATATGCAGCCTTCCCAAGGGGATTAGAAGCTAAATCTAGCAGCGCTACAGAATATAAGAGAGATGAGAGGCGCCTCTAAGTGTAGCAATATGGTTACATTTAATGAAGGTTCAACATTTAGCAACTCACATGGTTGATGATTAAAATAGGCACACCTAAGTATGCAGGTATCTGGGGTAAAGCTGACCATCTTCTGAACCACCGGTTCTCACCACTGTCAGTCTGCAATCATGACCGGGAAGAATAGCCTGCAGTAGAGCGATCTGAAAGTGAGGCTTTGAATCACTCGTGGAGTGCAGCGGGGAAGGGATGATGAAGATGGCTGTGCAGAGGACGGTCTATGTGGACAGCTTTACCCCATATGCCTGCATACTTAGATGAGCCTGTTTTATTCATCAACCATGTTGCTAAATATTGAACCTTCATTAAATGTAACCATATTGCTACACTTTAGAGGCTCCTCTCTTCTTTTTTATACATGACGCTACTTGTATATCAAGACATCGCTTGTATATCAAGTCAAAATTAATTTAAAAAATTTGCTTGTCTTGCAAAGCGCTCTCAAACCAAGTTACTCTCAAACCAAGGTTTTACTATATCTCTACAATCAGTGACTTTACATTATTTTGCACTAATTTGCACTTATTGCAATTTCTCTGTACTTTCTACACTGCTACTTTTTGCACATGATCTAGCATCATTTATCACTTGGCACTTTATATTGTCCTATGGTTTTTATATACACAATTTAATTGTGTTTTTTATATATATACCACTTGATTGCACTTTTTATATCACTGTGATACAATATTTATTTTTTATATATGTTGATCTTACCAATTTATTCCTGTTTTACATGATATTTCATTTATTGTGTCTACTGACACCAGCACAGACACTTTTATTCATATCTACCTACATCACGTTGTGATAATATTTTATTAAGGCAGCGCCAATTACCCAATTTTTCCACATAACAAACCTGTTATACTTACCTCCTCTGTGCAGTTGGTTTTGCACAGAGCAGCCCCGATCCTCCTCTTTTCAGGTCCCTCTTCTCTGCTCCTGGCCCCTTCCTCCTGTCAAATGCCCCCACAGCAAGCAGCTTGCTATGGGGCCAGCCGAGCTGCAGCTCCGTGTGTCCATTTAGACACAGATCTGTGGTTTGGCCCTGCCCCCTCTCTCTCCTCATTGGCCAACTTACTTTGATTGGGAGCCGTAGAAGGGAATGGCGCTGCTGCTGTGTCTCAGCCAATCAGGAGGCAGAGTCCCAGATGGCTGAAGGACTCGTGGACATTGCTGGACAGGGATGGGGCTCAGGTAAGTATTAGGGGGGCTGGGGAGGCTGCTGCACACAGAAGTTTTTTTTATCCTAATGCATAGAATGTGTGTGTGTGTGTAGTTTATTAGGGATTATTATTTTGTATATAGTGTGTGTGTGTATAGTTTATAAGGCTCCGTTCACATGTCAGCGTATGGATCGCGGGCAGAACCGCCGCGGTTCCGCCCGCAATCCAGAGATTATTGCAAATCGAGGGACGCCTGTGCGTTGCCCGTTGATTTGCAATAGCCCCCCAAACGCTGAGCGATGTTGTCGCGATTTCCGCCTGCCGAATCGCGGCAACATCACGCAAAAAAAAATCGTGGGACGCATTACGCCCAAAAAAGTACAAGAGCTTCTTTGGAGTGTATTGCGTCCCACGATTGTTTTTGCGCGATGTTGCCGCGATTCGGCAGGCGGAAATCGCGGCAACATCGCTCAGCGTTTGGGGGGCTATTGCAAATCAACGGGCAACGCACAGGCGTCCCGCGATTTGCAATAATCTCCGGATCGCGGGCGGAACCGCGGCGGTTCTGCCCGTGATCCATACGCTAACATGTGAACGGAGTCTAATGCCCCATACACACGTGCAGATTATCTGCAGACTTTTGTCTGCAGACTTACCTTTTGTATGTAGTGCAAGGGCCTGCCGGATTGCATACAAATTGAAAGTGTTTAGGTTTGACCTCATATTATATGGTTTTGTTAAGTCTGCAGACAAAAGTCTGCAGATAATCTGCACGTGTGTATGGGGCATAAGGGATTATTATTTTGTATATAGTGTGTGTGTAAAGTTTATTGAGGATTATTATTTTGTATATAGTGTGTGTGTAAAGTATATTGGGGATTATTTTGTATATAGTGTGTGTGTAAAGTTTATTAGGGATTATTATTTTGTATATAGTGTGTGTGTGTATAGTTTATTAGGGATTATTATTTTGTATATAGTGTGTGTGTGTAAAGTTTATTGGGGATTATTATTTTGTATATAGTGTGTGTGTGTAAAGTATATTGGGAATTATTTTGTATATAGTGTGTATAGTTTATTGGGGGGGTTTACACTTTTCACAGCACAGAGTTTGGATAATACAGGATAAATGGAAAGGTGAAAAATAAAGGACACATAGGTGTCCTTTTATGAACGGGAGAATTGTTTTCTCCGTTGGCTTCTCTACAGTTCTCCGGGGAAAATGATCACATCTGGCACCCATTTTATGAATTGGAGAACTTCAGTTCGCCCAGGGTGATCAGAGGAGAACGGTTTTCTCGGAGATCTGTGTAGAAGTCAATGGGGCGTCTGTAATCTCGTGAGACAAAGCGAGATTACAGTAGTATGAAAATCCCTGGCGCGCTTTGACAAGCGGAGATAAATTATCACTGCTGAGTACACGAGGTTAATAAATAATAGTCCCCTTACATAAATATATATATATATATACACTGAATACACACACGCATACATTGTATATATATATACACATTAAATATATATCTACATGTATGTGTGTATATATATATACATGTATATATATACATAAATATGGCAGGGGGACATGATTACTGTGTTGGGGGGTCTGAACGAGGAAGAAGGAAGTCCATAATCTTCCTTTTTCCCCCTCAGTTCTCCCCCGATTTGGTTTTCATTCCCCGCTTCACAAGCTCCAGGCTGGTGAACCCAGGAGTGTGAATTCTGACCCAGATCGCCAGTGAAGTGCGGGGATCGCAGCTTCATAGCCTGGCCATTTCTGTGTCTGTCAATGGCAGATTCCCGTGTGAAGAGATGATCAGCGGAGAACATGTTCTCCCCCGATCATTTCTGTTTCATAAACTGAGAATGATCGGAAATGAGCTGTGATCAGCAGGATCACTGCTCATCTCCGTTTCATAAAAGGACACCATTATCTGGACACACAGAGTTCTTGGGGAAGAAATATGAATATGATGTGTGCCTGCTTAGATGTCTTTCAGCTGGGGTGGGGCTGCAAACTTTGCCGGCTCCAAAACACACACTCACATTCACTCACACACTCACTCACACACACACTCACACTGCTATTGTCACCTTAAACCCTCACATGGTACCATAAAAACTTCCCTCCTGACAGGACACTTCTCCAAACATTGTGCAGCTTACCTCCTCATACTGACCAACTCTCTCTCTGACTGACTGAAGTGTGAGTGCAGTAGCTATACCCCTCCCCCCTGGGTTCTACCACCACACGGCACTGAGGAGGGGGGGGGGGAGATCTGAGTGAGAGAGGCTGGGAGTGTGCAGACTGCTGGCTGGGGAGACAGAAAGGAGATTCAGAACTTCTAAATACATAGACGGCCAGGTGATGAATGTATTCAGAAGCAGTGAGACTGCTGCTGACAAACCCCGCAATGAGCTGTAGTGGGAGAGTCGGCAGACCTTTCTAGAAAGAGTGACTGGCCCGGCTCATAGGGCCCCCTACTGGCCAGGGAGCCCACAAGGCAGTGTCTGAATACTCAGTCCTCCCCTGCGCACAAACCCCCCCCCCCCCTCCCCCTACGAATATAGACAATTTTCATTAGTAATATGGAAACAAATATATATATATATATATATACACATACACATAAATACACACACTTTCTCAATATTTAATATTCAAGCTAAACAGCAAATAAAAATGCCTGGCACTCTATCATTTTAAGGCCATTAGTCCATAATTAAATTTTAGAAATTCTCATATCCTAACAATTAGGTGTGTAAAGCTGGCCATACACTATACAATCTGATTGCTCAGTTTCCAAAAATCTTAGGTAAAAAGCACAAACCTAAACCTGCCATTAGATTAAAGGTAAACAAACGCACACACACACCCCTCCCCCTACAAATATACAATTTTCATTATACACATGTAATGTGGAAAAAAATTAAATTCATATTTTCTCAATTTTCGATATTAAAGCTAAAAGAAAATCCTAAAAAAAACACATAAGCCACTTAAATATCTCTTTGTTTAAAACTCCTAAATGATTGTGGATCTTCAACATAAAAAAAATGAATTAGGGTCCTTTCACACGGCCGCTCCGCTGCTTTAGTCCGCTGCGGGATTTTATTTTTTTTTTTCACGGAGCGGATGACATTTGTGTCATCCGCTCCGTGTGCCCGCATATCATCCCATCCGTTTGCGGATGATATGCGGACATAATGTAAGTATATGGCATTGCGGATGTCAGCGGATGACACCGCTGACATCCGATTTTCCTTTTCACGGAGCGGATGACATTTGTGTCATCCGCTCCGTGTGCCCGCATATCATCCCATCCGTTTGCGGATAATATGCGGACATAATGTAAGTATATGGCATTGCGGATGTCAGCGGATGACACCGCTGACATCCGATTTTCCTTCCTTTCCGTTTTTTACACAGATGAAAATATGGGGTTCTGTTACATTCGAAAAAACGGAACAGAACTGAAAGGAGGAAAATCGGATGTCAGCGGATGGTATTCCGCTGACATCCGCAGTGCCATTCACTTACATTATGTCCGCAAATCATCCACAAAAAAATAGGACGATTTGCGGACACACGGAGCGGCCGTGTGAAAGGACCCTTAAACAGCCAAGCTATGTTCCGTTAGCACACATTATGGACCTACTATAATCTAAAAGAGCACAAACAAACGTAAATTTTATACTTACACGCGACGTGGAACCTTCTCCATGATTGCAACAAGTATAATAAAGAAAATGGGTTTTCTACAATTGCAAGGCTCAGCAGCTTCTCTCTGCAAACTGTATGCTGGAATGTCCTATTTAACCACTTCAATACAGGGCACTTTCCTCCCTTCCTGCCCAGGCCAATTTTCCCCTTTTAGCGCTGTTGCATTTTGAATGACAATTGCGCGGTCATGCAACACTGTACCTACACCAAATTTATGTCATTTTCCCCCCACAAATAGAGCTTTCTTTTGGTGATATTTGATCACCTCTGGGTTTTTTCCTTTTTGCTAAACAAATAAAAAAAGACCGAAAAGTTTGAAAAAAAAAAAAAAGTTTTTTGTTTATGTTATACAATTTTGTAAATAAATACGTTTTTTTCCTGCACTGATGAGACTGCACTGACAGGCACTGATGAGGAGGCACTGATGGGGTGGCACTGATAGGCGGCACTGATATGTGGCACTGATAGGCACTGATATGTGGCACTGATAGGTAGCACAGATATGCAGCATTGGTGGGCACTGATATGCGGCACTGCTAGGCACTGATAGGCGGCATTGATAAGCACTGATAGGTGGCACTGATGGGCACTAATGGGCACTGATGGGCGGCACTGATCGGCACTGACGGGCGGCACTGATGGGCACTAATGGGCACTGATAGGCGGCACTGGTGGGCAATAATGGGCACTGGTGGGCGACACTGAAAGATGGCAATGATGGACAATTGTGGGCAGCACTGATAGGGAGGGCACTGGTGGGCAGCACTGATGGGGAGGGCAATGGGGGGCTCCCTGAGCCCTGATTGCCATCCCTGGTGGCCATAGTGGGCATCCCTGGGGTCATAGGTGGGCATCCCTGGGGTCATAGTGGGCATCCCTGGTGGTTCTAGTGGCACCCCCCCCCCCCGAGGGTCTGCACTGGTAATCAATGATTTGATTACCAGTGCCGACCCCCCCTCTGTCAGGGAAGCCGCCGATCGGCGCTCCTTTACTCGTCGTGCCTGTCAGGAACTAAGGAAAGCCGATCAACGGCTGTTCCTGTTTACTATGTGAGCAGCCGTGATTGGACACGGCTGGTCACATGGTAAAGAGCTACGTCAGTAGTCTCTTTACCGAGAACGGAGATGCTGGGTGTCAGGCTGACACCGTCATATGACGTCCGGTCAGGACAATACAACCACATTCCCGCCGTCAATCTGTTATAGGGCAGGCGGGAAGTGGTTAATATTACCTTATCTTTTTTTCTTCTGAGTGGGAGGGACAACAGCAATCTCATGGGCAGACAGGGCCGGTGCAAGGATTTTTATATACATAGACGAAGGTGTATTTTGGTGCCCCCCACCATCCTTCCGCCACCCAAACCCCAGACAGCAGCTCTTCTGGGAGGACAGGACTCAGTATCTTTCTGAATGAGCCCTTTCATCGGAATCCACAGAGTTCTCCCTTATACTGTAGGGGGAACTCTGATGAAAAGGGGCTCTGGGCACTGTGATTTAAGGGGGAACGCTAGCAACTCTGATGTAAGGGGGCTCTGGTGACAAAGCCCCCCTTACTTCAGAGTTCCTCTTTACACCAGAGTTTGCAGAATTCCCCCTTAACCACTTAAGCCCCGGAGGATTTGGCTGCTAAAAGACCAGGGGTTTTTTGCGATTTTTTTACTGCGTGACTTTAACGGACAATTGCGCGGTCGTGTGACGCTGTACCTAAACTAATTTGACGTCCTTTTTTCCCACAAACAGAGCTTTCTTTTGGTGGTATTTGATCACCTGTGCGATTTTTTGATCACGCGCTATAAACAAAAAAAGAGCGTAAATTTTGCAAAAATAACAATATTTTTCACATTTTTTTATATGAAATTCCCCCAAAAAAATGTAAAAATCAAAATTTTTTAACATTTTCGGCCAATTTGTTTTATGCTACATATGTTTGGTAAAAAAAAATCGCAAAAAGCGTATTTTGATTGGTTTGCGCAAAAGTTATCGCGTTTACTAACAAAGGGAAAGATTTTTGTCATTTTTGGTGTTTTTTTTTAACGCGTAATGGCGGCGATCTGCGATTTTTTTTCGGTACTGCGACATTGCGGCGGACAGATCGGACCATTGACTGACAATTGGCTCGCAAGTCCGTGACAGGCGAGTGACGTACCCATACGTCACTCTGCCTGGCCGGGGCTGACCGCCGCAGTATATAGTCGTGCGGCGGTCGGCAACCGGTTAAAGTGTCCTCATCACTCACCCCTTATCTTAGGGTCCCCAGTCCCACTTACCTCTTACATTGTTGTCCATTCAAAGCATGCAGACTGTAGAGCACTGTGGATAGGTGGGTGGGCTGTATGGCTTTGGGGTCAGGTGGGTGGGCTGTAGGGCACTGCAGGCTGGCACAGGCTAGGGCAGGCTGTTGGTCCTTCCTCCCCCTCACTCCCATCTTTTTGAAACTACTAGAAACCGGAGCCAAGCACACAGACATCACGTGCATCCTCCTGTGCCTGCCCCGCTGCCCCAGTTAGGCAGATCTCAGCTGTCTAATCATTGACCGGCCCCAAAACTGTGCATGCATAGAACAGAGAGAGAAAACTGAAGATTTATGGGTGCTCTTCTCTACAGACATTTATGGAAAGGAGAAAAGCATCCTTTTTTTAACAAACTGTCCCCATGTTTCTTGCTCTAACCCCTCCATTTCCCCTGCTCTGTCTGTCTCCATCTCCCCATGTCCTCTGCTCTATTCCCATCTCCCCTGCTCTGTCCACTTTCCACCATGTCTTCTGTTTTTTTTTTTAAATTTGTGTTTAACTCTGCGCTTGTGAAAAACAACAAATGAAAAATAAAAATATGAGTACAAATCAATATCATCTACGGAAAAGTAGCAAACGCAAAGGTGCCCAAATATATCAACACCAAAATATTTTGCTATATAAAAATGAGGTGCACTGTTCCTTTAAATGATTATCAATGCTATCAAAGTGCTTTCAAATCTGCAAAATCACAGAAATACAAAATATCTTACATAAGCAAACCCTTATGTACAAAGAAAAAACATCCATCATATATGTGTGAACCACAATAAAGTGCAATGAGATAGAGAACAATTAATATATATACATTCCAAAGTGCTAGTGCAATAAATGATATGCATAAAACATGCAATTCATACAAAAAATCCAAAAAAATTGTGCCGTGATAAACTCGTGCAGATCCACTACAAGCTTTTTGCACCAACTTCAGTGAAACATCACCAAGACCAATCACATACCATCTGCTTACCAAACAATGTGACTTCATAAACATATGAGGTCATGTGTGCTTGTCATCTGCCAGATATTTGCAGCCACTTCACTCAAAAAAGCGACAATGCAGGTATAATAGCTTTCTCCCAAAAGTGGCCTTTTGCCACTCCGTCCAGTTCAGTACCAACTACAGGAAATCCCGTATATGCAAAGAATAAAGCACACTATAGAGCATTAGCAGGACAAACTGTGCTGTTTTATTAAAGTATTGTATACAGCAAAGGATAAAGAGACAAATTGTTTTTTTGGTTGGGTAATGCACTACTGTATACCGTGATTTATTTTTTGCATATACTGTACGGAGTATGGCTGCTGAATATAATCGCCGAATCGATGCATCGCGATGCGACCCTTCGCGATTCTGCATCGATTCGGGGTGGTTGAATAATCGATTACCTAATGACGTCACTTCCGGGGGCGGGGACAGAAGTGACATGGCGGCGCTGGCCGGGCTTGTGGGATACGGAGCTCCTCCTCGCGGCACGGGAGAGGAGAGGAGGAGAGCGGAGCTATCAGTGCTCTCTCTGGCCCCGGGATACACACGGCACGCCCACTTAGCACGCTGCTGCCCGACCGCCCGCTCTGACAGCCCGGCCGCCCGAAGTCGTGGCCTTCCCAGCTCGGTACACTTCTGGTAGCGGTGCGGTTCTCGGCAGACAGCCTGAGTTGACTGCAGGGGAGCGAGGAGGCCCTGCTTTCCGCCTGTACCGTGCACTGCACTAGTCCGAGCTCCAAATTCCCGACATGAGGCTCATCACCCAGGACCAGTCTGAGCCCTACTCCATACACCTACCGCTACTTCATCCACAACTGGCTGCAGCTCTGCTTCCTGGTAAGTCGGGGCACTACAGGGCCCAGCATTCCTCCTTACCAGGGCCTGTTATACTACAACTAGGGGGACTACAGAGCCCAGCATTCCTCCTTACCAGAGCCTGCTATACTACAACTAGGGGGACTACAGAGCCCAGCATTCCTTCTTACCAGGGCCTACGTTACTACAACTAGCATCAGGTAACTCTTCTAACCTGATGTGGCCTGCTCTAAAGGGGGATCTATGAGGGGACCTGCTCTATTAAAGGGGGATCTATGGGGGGACCTGCTCTACTAAAGGGGGATCTCTGGGGACGCTGGCCTGCTCTAAAGGGGGATCTATGGCGACCCTGCACTAAAGGGGATCTATTCCATAGATCCCCCCTTTAGAGCAGGGTCCCCATACATCCCCCTTTAGAGCTCAGTTCCCCTGGATCCCCTTTAGGACAGGCCCAGGCTCCCCATAGATCTCCTTTAGAGCAGGATCCCCATAGATCCCCCTTTAGAGAAGGGTCCCCATAGATCCGCCTTTAGAGCAGGGTCACCATAGATCCCCTTTATAAAAGGGTCCCCATAGTAATCGTGATGCATTGCGGAATCAAATCGTATCGAATCGCGAGCCTAATAATCATAATCGCATCGAATCGTGAGGTAAGTGAAGATGCGCAGCCCTAGTACGGGGTTTCCTGTGATTGGTACTGGACTGGATGGAGTGTGGAAAAATCGATTTTGGGAAAAAGCTTATATACCTGCATTGTCACTTTTCTCTAGTAATACAGTGGCTGCAAATATGCAGCAGATGACAAGCACACATGACCTCGTCATTTTAAGAGGACATCTTATTTGGTAAGCAGATGGTATGTGCTCTGTCTTGGTGATAATAAACTGAAGTTGGTGCAAACAGTTTATCACATTGCAATTTTATTGGACTTTTTGTATGCAATGTACAGTATGTATTAACTGCACTAGCACTTTGGAACATCGACATTGAGAATAATTAAAATATGTATCACACTGCACTCTAGGCACTTTTATATGAGCACTAAAAACAAATGGAATGATGGATTGGATCAGATTGCAGTTGGGTGTAAACAGACAGCAATGTCTGGGCTCTGCCCCACTCTGCTCAGCAGGGTTCAGCTCACAGATTCCCTGCAGAGCAAAGCAGTGTACACCCCCCCCCCCCCCTCTACTGTTCTGTCCCCATCTCCTTTGCAGCTTCTCTAACTGCCCCATCTCTTTTTCCCTTGTTCTATTTCTCCTTCTCTGTCCTCTATTCCCCATGTGTTCACTCTACTGAGTGTCCCTATGTACATGCAGTGGGCTGTATGATAAAACTACAAGCAGTCAGGCATAAAAAGGCATTTAATCCATGCCCTACCTTCCCCAGAGGATCGTTGTCTGTGCCATTCTATCTCCTGTGCCGGATGGCCCCGCCCCCTGGTCTCATTCAGCTCCTCCCCCCGGTTTCCCGGGCTCCCTCTCATCCTTATCACCTTCAGTTCAGCGGCGTTTGTATCTGTGCTGGACTGGAGGTGGGAGTCAGTGGCAGGAGATTGTTTGTAGCGAGGAGGGCTGGAAGGAGAGGAACGAACAACCAGGGAGAGAGGAGGGGCCGGGCAGGGGAGCAGATGAAACTTTGTTGAGCCAGTTCACAGTGCCAGGACTGTGCTGCCTGTCACTGCACGCTGATGTGTCGAGCAAGGTAAACGTGAGGGCAGGGGAGAGAAGCCCTGGCTTTAGCGCCCCCTCTCTCCTGGCGCCCTCAGGCGGCCGCCTTGGCTGCCTTATGCCTAGCGCCAGCCCTGTGGGCAGATACTTTTTTTTTGGTTGCTTGCTTTAACATTAAATCATGGGTACAGCTGAATCTTTTTAGGGCTCATTAACACGTTACTAAAACTTACACTCAGAATTTGCATGGTAGCTCAACAGCTTCTAACTTCAGCTTGTTCCAATAGGCTTTGGCAAGAAAACCTGGAAGCTGATTGGTTTCCATGCAAAAGCTGTACCAGGATTTTAATATCTGAAATTGTGACACGTATCGGTAAGGTTACCAAAATAGGTGCATATACAATTTAACCACTTTCAGACCGGAGGATTTGGCTGCTCAATGACCAGGCCCTATTTTGCGATTTGGCACTGTGTGACTTTAATGGACAATTGCGCGGTCGTGCAACGCTGTACCCAAACTAAATTGACGTCCTTTCTTTCCCACAAATAGAGCTTTCTTTTGGTAGTGTTTGATCACCTGTGTGATTTTAATTTTTTGCGCTATAAACAAAAAAAGAGCAACAATTTTGAAAAAAAATAAATAATATTTCTCTTACGTCCTCCGACAGTCGCCGCCCACTCACAAGTCTTCACCAATGGGTATTGACCTTTGCTCCGCAGGAGTAGCTAGGCACAAGATTTGTTAATAACAAAAGCTTTTAGCATAGACACACCCCTAGGGGCTGTCCCCTTAGTCAATACCTCCCTGCACCAGCATTCCCAACTCAGTTTGATCTTGCCTAGCTTAGGAGTAGCAGGCTTTCCTGTGCTGGGGCTTCAGTCTCAGCCTTCTACCCTTTTTTGATTTTATTTCAAGTATTTCTCTTTTCTTTACTAGCTGTTATTTTGTCAGCTTTAGTTAGGGATCTTCGGATGAAGATGTGTCATGCGGAGCTGGGTCTCGGACTGGCCACCCTGGATCCCAGGGCTGAGGGCCAGATGGATCCCCAGCCTGCCATCGAGCGTTCAGCTACGGTTCGCCCTGGCGCCATGAACGACCCATCCCTGCTCACTGCAGGGATGCTGCCTGTGAGGTGGCTACCTCACTGGACGCCATTCTGCGGTCTCGTGCTGCGGTCCACTGCGTCCTGGCTGCGGCGCTCCCTGTCATCATGATAGCGGTTTGTCGCCTGGAGACGGCTCCCCACGCCATCCGGTACGGTAAGCACCTTCTGTGTGGGGACCATCTGTGTGGGTGTCAGTCTGTGGCTGTGTGTACCCCCATGTCTGTGTAAAGTGCGGGCTCCCTGACAGATCCCTGTATGGGTTAGCATGCCTTAATGGGCTGCGGGGGGGGGAGGGCCCTCCCGCTCTGCTGTGAGTTCTCTCTGGGGCGGAATGGGTGCAGACATGCTGCAGCGGCGGCCGCTGTTGCGGTCCGCCATTTTTTGCGAACTGCTGTGGGCGGCTCCGTCCCTGTACAGCGGTGTGTTTTGGCGCCAATCGGCGCCATTTTGGCGAGGCGCGCTCGTTCTCGAGCACATGTCGGCGCCATTTTCTTGTAGCCTCTATCCCTCAGCCGAGCAGCCATTTTGCCGGAGCCTCATAGGCTATATAAGTCAGCCAGTTATTGCATCACTTCCTCTCTCTCTGGAACAGCGATCGGTGGCAGCAGCCTGTTTGTGCTCTCTCCAGGTTTTTCCTTCATTGTCCTGTCATTCCTTGCTCAGTGTTCTCTGTCCCTACGGGGTCGGTGCATACAGTAGTGTACGGTGGGCTGCGCTCGCCGTAGTGTTAAAGGGCCAGTACCTTTTTTCCTCTCATTGCTGTTGGGCATGGATTCTCAGGATAGCAAGTTTCCCCCCGCCCTGGTGGGGGACCAGGGGGCTGCTGCACCCCCCGATGGGGCTGATCTGGCCACTGTAGTGGCATCCTTAGTTTCTCAGATGCATGTGCTGATGGCTGAACGATCCGCAAAGAGGGCCAGGTTATCCATTTCCTCTGATTCAGAGGGCGATGTGGCTGCTGTGGCTGGCGTGCCCTTCTCAGGGTCTCGCTCATCTCTGGACCTTATGGGGTGGCGGCAGTGGAGGGGTTTGATACTTCTCCCCCTGGCTCGCCTGAAGAGCTTGCACTCATGGATGAGCTGATTGCCTCCATTAAGGATACGCTGCACCTGGAGGATGAGCCCACTCCTCCTGCTAGGGTGTCCTCTTTTGGGACGCAAAGAACCTGCAAATCGGCGCAGGTTTTTCCCTGCCCTGCAGAATTTCATCATACTGTTAATGAGCAGTGGCGCAATTTAAAGAAGCCCTTTACAGTGCCAAATAAGTTTAAACTGCTTTATCTATTTGCGCCTTCCACCGACGAGCGTTGGTGTGTGGCGCCCCAGGTGGATCACGCTGTAGCCGTTTTAAACAAAGCTACTCTGGTTCCTTCTGAGGATACCCCGGTTTTCCGGGATCCTACGGACAGGAGGTTGGAGTCTCTTGCCCGTCATGCCTATATGGTTGCTGGCTCTATGCTAAAACCTATTTTTGCTTCGGTTATGGCGGCCCAGGCGGTTGCCGATTGAACGAAGGTACTCAGGCGCACCCTGGTAGGACCACCAGCTGATTCGGCTCCGTCGACCACGCTGGCTATGGTGGATCAAATCCATCAGGGAGTCATGTACTTGTGTGATGCGGACTTGAATTTAGCTCCTTTGGCTGCACGCCTGTCCAGTGTGGCAGTGCTAAACCGTCGTCTGATATGGCTGAAAAGTTGGTCGGCCGACCAATCTTCTCGCAAGACGTTGGCAGATTTTCCCTACGCGGGATCTCACCTTTTCGGCGAGGCTTTGGATACTCTGGTGAAAGGAGTTACGGGGGGCAAGAGTACTCTCTTACCCCAGAATCCAAAGCACAAATCCCGAGGCATCCTGTGAGTGCAGACCGGAAGCGGAAGCTGTGCAGAGAGAGAGCCGTGCGCTGTGCTGCGTGTGTGCGGACGAGCGGCGTGCGGCGAGGGAGCCGTGCGCTGTGCTGAACCGGGTGCGGAGCTGTGTGTGTGCGAGGAGGAAGAGGAGCTGCGGGAGACCAAAGCGGGAGGACCGAGCAGCGGCGGCGGTCGGCCAGAAGGAGGGAGCGATAGCAGCAGGGACGTAGTAGGATACCGGACGCGGGTGCAGTGGACCCCAGGGACCGGGGCAGAGAGGGCAGAGAGCGGTGGTGGCGGCGGCGGACGGACACGCACGTATCGTGAGGAGAGAGTTCCCGGGAGGAGGAGGGGACCGTCCCCAGTGTGTGAGGCAGCAGCAGCAGCTGCAAGCAAGGCAGGGAAGAGAGAGCCGTGTGAACCAATACAGCGGCGACGACAAGGACCTGATAGGACCTGACTGGGGACGTAAGGTAACAACTGATCAGCTGGTGGGGTGACTAAAAGCACAACACTACTATCACCGCGACTGACCACTCTGCGACTGACTGACCGCTCTGCGACTGACTGACCGCTCTGCGACCAACTGACCGCTCTGCGACTGACTGACCGATCTGCGACCGACTGCTCTGCGACCGACTGACCGCTCTGCGACCGATTGACCGCTCTCCGACCGACTGACCGCTCTCCGACCGACTGACCGCTCTGCGACTGTCTGACTGTGCTCTGCGACTGACTGACTGTGTTCTGTGACCGACCGACTGGTGAAGATCTTTGGACAGGTGAGTATCCTTGCGACTGGTGAGTATCTTTGCAACTGGTGAGTATCTGCGACTGGTGAGTATCTGCGACTGGTGAGTATCTCTGCGACTGGTATCTCTGCGACTGGTGAGTATCTTTGCGACTGGTGAGTATCTCTGCGACTGGTGAGTATCTCTGCGACTGGTGAGTATCTCTGCGTCTGGTGAGTATCTTGCGACTGGGAGTAACTTGCGATTGGTGAGTATCTTGCGTCTAGTGAGTATCTTGCGACTGGTGAGTATCTTTGCGTCTGAGGTATCTTTGCGACTGGTAAGTAAGTGAGTGTTGTGCAACTGAGTGTCAAGTGAGTGAAGCGGAGTACCAGAGGGTGAGAAGGTAGAGTTAGGAAGCCAGGAAATAGCCACATAGGATAGACTTAAATTACTGAATCCCCATTAGATTAGATAGTAGGTACAATGCCCGGCGGGTGTGGAGATGCGACTCGGTGTACATCTTGTAATATGTATGCGTTCCTCAGACATGTGATCGAGGGCGAATACGTATGCGCAAGATGTAAGCACGTTGTTTCCCTGGAAGCTCAGGTCCTGAATCTAGGGAAGCAGCTGGCAACACTGAGATGAATGTCCATACCGGAGGAGAGCCAGGATTGTACCAGTCAGGTGCAGGCAGGGGTCTGCACAGAGGTGGGCGGAGTATTGGAGGTGCAGGCATCAGAGCAGTTTAGAGGGGTGACAGTTAGGAGGGGTAGAAGGGAACAAGGCAAGGAGGCTGATCCTGGGCTGGAGCACCCCAATAGATACGCCCCGTTGTGTGATGTTGGGGAAACCAGTCAGGGACCAGCATTGCTGGAGCAGAGTGACGCCCCTAGCTGCCAGGGGAAGAACTCCTCCAGTAAGGCCGGGAGAAAGGGAAAGGAAAGACAGGTGCTGGTGGTAGGGGACTCAATTATTAGAAGGACAGATAGTGTAATCTGTGACAAAGACCATGTGTGGCGAACAGTCTGCTGTTTGCCGGGCGCTCGGGTTCGGCACATCGCGGATCGGGTGGACAGATTATTGGGTGGGGCTGGGGAAGACCCAGCTGTCATGGTACACGTGGGTACCAATGACATAGGCAGAGGAAGACGGAGAGTCCTAAATGATTTCAGGGACTTAGGCGCTAAGTTGAGGACTAGGACCTCCAAGGTAGTATTTTCCGAAATACTACCTGTACCTCGAGCCACACCAGAGAGGCAGCGGGAGATTAGGGAAGTTAACGAGTGGCTGAGGAGCTGGTGTAGTAAGGAGGGTTTCGGGTTCCTGGAGAACTGGGCTGACTTCTCAGTCGGTCACCGGCTCTTTGGTAGGGACGGATTGCACCTAAATGGGGTGGGTGCAGCCGTACTGGGTGCAAGGATGGCCAAAAAGTTAGAGGGGCTTTTAAACTAGGGAATGGGGGGAGGGTACAGATGTAGAATTAGACAGTGGAAAGCAAGTTTCAGAGGGCAGAAATGGGGGCATTAGCGGTAGGGTGTTCGGAGCTCCTATACCCAGGGTGGGTATGGGGAAAAATCAAGAGAGCAGCCTAAAAACATCAAATGAGGATAAATGTAACCGATCAAAATTAAGAGGTTTGTATACCAATGCCAGAAGCCTGGCCAACAAGATGGGAGAGCTGGAGCTGCTGATGTTTGAGGAGGACTTAGATTTTGTGGGGATAACTGAGACTTGGTTTGACAGCTCTCATGATTGGATGGCGACCATTCAGGGGTATTTCCTTTATCGCAGAGATAGAGAAGGTAAAAAAGGGGGAGGGGTATGTCTGTATATTAAGAACAGCATACAGGTAAATATGAGGGATGATATTAATAATGGAGCTATGGATGAGGCAGAATCCCTATGGGTAGAGCTTCAAAGGGATGGCACGGCAGGGAAGGTAATATTGGGCGTATGCTATAGGCCCCCCAACCAGAGGGAGGAGGGTGAGGCGGACCTCCTTTTACAGATAGGATTGGCAGCAAGGATGGGAAATGTCATTATAATGGGGGACTTTAATTATCCAGATATAGACTGGGCAGAAGGAACCGCGCACTCAGCCAAGGCTAGGCAGTTCCTAAATGTTTTGCAGGACAATTTTATGGGTCAGATGGTGAATGCACCGACAAGAAACAATGCGGTACTTGACCTACTGATTACCAACGATACAGACCTGATCACGGATATAGAAATACGGGACAACTTAGCAAACAGTGACCATAGGTCAATAAGTTTCAGTATTAATTACAGTTATAGGAAGCAGAGGGGTAATATAAGAACACTGAATTTCAAAAGAGCCAATTTCCCTAAACTGCGCTTGCTGCTAGAAAATATCAATTGGGATAGAACCCTGGGAACAAAGAACACGGAGGAAAAATGGGAGCATACTAAACAGGGGAATTGGCCAGTGCATTCCAAAGGGAAATAAATTTAAAAGAGCAAAAATAAACCCTGGATGGCTAAACTCCAACATAAAAATGTATATTAGTGCTAAAGAAAAGGCCTTCAAAAAATACAAGACTGAGGGGTCATTGGCAGCATTTAACCACTTTACGTCTGCTCACAGTAATATTACTGCGGCAGAGTGGCTCGTTATCGTCTGACGACGTAGTACTACGTCGTCAGACACTCCCCCTTCTGGGCGCCGCCGGAGGCTCGCTCCCGCTGTTTTCATTCACAGCGGGAGTCGGGCCAGGGGAGGAGCAGTGGCGATCGCCGCTGCTCTTACCCGATCGTCGGGGATCGAGTCTGGAGATCCGCCCGCTGTGTGTAAACACAGCGGGCGGATCTCCATAGTGACAGGGAGTGACAGATCGGACTGTTCAGCATAGCTGGACATCCGATCTGTCCATGACTCACTCAGTCACCTCCCCCCCCTACACGTCAGTAAGCACCAGGCATACATTAACCCCTCCCTCTCCAATAAAATTAACCCCTTCCCTGACAGTGTCATTTTTACAGTAACAGTGCATATATATAGCACTGATTACTGCAGTAATGTCACTGGTAACCCCAAAAGTGTCAAAAATGTCAGTCAAGGGTCCGATCTGTCCGCCGCAATGTCGCAGTCCAGCAAAAAAAAAAAAAAATCGCAGATCGCCGCCATTACGCGTTAAAAAAAAAAACACCAAAAATGACAGAAATCTTTCCCTTTGTTAGTAAACGCAATAACTTTTGCGCAAACCAATCAAAATACGCTTATTGCGATTTTTTTTACCAAACATATGTAGCATAAAACAAATTGGCCAAAAATTTTTAAAAAAATTGGTTTTTACATCTTTTTTGGGGGGAATTTCATATAAAAAAATGTTAAAAATATTGTTATTTTTTCAAAATAAACGCTCTTTTTTTGTTTATAGCGCAAAAAGTAAAAATCGCACAGGTGATCAAATACCACCAAAAGAAAGCTCTGTTGGTGGGAAAAAAAGGACGTAAATTTCGTTTGGGTACGGCGTCGCAAGACCGCGCAATTGTCAGTTGAAGTCGCACAGCGCCGAATCGCAAAAAGTGGCCTGGACGGAAGACAGCAAAATCCTCCGGTGGTAAAGTGGTTAAGCATTACAAAGAATGTAATAAGAAATGTAAAGATGAAATCAGGGCGGCTAAAATAGAACACGAGAGACATATAGCGGAGGAGAGTAAAAAGAACCCCAAGAAGTTCTTTAAGTATATAAACAGTAAGAAAGCGAGGCCAGAACACATTGGCCCCATAAAAGATGATAAAGGAAATATGGCCACTGAGGACAAAAAAAAGGCGGAAGTGTTAAATAATTTCTTCTCTTCAGTCTTCACAAAAGAATCGGGGGGCTACACGAACCCAGCTTGTAAGGCCGAACTAAATAATACACCTCAGGAAGTGCCGCCATGGCTAACAGAGGATAGACTTAGAGCTAAACTAGAGAAACTTAACATAAATAAATCCCCGGGACCGGATGGCTTGCACCCGAGGGTTCTTAATGAGCTCAGCCAGGTGATTGCCAGACCATTATTCTTGATCTTTAAGGATAGTTTACAGACGGGTATGGTGCCAGCTGATTGGAAAAAAGCCAACGTGGTACCAATATTTAAGAAGGGGCCGAGATATATCCCGGGTAACTATAGGCCGGTCAGCCTAACATCTGTAGTCTGCAAAATTTTGGAGGGGATGTTAAGGGACCACATACAAGACTTTAGTAATGAAAATGGTATTATAAGTAGTAATCAGCATGGATTTATGAAAAATCCTTCCTGCCAAACCAATCTATTAACCTTCTACGATGAAGTGAGCAGCCACCTAGATAAAGGGAAGCCTGTGGATGTGGTATATCTGGACTTTGCAAAGGCCTTTGACACCGTTCCCCACAAACGATTACTGTTCAAACTAAGCAAGGTAGGTATGGATCATAAGGTGAGTACCTGGATAGAGAACTGGCTCCAGGGGAGAGTACAGAGGGTGGTGATTAATGGGGAGTACTCGGATTGGGCGGGTGTGGAAAGTGGGGTCCCCCAGGGTTCTGTCCTGGGACCAATCCTGTTTAATTTGTTCTTAAATGATCTAGAGGAGGGGATATCTAGTACAATCTCAGTATTTGCAGATGATACTAAACTAGGCATGCCAATATCTTCTATGCAGGATGTGGAAACCTTGCAAGCAGACCTGAACAAAATAACGGGGTGGGCAACTACATGGCAGATGAGGTTTAATGTTGATAAATGTAAAGTAATGCACTTGGGGGCCAGAAACCAGAAAGCAAGCTACTCACTAGGGGGGGAACCTCTGGGTGAGTCTAGGATGGAAAAGGACTTGGGGGTACTGGTAGACAACAAGCTTGGCAGTGGCATGCAATGCCAAGCCGCCGCAAGCAAAGCCAACAGAATACTGGGATGTATAAAAAAGGGGATTCACTCCAGAAATAAAGAGATTATTCTCCCACTCTACAAGACTCTGGTCCGGCCACATCTGGAGTATGCTGTCCAGTTCTGGGCACCGGTCCTCAGGAAGGATGTGCTGGAATTGGAGAAAGTCCAGAGAAGGGCAACAAAAATAATTAGGGGAATGGAGGACATCAGCTATGAGGAAAGACTACAAGCACTGAACCTTTTCTCTCTGGAGAAAAGACGATTGAGGGGGGATATGATATCAATGTACAAATACTGTACTGGTGACCCGAGCATAAGGAACAAACTATTCAGAGAAAGGAGATACAATAAGACACGTGGCCACTCACTAAAACTTGAGGAAAGGCGGTTTAACCTTAAAGTGCGTAAGGGGTTCTTCACTGTAAGAACGGTAAGGATGTGGAATTCTCTTCCACAAGCAGTCGTATCAGCAGGGAGCATTGATAGTTTCAAAAAACTATTAGATGGACACCTTAAAGACCACAACATACAGGGGTATACAATGTACGGTTAAAAGCAAACACACACACACGCATCATAGGTTGAACTGGATGGACTGATGTCTTTTTTCAACCTCACTAACTATGTAACTATGTAACTATGTAATCCTTCCGTGGCAAACGGAACTCCTCGTTTAGGCCCTCTCAGGGGTCCTTTCGTGCCTTTCGTTCGCAATCCAAGGGCAAGCCCTTCAAAGGCCAAGGCTCCCAAAAGAAGCCGTGGGCGGGTAAGCAAAAATCCGGCCAAGCCGGTTCGGCAACCCATGCCAATTCTGCCTGAAGGGGCGCCCTCACCCGCTTCTGGGGTGGGGGACGTTTGCGCCGTTTCCTCCAACCTTGGCTGCTCCGCATTCAGGACAGATGGGTTCAGGAAATCGTTTGATCGGGTTACAAGATCGAATTTCTTTCTCGGCCAGCGGGCAGATTTTTTCCCTCAAATCTTCAGCTGTCTCCGGAGCGCTTGCAGGATCTGCACCTAGCGGTGCGGGACCTGCGTGCCCAGGGAGTGGTAGTTCCGGTGCCTCATCAGGACAGATTTCGGGGGTTTTACTCCAATCTGTTCACTGTGCCCAGAAAGGAGGGCAAGGTGCGTCCGATTCTGGACTTAAAAGCTCTGAACCGCTTTGTGCGGGTTCGCAAGTTCCACATGGAATCCCTGCGCTCAGTGGTGGCTGCCCTGAGTCCGGGGGAGTTCATGGCCTCCAACGATTTGAAGGATGCGTACCTACACATCCCCATTTTCGAGGGTCACCAAAGGTACCTTCGATTCGCCATTGCGGAGGACCACTACCAGTTCGTGGCGTTACATTTCGGTCTCGCTTCGGCTCCGCGGGTTTTTACCAAGGTATTGGCGCTGGTTCTGGCCCTGTTACGAGCACAGGGCATTGCTGTCTTGGGGTATCTGGATGATCTCCTGATAAGGTCAAATGCCAGCCAGAGCCTGGTGACCGACCTGTCCGCCACGGTGCAGACACTACAAGAGTTCGGTTGGACCATAAACATCCCGAAGTGGACTCTGTGTCCTTCGGTTCGCCTTCCCTATCTGGGGATGATTCTGGACTCTGTTCAGGCGAAGGTTTTTCTACCGGAGGACAAGCTCCGGACACTTCAGGACGAGGTCAGGTCCCTCAGGGACAACCAACACTCGTCTCTCCGGACATGCATGAGATGTCTAGGATTGATGGTATCGGCCTTCGAGGCGATCCCCTTTGCCCAGTTTCACACGCGGGATCTCCAGGCGGAGATTCTTGCCAAGTGGGACGGGCGACCGCAGTCCCTGGATCTGCGTATTTCATTGAGTCACCACACCAGAAGGAGTCTTCTGTGGTGGCTCCAGTCCCCGGCGGTGTCGGGGGGCAAGTCTTTTCATCCATTGTTATGGACGGTGGTTACCACGGATGCCAGCCTGTCGGGCTGGGGTGGTGTCCTGGGCGTTCTGTCCGCTCAGGGAACTTGGTCGGAGGAGGAATCCTCCCTTCCGATCAACATTCTGGACTTGAGGGCAATAAGGCTTTGCCTTCTGCGATGGACGGAACGGTTTCGGGGCCGTCCAGTTCGGGTTCAGACGGACAATGCCACTTCGGTGGCTTACATCAACCATCAAGGGGGCACCAGGAGTGCCCGGGCGGCTCGGGAAGTGGCCGACATTCTGTATTGGGCCGAGACGCACAAGATCGTCCCAGCGATTACGGCGGTTCACATACCGGGGGTGGAGAACTGGCAAGCGTACTATTTGAGTCGCCAGACCCTGGACCAGGGGGAATGGTCCCTTCACCCGGATGTCTTCCGGATGTTGTGCGCGAAGTGGGGTTCGCCAGACGTGGACCTGTTCGCGTCTCGTCTAAACAACAAGGTGGAAAGGTTCGTGGCAAGGACGCGTGATCCTCGGGCGGACGCCTCAGACGCGTTGGTGGCGCCCTGGCATCAGTATCGTCTGATGTATGCCTTTCCCCCGATTCAGCTGCTGTCCAGGCTCCTTCGCAGGTTGGCCTCGGAACCGCATACGGTGATTCTGGTGGCACCGGACTGGCCTCGCCGGTCTTGGTACGCAGACCTCGTCAATCTGGCAGTCAACACTCCGTGGCGCTTGCCGCTTCGGGAAGACCTTCTGTCTCAAGGGCCGATATTCCATCCTGCTTTACAGTCGCTGGCTTTAACGGCCTGGCTGTTGAAAGCCAGGTCCTGAAGGACAGGGGTCTCTCCCCTGAGGTCATTCCCACTTTGATCAAGGCTAGGAAAGCCTCTTCGGGGAAGATTTACTACCGTACTTGGAAAGCATACTTTGCCTGATGTGAGTCCAGGGGGTATTCCCCTCGATCATACTCGGTGTCGCGAGTGTTGGCTTTCCTCCAAACTGGAGTGAACCAGCGTTTGGCGCTGGCCATGATTAAGGGCCAGATTTCTGCGCTGGCCGTTCTTTTTCAGCGCCCTGTGGCGTCAAATTCGTTGATTCGCACCTTTGTTCAAGGGGTGCGCCATTTGGCCCCTCCTCGGAGGGAGCCTTTGCCTCCGTGGGACTTGAACCTGGTTCTGTCCGTGTTGCAACATGTTCCCTTTGAAAAGATCAGGGAAATGTCGTTGCCTCTGTTGTCCAAAAAGGTGGCCTTTTTGGTGGCGATCACTTCGGCTCGCAGGGTGTCGGAGCTGGAGGCTTTGTCCTGCAGCTCTCCCTACTTGGTACTTCACAACGATAAGGTGGTCTTGCAACCTAATCCATCCTTTCTTCCGAAAGTGGTCTCGGATTTTCACCTTAATGAAGTCATTGTCTTGCCTTCGCTCTGCACGAAGCCAAAGCATCCAAAGGAGGTTGCCTTGCATTCCTTGGATGTTGTCCGGGCGATCAGGGTTTACCTGTCGTCCACTAAATCTTTTCGCAAGTCGGATTCCCTCTTTGTCCTTCCTGAGGGACCTCGGAAGGGCATGGCGGCGTCGGCTGCGACAATCGCCAAATGGATCAGACAAACCATTGAGCAGGCCTGTGCTTTGAAGGGGAAGGTTCCACCCTTCCCTGTGTAGGCGCACTCTACCAGGTCCTTGAGTACGTCTTGGGCTTTCCGGCATCAGGCTTCTGTGGCCCAGGTGTGTAAGGCGGCGACTTGGTCGTCCGTTCACACCTTCTCAAAGTTTTATAAGGTGGATGTTCAGGCATCGGCCGATGCCTCCTTTGGCCGTAAAGTTCTCAGTGCGGCAGTGCCTTAGGGACCCTTGTTTTTGGGTCCTTGGCTGTTGGGGTGTTTTACCCCTGGGTTACTTGTTTTTCCTGGGTTGTTGCTCCTGTTGAGCACGTTTTCCTGTTGCCCAGTTGGTTCTCTTACTATGGTAAGGTTCCTTTCTCTGATGTGGGTACTGCATTGCTTGATATGCGGCTGCGTCTCCCACCCCTCAGGTCTACACTGCTTTGGGACATCCCATTGGTGAAGACTTGTGAGTGGGCGGCGACTGTCGGAGGACGTAAGAGAAAACTGAATTTTTGTAAAATCTTAGCGTAAAATTCCTTTCTCTGAGTCCTCCGACAGTCGCCGCCCCCCACCCCTCTTTTGGGGTTTTTGTGTACTCTTACTGCTATGCTACCAAACTGAGTTGGGAATACTGGTGCAGGGAGGTATTGACTAAGGGGACAGCCCCTAGGGGTGTGTCAATGCTAAAAGCTTTTGTTATTAACAAATCTTGTGCCTAGCTACTCCTGCGGAGCAAAGGTCAATACCCATTGGTGAAGACTTGTGAGTGGGCGGCGACTGTCGGAGGACTCAGAGAAAGGAATTTTACGGTAAGATTTTACAAAAATTCTGTTTTTTCACATTCTTTTATATGAAATTCTCAAAAAAACAAGTAAAAATCAAAATTTTTTAACATTTTAGGCCAATTTGTTTTCTGTTACATATTTATGGAAAAAAAAAAACGTAATAAGCGTATTTTGATTGGTTTGCACAAAAGTTATTGCGTTGACTAACTACGGGAAAGATTTATGTAATTTTTATTGTTTATTTTTTTTTTTTTTACTAGTAATGGCGGCGATCTGCAATTTTTTGCGGTACTGACTGACATTTTTGTTACTTTTGGGGGGACCAGTGACATTATTACAGTAATCAGTGCTAAAAATATGCACTGTTACTGTAATAATGACACTGGCAGGGAAGAGGTTAACAGTATTGGTGATCAAGGGGTTAAATGTGACCCTAGTAGCGTGATTCTAACTGGGTGGGGCGTGGCTTGTGAAGTCATCACAGAGACATGTGATCCTATATAGCAGGATCACATGACATCTGTGGTCATTTCAGGGAGAAGTACGGATGAATGTGATAACATCAGCCGTCCGTCCTTCTCTGTCAGCGGCGGGAGATTGCGGGTGGCTGGCGGCTATCGGAGCCACCTGACACCCGCGCTGACTCCCCCGCTGACGAGTGGGGGCGGGAGCCTGCCGCTGCCGGTGCGCGGTCACCCCCTAGCTCCTCCCAGGCGAGCACCGTACATGTACGGGCAGGGCAGCCATCAGAAATTTTGGGGCCCCTTACACAGCTTTAGGCCTGGGCCCCCCGGGGCCTGACCACCAACATTCCCCCATGGCCCGCCGACTGGCCCTCCCACCAAATCTTCCCACTGACCATCCCACGAGTCCTTCGGTGCACCCACTTTTATTTTAACACTCTTAAAACATAATATATGAAAATGAGAAGTATTATTCCCATCCCTGCACAGAACTATGCATCCCTTTCCACAATGTATCCCCTATTCTTGCCCAGAATCCTGGAGAGGGATGAATAATTCCGGGTAGGGGATGAAGATGATGGAGTGGCATTGTCTTTAATGCAGGTCAAAAGGGGCATCTGCCCAGGGGCCCTGGTATTGTTGGGGGGGGCACAAAGCAGCTGCTCCTGGAACCCGTGCTGCCCTCAAATAGCTATTTTGGTTTAGCAGTCACAAATACAGCTGTCCCGTCCTCCCGTTTTTCTCTTCCAGGCAGGTTAACAACAACACAAGCGGACACAAGACAAGGGAGAAGCACAGCTGTGGGGTCTGTGTGTAGCTCGTCCTGACAGGGAGTGAGTCAGAGCTGCTCTCCGTGCTCCTCTGCCCCCCTCCTGCCCCTCAGACTTCTATAGCACAGCACAGAACAGAGTGAAGTGTTCTGGCTGTATGCTACAGATCTGATAGGCGGAGACTGCAGAGTGTGTGTGGGAAAAAGAGCGCGCACACATAACAGAATGGTGCAGCATCGCTGTGAGGATGAGAAGGAGGGGGGTGTATTTGTTTAAAAGATTTGAGAACTACAAAAGGAGAATACAGAGGTGGCTGTGGGCAGAGTGGGGGTACAGAGGTGGCTGTGGGCAGAGTGGGGGTACAGAGGTGGCTGTGGGCACTGGGCAGGGTGGGGATACAGAGGTGGCTGTGGGCAGAGTGGGGGTACAGAGGTGGCTGTGGGCACTGGGCAGGGTGGGGATACAGAGGTGGCTGTGGGCAGAGTGGGGGTACAGAGGTTGCTGTGGGCAGAGTGGGGGTACAGAGGTGGCTGTGGGCAGAGTGGGGGTACAGAGGTGGCTGTGGGCAGAGTGGGGGTACAGAGGTGGCTGTGGGCACTGGGCAGGGTGGGGATACAGAGGTGGCTGTGGGCAGAGTGGGGGTACAGAGGTGGCTGTGGGCAGAGTGGGGGTACAGAGGTGGCTGTGGGCACTGGGCAGGGTGGGGATACAGAGGTGGCTGTGGGCAGAGTGGGGGTACAGAGGTGGCTGTGGGCACTGGGCAGGGTGGGGATACAGAGGTGGCTGTGAGCTGAGTGGGGGTACAGAGGTGGCTGTGGGCAGAGTGGGGGTACAGAGGTGGCTGTGGGCAGAGTGGGGGTACAGAGGTGGCTGTGGGCAGAGTGGGGGTACAGAGGTGGCTGTGGGCAGAGTAGGGGTACAGAGGTGGCTGTGGGCACTGGGCAGGGTGGGGATACAGAGGTGGCTGTGGGCAGAGTGGGGGTACAGAGGTGGCTGTGGGCAGAGTGGGGGTACAGAGGTGGCTGTGGGCAGAGTGGGGGTACAGAGGTGGCTGTGGGCAGGGTGGGGATACAGAGGTGGCTGTGGGCAGAGTGGGGGTGCAGAGGTGGCTGTGGGCAGAGTGGAATTACAGAGGTGGCTGTGGGCAGAGTGGGGGTACAGAGGTGGCTGTGGGCAGAGTGGGGGTACAGAGGTGGCTGTGGGCACTGGGCAGGGTGGGGATACAGAGGTGGCTGTGGGCAGAGTGGGGGTACAGAGGTGGCTGTGGGCAGAGTGGGGGTACAGAGGTGGCTGTGGGCAGAGTTGGGGTACAGAGTGTGTGTTTGTTTCTTGGAGTGGGGAGCGAAATTGCATGTGGGGGGGGGGGCAAGAAAATGCTTGTGCTTGTCCAGGGCCCAAACAATATTAAAGACGGCCCTGTGCATTGTGAGAATGGATGAGGATGATTCTGAGTGGAGATGAGAGTTACATTGTGGAGAGCCTCTTCACTATATAACTCTCATCCCCACTCAGAATCATCCTTATCCATTTTCACAATGCAACTCCATCATCTTCATCCCCACCTAGGCCAGATTCATCCATTCCTTTCCACAATGGATCCTCATCCCCGTCCAAAATTCCTGGAGAGGGATAGATGATTCTGGGCAGGAATTGGAATACATTGTGCAGAGGGAAGGAAGAATCTGGCCTGGATGAGGATGATGGAGTTTCATTGTGAAAATGACTGGGGATGATTCTGGGTGGGGATCTTTTCTCCACCCAGAATCAACCCCAGCCATTTTCACAATGCAGCTCCATCATGCCAGCTTGTCATCAGAGGAGTCCAATCAAAAGTACAGGCAGCACAGCAGCAGCACGTTGCTGCACACACATAATTCGGTCAGTGACTTACCCTCACACTGCTATCTCGATCCTACTTCATGCACCTGCAAGGCTGGGGCCACTTCCTCCATTGAGCAACTGACTACACCCCCATGCCCTAGTGCTGCCCAATCAGATCTTTACAGAAGCAGGCTCCGCCTCAGCAGGGAACTGAATGGAGCAGAGTAAGTGGCCAGGTTTTACTTTGGGGACTCGGAGCAGTGTTGTAACTTGTAGGCGAGCTGGACTGGGGAAAGATGGTGACATGTATCACGGTGTCTCTCTCTCAGAATGGTGCAGCATCGCTGTGAGGATGAGAAGGAGGGGGGTGTATTTGTTTAAAAGATTTGAGAACTACAAAAGGAGAATACAGAGGTGGCTGTGGGCAGAGTGGGGGTACAGAGGTGGCTGTGGGCAGAGTGGGGGTACAGAGGTGGCTGTGGGCAGAGTGGGGGTACAGAGGTGGCTGTGGGCACTGGGCAGGGTGGGGATACAGAGGTGGCTGTGGGCAGAGTGGGGGTACAGAGGTGGCTGTGGGGAGAGTGGGGGTACAGAGGTGGCTGTGGGCACAGTGGGGGTACAGAGGTGGCTGTGGGCACAGTGGGGGTACAGAGGTGGATGTGGGCACTGGGCAGGGTGGGGATACAGAGGTGGCTGTGGGCAGAGTGGGGGTACAGAGGTGGCTGTGGGCACTGGGCAGGGTGGGGATACAGAGGTGGCTGTGGGCAGAGTGGGGGTACAGAGGTGGCTGTGGGCACTGGGCAGGGTGGGGATACAGAGGTGGCTGTGGGCAGAGTGGGGGTACAGAGGTGGCTGTGGGCAGAGTGGGGGTACAGAGGTGGCTGTGGGCAGGGTGGGTATACAGAGGTGGCTGTGGGCAGAGTGGGGGTACAGAGGTGGCTGTGGGCAGAGTGGGGGTACAGAGGTGGCTGTGGGCACTGGGCAGGGTGGGGATACAGAGGTGGCTGTGGGCAGAGTGGGGGTACAGAGGTGGCTGTGGGCAGAGTGGGGGTACAGAGGTGGCTGTGGGCACTGGGCAGGGTGGGGATACAGAGGTGGCTGTGGGCAGAGTGGGGGTACAGAGGTGGCTGTGGGCACTGGGCAGGGTGGGGATACAGAGGTGGCTGTGGGCAGAGTGGGGGTACAGAGGTGGCTGTGGGCAGAGTGGGGGTACAGAGGTGGCTGTGGGCACTGGGCAGGGTGGGGATACAGAGGTGGCTGTGGGCAGAGTGGGGGTACAGAGGTGGCTGTGGGCACTGGGCAGGGTGGGGATACAGAGGTGGCTGTGGGCAGAGTGGGGGTACAGAGGTGGCTGTGGGCAGAGTGGGGGTACAGAGGTGGCTGTGGGCAGAGTGGGGGTACAGAGGTGGCTGTGGGCACTGGGCAGGGTGGGGATACAGAGGTGGCTGTGGGCAGAGTGGGGGTACAGAGGTGGCTGTGGGCAGAGTGGGGGTACTGAGGTGGCTGTGGGCAGAGTGGGGGTACAGAGGTGGCTGTGGGCAGGGTGGAGATACAGAGGTGGCTGTGGGCAGAGTGGGGGTGCAGAGGTGGCTGTGGGCAGAGTGGGGGTACAGAGGTGGCTGTGGGCAGAGTGGGGGTACAGAGGTGGCTGTGGGCACTGGGCAGGGTGGGGATACAGAGGTGGCTGTGGGCAGAGTGGGGGTACAGAGGTGGCTGTGGGCAGAGTGGGGGTACAGAGGTGGCTGTGGGCAGAGTGGGGGTACAGAGGTGGCTGTGGGCACTGGGCAGGGTGGGGATACAGAGGTGGCTGTGGGCAGAGTGGGGGTACAGAGGTGGCTGTGGGGAGAGTGGGGGTACAGAGGTGGCTGTGGGCACAGTGGGGGTACAGAGGTGGCTGTGGGCACAGTGGGGGTACAGAGGTGGATGTGGGCACTGGGCAGGGTGGGGATACAGAGGTGGCTGTGGGCAGAGTGGGGGTACAGAGGTGGCTGTGGGCACTGGGCAGGGTGGGGATACAGAGGTGGCTGTGGGCAGAGTGGGGGTACAGAGGTGGCTGTGGGCACTGGGCAGGGTGGGGATACAGAGGTGGCTGTGGGCAGAGTGGGGGTACAGAGGTGGCTGTGGGCAGAGTGGGGGTACAGAGGTGGCTGTGGGCAGGGTGGGTATACAGAGGTGGCTGTGGGCAGAGTGGGGGTACAGAGGTGGCTGTGGGCAGAGTGGGGGTACAGAGGTGGCTGTGGGCACTGGGCAGGGTGGGGATACAGAGGTGGCTGTGGGCAGAGTGGGGGTACAGAGGTGGCTGTGGGCAGAGTGGGGGTACAGAGGTGGCTGTGGGCACTGGGCAGGGTGGGGATACAGAGGTGGCTGTGGGCAGAGTGGGGGTACAGAGGTGGCTGTGGGCACTGGGCAGGGTGGGGATACAGAGGTGGCTGTGGGCAGAGTGGGGGTACAGAGGTGGCTGTGGGCAGAGTGGGGGTACAGAGGTGGCTGTGGGCACTGGGCAGGGTGGGGATACAGAGGTGGCTGTGGGCAGAGTGGGGGTACAGAGGTGGCTGTGGGCACTGGGCAGGGTGGGGATACAGAGGTGGCTGTGGGCAGAGTGGGGGTACAGAGGTGGCTGTGGGCAGAGTGGGGGTACAGAGGTGGCTGTGGGCAGAGTGGGGGTACAGAGGTGGCTGTGGGCACTGGGCAGGGTGGGGATACAGAGGTGGCTGTGGGCAGAGTGGGGGTACAGAGGTGGCTGTGGGCAGAGTGGGGGTACTGAGGTGGCTGTGGGCAGAGTGGGGGTACAGAGGTGGCTGTGGGCAGGGTGGAGATACAGAGGTGGCTGTGGGCAGAGTGGGGGTGCAGAGGTGGCTGTGGGCAGAGTGGGGGTACAGAGGTGGCTGTGGGCAGAGTGGGGGTACAGAGGTGGCTGTGGGCACTGGGCAGGGTGGGGATACAGAGGTGGCTGTGGGCAGAGTGGGGGTACAGAGGTGGCTGTGGGCAGAGTGGGGGTACAGAGGTGGCTGTGGGCAGAGTTGGGGTACAGAGTGTGTGTTTGTTTCTTGGAGTGGGGAGCGAAATTGCATGTGGGGGGGGGGGGCAAGAAAATGCTTGTGCTTGTCCAGGGCCCAAACAATATTAAAGACGGCCCTGTGCATTATGAGGATGATTCTGAGTGGAGATGAGAGTTACATTGTGGAGAGCCTCTTCACTATATAACTCTCATCCCCACTCAGAATCATCCTTATCCATTTTCACAATGCAACTCCATCATCTTCATCCCCACCCAGGCCAGATTCATCCATTCCTTTCCACAATGGATCCTCATCCCCGTCCAAAATTCCTGGAGAGGGATAGATGATTCTGGGCAGGAATTGGAATACATTGTGCAGAGGGAAGGAAGAATCTGGCCTGGATGAGGATGATGGAGTTTCATTGTGAAAATGGCTGGGGATGATTCTGGGTGGGGATCTTTTCTCCACCCAGAATCAACCCCAGCCATTTTCACAATGCAGCTCCATCATGCCAGCTTGTCATCAGAGGAGTCCAATCAAAAGTACAGGCAGCACAGCAGCAGCACGTTGCTGCACACACATAATTCGGTCAGTGACTTACCCTCACACTGCTATCTCGATCCTACTTCATGCACCTGCAAGGCTGGGGCCACTTCCTCCATTGAGCAACTGACTACACCCCCATGCCCGAGTGCTGCCCAATCAGATCTTTACAGAAGCAGGCTCCGCCTCAGCAGGGAACTGAATGGAGCAGAGTAAGTGGCCAGGTTTTACTTTGGGGACTCGGAGCAGTGTTGTAACTTGTAGGCGAGCTGGACTGGGGAAAGCTGGTGACATGTATCACGGTGTCTCTCTCTCAGTCTCTCCCGTGCGAGTGCGGCGGCGGCGGGAGGGGGGGGGGCGGAATGGCGGGTGTTGATCGGTTGTGCTGTCAGCTAAATGAATCAGTGCTGTACTGCTGACATTTTCAAATTATGCAAGGGAAGCGGGCCCCGGGCCCCTCTGGAAGCTCAGGCCCCTTACACCTGTACTGCCTGTACCCCCCTGATGGCGGCCCTGTGTACGGGGCTTTGCCTGTATGAGCCAGACTGCTGCAGTAAATTTGAGGCGGCTGGTCGTAAAGTGGTTAACTAGTAGCCTAAAGCCTGGTACACATGAGCAGAATAGCGGATGAATATTTGTCCATTTATTGTTGCATGCTCACTATACTAACAATCAGAAAGTCGGTTTATTGTTCGTCATGCAAAATTTTACTTCCAATTTTCTTATCATGTGTACGGGTCTTTACTTTACAGTTTTCATTGCAAGATGGTGAGCCATTCTAAAGTGGGTAAAACCCTCCGGAAGCAGGTTGTCCAGGTGAAGGCCAAAGTAATGACCCTTTTAGCCATAGCAAGAGAAGTTTGTCGTTACAAATCTGTGATTTCTAGAATATTGCATTTTTACAACGTCACAAACTCATTCAAGTCCCAAGAAGTAGGGTCGTTCAAGAAAGACAAATGCAAGAGAGGACTGGATAATGCGAAGAATTTCAATGGTCAATCGGTTCAACACTTCAGCTGCGATTGCTACATGTGATCATCCAGTGTCTCGCCGTTTAAGAGATTTTGGACTGAAAGCCCACTCTGCAGTGACCAAACCTCTCATTACCTGAATCAAAAGGTTAGACTAACCTTTGCTGAGGAGCATGCTGTGTGGACAGAGGAGAACTGGTCCAAAGTTCACTTTAGTAATGAAAGTTACATTTATTTGGGTCCGATGGGAAACGTGAGGAAAGACAACCCAAAGTGTGTAAAGAAGTCAGTGAAAGGTGGAAGGGGAAGCGTCATGGTTTGGGGGATGTTTTCTGCAGCAGGAGTTGGGCCTCATATATAGCTACATGGCAGAGTGAATGCAAATGCTTCTGTGGTTCCTTTCCAGCGTTCATCAACCAATCAGCCAGCAATTTTCATACACGACAATGCCTCCTGCAAAAGGGGTAAAGCAGTTTCTTAATCTGTAAAACATTGAAATAATGAAATGGCCAGCCCAAAGTCCTGATATGAACTCAATAAAAAAAACCTCTGGAAAATCCTTGGCAACAAAATATGGCCAAGAAACCCACTACAGTCACTGTGGAAGAAACTGATGAGTGAATTAAAATCACACCAGAGCAGACTGTGAGAGACTAGTGATGTCCTGTGGCCACATATGTGCTGAAGTCATTCAAAACAAGGGCCTGTACACTTCCTACTAATTGTTGATTGTTGTACCCTTCAGAAATGTTAGTTTTAATCTTTCTCTGTGCTACAGTCATTGTTGTTCTCTAATCTTGATCATTGCGTTTTCTACAAAATAAAAGTTTTTTTTGTTGAAGTGCCTTGGTTTTTTGAAAAACACTGTTCTATTAACATGGTCCAGCCCAACGAAAAATCCATCAAATGTTGAGCAATGAAGATTACACGATTTCTGAAAAAAATCAAGTGTTCATAAATTGTTCTCTAATTTTGATCTCCAGTGTATATGTAGCCAACAAGTCATTGAGATTCCAGGAGATGGACAGTGTATGCGGGGTAAAAAATAATAAATAGTGTATGCGGGGTGAAGAGAGAGACCTTGGAGGGGAACCTCAGCATTTCTAGGAGAGCTGACACCGCTATGTGAGAGATGTGACTGGGACATGCCTTATGATGGCTTATATCTGTATTCCTCTATGGAAGGTCCTAGGCTCCTGAGAAGCCAGCAATACATCAGCTGTCCTCAGCCAGGGACATTAGAAGAAGGGGGCAAACTGGCTATAGGAGAGAGAGCTGAATAAATACATGGATCTGGACCCTGTTACACAGCGGTTTAATTGTGAAAGCGAGATACCCCCTTGAAGGGAGCACCCTCTGGTGACTGCAATTACATAAGGAGAGCACAGAGTGGAGCACTTGCACGAGATGAGTTACAAGCACTTTAATTTGGATTTTAAAAAAAAATGTTCTACACTTATGGACTAATTAACCTCTTCCCGCAAATTGACGTAGCTCTACGTCGCCTGCAAGAAGTGGTTGTACCAGGGTGATGCCTGCAGCTAGAGGCATTATCCTGGTACCATTTTTTAGAGGGCCGGCTGTCGGCTTTCAGGTGGTAAAGGCCGATGCGGCTTGGGAGCTGCTCGGCCGTTATCCCAGCAAGCGGAAGGAGACGCCCCCCTCCCGCCGCCTTCACCGAGTCTGCCCGGGTCTCCCGTCCCACTGTGACACCCGAGCAACCAGCAGGCATTTCTGTTGGAGTCCCGAACAAAGCCGGATTCAGCTTTGATCGGGTCTCCGATGATGTAACCCGGAAGCGGTGTCCATGACGTCACGTCCGAGTTACTCGGCAGGTAAAGGCGCCGAATTTAAAAAGTGACTGTATTAAAAAATGCCATTTTTGGCATTTTTAATACATTGAAGTGCAGTGAAGGGGTTTGGGGTCTTTTAGACCCCCGATCCCTCCATAAAGAGTACCTGTCACTGCCTATTGCTGTCACAAGGGATGTTTACATTGCTTGTGACAGCAATAAAAATGATAAGATTTTTTTTATTTTTTTTTAAAAACCTGTGCTAAGATTAAAAAATAAATAAAATAGATAGGGGGGAAAAAAATGTAATGCGCCCCGTCAGCTCGCGCACAAAATAAAACGTATCACCACGATCGCCAGAGCGAGATCAATAATTAAAAAAAAGAGCTACTCTGTAACACTAAACTGGTAACCAGTACAAAATTTTAAAGCATCGCCTATGGAGATTTTTATTGACCGTAGTTTGTCGCCATTCCACGGGTGTGCTCAATTTTAAACCGTAACATGTTAGGTATCTATTTACTCGGCCTGACATCATGTTTCACAAGAAACAAATAAAATGGGCTAACTTTACTGTTTAGTTTTTTTTTTAAATGCTGTAAAATTAATTTTTTCCCCAAAAAATTGTGTTTTTTTTTTTTTGGCCGCTGTGCAAATACTACGTGACAAAAAATATTGCAACGTCCGCAATTTTATTTTTCAGAGTCTTCGCTAAAAAAAAAAATATATATATATTGTGACAGGAAGTCAGGTAAATCTGGGAATGTAGTCACAGGAAGGAGATACATTTCCACCTGATTTAGAAAGTTCACTGATACTATAGGGTGTTGGCTACAGAGCTAGCCAGCAGGAAGTTGAAAGGCCTTCACCTGTTCAGAATGAGGGAGTTAAGGCTCTATAATTTGTTCAGAGAAAGTCCTATTGATTGCTGCCTCCTGTCGCCGTGTGGGCTGGGAGAGGAAGGCAGACAAACGGCTGCATCCTGACGCCATGTGGGTAGAGGACAGTCCTGTGTGCCCCCTGAAAGCTGAGTGAGCATGGGGAAGACCTCCTGAAGCGGTGTGCGCTCAGGAGGGTAAAAACGAGTGAAGACGTCTCAAAGGTGAGAAGACGAAGTGTTTGTGTGTGAAAGAAAACAAAGGGACATGTTCAATGGACAATGTTTATATGTGAAAAGCAAACAAATGGACATTTGAGTGTCTGCTGTAGGATCAGCAGTGTCGGCCCAACGGTAGGTTGGGAAGACTTCTTAGGCAGGTTCCAGCTGTGAGAAGGTAGCCGCCCACAGAGGCAAGGATTTATTTTGTTTTATTTTATTTTGATGTTTTGCTGCATGCACTTGTTTGAAGAAATTGACCTAATAAACCAAACTATTGTTTTCAACCTCTGCTCGGCTATCTCTCTGTGAAAACGCACCCCCAAAGGGGTCATCCACGCCTACCACCGAGCTAATCCCTTACATATGGTGGAGGATGCGGGCATAAGCAGAGATCCCTGCAAGGAAGTGCAAATGTTTGATGAACTTTATCTGGTGCATGAGATTGCACAATCTATGTGTGCAGGAGAGAAGATCCTGACAGAAAAAAAAAAAGTGTTTTAAAGAGACAGCGGTCTCAAAATTATTTGATGAACTTTGTTGTGTCTGGTGCAAGTGACTGCACAAACTGTGTGTGCAGGAAAAGAGATCTTGCAAGAGAGAGAAAAACTACATGTGTTAAAGAGACAGTGGTCTGAAAATTTTTTGCTGGACTGTGAAAAATTTGTTTGTGGAGTTATTGAAGATGGGGCGTTCAAAACGCCTGAAGAATGCAAAGATAGATGAAATGAGAGACCGGATTCTATGGATGGAGGGGATGTTACCGTCTGAACCAGCCCCATCCATGCCTAAAGAGAGTATACTAAAGAGGAAGGTTGTTGTCCCTAGCAACACTGATGAAACTGCTATGGAGACGCAGTGTGCTCAGATGAAAAGTAAGCTCAAAATGGAGGAGATGTTGAAACAACTGATTATATCAAATACAGCTCAACAGCAGGCAAATGCAGCTCAACAGCAGGCAAATGCGGATTTTCAGCGGAGCTTTGCAGCTCAACAAAAGGCTCATCAAGAGAGCATGGCAGGCTGGAAACAGAGACGCCAGCAGCCAATGGAGGCCATCGGTTTGTAGGAAACCGAGTATGTGTGCAGGGCTGAGTTGGATGCCTTGCAACGGAAAATGGAAGAAAAGGAACAAGCCTTGGAATTGCTTAAAATGGAGCATAGAAACTTGCAGGAAACGAATGAACTACTCAAGTCTCATGTGTCACAGTGGGAAGAATCCACTGCTCTTCTTTTGGTCGAGTTGCAAAAACGCAGAGAGACTATAATGGAGAAAGATACCATTCTCATGGAAAAGGAAAGTGAAATTCAGACTTTGCAGAAGCAAAGTATGGCTGATATGTTGGAGTTGCGTAATCAGCTGGAAAAAAGTCTTCAGTCTTTGGGAGCTACAAAAATAGACCTGCAGGAGTCGCAGGAACAGAATGTTGCTCTGAAAGCGACATTGTCTCTCAGCGACAAAGAGAAAAGTGAAAGAGAGGCTAAATTACTGAGTACTGTGTATGAGCTCACTACTTTGAGCAATGTGGTAGATGAATGGCGTGCGGACTGTGAAAGTTGGAAAGGGGAAGCCCAACGTGTCCAGCAGCAGTTAAAGGAGAAAGAAGCCTGTGTGGCAGAATTACATTCTTATTCCCAGATGCTAGCCAATGAGGTGAAGGCTCTTATGCAGGGAAAAGGAGATTGTGAACATAAGAGGGAAAAAGTAGAGGCACAGCTTCTGGAATCGCAAGTCAAGGTGTCAGAAGGTGACCGATTGTGTGCTAAGCTGTCAGAGAAGGCAAACCGACTGCAGGTTGAGTTGGACAATGTTACAAATCAGCTTTCTCAAGCAGACAGCAAATCTAGAGAAATTGCGGAAGATTTTTCTATCTTGGAATCGCAGCTGCAAGACACGCAGGAACTCTTACAGGAAGAGAGGTGTCAAAGGCTGAGTTTTAGCACAAAGCTCAAACAAATGGAAGATGAGAAAAATGGCTTCCTGGAACAATTAAAAGAGGAGGCGGAAGCAAAGAAAAACCTATCAGAGCAAGTCGCAACATTGCAAGCTCAGATAGCGGATATGAAAAAACGCATGGAAGAAAGCGTTGGTTCATTACAGTGTGTTGAAGATGTGAAAAAGAAGTTTGATCAGATGCTTGGTGAAGAGAAGACTGTGTCTGCAAAATATGCAGAAGAACGCGCACGTGCAGAAACGGAGGTGCGTGATAACGAGAGCAAAGCCCTGTTCTTGGCTCGCTCTTTGGAGGAAGCTCTAGAGTGTAAGGCTGAACTAGAAAGTGTTAAACAGCTGCGTACAGAAATGGAAGAATTGGTCAGCTCCAAGGATGATGTTGTGAAAAGCGTTCAGGAGCTAGAAAAGTCTAAGCGAGCCTTAGAACAGCAAGTAGAAGAGATGAAGATTCCGTTGCAGGAACTGGAAGAGGAATTCCAGGCAACAGAGGATCTGTCCCAAAGAGGGGATAGTGTGCCTGATGCAGTTTTTAAAAGGATCAGTGTTTTGGGGTCTGTCCTGAGTGAGCCTCAGAAATGTGACGACATGTGGCTTGAATCACCCCTTTGGAATAAACCGTTCCTTCAAAAACTTCAAGCATTGGAAAATGTATCATTAGAACTTCAGCAAACAAAGGAGCTGAGTAAGAAATGTGGTGATTTCTCAGTTCAGGCTGAAAACCTAGTGGAGAAAACTAAGGCTGTTGGTGAAAACGTGAAGCAAATGAATAAGTGCCTTTCAGGGAGTGTTTCCAAAATGGAACTGGTGAAAGACGGGTGGCAGAAGTTTGATCGTGATCTTGAGATGCATTCCATGTGGAATTCAGATAGAGAAAAAGAACTAGGTGACCTTGAGCGGTCAAATAGTTCAGCAGAAAGTGCATTGAAGAAACCTGTAAAAGAATGTGTTGCAGTTCCATGCTTCTTCACTGATGCAGAGAGGAGGTCTATAATGGATACCACCCAGATCGCTGGGTTCAACTGTGTTGTTGCCTTTGACCCCTATGTTGGTGGAAGGAAAGTTGATGATGTTCTGGTTGGCTTCTTCTGTGAAGAGTTTGGCAAGAAATATAAACTCAATATCAAATCAAATAGTAGGCCTTTACTGCGACTCGCTCAGGAGGGCGAAAAGTTTAAGAAGTTGATGAGTGCAAATGCTTCAGATCTGCCTATGAATATGAAATGTTTGGTGAATGATATTGATATCTCTGGGAAAAGGAACAGGGGTCACTTTGAAGAAATGTGTGACAGCCTGTTGTCTCAATTGGAAAATCCTCTGCACAGCATCTTAGAGCAAGCAAAGCTCAAGAAGGAAGATCATTCCCTTTTACAACAAAAAGTCAATGATTGTGTACAGCTGTATGGAGAGGCAACTCAAGTCACAGAGGGATGTCAAGAGTCCCTACTTGGAACAAAGCTTAGTGAAGCAAAGGTTCTCAAAGTTTTGTGGAAAACATTTATGGATTGCAGAGAGAGGCGTCTTAAGAATGTTGAAGACATTAAGACTAGCCCAATTGAGTTGCCTATGGATCACGGTCCTCCATGGTGGATTGGACAGACGGTTATGAGGGACAAGCTGTCTGACATTTATGAGAAAGCTGTCAATGAAGATGACAGAAACGAGAAGGAGCAAAATGATGCCAAAAATGCAGTTGAAGAATGTGTATATGAGATGAGAGACAAACTGTGTGGCATTTATGAGAAATCCGTCAATGAAGATGACAAAACAGTTTCATCCGGAAGCTTGAGGATAATAGGAGGCTTATCAGTGAGTCAGCAGTGCTTGACACATGCGTGCCTGGAAATCTGTGTCCCAACCCTAGGGTTGAAACAAGAGGGGGGGGGGGTATGTGACAGGAAGTCAGGTAAATCTGGGAATGTAGTCACAGGAAGGAGATACATTTCCACCTGATTTAGAAAGTTCACTGATACTATAGGGTGTTGGCTACAGAGCTAGCCAGCAGGAAGTTGAAAGGCCTTCACCTGTTCAGAATGAGGGAGTTAAGGCTCTATAATTTGTTCAGAGAAAGTCCTATTGATTGCTGCCTCCTGTCGCCGTGTGGGCTGGGAGAGGAAGGCAGACAAACGGCTGCATCCTGACGCCATGTGGGTAGAGGACAGTCCTGTGTGCCCCCTGAAAGCTGAGTGAGCATGGGGAAGACCTCCTGAAGCGGTGTGTGCTCAGGAGGGTAAAAACGAGTGAAGACGTCTCAAAGGTGAGAAGACGAAGTGTTTCTGTGTGAAAGAAAACAAAGGGACATGTTCAATGGACAATGTTTATATGTGAAAAGCAAACAAATGGACATTTGAGTGTCTGCTGTAGGATCAGCAGTGTCGGCCCAACAGTAGGTTGGGAAGACTTCTTAGGCAGGTTCCAGCTGTGAGAAGGTAGCCGCCCACAGAGGCAAGGATTTATTTTGTTTTATTTTATTTTGATGTTTTGCTGCATGTTTGAAGAAATTGACCTAATAAACCAAACTATTGTTTTCAACCTCTGCTCGGCTATCTCTCTGTGAAAACGCACCCCCAAAGGGGTCATCCACGCCTACCACCGAGCTAATCCCTTACAATATATATATATATATAATGTTTGGGGGTTCTAAGAAATTTTCTAGCAAAAAATACTGATTTTAACTTGTAAACAACATGTGTCAGAAATGGGCTCGGTCCAGAAGTGGTTAATTCACACCAAGATTTGATTGTTTACAGATTGAATGACCATATCTATCACTGCAGAGTTTAACCACTTCCTGCCCGCCCTATAGGCGATTGATGGCGGGAAAGTGGTTGCATTATCCTGACCGGACGTCATATGACGGCAGGATAATGCGCTCTGCGCGCCCCCGCGCAGAGCAGTGTTCAGTGATGCAGCATGTCACGCTGACGTAGGCTCTTTACCATGTGACCAGCTGTGTCCAATCACAGCTGGTCACATAGTACACAGGAAGAGCCATTGATCAGCTTTCCTTAGTTCATGCCTGACAGGCACGAGTAGAGGAGAGCCGATCTGCAGCTCTCCTGACAGGGGGGGCGTCTGCACTGGTAATCAGATCATTGACCCTCGGGGGGGATGCCACTAGAACTACCAGGGATGCCCACCCATGACCCCAAGGATGCCCACCCATGACCCCAGGGATGCCCACCATGGCCACCAGGGATGGCAATCAGGGCTCAGGGAGCCCGCCAGTGTCCTCCCCATCAGGGTTTCCCCCCCCCCGGGCCCTCCCCATCAGTGCTGCCCACCAGTGCCCATCATTGCCATCTATCAGTGCCGCCCACCAGTGCCCATTATTGCCCACCAGTGTGTCAAATCAGTGCCCATCAGTGCTGCTTATCAGTGCCCATCAGTGCTGCCTATCAGTGCCCATCAGTGCCGCCTATTAATGCCCATCAGTGCCACCTATCAGTGCCCATCAATGCCGCCTATCAGTGCCCAGCAGTGCCGCCTATCAGTGCCCACCAATGCTGCATATCAGTGCTACCTATCACTGCCACATATCAGTGCTGCCTATCAGTGCTGCATATTAGTGCCACCCCATCAGTGCCACCCCATCAGTGCCTCCTCATCATTGCCTGTCAGTGCAGCGTCATCAGTGCAGGAAAAAATGTATCTATTTACAAAATTGTATAACAGAAACAAAAAAACTTTTTTTTCTTTTCAAACTTTTTGTTCTTTTTTTTATTTGTTTAGCAAAAAAGAAAAAACCTTGCGGTGATCAAATACCACCTAAAGAAAGTTCTATTTGTGGGAAAAAAAATGACATAAATTTGGTTTAGGTACAGTGTTGTATGACCGCGAAATTGTCATTCAAAATGCAACAGCGCTAAAAGCTGAAAATTGGCCTGGGCAAGAAGGGGGTGAAAGTGCCCGGTATTGAAGTGGTTAATGTCTACTCATTTTTGGTCACAATAAGCATTTGTCACTTTATTTTAAAATTGAATGTGTTAGATATTTAATAGTTATATTTGCACACATTAAGAAGTACAAAGTATTTAAACAGTGTTTAATGTTCACATATTCTTCTGATTTTATCAATTGTCCCACAAAATGTGTTGATATATAGAAACACATAAAACACCAAGCACTTATTTATTTTTATTTTTACTTAAAGGGAAACACACACTTATCCATACCAAGCAGAGCAGCTCCATACCCACTACCTCTTTAATTTGTATCTACAGACTCTATCTAGGTAGTTGTCTTAGTGGAGGCAGCAGCTCTCACAATAGTATATAATCAAACCATTTGCACAGAACATCCCCATTCTTTTACCGGAAAGTAGATTGAGATTCCCTCTTCATCCCTTTTCCCGGTCCTGCATATCTCTCCTCCACACTTCATAAATTCAGATCCTAAGACACTGCTTTCCCCCTTGCTAAATCCACATACTACCCACTACCCCTTAACTGGAGGGGTTCTGAGCATCACTTGCGAGGCCCTTTCATCCCCCTTCCCCATTTTGACTCCCCCATTACACCCCCCTCCCCCACCCCGCTTTCACAATGACATGACCTAATTGGCTGTGACAAACCCATGTTTACATAGGTCGCTGCATTGTTTTGTTGGCTCCTTTTTCAAGTTAGGTTACAGTAAAATGTATTTAGATCAGACACACCCAATAATGAGTTCTTGTTTGTCTCAGTTACGTAGTTTACTTTAGACACTGACTTTATCTGTAATGACCGAGGTGGTTTTCGCATCCCCGGCATCTGCTGCTGTGATTTTAATTATTCCAATGTCCTGCCCTTGTGAGTGTACATCCTAAACTCCATGAAAAATTTTGGGAAAAAATAAATAAATATGCAAACAGAACTAGAACAGTCATGGGACTGTAAATGATGCAGGTCACTCGTACAACATAATAATACATAAAGTACATAATTTAAATTTTTATTATAAAATCATTATAAACATTCCATAATCATAAAGTACATGATAACAATAAATCTATATGTATTATGTATCAGCTCAATATGAATTCTTTTTAGCAATCATGAATTTTAAATGTCAGCTTTTCCTATTTTTATGTTTTTAACCACTTTAGCCCCAGCCCTATTTCGGACACTTTTTGTTCACAAGTTAAAACCAGTATTTTTTCCTAGAAAACTACTTAGAACCCCCAAACATTATATATATTTTTTTAGCAAAGACTCTGGAGAATAAAATGTCGGTCATTGCAAAATTTTTTGTCACGCAGTATTTGCGCAGCGGTCTTTAAAACGCCATTTTTTTGGAAAAAATTTGAAAAATCACATTTCACTGCATTTAAAAAATACTAAACAGTAAAGTTAGCCCATTTTTTTTGTATATTGTGAAAGATGATGTCACGCCGAGTAAATAGATACCAAACATGTTACGGTTTAAAATTGCGCCCCCCCGTGGGATGGCGACAAACTACGGTCAATAGAGATCTCAATCTGCGACGCTTTAAATTTATTTAACGGTTACCAGTTTAGAGTTAGAGTGTAGCTCTTTTTTTTTAATTATTGCTCATGCTCTGGCGATCGCGGCGATACCTCACATGTGTGGTTTGAACAGCGATTTCATTTGCGGCTCGACTTGCGTATACGTTTTTTTTTGTGCGCGAGCTAACGGTGACGGGGACGGCTACATTTTTTTTTTTTTTTTCCTATTTATTTTTTCTTTTTTTTTAAACTTTATTACAGGTTTTTAAAAAAAAAAAAAATCTGATCACTTTTATTGCTGTCACAAGCAATGTAAACATCCCTGGTGACAGCAATATGTCGTGACAGGTACTCTTTATGGAGGGATCGAGGGTCTAAAAGACCCTAGACCCCTCCACTACACTTCCCTGTATGCAAAACGCCGAAAACGGCATTTTTGCATACAGCCGTTTTTCAAATCTGCCGCCTTTTGCAGCACAGTAACCCGGACGTGACGTCATGGACGCCGCCTCCGGGTTACGTCATCGGAGACCCGATCGATGCCGTTTCCGGCATTCATCGGGACTCCATCCAGCCGGCGGACGTGCCGGCTGGGTGCTCGGGGCTCCCGGTGGGACGGTAGCCCCGAGCAAAGCCGCGGAAGGCGGCGGGAGGGGGGGGACGTCCCCTCCCGCCCCCCCGGGTAACGATCGAGCGGCTCCCGAGCCGCATCGATCGTTACCGACGGAAAGCCGACCGTCGGCTTCAAACAACGGTACCGGGATGATGCCTCTAGCTAGAGGCATCATCCCGGTATAACCCCGCAAAGTCTGATGACGTAGAGGTTACGTGACTGGTAGTAAAGTGGTTAAAGTTACCAAAATTGTTATTTATGATTATGGAATGTTTATAATGATTTTATAATAAAAATTGGAATTATGTATGTAGCCCTGCCCCCTGGGGAGTGGCTAAGTGTGCACAAATCCTCCTCACATCGATTGCCCTGAGTGTTGTCCAACCCACTTGACACTATAGGTTCTGTCATTGTAAATGATAAGAAACTACCAAAGTTTGCAGTAAAAAAATCAGGTTTACTTGTCTTTAACTTGCGTTTAGTAAAATGCACAGTTTCAATAAAATAGTCAACACAGGAACGTTAATAAGATAGATCCTGAATCCTCAACCTGGAACTGGATAAGGTTCAGCACTAAGGATCAAACGGACATTATTGGTTTATAATGGAGGATTAATATTTTGGAAATCTGTAGATACACTCCTTCTCAAGTGTAATACGAGAGTGACCACAAGCAATGCTTAACAGTAATGAAGAGTAACTCCAGCTATTAATAACTTCTCAGCAGCTCTAATATCCTAGCCTAAACTATCTATCAGAGTGCACTCTGTATCCTATAGGGGGCCCCCTTTACATTACATTGCAAGTCTCCTGGATGAGCAAGGCCTTGCTAGTCTTCGCCGGGAAAGGTGTCCTCAACCAATCCAGAGAAAGTATTTGTAATCCACAGTAAAGGTGAAGAACTAATATGGCCTTCCGCTAGAATTGGTCTGCAGACCCGCCCTGGCTCAGTCTAGTAATACAGCAGATACTTTAAATCAGATTTCTCTCACCCAGTGTGACGAGCTCTGTGTTCCACAGTACACTCCAGCAGTGTCCCGCTTTCCTCAGCAACACTAACAACCTCTCCAGGCGTTCCTCCATTCGGTCGACCATGAGATCCTTCCACACACCGCTCACTCTGTCTACGGTGTCTGTCCGCTAGGCCTCTGGCCTATCCTTCTCTGTGCTTCGCAGCAGCTCTTTCCCTCCTCATAGCGCGCTGTCCTCAAAGCAAGAGAGGGAATCTTGGTCCCGCCCCCTTAATGTAAACACTCCCAATGGCCCCTGCGAGTCCCACTGCTCCCTGGGAGAGAGAAGAGTTCAATCACACAGGCAATCCTTGGTCCTTACTCCTCCCAGAACTACATCACCCATAATTCAACAAGTCAGTACCTTGTAGGAACTTTATTAACAGAGCGAACAGTCTGAACAACACCAGCCTTGCGACCAGGCTACATCCTTCCCCCACTTGAACATCTTTGGTCCCCAAACAGTGGCGGCTGGTGCTCAAAATTTTTGGGGGGAGCAAACAGAAAAATGTAATAGGCATTGCTTTGCGGCAAAAAACGCTGTAAAAAATTGTGTGACTTTGAGGTCGCAAAGGTGTAAAAGGGGCCTTCAGTAATTAAGGTATAGTGTGCTCCCTTTCAATGCAGAGAGACCAGCATGCTCAATTTCAATGCAGAGAGACCAGCGTGCCCCCTTTCAATGCAGAGAGACCAGCGTGCCCCCTTTCAATGCAGAGTGACCAGCGTGCCCCCTTTCAATGCAGAGTGACCAGCGTGCCCCCTTTCAATGCACAGTACTAGCGTGCCCCCTTTCAATGCACAGTGACCAGAGTGCCCCCTTTCAATGCACAGTGACCAGCGTGCCCCCTTTCAATGCACAGTGACCAGCGTGCCCCCTTTCAATGCACAGTGACCAGCATGCCCCCTTTCAATGCACAGTGACCAGCGTGCCCCCTTTCAATGCAGTGACCAGCGTACATGTCCCCTTCAATGCACAGTGACCAGCGTGCCCCCTTTCAATGCAGTGACCAGCGTACATGCCCCCTTTCAATGCAGTGACCAGCGTACATGCCCCCTTCAATGCAGTGACCAGCGTACATGTCCCCTTCAATGCAGTGACCAGCGTACATGCCCCCTTCAATGCAGTGACCAGCGTACATGCCCCTTTCAATGCAGAGACCAGCGTACATGCCCCCTTCAATGCAGTGACCAGCATACATTCCCCCAATGCAGTGACCAGCATACATGCCCCCAATGCAGTGACCAGCATACATTCCCCCAATGCAGTGACCAGCGTACATGCCCCCAATGCAGTGACCAGCGTACATGCCCCCAATGCAGTGACCAGCGTACATGCCCCCAATGCAGTGACCAGCGTACATGTCCCCAATGCAGTGACCAGCATCATGCCCCCAATGCAGTGACCAGCGTACATGCCCCCAATGCAGTGACCAGCATACATGCCCCCAATGCAGTGACCAGTTTACATGCCCTCAATGCAGTGACCAGCATACATGCCCCCAATGCAGTGACCAGCATACATGCCCCCAATGCAGTGACCAGCATACATGCCCCCAATGCAGAGATCAGCATACATGCCCCCAATGCAGAGATCAGCATACATGCCCCTAATGCAATGACCAGCATACATTCCCCCAATGAAGAGATCAGCATACATGCCCCCAATGCAGTGACCAGCATACATGCCCCCAATGCAGAGATCAGCGTGCGTGCCCCCTTCAATGCGGTGACCAGCATACATTCCCCCAATGCAGAGATCAGCGTGCGTGCCCCCTTACTTACCTGGAGCAGCAGCGGCGGCGGGCGGCTTCTGATCAGTGTCCCGGCGTCGGCTTCTCCTCGGTCCCGGCGGCGCATTTCCTCCAGTCCTTCCGCTCCCGCCTCCTCCGCGGCCAATGGCATGGGGTTTGTCTTGCGGCCAATCAGGAAGCGCGTTTCTCGAGAAGAAGTCAGGTGACGAAACCGGTAGGGTGTGGCTTACAGAACACTGAGACAGCACTGCTCAAGCATTGGAAAGGAACTGCTTCACGGATGGCTTGAGCAGAGGATCAATGTTACACAGCACAGATCCCTAGTGTCTGGCAGACACCACCTTTGTGAGTGTTATGGAACTTATCTTTTACAAATAAAATAGTCTTATTATGCAGTATAACGCTATGTGTGGCATCCCTCTTTATCCCTTTATGTGATTCCACTATTTCAGTGGCGTACCAATAGGGGGGGCGGGGGTGCGGTCCGCCCCGGGTGCCATTCACTGGGGGGGTGTCACTGTCTGGGTCAGGCAAATGGGGGGTGTCAGAGACAAACTGGTGCCGGGCCGGCCGCTGCTGCTTATAGCATGACGGATGAGAAGGCAGTTTCATTCCGGGACAAAACAGTGTCCCAGAATGAAACGCACGCTGCCTGCTTCCTCCACTGGTTGCTTTCTGACTGCCGCTTGGCGTCTAGCAACCAGTGACGTCAGGCACACAGGGAATGCCCAGCATTCACAGCGGAGGAGGGTTTAAATTCCTCCTCCTCCGCGCCAAGAACGTGACGTTGCTCCACTCATCTCCTCCTCGCTGCAGCCTGCAGGTAAGTGTCCTCTGTCAATCTGTGATGATGTAAGTGTAATTATTATGTCCTCCTCGGTCCTCCTCTGGCCGCAACTGTCTGCAAGAGTCTTCTTCCTGTCTGTGACTGTCCCTGATAAAAATCACTGCCCTGGGTGTCTTCTTCCTCCTGGCCAGCCCACTAGCCCAGGTCCCGACTGACCGAGGGGATCTGAGAGAGAGAGAGGACACACCAGTCTGTCTGGGCACTACCATCGGGGGGAGGGGGGGGGGGGTGCTGTGTGTGGAGATCTGATCATCTGCCTAATGGATTCTTCCAGCCTCCCTTGATTCTGGGCAGTCTGGGCACCATATAATATCAGTACATAAAATAAAACTACTTATACAGCTTGAATACCTCTGTTCACTAACCCCCCAGAAAATATACACTTGACTCTGCATACTACATACCTCCTAAATGGCAGTATTTCTGGTAAGGCAGTCCTCCTGTTTTTTATATCTGCAACATGGCTTGTCACAGTACACCGTGCTATTTTAATGAAACCCACTTCAGTTGTTGGCCCTTCGTTGCTCCTGTATACATGCTATATACTTAACCACTTGCCAAGTGCCTACAGTATATTTACGTACGTATACGTAAGTATACGTCGCTCGCCTGAATGCCGATAGGTGGCGTGGTCCCGCTCCCGATCGTCATTGGGGAAGCCGATGGGGGTTTCAGGCAGCTCCGATTGCTGCCTGACACCATCGATCGTTCCTCACTGAGAGAGAAGAACGGTCGGATGTTGTAAACACAGCCGACCGTTCTTCTCCCTGGAATGATCATAGAGCGCCTGTGATCCTTCTATATAGGATCACAGGTCTCTATGATCATTTCACAAGTTCAACCCCCATACAGTTAGAAACACTCCCCTAGGGTCACATTTAACCCCTTGATCACCAACAGTGTTAACCCCTTCCCTGCCAGTGTCATTTTTACAGTAACAGTGCATATGTATAGCACTAATTACTGTAGTAATGTCACTGGTACCCCCAAAAGTGTCAAAAATGTCAGTCAAGGGTCCGATCTGTCCGCCGCAATGTCGCAGTCCCACAAAAAAAATCGCAGATCGCCACCATTACTAGTAAAAAAAAATGACAGAAATCTTTCCCTTAGTTAGTAAACGCAATAACTTTTTCGCAAACCAATCAAAATACGCTTATTGTGGTTTTTTTTTTAACCAAACATAGGTAGCAGAAAACAAATTGGCCTAAAATGTTAAAAAATTTTGATTTATAATTTTTTTTTCGGGGAATGTTATATAGCAGAATGTGAAAAATATTGTTTTTTTTTGTTTTCAAAATTGCCGCTCCTTTTTTTCAAAAATAAAAAAATCGCACAGGTGATCAAATACCACCAAAAGAAAGCTCTGTTTGTGGGGAAAAAAAGGACATCAATTTAATTTGGGTACAGCGTCGCACAACCGCGCAAATTGTGTTTTTACATTTTAAAGTTGGGGGGGGGGGGTGCCAGATATCAGATCCGCCCCGGGTGCCAAATGGTCTAGGTACGCCCCTGCACTATTTTAAACCTGAGCTGCGGTAACCAAGGAGAGAGGAGGTCAAGGATTAATTAAAGTGTGAACAAAGCTTGATTGCTGGTTTCCAATTTTACCAGCAATATATCTGGTGAGTTTACCCAGGCACTAATTACTGTGGTGGAAGGATCCTCACTGACATATCACAAGCACCTTGGAATTTATTTATTTTTCAGCACTATTGGCACTTTTCTGCACGGGAGGATTATAATAATGAACTTTATTCAATGGACTTTATTTTTAATTGTTTGATATGAGATTATTAAGTTGAGAAATATTTTTTTGTATTTTACTAATGCTCGCATTTTTTGCATTTTTTCTTTTTTTGCACTTGCACTTTTTGCACACAAAAGATATTTTTGTGATATAATTATTTTTTGCTGATTGGTAATTTTTTGGGTTTATGTATATCATTGTTTATAAGTATACACCATTGCACTAAAGCACTAGCACCTTAGGTTTGCACCCATACATACCAAGCAATTGGTTTCAGGTGCTTATTAGCATACATGTTTGTACTTAAGCACTAGCACTTATAATTAGGGATGATCGAAATTTTCAAAAGTTCGGTTCGGCCAGAACATCCGAACTTCCCGAAAGTTCAGCCCAGATTTCAGAACCCCATTGAAATCAATGGGACCCGAACTTCGGTAATCAAAAAACACCATTTTGAAGCCCTAAAACCTAATAAATGCCCCTAAAAAGTGCCTAGGGTTCTGGGTCATGCCGCAGGGACTATTAATCACACAAAAAAAAGTTCTTAACCACTTGCCGACCGCCGCACGACTATCTACGTCGGCGGTCAGCTCCTCACAGGCAAACTGAAGTAGGTCTACGTCGCTTGCTTGTGAGGGTCTAGTGAGCGAGCGCGCGCCCCCGGAGGCGCGCTCCCACTCCCGCGTGGTCACGGACCCCCCCGCGCGTGTGACCAGCGGACCCGAAAGTCAGGCGGCTTGTGTAAACAAGCTGCCTGTCATTCTCCCCTGTGTATGAAAGATGATCATACAGTTCTACTATGTAGAACCGTTGATCACCGTTCATACAGCTGAAGCCACAGCCAATCACAGTAGAAAGCACGCCCCTAGGGACACACATAGCCCCTCCCTTTCAAAAAAAGTTAACCCCTTCACTGCCAGTGTATTTTTACAGTAACAGTGCATATGTATAGCACTGATTACTGTAGAAATGTCACTGGTAACCCCAAAAGTGTCAAAAATGTCCGATCTGTCCGCCGCAATGTCGCAGTACTGCAAAAAAAATTGCAGATCGCCGCCATTACGCGTTAAAAAAAAAACAACAAAAATGACAAAAATCTTTCCCTTTGTTAGTAAACGTTTGCGCAAAATAACTTTTGCGCAAACCAATCAAAATACGCTTTTTGCGATTTTTTTTTTTACCAAACATAGGTAGCATAAAACAAATTGGCCAAAAATGTTAAAAAATTTTGATTTTTAAATTTTTTGGGGGGGGGATTTCATATAAAAAAATGTGAAAAATATTGCTATTTTTGCAAAATTTACGCTTTTTTTTGTTTATTGTTTATAGCGCATGATCAAAAAATCGCACAGGTGATCAAATACCACCAAAAGAAAGCTCTGTTTGTGGGAAAAAAAGGACGCCAAATTCGTTTAGATACAGCGTCGCACGACCGCGCAATTGTCCGTTAAAGTCACGCAGTGCCGAATCACAAAATACACCCTGGTCTTTTAGCAGCCAAATCCTCCAGGGCTTAAGTGGTTACAAATTGTCATTTTTGATAGAGAGACAATTATTGAAAAAATTTAAAAAAAAAGAGAGATTTTTTGATTTTGACTTTGGATTTAGTGTCTGGGGGGGTCTAAAAAGTGTACCTGTGACGTTTCAGCTCTGTAGCATGTCCAGAACCATAAAAAAAAAGATTGTTTGTATTAAGTCACTTATAGAACAGGGATATGGCTCTGCTATTTTCACACCTTGCCGGTTTAGTATCAAGCAGAAGACGGGAGCGGAGGTCAATCGTCTTCTCCACCCACCCAAACACATCAAAAAGGGCTTCCAAATAATCGCCGGCCGTGCAGTTCTTATTTGCTATCCACAGATTCGGAATTACTTCAGCCACAGGGCCTCTCAGGCTCTCACTCAGCCTCTGGCTCCTCAAAGATTCAGCAACGCTCCACTCTTTCACTGCCTGAGTGGCCTGGCTCATCCAGCTCTAAAAGTCCTCTTCCCCTGTAGGGGTGGGTAACTGCTCAGAGAAGAAATGCAGCTTGTGGTAATTTTGCCCAGCCCCACTTGCTCCATTTATAACCAGGCTATCCACCAATCTACTCATGTCAGCGTAGAACGAGGAAGGGGGTATGGCTGCTTTCTCCCCCTCCTTACTTATGGGGCTAGGTCCCGGGAGGGGGCTGGCTGGAGGGGAGGGGGATTTCCCTTCCCGGTTTTCCTTCTTCTTCAAGAGAAAGAGTATCTTAGCCAGAACCTTCTCATCCAGCATCACTTCTTCAGTCTGGAATACTTCGGGCACATTTTCTCTCCATTCAACAAGTGCTTGAACCATATCTAGGCCATAATCAGTCTGAGCATCCAGGATGTAAACTGCTTGACCTGGGGCTAAAGCCCGCACCCACCGTCTAATTTTGGCTTCTGTGCATTCATTCCCGGTTACTTCCAAAACCACACTTCGGTCCAAACTGGCTCCTTGGGATCGTGCCCAGGACCGGGCAAGAGGTAAATCCATAGCTTCTCCCATGACTGGTCCCTGGGGAAGGACATTCAGGGCTGAAGTGGCACCGAGGATCCCGGACGAGCCACCAAATGTAGCCCTGCCCCCTGGGAAGTGGTTAAGTGTGCACAAATCCTCCTCTCTTCAAACGCCCTGAGTGTTGTTCAACCCACTTGACACTATAGGTTCTGTTATTGTAAATGATAAGAAACCACCAAAGTTTGCAGTAAAAAAATCAGGTTTACTTGTCTTTAACTTGCGTTTAGTAAAATGCACAAACAGTTTCAATAAAATAGTCAACACAGGAACGTTAACAATAAGATAGATCCTGAATCCTCAACCTGGAAATGGATAAGGTTCAGCACTCAGGATCAAAAGGACAATCCTATCATATATATTGCTATTTAATGGAGGATTAATATTTTGGAAATCTGTAGATACACTCCTTCTCAAGTGTAATGCGAGAGTGACCACAAGCAATTCTTAACAGTAATGAAGAGTAACTCCAGCTATTAATAACTTCTCAGCAGCTCTAATATCCTAGCCTAAGCTATCCATCAGAGTGCACTCTGTATCCTATAGGGGGCCCCTTTACATTAGATTGCAAGAGTCTACTGGATGAGCAAGACCTTACTTATTTGTAATCCACAGTAAAGGTGATTAATTAACTGTAATCCACACAGGAATAACCACTAATTGTTAATCCAAACAATAAGGGAGGAGATAGGTTTCTGTACTCCACAACTGATAGTCAATCTAGAACTGAAAAGGAGGGGCAAGGCCTTCTGATCCGCCACGCACTATTCAATGCTGCATTGTCCCGTGGTGACCATTAGGACTAATATGGCCTTCCCCTAGAACTGCTCTGCAGACCCGCCCTGGCTCAGTCTAGTAATTGTAACGCTCCTGCGTTTTTGTAGTAGGCTGGATTTGCAGCTGCAGAATCTCCACTCAGTAGTCATGTAGAGATGTGTTGAATAACCAGATCCAACTCTCCAGACTCATCACTGTGGGCCTGTCAACTTCAGCATACAGATATACACACTCAATAAGATGTTCCTGGAGTGATAGGATGTATATGATAATATGAAGATGATGTGCTGAAGGGACAGGTGTGAACAGTGACAGAGATGGTAAGCACTTGAGAAATGTTCAGGAGAGTATTAGATGGTATTAGGTAGAATGCAGATAGGTTAGTAATCGAGTATGGTAACAGGTGGTAAGGACAGCAGATGACAAATACAGGATAGACTAACCCAGTGCAAGGATAGATGGTAGTAGACTCAAGAGCTAGCAATCTATGTAACAGTGCAGATGATAGAATTAGTATGCATAGATAGTAACAGTCCTTAATGTGCAGAGGTAGATAGTGTAAGTAAGGTTATGGAGGATTCCCCTGTGGGGTACTTATCACTAGTAAGATTAGTAGTAGAGGGGTCCAGTAGTGAGGGAGTGATCCGGTAGCGAGATACAGGGATCAGTAGCGAGGTTCTGGTCTTTTCCAAGTAAAAGAGAATAGCTGGAGGTTCCAGTAGCAAGACAAGCTTGTAAGCATGTAGGACACACAGGCAGGTTGAACGAACAATGTGAGAGAGAACGCTGGCGGTTGAAATAGCCGCTCTGCGGCGCTCGGCGATGACGTCATCTATCTTAAAGGTGTATGCAAACCACCTAATTAGAAAGGTGGGACGCATATTGAAGGAAAATGGAAATAAAGGGTACCAGAGGTACCAGAATCTTACAGTACCCCCCCTTAAGGCCGGCTCCGGAAAGCCTATAGCACTGGTTTCTCTGGGTATTTCGAGTGAAACCTTCGTATAAGCCTAGGTGCGTGAACATCAGAGGTATCCAACCAGGTGTCGTCTTGGGGTCCATAGTTCTTCCATCTTATGAGATACTGGAGTCTTCCTCTATGGATACGAGAATCCAGAATCTCCTTAATCTCATATTCTTCTCCGCCTTCAACTTGTACTGGAGGTGGAGGCAAGATGGTAGGCCTTATTCCTTGATTAGGAACATGGGGTTTCAGTAGCGACACATGGAAGATGGGATGGATCTTGAGATCTGCGGGTAAGGTGAGCTGTACTGCAGCTTTTCCAATAAGTTTCTTAATTGGGAAGGGTCCCAGAAATAAAGGTCCAAGTTTTTTGCTAGGGATCTTTAACCTTAAATTTTTTGTCGATAGCCAAACGAGGTCCCCAATAGCATACTGATGAGAAGGTCTTCTACGAAGGTCGTAGTACCTTTTTTGTTTACTATGAGCGTGTGAGATAGTGGTATTAAGTAAACCCAGAGAGTCTTTTATTTGAGTAAGATAGTCCGAGGCTACTGGGTTACTTGATGGTAGGATGCGTGGTGGAAGAAGTGTGGGATGAAACCCATAGTTCAAGTAGAACGAACTTTGCTTAGTAGTACTGTGGGTTGCGTTGTTATAAGCAAATTCCGCCAGAGGGAGGAGGTCCACCCAATCATCCTGTAGGTATGATGTGTAGCAACGCAGATATTGTTCTATACACTGGTTGACTCTTTCAGTCTGTCCGTTGGTCTGAGGGTGGTAGGGAGAAGTGAGCTTTCGCTCAATCCGTAGTATTTGACAAAGAGCTTGCCAAAATTTGGAGATGAACTGTAAACCACGGTCGGATAAGAGAGTCTTTGGAAGTCCATGTAACTTGAACACATGTTTCATTAGTAGTTCCGCTGTTTGTTTAGATGAGGGTAGTCTGCGAATAGCAATGAAATGTGCCATCTTTGTCAGATGGTCCACTGACACTAAAATGGTATTAAAACCTTTGGAAGGTGGTAGTTCTACTATAAAGTCTAAGGACACAACTTCCCATGGAACCTGGGGTATTGGTAGACTGCAGAGTAGACCAGATGGTTTTGTAGTGTCAATTTTGGACCTTGCACAGATGTCACATGAAGAAACAAATTTTTGTACAGACGTCTTCATATCAGGCCACCAAAACTGCCTGGTAAGCAAATTAAGGGTTTTCGTCATACCCATATGTCCTGCCATGGGCACATCATGTGATAATTCCAAGATCTTGGTGCGCATAGTAGGAGGTATGTAGAGTTTGTCGTTGTAGTAGAGGAAGCCTTCTGCATCAGTACTTAGTTGTGGTGGAGGTGAATCCAATCCTATACTGTGCAAAATCTCTTCCTTTAGGGAACGAACTACACCAATAATACGTTCATAGGGTATTATAGGAATGGAAGGGATTTCGGCGCAGTTATCTTCGGTTAATCGTGATAGCGCATCCGCTTTTTTATTTTTGTCTGCAGGCGTATAGGTCACTAGGAAGTTGAATCTTAGGAAGAATAATGACCATCGTACCTGTCGGTGGGAAAGAGTTTTGTTAGTCTGGAGGTATTGAAGGTTTTTATGGTCTGTATATATGAGTATTGGTAATTGGGTACCTTCAAGTAGATGTCGCCAATTCTCCAGTGCCAGTTTTATGGCAAGCAACTCCTTTTCACCCACTGGGTAATTCACCTCTGGGCTGCTTAGTGATTTTGAGAAGAAAGCAACTGGGTGGAGTGGTGAAGTATTTGTTGGTCGTTGGGAGAGAACTGCTCCTACTGCCATATTTGACGCATCTACCTCCAGAATATATTGGAGGGATGGGTCTGGATGGCGTAGTATGGGAGCAGAAGTAAAGCTTGATTTTAACAAGCGAAAAGCTCCATTTGCTTCTTCTGACCATTTGAATGGTTTCTTTATACTTGTAAGTTGTGTGAGAGGTCTCACAATAGCAGAGAAGTTCTTGATGAACTTCCTATAGAAGTTTGAAAATCCAAGGAATCGCTGTAATGCCTTACGTGTTGTTGGTATAGGCCAATCCAGAATACAGGATATCATCCATCTTGATTCCGGTTTTGGATATGATGTATCCTAGGAATAATATTTCTTCTTTATGAAATAGGCATTTTTTTAATTTCACGTATAGGTTGTGTGCGAGTAATCTGGATAACACAAGTCTTACATGTTTTATATGTTCAGACAGAGATCGAGAATAGATAAGTATATCGTCCAGATATACTACAACACAGACATCAAGTAAGTCTCTAAAGATGTCGTTTATGAACCTTTGAAAAGCTGCGGGAGCATTACACAACCCGAATGGCATCACAAGATATTTGAATAATCCGTATCTGGTTCTGAATGCTGTTTTCCACTCATCTCCGTCACGGATTCGGATTAGGTTGTATGCCCCTTTTAGGTCCAATTTAGAGAAGTAAGTAGCCCCACGCACTTGTTCGATGAGTTCAGGGATGAGCGGTAAAGGATAGCGATCATTTATTGTAATCGCATTTAATTGCCTATAATCGATAATAGGCCTAAGACTTGAATCCTTATTGCGGACAAAGAAAAGTCCTGCAGCTGTGGAAGAAGTAGAGGGTCTAATGAACCCTTTTGTCAAATTCTCATCTAAGTATTCCTTGAGATGAGAAAGTTCATCCTGTGAAAGAGGATAAACATGACCGAAAGGCAACTTGCTGTTAGGGAGTAGATTGATAGTGCAATCATAATCCCTATGGGGAGGCAACACTTGAGCATTTTTCTCAAGGAATACTTCGGACAGATCCTGATAGCATAGTGGTGCAATCTCATCTGACACCACAGACAGGATCTTTCCATAAGATGGGAGGTTACACGTAATCTCGCAATAGTGAGAAGGGAAAGTTAAAGTCCGTTGATTCCAATCTATGATTGGTTGATGTGTGTGTAACCAAGGAAATCCCAAAATAATGGGATGATGGGGTGAAGGTAGTATATCAAAAGTGATGGTCTCCATATGAGACTCATTAGCAGTGACAAGGAGTGCTTGTGTCTGGTTGGTGATTGGACCAGAAGATAGCGGAATACCGTTAATGAAACTAACAGAAACAGATTTAGGTTTTGAAATAATAGGTATTTTATTTGAGGTAACAAAACATGTATCAATATAGTTCCCACAAGATCCTGTGTCGATCATAGCCTTGGTGGTAATCCTAGTCTGGTCCCACTGTAATGTTAAATGAACGAAGAGATAGGGGTTAGAAAAGGAAGTCGTTAATCCTCCTAGCAAGACATGTGAACACTCACCCTCTTTTTTGCGGACAAGGGGACAGACGCTTATCAAATGATCCGGGGATGCGCAGTACATGCAGAGGTTGCTGGATCTTCTTCTGGCTCGTTCAGGTGGGCGTATGGTTCCTACCTCCATAGGAGTAGGGTCAACGGCCGAAATCCGAGAAGGACTAGACAATGGCATTCCCATTTTCTCAGCCCTTCTTTCTCGCAGTCGCCTGTCAATGTTGATACTAAGTTGTATTAAGGCATCCAAGGTGCCAGGTAAATCCGCTCGGGCGAGCTCGTCTTTAACGGCTTCTGACAACCCGAGTCTGAATTGAGTTCGCAGAGATGTATCATTCCACCCTGAATCAAGGGTCCATCTTTTGAACTCTGCTACAAAGTCTTCTACAGGTCTCCTTCCTTGTTTTAAAGCCCTCAATTGGATATCAGCAGTACTCTGCCTATTGGGGTCGTCATATAAACTAGCGAGTTACGCTAGGAATAAAGAATAGGAGTTGAGAAGCTGATCATTTTTCTCAAAGAGAGAGTCTGCCCAGGCCCGTGGATCACCAGATAAGTATGAAATAACAGTACAGACTTTAATTTGATCAGTTGGGTATGTACGAGGTTTTAGCAAAAAAAGCAATTGACATGCATTTTTGAATTCACGAAATTTTTTCCGATCACCTGTAAACACTAGAGGAGGGTTTATTTTAGGTTCAGGGGGCTGAGCAGCAGTAAGCCGTGAGAGACGGGTTACCTGCTGTGTCAGAGTCAGATTTTCTTCTTTTACTTCAGAAAGAGCAAGTATTAATGCATTTACTTGTTGTGTTAATTGTGTCACTTGAGTGGGTAATTCTGCTGAATCCATTTTTTCGGGTTCGTTCAATCTGTAACGCTCCTGCGTTTTTGTAGTAGGCTGGATTTGCAGCCGCAGAATCTCCACTCAGTAGTCATGTAGAAATGTGTTGAATAACCAGATCCAACTCTCCAGACTCATCACTGTGGGCCTGTCAACTTCAGCATACAGATATACACACTCAATAAGATGTTCCTGGAGTGATAGGATGTATATGATAGTATGAAGGTGATGTGCTGAAGGGACAGGTGTGAACAGTGACAGAGATGGTAAGCACTTGAGAAATGTTCAGGAGAGTATTAGATGGTATTAGGTAGAATGCAGATAGGTTAGTAATCGAGTATGGTAACAGGTGGTAAGGACAGCAGATGACAAATACAGGATAGACTAACCCAGTGCAAGGATAGATGGTAGTAGACTCAAGAGCTAGCAATCTATGTAACAGTGCAGATGATAGAATTAGTATGCATAGATAGTAACAGTCCTTAATGTGCAGAGGTAGATAGTGTAAGTAAGGTTATGGAGGATTCCCCTGTGGGGTACTTATCACTAGTAAGATTAGTAGTAGAGGGGTCCAGTAGTGAGGGAGTGATCCGGTAGCGAGATACAGGGATCAGTAGCGAGGTTCCGGTCTTTTCCAAGTAAAAGAGAATAGCTGGAGGTTCCGGTAGCAAGACAAGCTTGTAAGCATGTAGGACACACAGGCAGGTTGAACGAACAATGTGAGAGAGAGCGCCGGCGGTTGAAATAGCCGCTCTGCGGCGCTCGGCAATGACGTCATCCGTCTTAAAGGTGTATGCGTACCACCTAATTAGAAAGGTGGGAGGCATATTGAAGGAAAATGGAAATAAAGGGTACCAGAGGTACCAGAATCTTACAGTAATACAGCAGATACTTTAAATCGGATTTCTCTCACCCAGTGTGACGAGCTCTGTGTTCCACAGACCACTCCAGCAGTGTTCCGCTCTCCTCAGCGACACTCACAGCCTCTCCAGGCGTCCCTCCGCTTGGTCGACCACCGAGATCCTTCCGCACACCGCTCGCTCTGTCTCCGGCATCTGTCCGATAGGCCTCTGGCCTATTCTTCTCTGCGCTCCGCAGCAGCCCTTTCCCTCCTCACGCTGTCCTCGAGGCAAGAGAGTGAGTCTTGGTCTCGCCCAGGGCCGGACTGGCCATAGGGCACACTGGGCATATGCCCAGTGGGCCGACCTCCGGGCGCATGTAATTTTGTGTGCCAGTCCCAGACAGTGTCCCTCCGAGTTCCGTCCCGAGTCCCGTCCATATTCTTCTGGCCGGCCGGCCGCCGGCCGGATATGTCACTGCACTCACTATGTAGTGTCCCCACTCCTAGTCCTAGGCATAGTGGCAGGCTGGCAGCCGCCGGGCTGCGCTCACTGCGGCCGGCTCCGCAGGCGCAGCCATCGCCATCCAGCAAAGTTAAGCTCAGGACTGGAGGGGGAGGACTGGCTGTGAAGGGGGTGGAGCTGGAGGGGACCCCTTCCTGCTTGATCCGGGCCTGGCGGGAACAGTGTGCAGCCGCACCAAAGACACCGACACCCAAGGCCTGCAACTCTGCAAGGTAAGGAAGAAAGGGTACAACACAAACACTCTACTCACTCTACTCTTTACAAGACACTCTCCTCTGCCTCATCCCATCCATCCCACCTCAATCCCTCTGCTCTGCCTCATCCCATCCATCCTACCTCCATCCCTCTGCTCTGCCTCATCCCATCCATTCCACCTCCATCCCTCTGCTGTGCCTCATCCCATCCATCCCACCACCATCCCTCTGCTGTGCCTCATCCCATCCATCCCACCTCCATCCCTCTGCTGCGCCTCATCCCATCCATCCCACCTCCATCCCTCTGCTGTGCCTCATCCCATCCATCCCTCCGCCATCCCTCTGCTGTGCCTCATCCCATCTATCCCACCTCCATCCCTCTGCTGTGCCTCATCCTATCCATCCCATACCAATCCCTCTGCTGTGCCTCATCCCATCCATCCCACCGCCATCCCTCTGCTGTGCTTCATCCCATCCATCCCACCTCCATCCCTCTGCTGTGCCTCATCCCATCCATCCCACCGCCATCCCTCTGCTGTGCCTCATCCCATCCATCCCACCGCCATCCCTCTGCTGTGGCTCATCCCATCCATCCCACCTCCATCCCTCTGCTGTGCCTCATCCCATCCATCCCACCGCCATCCCTTTGCTGTGCCTCATCCCATCCATCCCACCGCCATCCCTCTGCTCTGCCTTATCCCATCCATCCCACCGCCATCCCTCTGCTTTGCCTCATCCCATCCATCCCACCTCCATCCCTCTGCTCTGCCTCATCCCATCCATCCCACCGCCATCCCTCTGCTCTGCCTCATCCCATCCATCCCACCGCCATCCCTCTGCTTTGCCTCATCCCATCCATCCCACCTCCATCCCTCTGCTCTGCCTCATCCCATCTCTCCCACCGCCATCCCTCTGCCTGATCCCATCCCTCCCACCGCCATCCCTCTGCCTGATCCCATCCCTCCCACTGCCACCCCTCTGCCTGATCCCATCCCTCCCACTGCCATCCCTCTGCCTGATCCCATCCCTCCCACCGCCACCCCTCTGCCTCATCCCATCCATCCCACTGCCATCCCTCTGCCTGATCCCATCCCTCCCACTGCCATCCTTCTGCCTGATCACATCCCTCCCACGGCCATCCCTCTGTCTGATCTCCACCCCTCCTATGAGGCAGTGGTGATGGGGGGGATAGGGATAACATCAGTAGCGGTGGTGGTGGGGAGGTGGGGATAGGGATGACATCAGTGATAATGGTGGTGAGGATAGGGATGACATCAGTGGCAGTGAACATTGTCATTCCTATCCCCACCACCACTGCCACTGATGTCATCCTTATCCCCACCACCACTGCCACTGATGTTATCCCTATCCTTACCACTACTCCCACTGATGTCAACCCTATCCTCAACACTGATGTTATCTCTATCCCAACCACCACTGATGTCAACGCTATCCCCACCACCACCACTGATGTCATCCCTATCCCCACCACTGCCACTGATGTCATCCCAATCCCCACTGCCACTGATGTCACCCCCATCCCCACTGCCACTGATGTCATTCCTATTCCCACTGCCACTGATGTAACCCCTATCCCCACCACCACTGCCACTGATGTCACCCCTATCCCCACTGCCACTGATGCCATTCCTATTCCCACTGCCACTGATGTAACCCCTATCCCCACCACCACTGCCAATGATGTCACCCCTATCCCCACCACCAATGTCACCCCTATCCTCACTACCACTGCCACTGATGTAACCCCTATCCCCACCACTGCCACTGATGTCATCCCAATCCCCACTGCCACTGATGTCATTCCTATTCCCACTACCACTGATGTCATTCCTATTCCCACTGCCACTGATGTAACCCCTATCCCCACCACCACTGCCACTGATGTAACCCCTATCCCCACCACCACTGCCACTGATGTCACCCCTATCCCAACCACCACTGATGTCACCCCTATCCCCACCACCACTGCCACTGATGTCACCCCTATCCCCACCACCACTGCTACTGATGTCATCCCAATCCCCACTACCACTGCTACTGATGTCATCCCTATCCCACCACCACCATACGAAACTACATACAAATTTTGGGGGCGCCTGTGAACAAAAACTTTGATTTTACTACACGTGTAATATATGACCCTGCACACTGGAATGAGAGCAATAATTATTCATGGAAACTCTGAACTGATGACCTCTATGATCTTTAATAGCTTTGCCTATAGAAAATATAGAGTACTGAAATGTGTTGCTATTTTCGGGCATGCATAGTCTTAAGGTTTGACATGTTGGGTATTTATTTACTTGACACAAACTCATCTTTTATATTTTACCCAAAAATTGGGTAATATATTTTTAATGTACCCAAAAATTACCTGTTATCTCAGCCTGGGTTCACTTCATCTAAATAGCAACCCGTCCATGCAAACAGATTGCGGAGTGCATGTTAGGTTAACGACACCCCGCAATCAGTTTCCAAAACGCAGCGCGATTTGCAGAATCGGATCGCATGGGTGTGCAGGCTAAATATAACTAAAAAACATAGAGAAACCGGTAGTTGTTCATCATTGGTCATTTTGTTAAAAAAAAGAAAATGGGCTGCTCAGCCTAAAATGCCCGGGCCTATTTTTTGTCCCAGTCCGGGCCTGGTCCCGCCCCCTTTATATAAACACTCCCAACGGCCCCTGCGAGTCCCACTGCTCCCTGGGAGAAGAATTCAATCACACAGGAAATCCTTGGTCCTTACTCCTCCCACAACTACATCTCCCATAATTTAACAAGTCAGTACCTTGTAGGAACTTTATTAATAGAATGAACAGTGTGAACAACACCAGCCTTGCGACCAGACTACATCTACTTCATGTATTATTATGTTTTATGAGTTACCTGCCTCATTTAAAGTCCCATGACCATTCTAGTTATGTTTGCATTCATATTAGGGATTGAGGCATGCCCCTGTGGATGCTGCAGGACCACAATCCGTTTCCTATGAAAAAATAAATACAATTCAATGTACACGGTCCTATGTAGTGAGATCCATTATAAGAAGTTCTTTGGCAAAGCAGATTCATAATGGCTGAAATTGATTTAAAAAAAAAAAATAGAGTAGTGAGTAGAGGGGTGTGCAGTTTTTTTTTTTTTTTTTTACTGCTAGCTTCTTTTTATTTTCATTTTTTCTCAGTACAATAGAGAATAGTTACACCCACTACCAGGTTTGCAGTAAAATGCTTCTTAAATTATCACAAAAAAACATCAAAACCACACACATGTCTAAAAAAATGGTTTAAATGTTATCTTACAGTATAATTTTACACCATCGGTTATCTTGTACCAGTCCAGGTGTCCCCAGCCCTATCAAGGCTCATTCAGATGGCAGATTAAGATAATCCTCCATGCAGAGCTACTGGCAGATAAACTTAATTGTGGGTATCTTGCAGAGTGCCTCCACAGTGATTAGCCCTGGGCTCCCTGGAGACACAATGTATTTTACTGTAGTGTACAGGTAGGCACCAAACGTTTAACATGTGGGTAGTGTGAACAGGTCCTCAATACCAATATCTATACAGTGTGTAATTATGAATGTAAATCCAAACACTCTACAGTAATCCATAAATAGTAAGTAGGGTGCTAACAAAACATTTTGTTTTCCAAAGCTTGGTGTAACAAATACTTTTCATTTGTGTTTTTAATATAAATTTATTTCCCCTTTATTCAGTCTTATTTGCATTTTAATTTGGATTTTCTCCAGCTTCATTCTATTACAGCCGGTCTACATTTATGCCATCTATCATCTGCTGAGCATTATTGATCTTGACTATTGGTCTCCAAACTGCGGCCCCTTTGCTAGCCTTTATCTTGGTCTTGGGGCACAAATCCTTCCACTGACAACAAACTGTCATGAATCCACTGACACCAATGGACTGGATGATGGGGCACTATTTGTCCTACTGATCACAGGCTTGCTCACCAAGCTAAATTATTGTTACCCTCCAATGCTGAGGCATTTTCTACTCCCCTCCGCCACAGTCTAGCAACCCTAAATTCTGAACAACAGTATGCTGGCCCTTTGTTTAGAAAGTTTGGAGACCTCTGGTCTAGAACAACCACATTTCATCACTTTTTCTTTAGAGAAGAGTGACAGGTACTCCATTGCCTGATTGGTGATCTTTCTCTTCACTTACTGTCCTGGAGGTGCAACAACAACAAGTGTAAATCCCTTAACCCCTTTAAGAACGGAAGGATTTACCCCCCTTCCTGACCAGGCCATATTTTGCGATTCGGCAACTGCGTTATTTTAACGGACAATTGCGCAGTCTTGCGACGCTGTACCTAAATAAAATTGATGTCCTTTTTTTCCCACAAATTGAGATTTCTTTTGGTGGTATTTGATCACCTGTGCGATTTTTATTTTATAACAAAAAAAGAGCGACAATTAAAAAAAAAAAAAAAAAAACAATATTTTTCACATTCTGCTATATAACATTCCCAAAATAAATTTAAAAATCAATTTTTTTTTAAACATTTTAGGCCAATTTGTTTTTTGCTACATATTTTTGGTAAAAAAAAATCGCAATAAGTGTATTTTGATTGGTTTGCACAAAAGTTATCGCGTCTAATAACTACGTTAAAGATTTATGTCATTTTTATTGTTTTTTTTTTTACTAGTAATGGCGGCAATCTGCAATTTTTTGTGGGACTGCGACATTGCGGCAGACAGATCGGACCCCTAACTGATATTTTTGACATTTTTGGGGTGACCAGAGACATTACTACAGTAATCAGTGCTAAAAATATGCACTGTTACTGTAATAATGACACTGTCAGAGAAGGGGTTAACACTGTGGGTGATCAAGGGGTTAAATGTGTACCTAGGGGCGTGTTTCTTTCTGGGAGGGGGGCGTGGCTTATGAAATGACCACAGAGACCTGTGTTCCTATATAGCATGATCACAGGGGCTCTGTGATCATTTCAGGGAGAAGAACAGTCAGCTGTGTTTACAACAGCTAACCGTTCTTCTCTCTCAGTGGGGAACGATCGCGGGTGTCAGGAGGCAATCGGAGCTGCCTGCCCGCTGCATCGGCTGGCGCCGCAGCCGGTGCGCGCTTGCTCCCTAGCTGCCTGCGCGCGACCAATTTATAGCTACATCGGTTCGCCCAGGAGCAGCTGCCTTCCGCAGTATAACTGCGGCAGGTGGTCATTAAGCAGTTAATAAAGCGATGAAAACCACCTTATTAAGCCTCCTTGAGGTAATAATAGCTGTATTAGTGCACTTGCAACAAGAACAATTTAGTTTTGTCCGTGATACTGTTTGCACAAACATCCAATTTTTCAGGACTAGCTTTTGGGGTTTGTCCCCTTCTTCAAGGCCCAAGGAGTACTGCTTGGGCTGCCTGAAAGCTTGTTCTGCAAATTGGATGGTTGTGCAAACAAAAAAGTATCACAACAGTACTCAATTGTTCTTTAAGCCTCCTTCACATGGCAGTTTAGTGTAACGCTCTGGGGTTTGATTTAGTGAACTGGATTTGCAGCTGCAGAATTTCCACTCAGTAGTCTTGTAGAGATGTGTTGAATCACCTTATCCAACTCTCCTGACTCATCATAGTGGCTCAGCCTGCTTCAGTATGCACATACACAAACACTCAGATAAGATGTTGCTGGAGTGATAGATATCTATGCAATAGTATTGAGGTGATATACTGAAGGAATAGGCTTGAGTAGTGATAGCAATTAATGATAGATACTCAGGTAGTAATGTTGCAGGAGCGATAGCAGATGGTGATAGATAGTATGCAGGAGGGTTAGCAATCATGTACAAGTAACAGGTAGTAGGTGATAGCAGATGAAGTGTACAGGAGATGCTAAGTTAATGCAAGGATATAAGTTACAGGTGGTAGTAGGCTCAAGAGCTAGCAATCTAGGTAACGCTGCAGGTGATGGGTATTGAAGAGCATGTGTCATAGACTTATCAACAGTTCTTAATATGCAGGAATAGATAGCATCTGGTTTGATAGGAAGGGATCCCCTGCGGGGTACTTATCACTAGCTGGTAAGCGAGGTAAAGGATCAGGTAGCGAGGTAAAGAATCAGGTAGCGAGGCTCCGGTCAATCCAGGTATAGGAAGATAGCTGGAGGATTCGGCAGCGTCAGACAGGGATGTATAACGAGCGGTTACACGAACACCTTGTGAGTGCACAGCGTCGGTTGAAATAGCCGCTCAGAGCGGCGCCTAGTAATGACGTCATCAGATGTTAAAGAGACATGCAGCTATATGCGTTCCACCTACCTGAATGGTGGAACGCAATGCGGAAGTAAGAGGCTAGAAAGGTACTGAAAGTACCAGGATCTTACAGTACCCCCCCCCCCATAAGGCCGGCTCCAGAAGGCCTATAGCACTGGTCTCTCAGGGTATTTGGAGTGGAACCTTCGTATAAGCCTGGATGCGTGAACGTCAGGAGCATCCAACCAGGTGTTGTCTTGGGGTCCATAGTTTTTCCATCTGATGAGATATTGGAGTTTTCCTCTGTGGATACTCTGTGGATACGAGAATCCAAAATCTCCCTAATCTCAAATTCTTCTCCCCCTTCAACTTGTACTGGAGGTACAGATGGTAGGTCTAATTCCTTGGTTGGGTATATGTGGCTTTAGTAGAGATACGTGGAAAATGGGGTGTATCTTAAGATCTGCCGGTAAAGTGAGTCGAACTGCAGATATTCCAATGAGTTTCTCGATTGGGAAGGGTCCCAAAAACAGAGGTCCAAGCTTTTTACTGGGGATTTTCAACCTCAAGTTTTTTGTAGATAGCCAAACAAGATCCCCAATAGTATATTGAGGAGAAGGTCTTCTACGAAGGTCGTAGTACCTTTTTTGTTGGCTATGAGCATGTGAGATGGTGGTGTTAAGTAAATCCAGAGAGTCTTTTATTTGGGTGAGATAGTCAGAGGCTACTGGATTACTTGATGGTAGGATGCGTGGTGGAAGAAGTGTGGGATGAAACCCATAGTTTAGGTAGAACGGACTTTGCTTAGTAGTACTGTGGGTTGCATTATTATAAGCAAATTCCGCCAAAGGGAGGAGGTCCACCCAATCATCCTGTAGGTATGAGGTGTAGCAACGCAAATATTGTTCAATACACTGGTTGACTCTTTCAGTTTGTCCATTGGTCTGTGGGTGATAAGGGGAAGTAAGTTTCCGCTCAATACGTAGTATACGACATAGAGCTTGCCAAAACTTAGAGATGAACTGTGAAACCTGGTCAGATAGAAGAGTCTTTGGAATTCCATGTAGTTTGAACACGTTTCACTAGTAATTCCGCTGTTTCCTTAGATGAAGGTAGTCTGCGAATAGGAATGAAATGTGCCATCTTTGTCAGATGGTCCACTGACACTAGGATGGTAGTAAATCCTTTGGAAGGTGGTAATTCTACTATGAAGTCTAGAGACACAACTTCCCATGGAACTTTGGGTATTGGTAGACTGCAAAGTAGACCAAATGGTTTTGTAGTGTCAATTTTGGACCTTGCACAGATGTCACATGAGGAAACAAATTTCTGTACAGACGTCTTCATTCCAGGCCACCAAAATTGCCTGGTGAGCAAATTAAATGTCTTAGTCATACCCATATGTCCTGCCATAGGTACGTCATGTGATAGTTCCAAGATTTTAGTACGCATACCAGGAGGTATGTAGAGTTTGTTGTCAAAGTAGAGGAAGCCTTCTGCATCAGCACTTAGTTGTGGTGGTGGTGAATCCAGTCCTAGACTGTGCAGAATCTCTTCCTTTAAGGAACGAACAACACCAATAATACGATCATGGGGTATTATAGGAAGTGAAGGGATTTCAGCACAGTTATCTTCGGTTAACCGTGATAACGCATCCGCCTTCTTGTTTTTATCTGCAGGTGTGTAGGTCACTAAGAAATTGAATCTTAGGAAGAATAATGACCAACGTACCTGCCGATGGGAAAGGGTCTTGTTGGTCTGAAGGTATTGGAGATTCTTATGATCTGTATATATGAGTATTGGCAACCGGGTACCTTCAAGTAAATGTCGCCAATTTTCAAGTGCCAGTTTTATGGCAAGCAGCTCTTTTTCACCCACTGGGTAGTTCACCTCTGGGCTACTTAGTGCTTTAGAGAAGAAAGCAACTGGGTGTAGTGGTGAAGTATTCGTTGGTCGTTGGGAAAGAACTGCTACTACAGCCATATTTGACGCATCCACCTCTAGGATGTATTGGAGGGATGGGTCTGGATGGCGTAGTATGGGAGCAGAAGTGACGCTTGATTTTAACAAGCGGAAAGCTTTATTTGCTTCTTCAGACCATTTGTATGTTTTTTTCACACTTGTGAGTTGTGTGAGCGGTCTTACAATAGAAGAGAAGTTCTTGATGAACTTCCTATAAAAGTTTGAGAACCCAAGGAATCGTTGTAATGCCTTACGAGTTGTTGGTACAGGCCAATCCAGAATACACGATATCTTGCTCATATCCATCTTGATGCCATTCTTTGATATGATGTATCCTAGGAATAATACTTCTTCCTTATGAAATAGGCATTTCTTCAGCTTTACATATAAATTGTGTGCGAGTAATCTGGACAACACAAGTCTTACATGTCTTACATGTTCAGACAAGGATTGAGAGTAAATGAGTATATCATCCAGATATACCACAACAGAAACATCGAGTAGGTCTCTGAAGATGTCATTTATAAACCGCTGGAATGCTGCGGGAGCATTACACAATCCAAAGGGCATCACTAGATATTCAAATAGTCCGTATCTAGTTCTGAATGCCGTCTTCCACTCATCCCCATTACGGATACGGATGAGATTGTATGCCCTTTTTAGGTCCAACTTTGAAAAGTAGGTGGCTCCACGCACTTGTTCAATGAGTTCCGGAATGAGAGGTAAAGGATAGTGATCCTTTATTGTGATAGTATTTAACTGCCTATAGTCAATGATAGGCCTGAGACTTAGATCCTTATTGCGGACAAAAAAAAGTCCTGCAGCTGTGGAAGAAGTAGAGGGTCCAATAAACCCTTTCGCTAAATTCTCATCCAAGTATTCCTTAAGATGAGAAAGTTCAGCCTGAGATAGAGGATAAACATGTCCGAAAGGTAGTTTACTGTTAGGGAGTAGATCAATAGAACAATCATAGTCCCTATGGGGAGGCAATACTTGAGCATTTTTCTCAAGGAAGACTTCAGATAGATCCTGATAGCATGGTGGTGGTGTGATTTCATCTGACACCATGGACAGGATTTTTTAATAAGATTGGAGGTTACACGTGGTCTCGCAATAGTGAGAGGGGAAGGTTAGTGTCCGCGTTTTCCAATCAATGTTTGGTTGATGTATGTGTAACCAGGGAAGCCCCAAAA